>NC_089506.1:37486296-38176296 GCF_036850995.1 Saccopteryx leptura
GACAAAAAGGCCATGAGCAGAGCGGCTGGGACTGAGCTAGAGCTCACCTGAAGTCAGGCTCACAGCGTGCACGTGCTGCGTTGGGCGGTGGCAGGTGGGGAGGACCTGTTTGTAGGGCAGCCAGCTACCTAGCTCACTAGGTCAACTGATGGGCCCTCAAGGGCCTGTGAAGGGTAAAAGAAGATGTAAGCCCTGACGAAGTTTCCACCCAACCTGGCGATATCAGACTATTCAGAACGTAGGTTCTTGTTCTTCCCAGCTCATTAAAGACTTGGAAATTCATCACCCCTTGGCTCTTTAGAAGCTACAAGAGTATTTCCATATCTGGTTCACAATTGAGGAAGTGCCTTTGGAGAGATGTTCTGTGCATGACCCCTCTACCAGACTCAGCAGAAGTGGAACCAACTTCAGGTGTTCATGTGGTAACCTTTGCTCCCAAAACACCTCACAGAAGAGCACACAAAGCTAAACTGAGTCATGCTGATGTTTAAAATCAGAGACGCAGAGGAAGTAAAGTCTATGGGCAGACACAGACAGCCCCATCCTTATCCTCTCCACCTTCCCGCCTTATCTGTGCTTTTCTGAATGTAGGAAGCAGAAAGGTTCTTTCTCTTAGAAAACACTTGGCAGTTAGCCAGGCTGCTTATGTGGCGAATACTGCATGTTCCCATTTTTGGAAGATTGACAGGAAGCTGGCATCTCAGGCTTTATTTCTGAGATTGGAGCCCCATTCTTTCCCCAAGTGAAAATGCCCTTTTGAGACTGCCATGCCCTGTTCAAAGTCAGGGCTGTGTGTTCAAACCCCCACTTCGCCACAATCATTGTTAGATGCCTGGCAGCTGCCGAAGTGAGTCAGGTTAGAAGTAGTAATGCACAAGCATGTCAGGGCATACTCAGTGAATGGTGAATGCACATGCTCACATCACTAAATAGATAAAATGGCTGTTGGTTCACAAAGATGTGTGTGTAATTTGTGCTATTTTACTGTGAAGTGTTACTGTGGTCTGTGCCTGATGAGAGGTCCGGGGTGTAAGTGGAGGATATGAGTAGCTATCTGTATGGATTTTCTTACTGAATGAGCTCAGAGCTGTTGAACCTTAACTTCATTTCTACCGGACGTTGGGGAGCCATTCTTCAAAGACTTTTATGAAACCCCAGGCAACCTTCTTTCCAGGTAGTATTTTAATCCACTCTTATTTGAGTGCCAGTCCTGCCCCAGTGTGGCTTCAATAAAAACTTACAACAAACTTGCCTTGACCAAAGGATAATGAAACACAAACATTTTGTTTTAGTCAAGATGGGTTCAGTTATGCTGTTGTGACATCTAACATTAAATCCTCAGTGGTTTAAGACAACTAATCTTATTTCCCAGCATTCTGAGCTGGGCTGTGGGTCAGGGATACTCTGCCAAGCTGCACTCTATGGACTGGCTCAGCATTCTGGAAACTTCTATCTGATGTCACTTCTATCTCAGCCAACATTTTCATAATCACAGGGGAAAATGCTCATGGAAACGCCACCACTCCTCAATGCATCCACTTAAAAGTAACACACATCCACACTCCACTAACCTAAGTGAGTCACCCAGCCAAGCCTCACTTCAAAGAGAAACGCAGTTCTGTGTGTCCAAGAGAGAAGGACCAGCACGAACTCTGAGCAGCACTAACATTCACCCTGTACTGAAATTAAATATTTCCTGAGAGCTCACAGTATGAAAAGCCCTGCATATAGATGGGAAATTTGATATGTATGTGCATCTCTTCAGTTCTGTGTTGATTCATTCATCCAACAGTTATTTATGGAGGGTGTTCAGGGTACTGTGCATTCTTAGAGAAGTGTCAGAGCTTAAAGTCCCCAGCTTCTCTCTCCAATCCTTCCCATTGCCCATAGTACCAGAACCAGAGAGAACAGACAAAGTGTCCAGCCCTAAAGTGCAAGCTGGTGTTGGGCTTCAAAGATGGGTTTGATCTTACTAGCAGAAGGGTGAATGGACTACCACTTAGAATAAACTTACATTCTAGGCACCTGGATGCAATAGCTGAGCCCTCTCTCCTGTTTCCTCCAAGTGTCCCAAAGAGGAACAAATCATCCATCTGACAAGGATTTTTCATTAGCTTGTTAATATTAGAAGAAACAAATGGAAACATCTCACCATTCCATGGATTTATGTTTGACCACTGCTTGCCTCCCAACTTTAATTTAAATAAAAATCTCTTGATATTTTCTAATCACTTCACCTTTCCGTTTAAGCTCTAGGTCCCATATCATCCAAGGTTTTCCACTATATTTCTTAGTAGCCCATTGACCCTTCTTCTTACATCCTTCTCACTGCCCAGCTGAACTGGCCATGATGTGTTGAGGGCCACTACTCTGGAAAAGTCTTCTCTCTTGTTGTTCTAGGTGCTGCAGCTCAGCTCTCTGACCACAAACTTCCAGCCTACAAAGTTTTCATTAACCCTTTGTCTACAAAACACATTATAGCCCAGCACACTAGTTCCACAGCTGGTTTTTCCTATAATTAACTCTCCTTTCTCTCCCTTGTCACTCCACTGAAGTGAGACCCAACCCTCTTCTTGACTAAATATTTTCTTCTCCTATTATTGGCCACAGTCCTTTGCCCTAGTCCAATGTTTTCTTGTGCTCTTCTCAAAGGTTTGAACAGCCTCTAGTTTCATAGACAATGGAATTCTCTATTCTAATGCAACATCTATTTCTAGTTATATTCTATATGAAGGTTACCAAGAATGCCTTTAGCATAATTAATGCAAATTAAACATTCTCATCCATGAAATAGTTATCTGGAGAGTCCAAGGAATTACCCTTCTAATTCATTTTGGATGTTACCTTCTTCCATCAAATGAAGACCTTTGGTAAGATATGGTAATCTGCATTTATTTTGGGTTGCTAGAATGGGAAGATGCCTGAGTTAAATCTTAAATGACATCTATGGCTCAGGAAACAAAATGTAGGCAAAACTACAGTGTCAATCTGAGAAAAAACATTTCTCTTTCCAAGCATGTCTTCTAAATATACCCTTATTATTTAATTATTTTTAATACTAACTAAAAATCACATTTCTCATTAGAGGGAGAATTTGAGAGATTATCAAATTATACTTGAAAGTATATAGAAAATTTATGTTATTTTGTGTGATAAGGCAAGCCCAACATTATGGTCTGTCCAACAAGTCTCCTTATACTTGGGCCAGAGGTTAAGGGACACAAACTTTTCAAGTTAGGGCAAACAAACCGAAGCCAAACCACTCATTGGTAGTCAACCATTCATAATGAAGTAATTTTACATAAGATTCATAAACCAAGGGAAAAGGTGATCACACACCCAAGCTGAAGATAACTATTAAATTTAAATTTTAACTAGATTACAAATGGTAAAGTCATCATTGTTTTTACATACAGGTTGTTGAGAAAATAGGAAAGTGTGACAACTTTTAGGTTTCTGTTTATTTTGTCTTTAACAGCTTGACCATTGTCCTCAATAATAAGAGACCTTCCAAGGCCTGGAGAGGGTTTGTGCCCTATGATTCCTATTCTTAGTGTCATCCTTTGTCTGATGAATAGAAGGTTTTAAAGCTGCCTAAAACATTTTAGCCTTAGCCAACAAGTGGAATCAAGTTTACAGTGACCTGCTTACCTGTGAAGAAACCATTCATTCAGATGATCAATATTTTGGCTCATTTCCAAACTGATCAACTAAGTTGTCCTTAGACATAGCACCATCAGTTGCCTTTTCACATCTGCCAGAAATGTTTTCCTCAATCAAAAATAAAAATAGTAATAGCTAGGTATAGAACCAATTTCTAATTACATCTCTAGCAAAACTGGAATAAATGACAGAAAGTGACAGATAATCCAAGAAAGCAAACTTTAACAAATAGGGATTATCAATGTGTTCCAAAGAAAACATCACAAGTGTCCAGACTGAGAAGTTTCAGTTTCAGTATCTTGTCTATACAGTGCAAAGGAAGTAGCTAAGAGAAAGGGTCCAGCACTAACCTTGAAGATGAGAAGGCTGTGGTCAGTTCTCAGGAGAAACCTACTAACTGAGTAAATTTATCTAATTTCTCTCAGCCTCTGATATCAACATAACCATCCTGTGAGGAAGGGATTATTAGATATAATGTTAAACAATGCATTGGAAACCACTTTTTAATACAAACATAAGGGAATTAGTTCTCGTTATTTGAAGCAATGTAACGAAGAGAAATGAGAAACCTGAATAATCCATTGACTGGATAATCTGCCCTTTAACTGAGATTGACTAATCTTGTGCAAGTTAATTGCCAGGTAGGAAATATTTTGTCTGCTGTGAGAGTAGCTCAGTTACAACACAAAAGAGGATGGCTTGATTTTGTGCACTTAACACAAATCACCAGGGAAAATGCATCTCATCAACTGGCTTCTCCAATTTTAATCAATTGCTTATTATTTCTCCCCCCACACCAACTTATTTTCATGATTTCTGCCATGTGAGATAATCATGAAATACTCAAATGAGCGTGGTCTGGCAAAAAAAGAAGCCACCATCATTGACCCTATGTAGATGGGCTGATAGAGTCCTCCATAGTATTTATGCCCCTGGAACCTGAACTCACACCCAGCAATGACATGAGGTGTGGGTGACCTGTTTGAGCTCAATTAGAGTCTTCATCAGGCTATATAAAAATTATTGGCCTGGTGGAAAGAAGTTTACCTTCTGTATTGTTAATTCCTATCGATTCATGTGTTTTAAAATAGAAATGGAATATTGCCAGTCAACAAGCATAGAATACCAGCGTGCTCCATTTCCAGGCCACTGTTTCTGCTTTTTTAGCCTTTTGTAAGTCCTAAATTTGGATACCTAGCCAGGGAGCTGAGACTCACAACAGCTGAGGCAATGTGCCCTCTGGGGTTCTGTTAAGCTTTCTGTCATTCTGTGCAGAGAACTGAATCTGGGGTATTACCTATTTTAGGCCAGACTGGAGAATAAAAGTTGAAAAGGCGGGGTTTCCTAGGAAATGTGTTGGGAAGAAACTGAGGCAATGGTCAGTGCTGCCTTCTTCGGGAGGACATACTGCTGTCCCACCTGTGTCCATTGTGGATGGACTATCCAATTGCTTGCTTCTTCTTTGTCAAAAGTGATCTCTCCCACCTCCTTACAGATTATTGATACTCTCTCATCAGAGAATCACACCTTCGACTTAAGTTAAATAAGATTTTTGTTTCTGTTTAAAACTCTAACTTCTCTTTCCCTGAGGAGAAGCATTAAGAGATTAATTGGAAAGATTTTCAGAATCTTTCTGGAAGGGAAAAGAAAGACAAAACCAAAATTCTAGGTTTCTAAGATGTGGGGGTGGAGGAGGGAACATAGTATCCCCAAAATAATGAAAAAAAAAAAAAAAAAGAATGAATGAAAAAGAGAAGGCTGGGCCATTTCTAGTTAAACATGCCTTAGCCAGGAGTTGCCTTGTTCCCGAACAACAGGTATCTAAGGGAAAACTGCGAAGGACTATGACACCTGGCCAGTCCTAGACGCGCAGCAAGGCCAGAGCTTCTTGCAGCTGACAGACACCTCCTGTGTGACTTCATAGTGCGCAGTGCCGTGGGGAGAACTATTCTCCGTGCTTTTGCCAATGTCCCAGACAACCTTCAAACGCCGCATCGAGCGCAACTTCAATCACCTCTTCCATTCAGTTATTCCTACTCTCTCCTATCGCCTCATGTCTGTGGAAGCCCCCAGGGCCCCTTGTCTGTATTTCTCTCTGGGAAGTAACTCTCTTCTCTTTGTGCTGGGTCATCCCTGGGCAGAACTGTCCTCCCTCAACTTTTGCATCCCCTCCAATATCTACTGTATAGTAGAGACTCTCTACATGTTTGTTGAATTGCATGACTGTATTCATTGATAAAATGATGGCTGGTAATGCTAACTTAATGTCCAGCAGTAAAAATAATTACTAACTTTATGGTTAGAGACTGGGCCAATATAATGAAATAATAATTACCTCATTTGTATGAGTACCACAATTAAAGGATAAACTCTGCATCAGCAAATAGAGTGTTTCCCTTCAAAACCCACTTTAAGCCTATGAAAACCCTGAGTACATTCACTGAGATACAACAGGACTGGGTTTGGGGAAGAATAACAAAACCCTCCATTGTTAGAAGACAACTCAGGTAAATAGAAAAAGCTCAGACTTTGAAATACTGATTTCTTTTACCTTCAGCTTCCTAGTGTATAAAATGGATAGAATGCACATACTTCCATTGATCTTGGGAGGACTGGATGAAATAGCTCATGGGAAGTTCATCCAGCACAGAGAGCATGTATGATACATGGATGTCTCCATGTCCTGGGGCTGCCCTAGCACAGTACCACAAAACAGGTGGCTTAAAACAACAGAAATGTATTGTTTCACAATTATGAAGGCCAGTCTAAAATGGAGGTGTCGGTCTGGGCACGCTCCCTCTGAGGCTCTGGTGGAGAATTCTCCTCTGCCTCTTCCGGCTCCTGGTGGCTGCCAGCACTCCCTGCCCTCCTCGGCTTGGAGAAGCATCACTCCCAGGCAACTCCCCCTGTGCCTTCACATCACCTTCCTCTTTGTATGTCATCTCAGTGTCCAAATTTCCTCTTTTTATATAAGCACACCAGTCATATTGGATTAGGACCGCCCAAATGATATCATTTTAATTGGATTACCTCTGTAATGACCTTATTTCCAAATAAGGTCATATTCACAGGGACTGCGAGTTAGGACTTGAGCATATATTTTGGGGGGAATGCAATTTAGTCCACAATTTGTTATAATCAACATTAATGTTTTCTTTCTCTCCCCGACTCGCCACCCCCATCTCATTCTGTACAATGAGCTCAGATTAGATCAACCATTCTCAAAGTTTTTGGTCTTACTACTCCTTCACATTCTTAAAAATCACTGAAAAACAAAAAGAATTTGTTTCCATGCATTATATCTATTGATATTTTTACCATGCTAGACTCTAAAAATAGAAAAATGTTCACATATTCATTTTAATTAATTTAAAAATAATGATACAATCATTTCATATTAATACAAATAACATAATGTTATGGGAATAAGTATATTTTCCAAAAATAGTCAATGAGAAAGTGGCATTTACGTTTTTGCACATTTCTTTGCTGTCTCGCTGAATGAGGACAGCTGAATTCTCATCCTTATTCTGTACTCAGTCTGTTGCTGTGTGTTGTTCTGGTTGAAATGTATGAAGAAAACCCAGCCTCACAAAGATATGTAGTTGGAAGAGAGAGGAGCATTTTAATGGCCTTTTCAGATAGGTGTGGATCATCTTCTTTGCTACATCACCAAACTCAACAAGGTTATTTATGGAATCTGAAACCATATTAATAACTATTTTACTATATTACATTAGAATCCATTGGTCTGTTTTGCCCTTTAAATGCATAATTTTGTACTCTCAGGCATTGACATTTGGAAATTACTGGTTCATTCAAGTCATGCAGATCTTCCAAATGCTGATGAACTTTTATTAGATAATAATTTTTTTAAATGACACTTATTTATATCACCACAAATCTCATTAGAAAGGCCTGTAAGTACTAAAACATTAAAGGCTCATAGTGGCAGGTATAAGTTTTCTAAAATTCTAATTTTCACTTTGGCATTCAAATTTGATTATCGATAATAAATAATACTTCTAGTTATTTTCTTTGAAATGGCATTTAGGAGAAAATGTTGGCCAAATGCCCAGGTCTGAACAACTATTGTCTGTCCATTATACATGTACCAAGCATACATGATACTTGCTCCCTGTTAGTGCAGGCTGCACGCTGAGTGATCTCACAGGTGCTTCTCCTTGAAACAACCATCAGATGTCAGTTCACAGTGAAAATGCTTCATGCTCACTCCTCATTTTGTCAAAGAGGTACTAAAAAAATAGGCACTCATGGGTCAAGATTTAATAAAATAAAAAATTTTACTACTTTATCTGGAACATTTTTAAGTGAAAATGGCTCTTCCCTCCGCAGGTGAATAGTGGTGAAGAATGCAATGGTTCCAGTGCAGCTGGGCATCGCTGCCCAGATCCATGCTAATGCTTCAGCAGTTTCACCCCTCATCAGCACAAATGCAGTGGAAAAGGGATATAATGTCATGTTCCTTTTCTGTGGCTGCATAGCACACGTAGCAGCTAGAAACAACACACATTTGTTATCTGTTTCCAGGGGCCAGGAGTCTGTGCAGGGCTTAGCTTCATCCTCTGCTCAGGCCTCCCAAGCTACAATCCAGATGTCAATGGAGTCTGTGATCTTGATTGCGGCTCAGGTCCTCCTCCAAACTTATTTGGGTTGTCGACAGAATTCAGTTCCTTGTGGTTATAAGACTAATATCCTTGTGTTCTCACTTCCTCTCAGCCGGGGATCACTCCCAGCTCCTGGAGGCCACCCCTCTGTAGGTGGTCACATCCCGGCTGTCTGTGCTCTCCCTCTGAGAGCAGCCAGAGAAAATCTCTGCTCTCAAACAGCTCACCTGATTACTGCAGGCCTACTCAAGATAATCCCTTTGATCTACTCAAAGTCAGCTTCTTTGGGACCTTGATTATATCTGCAATATCCCTTTTGCCATATAATGTAACATAATCCTGGGAGTGATATCACATTCCCTGGTTCTACCCTCTTATTCAAAGAGAAGGGAAGCTACAGGGCGTGTACAGCAGGGGGAGGGGACTTGCTGCGCCAGAACTCTGCCTACAACACGTGTCTTAGCACTATCACCATGACTAGCTACATCGTTTGGAGGGTCCAGGGCAGTATGTAGATGTGGATCCCCTTGTTTAAAAATTATTAAGAATTGGAAGACTCTAACATCAGATCATCGGACCAAGCATGGTACCCTTCTAAGCACAGGCCCATGAAGCCAGTCCTGACTGTTATACAGTAAGTTCTCATTTTGTGGATAATTTGTAAGGTCTTGGAGACCCCCAGCAATATGCAGACTCTACTTTGAGAACTTCTGAGTACAAGTCTCAACTATTGTCTATGAGAAAATCTGTGACGCTAATCGTGTAGAAACTCTAAAAATTTTTAGCACTGGTTTCTTCCCGTTCCAGAAGTCCCGTCTTATTTTTCCCTACAGTTCAGAACAATTTCCCCAGGAGACCACATATGCTCTGGTTATTCAATGACATAAGCAGTCAAAGTTTATCCCTCTCATTGATAGATTCTAGAAACCTGCCTCTCTGTCTCAACATTGCCAACTTAGGACAACTTGCAACGTAGGTCTGCCATTCTCTATGACGCCCCGAGATGGATGTAACCATGACTGCTGTGCTAGTGGAAATTCTAATGTGAAACTAATCTAGGAAGTCTACATGGCTTCTAGGGAAGACATGATTTTTTTTTTCCTGTGGCAGAAACAGAGAGTCAGAGAGAGAGACAGATAGGGACAGACAGACAAGAAGGGAGAGAGATGAGAAACATCAATTCTTCGTTGTGGTTCCTTAGTTGTTCACTGATTGATTTCTCATATGTGCCTTGACTGGGGGGCTACAGCAGACTGAGTGACTCCTTGCTTGAGCCATGACCTTGAGCTCAAGCTGGTGAGCCTTGCTCAAACCAGATGAACCCACACTCAAGCTGGCAACCTCAGGGTCTCGAACCTGGGTCCTCCACATCCCAGTCCTACGCTGTATCCACTGCGCTACCGCCTGGTCAGGCAGGAAGACATAGTTTTTACAGAAAGAAGTCATTCCATCTTCTGAGAGTCTTGAAGTGTTAGGAACCAACACTTCCCCACAGAATCTCAGACCTCTAAGTAACATTCTTTCTTTTTCTGGGAACCAGAGGCTCCTCACTTTCATGCTGGGGACACAGGTGGAAGACCTTTAGGGCCCACCTCATCGGCCCAATAGTGGGTCATGGTCCACATTCCAAATCCAGTGAGTTTGTTTTTTGGATCCTTTTGTTGATTTGGCATACACGCAGAGTTCTCAAATTTTATCCTAAAGTGCTCCATTTGGCAGATGGACTCAATTTTCTGTATTCCTAAGCTTTCTCTTGTTTACTTGAACCTGGCAGGAGGCACAGTCAGCACTTGAGAGCTGCCTGTATCTACCTGCCTAAGTTTGGTTTCTGTCCTGTTTTAGGTAACGGGGGTCAGATCACCAACTGTGATTCTGTGGCTTCTTCCTGGGAGTTCAGCTAGTTTTTAAACAAGGGTTATTTTTGCCTGGAAGCCTGAAATCCATTTTACAGTCAATATTCCCCTGATAGCCACATCTATCTCTTCAGCTTTCAGAGAATTCTGCTCAAATCCTACTTGCTCAGAGTCCTGTCTTCCCCCCACCCTCCTGTAAAGCATTCACCTCACTGCAAACAATGGTTTTTTAATAATGCAAATGCTACCATGTCACTTCCCTCCCTCAAATCTCTCGATGGATCTCCATGGAATCACTTCCACAAATATTTATTGAGAATCATGCACGGTTTCAGCCACCAGGGCAACATCTGAGAACAAAACAGAGAAAGACTCCTGCCTTATAGAGACTACAGTCCGAGGGGAAGTCAGACCCCAAGCAAAGCATAAAGAGATCAATAGCATGTTAGAAGATAAGGGCACTGGGAAAGTATGTCAGGATATGAGAATCAGGAGTCTAGGGAATGGGCAAATTGCTCTACAAAAAGAGTGGCTGGGGGCCTCGCTGAGAGGTGGCATTTGGACGAAGACAAAGAAGGGTGAGAGGAAGTGAGCCCTGTGAGTGTCTGGGGAGATGTTGCAGGCACGGGCGGCAGGCACAGAGCTAAGGCGAGGCGCATTTGTAGTCTTGAGGAACACGTGTGGGCCGAGTGAGTGTGGAGCAGTTGGGGCAGATGTGTCAAAGGGCTCTGAGGAGCTCACTATTTAGGGGTTTATACCTGGGGTGAAGGGATGCTTCCTCAGCTTCATCTCCTGCCATTTTCCTTCACCTTTTTATGTTCTACTATACTGGCCTTTCAGTCTCTAAAAAGTAAAAAAGCTTCCCACAAGTGAGTCCCTTTTTCTAGAATTTTCTTGCCCTCTTGTCTGGCTAACATTTAGTGTTCCTTCTTCAAGAGAGTCTTTCTTACCCCCACCCTACTTAGGTTGGGTCCCCTGACCTATGCAAGCACGGATCTTTGTCCATTTCCGTTTGCTGAATGAATAAAGAATGATTGTGATCAGATGTTTAATATCTGTCTTCTTTGCTAGACCCTAAGCTCCAGGAGGGGAAGGCTACTCCAGGCCACCTCTGTTACCTCCAGAGCTTGAAGTTCTTGGGGCTCAGAACTTGGAAAACAGTTGGTGCTAATATGTGTCAATTGATCAACTCATATTGGTTGATGGTGAGATTCAATAAATGAAGAGCCTCAGGTAGAGTCCTGGTCACCCAGATTGGGCAACAGTTGGGTGAATTAGGGTTTTTTAACTTCCTACCTTGTTAGGAATTGAGAAGGGGAAGTTATCTGGCAAAGGTCCCATTATTTCCTCATTCCCAACATGGTCAGCTCTGTTTCTACCACAGCTCCTGCTAATAATATGCCTTATATTACACTGAGACCTGGAGCACTTCCACAGATGAGCCTGAAAGAAATTAGATGAAGCTTTAATAATTCAGGCTTTGTAAATGCTGGGAAATTTGCAGTAGTGGTGGTAGAGTCCTAAAGTCTAAATTTGGTTCCCATATGTATCACTTACTAGCTCAAGAGCATTGGACAGGCTGCTTACTGCCAGTCATCCTAAAATATCTCATCTATGAAGTGAAGCTGATGATAATCCTTGTGCTCCTTAATCATCCCTGCTTCCTGGGGTTAGTGATAAAATGTGAGAAGGTCTGGGAATAGTCCTAAAAAACTTTATCTCTTCTTGGCTTTTGGCAAAGATCAAGAGTATAAAGGTGCTAGCTATTATATAAGCATAAATATCTACAGCACTTGTACTCTATTTATACCCACAAATTGTGTGCATTTATACAACTGCTGTTTGGAAGAAATTATTTATTGACACCTGCTACTGTGACTCAAGAGTAAAATGACTTAGCACAAACATCTCAGAAGGACCCTCTCTTATGTGTGTCAGAATGAACGTCCCACTCACTATGCTGTGCTTTTATTCGGTCCTACTTTCTTTTTCTATTTATTCATTTTTGAGAGGAGAGAGAGAGAGAGAGAGAGAGAGAGAGAGAGAGAGAAAGGGAGAAGGTAGGGGAGGAGCAGGAAGCATCAACTCCCACATGTGTCTTGACCAGGCAAGCCTGGGATTTTGAACCGGCGACCTCAGCATTTCAGGTCACCACTTTATCCACTGCGCCACCACAGGTCAGGCCTGTTCTACTTTCTTAATGACACTTGCTTCTTCTGAAAATAGTTTTGTTTCTTCCCTTACTCATGCATGCCTGGATGGCTGGTCCACGTGCACTGGAATGTGGGCTTCCCAGGGAAACACAAGTTGTCCATTTTGTTCATTCCTTAGTTCCCAGAACTGAGAACTCATTAAAATAAGCAGGATAAGGGGGGGATGCAATCGGGGCAACACTGGAATCTATGTAAACACAATAAATTAAATAAAAAGAAAAATAGGTGAGATCAATGGACTGCTAAATAGGATGATATAAAGGTCTGCATATTTATCTTGATTTAAATAATTGTAAAGACTTACATGAGGATTAAACTATATGTCGGGAAAAGGGGTAAATACCAAGAAAACATCTCCAAGGGTAGTTTTAATGATGCGTGAAAATAAATTAGTGGGCAAGGTGAAATGAGAGCATGGAAACAGATACGTGGTATTAACTGTGTATCATTTCCTTTCACGTAGAAGGTACTTATAAATTAGTGTATAGTGATCTTTAAAAAATATCCCCTAAAATAGAAAAAGAGAAATATCCCTTAGACTCCTGCTATGTTTTAGTGAGTGAAAGATCATTTTAGAGTGTGTGATATGTACCTCACAGGTGCTATTTCGTGGGTGTTAGTTGGTTAAAAGGATCAAAACACAAGCAAATGATTCCCATATCTAGGAGTCCACACTGATATACATAAACAATTGAAAAAACTAATAAAACAAAAAAAAAGAGAGAAATTTCCCATGCAGAGAAATTCCAAATAATTTGTAAAACTACTTAACTCATAAGAAAGGGGCCTTCCTCCCCTCCCTAAGTTAGGGCCGTGCAAGTGACTTCTTTGTAAAGAAGACAGGATAGAAAGTGGGGCCACGCCTCAACCAGGTGATCCAAGTCAACATCAACAGTGTGCAGTCCACTTGAGAGTCGCTACCTGTTACAGTGTGATGATCGGGAGAGGGATACAGTAAGTGAGATCTGAGTATTTATTTTTCAAGGACAAAATAAAGGAAGAGTTTGGGAGGAAATCAAACAAGAAAATAGAGCCTTTAAGTCTCTAGGCCTCCAGCTCAACTTTGGGGACTTGGGGTTATTTGCTGCAATCCTGCTCAGTGTTCTAATCCTGACCACATAGGTCTGTCATTTGGAAGTTTAATATTATTGATTATGCAAGAAGGAAGAGAACACCCAATCTATTTAAATTAGAAAAAAACAACAACACATGTTTTATTGCATTCTGGATAATTTACCTTAAAACAACGACTCACTGAGATATTAATTTGTTTTACATCGCAGATAAAGATGTGCAAAGTGATTCGTTATGTATAATTGGTTCCAAGCTGTCCCTCTCATGACAAATTTTTAAAAATGTCTCCTGTAATAGTCTGATCATATCCTGATAGAGTATAAAGAAAAAAAAAATCTAAACAATAATCACATTTTATTTGAATGCGAGTGGGGTCCTTTCCAGGTTCTTCATTCAGAACTGGTGTAATACAAGCTAAATAAAGGAAATATGAATATGCACTGAAGAAATTACTAACAATGTAGTCTTCACCCTTTATGCCTCAGCTAACCTTAAATTAAGAGCTTTCTGTGGAGACTTTAGAATCATTTCGCTATACGCAGATTCGACGTTAAAGGGTTTAAATGGCATTATTATTTTTTTCATGTACTGGACCTTACATATTAATATTCAGGCCAGGAACAGTTTAAAATTGCAGAGAACAAGAACATTCACCAATAGCTCAGCGGGAGGCTGAGTGTAAGTAGCTGCCAATCACCAGAAATGGGCCATTGTGAGCCCAGACAGCCCTAACAACCCCCTGATGGAGTTCCCACCTCTCCTTCATAGTTCTGCAAGGGCTTGGAGTAAGTGAGGGTAGAAGGAGGGGTGGCTGGGACCCAAGCAAAGGTGAGACGCAGAAGCTCCAAGCTGTGGGCAGCTGGAGGAAGAGGGCCAGGCGGCAGGTGGGAAGCTCCTGGAAATGCCCTACTACAGCGTGGACAGCAGGCGCCACCTCCCTCTATTGTCTTCCCAGGCTGTGTGCAGGAGACTTGTTGTTTTGGGGCTGCAAACAGGGTGGTCCATTACAGGTAGGTGTGTCTTGGAGAACTGGCTCATGGATAGGCCTATTTATCTGAGGGCTGCGTGTGGCTAATGTTGTTAGGGTGGCCAGCGGTCCCCAGGACCAAGGCTGGTTGATGTGAGGCTGGCCGCTTACTGCACACATTTGAGTCTGTTTACTCACTGGTTCATCACGTGCTATTTACCCAGCTCCCCTGGCTGTTTTCATACAGAACTTATAACTGCTCAACTTTGCTTAAAAAAGAACAGGCAGGATTGTGAAGCTGTGGCAACCGGCCATTTCAGGTGACGGCCATGTACTGTGTCCATCATGTGACATAAATTTAGTAATCCCCCTCACATCCCTGCAAGGGGCACACCTTTACTCCCGCCCTTCCCGCTGTGCAGGGGAGACAGGGGCCACTCCGGTAGGCATCTTCCCACCTGAGTCTGTTGCAGAGTTTTTTATGACCAAAAAAACACCCCCAAACAAATGTGACATCTTATCACAAAGGATAATCAAAATTAACTTTTTTCTCTGTGACAGCATTGGCAATGACAGTAGTAAATTTTTACTCAAGATGACAGTTACCCTCTTAGCTGCCACATCCTAAGAAGATACCAAGAAAGCAGAAAAGCCTGAAGAGCGGGAAGAAGAAAGCTGGGGAAGAGTGAAGGAGGTGAGGGGCCCAGAGACCCTGTGGCCACACGGTGAGCAAAACAGCGGGATGGGGTTTTGGAGAAGTGGAAGCTGAGAAACCCCAAGAGGAGAAGATAGGCAAGGGCCAGTGGAGTGTGGCACTGACATCACTCTGCTCAGAGAGGCCGGAGACTCAGCAGGGCCAGGCAGATCCATGACAAACATGGGGAAGCGCCACACCATTCTGCTTCTCCCCCTGGGTAAACATTGGAAGGAATTCATCACCCCCAAGAAATTGTATGGTTATGGATGATTTTTTTACTTATTTATTTATTATATATGTTTATACATGTACATATACATATATGTGTAGATTCTAAATAGCTTTGGGAAATTTATTAGTGACCATTATAATCTGCTACCAAAAACAACAAAAGCAACAACTAAAATAACCCTTACTGTTGAGGCACATTTCTTTGTCTGGAAAGTCTGTGTTCAATACTGGAAAGATTCTCTCTGGGCTGATAGCTTAAACGACTTTGGAAAGCAGCCCCAGCCCCTGTCCTTTGACTCGCTCATTCATTTGACAAGCACGTCCCAAAGCGTCCCCTGCGCTGGACACACAGAGGAGGCGGAAACAAAGTACTGTTTAGATGGGCCTCCACTCCAGAGCCATGCTGGTCGTTTGGCAGCCATAAGCCATAACTTCAAATTGGAATGAATTAAAGTTCAATTAGATTAAAACTCCATCCGTCATTTCCATGAGCTCACTTTCAGGGACTGCCAGTTGTAACATTCTGGACAGCACATTTAGAGAACATTTTCATCATCACAGGAAGTGCTGTTGGATGTCGCTATTCTGAGAATGTGTGTGGGCATGTATGTATGTGCCTGTGTGCTGATGTGTGCAGAGATAGGATGTGTGTTGGTACAACTGCGCATGTTTGTGTGTGTATATGCATGTGTGTTGATGCGTGTGTGCAAGAAAAAGCAGAAAACCAGTGATCTGGATTGAACACAGAGAAGGAAGAAAATACGCTCTCTTTTGAAGGATGGGAAAGTAAATGTATGGTGGTTTGTTCTCCCCCACTCCAATCATTTCTCTTATCATGTCAGCACCGGAATTTAATTAATTTAGAAGATGCAGCCTGCCCAATTCTATTTTCTAGACACTTATATCACATGTGAATGATCTATAGGAGCCAATGCCATTCCAGATGTTGAGATTCACAGGGAAAAGCCAGCGTTGTAGATTTAAGTTCACACGTGCTAGGTCAAGGGCCCTTCTCTCCCATATGGCTTGTCATCAGTACTCCAGGAGGGGGGCTCACACGGGCTCTTCGGGTTTCACAGGCAGCGTCCCTTGTTGTGTATTACAGTGTTAAACAATAATGATGTAGGTCTGCGTCAACTGTTTATACTGGGATATAAAGTAACAACTTAACATAATTGTGACAACTCTGAAACAAGAAATATGTTGCCTCTGGTTTTATCAGATACCCACTAATTAATCTAGCTCCAGAAGCTGTACAAGTTGCTGAACTGGGAGGCAGGAACAGAGAGATGTCTTTTCTATCTGCCAGCTGGCAGTATACCAACTACAGCTCAACTTTCAGCAACAAGGAAAACAATCAGAGAAATCTCCCTGCACTGCAAATGCTCTTCCTCCAGCCCCCAGGAGAGCCATTTGCTGTGATCACACTTTATTGTTGAGTCCCAACCAAACACATACATACTAGCAACCCCAAAACCACATACAGCCCCTGTACACAGACACACACTGCCACTGAAAAAGTACAGTTTAATTTCTCTAAAGTCATCCATTCGTTGCTTTTATGCCTCAAATGTGGCTCTGGGAAAACGTATCTGTGCTAACAGAGCAAATCATGATTCTAAAATAACAATCCTGGGAAAAGATGGCACACACAGTTTTGAACAGTTCAGTGCAATTTTCATTTCCCTCTTTGCCCTCAGCATATGTTGTTGGTCCCTCTTGCTTTGGTGTTAAGTAGCATTTGTTCTTCTGTGGTTGCATCTAAGATGTCTTGGCTTCCTAGACGGACCGCATATGGTGTAGATATTAACATCCTAGTGGGAAATTGTGTTGGTTCTAGAGCCAGAGGACTTTGGTTCAAAGTCCTGATTTTGTTCAAATCCTGTTATTATTTAGTATCTATGTGACTTTTGGAAAAGGTTACTTACCTCTTAGAACCTCAGCTTTCTCATCTGTTGGTCAGGGATGATGATGATGATGATGATTATGCATATTTCTTAGAATTGTGATGAGGATTAAGTGAGCTATTATATGCAAAGCAATAGATGAGTTCTCAGCATATGATAATCATTCAATAAATTATGCTTGTTAGTATTATTTACAACAGAGACTTGGTCTTACTTTTTTATATCATTAATGTTTAGCAGTTGTACTGAATTGATATCAGATTGCTTTTAAAAATACAAGTTAATAAAAATTAGCAACAAATGGGAGAAATTAACTACCTGCATAGGAACACGTCTGAAGGGAAAAGGTTGTATGTGTGTTGTTTGCTTACTTATTTACTCCCTCAAACACTGTTGGGTATTTACGTTTCCGACCCTCTGCTTAGTATGGAGTAGATGAAGGAGCTAGGAGACAGCCTGGCTCCTGCCCTCATAAAAACCGCAGTCTATTTTAATACTTTACAAAGTCCTTAATCTCTTGTTTGCATTTCTGAATCTAAGACATTCTGAAAACTGAAGTTTTGTCATCATTGTTGCTCATTTGGTAGCAGGAGATAAGGTGTGAGCTCATGAGGTATTGGACCCTTGGCTGAACTATATGAGGCTATTTATAGTCTTTACCCCACTAAGTTTATATATTTTAATATAGAAAAGATTAATGTGTTTGATTAGGAAGGGCTGCCCAGACTCTGTGCAAAATATATAGTATATGTATCTATTATCATTCTGAAATCTAAAAAATTATGAAATTGAAAGCATATCTGCTTCCAAGGGTGATGGCAAAAATGTTGATGGACCTGGAGTTAAGTCATGTTTTGGGACTATCTATCAGAACACCAGAGGGTGACCTGAGACCAATCGAGATGAGAAGCGAGATATCTCTAGGAAAATAAAGGTATATAAAGTAATACAAGATTTGACAGATAGTTGTAACATAAGGGACTGTATTTTCAAACACTTTGGCTGGGCTGTGAAAACTGAGTGGGACATAGAGGGTGGTAGATGTTTTGTAGAAATGACTTCAGTCTTTCTCCACCCTGAACGCTGAGCTCTTGGCTGTGTGACTGGCCAATCTGCCCATCAAGAGGTTGAATTCACGTCCCACTCTTTGAGTATGGACTGACCTGGGCCCAAGTGATCCTGAGTGAGTCTCAGGACCCAGGTGCCTATGCATTCTCTTTTCACTCTTGACCTTATTCCCAACTGCCAAGACTATCTGGCTGGAGGCTAAGAAACAGATGACCAAGGTCATGTCAACCCAGGTGCCCAAGCCAAAGTTCCAGGCATGAGAGAGAGGTAGTTGACTGCAGCTGACCACCAACACACAAGGAAGCTCAGTTAAGACCAGAGGACCTCCTGCCCATGCCCACATACACTGCCAAACTGAAGAATCATATGCTAAATAAATGACTATAGTTTTAAGCTACTAAATTTTGAGGTGGTTATTAAGTTTCAGGGTACCTTTTACGTGCTAACATATAAAAGGGGATCTAGGAAAAAGGCTGCCAAAGAAAAGAATCTGTCAGGGTACCATCAGCCCTATCTTAGATAAGATTACCTTCCACCTCGGTATAAAAAATACCTAAGCTTGTCCAGCTCACTTCTGAATGCAGAGTTATTTGCTTGTCACAGTCGCATTATTTCATTATTACTCAGTCTGTGGTCTGACATGGTTGCCATTCATGGGAATAGAGTTCCTTGTGATTCCTCTGAGAGACATGCAGAGCGGGTTTTCCCTATGTATCTGATTACTAGGTTTAATCAGGAAGGAAAAACTGAATGGTTGTAACTGGCCCACAAGAAAACGTTCCCAGGCTATGAGGTCACCTGTTTTAGGCGAAAGTAGACAGTTCTTGGAAAGAGACACACACTGCTTTGTTTCAGTTCTGAAACTTGTTTCAATGGACTAGAAACATTTCCTTCTTATCACATGGCAGGTTGGTGTGTTGCTTTATAAAAGACACAAGTGAAATAGGTAGAATAAAGCTATGTGCCTTGAGTGTTTATTTTGGATTCCTGGATCATCCTGTACCATTTTTGGGACAACTGTCCTACTCTAATGCTAGTAAAAATTCATTTTTACTTCCTGTGTTCCTGCAATAAGACCAATGGGTATTTCACATCTAATCTGTGTCCCTACAATAAGACTCCTGGCCACCTGTACTTCTTGTATCCCTATAAGACTCGTGCGAGTGTGAAGTTCACTTCCATTCCTGGTGTTTCTGCAATAAGATGGGTAAAGAGTTCATATCCACTCCTAGTGTCCCTGTAAGGTATCGTGGTCTGTTATGCTGGAGTCTGATCAGGAGGCACATTGTCCCTGCATTTTCAGGGCAGCAGCCTCTCAGGGCATCATCTTTAAGAAACTAAAGTTCAGCAGTCTCATCACATTATTTGGAGGGATGCATTCCATGTTATAGGAATGGTTAGGTAGTACTATACCATTTTTAGTTGTATGACTTTGAACAGCTATTTAATGTATCCACATTTGTTTTCTTACTTTAATGTGGCAATAATAATAGCATTTGTTAGCATGTTGTAAAGATTAAGGAAAGTTAAGTAAACTCTTTGAGAGCAGAGATTTTGTCTGAAAGAAGCGGCTGGCACATTATAGGTGCTTAATAAATATTTGCTGGATAATAGCATATTAATCAGCATAATATATTTATTATACTTACTATACCTAGAATATATTACTATATGGATATCTGTTGCCTTAGGCACGTGCTTGAACTGGCCATAGTCAGCATTTAGTAAATAGTAGCTACTATAACTATTATTTGCCACTTTGACTCACAGGGTTGCCATGAGCATATGTAAAACATAATCATGTTTCATACTATGTTGAGAAAAATTATGAGGTCAAGGGAGGAAAAATAGTCCACAAATACAAATTATTATTGTCAATCTCAATTCTATATTTCAGAATCCTATTTCTGAGCACATTATTTACCCAGTAATATAGCTGTGCTTCCCTTTTGAACAGAATGCTGCAAATAAGTACCTGACCTGAATAAATGGACAGATTACACACCAGGTAGGGAATTGTGGAGTGACTAAATTTCCCAAGGCGTGTGAGCCGTATATTTAGAGGGGGTCAGACATTTCACTGCCACAGCTCTTGCTCCAGTGCAGGGAAGACTCGATCAGTAGATTTCCCCCAAGTCTTCCTCAAGCAGGAGAGTGTCAAGAGGTTTTCAAACCTGAGAGGAAGCTAGTGGCCTCGTTTCCATTCCTCCCACACCTCCAGCTGTTGGCTGCCTCAGGACAAATGGGGTATTTGACTTGCTGTGCTTCCTCCCTGGAGCTCTCTTGCCTCAAAGCTCTACCTTGATGGTTTCTTCCAGCACTCAAGCCACAGTTCAAAGGTCAATGCCTCAGTGGGCCTTCCCTGCTCAATCCCTGAGAGACCTACATCCTGTTCTTGCAGACTTCTCAGTGCCACCACCCAATCCCAATTTCCAATTATCTCTAGCTGTTGCCTGTGTATCTCGAAGCACAGGACTCTTCAGTATCTTGGCACCCTAGTATCACCTGTGTCAAGAGGGGGACCTGGCCTGTTGTGGGTCCAGGATAGATGGTTATTAAATTGCTGGGGATTAAAGAGGAAGACAACACAAAATAGTCCAGAACTTGGTTCAGATCTGAAAGAATTGAGCTTAGAATCAAACAAAAAGCTTTCTTCTCAAAGGGTCTCTAACATCCCTTCTTCTAGGCCTTTTTTTTTTTGCATGCCGTTGACACATAAAAGTGGCAATATTTGTATGACACACTAGAGTAAACATCTGGGGTTCCCAGCTACCACAGGACCAGGGCCAGGGTGGGGGAGACACTCCTTAGCCCCCCCCCCCCCGCCACCATTTGCAACTTTGGCTGAAAAGTTCAGTGGCATTCCAATTCATTTAATTCATGGACTGTATAACTGAGGCACAGAGGTGGTGCCATCTCCGCAGGAAGATGGTGACAAAGCTGGTGCTAATTGCTGTATATAATATTTTAATTGAAGAATGTGACATAGGACACTCAGGAATGACAAGACATAACTGATGATGCCTGGGAAGACCCTGGGCTCAGGGACCACAGTGATAATGATTTGGGCCCAATTCTGATAAACTCTGTTTATTTAACCATCCTCATAGTCACCTCCTTTGACCATTGTGTTAATGATGAATGCATTCTAGAGATACTGTGACATAATGGGATGCTGTGTAAGAAGCTTCTCCATTTCATGGAAGGAAAAGGAACACAGAAAACGAAGCCATGGACACCCACCTTTGCCAGATCAGACCACAGACTCTATGCATGAAATAATAAATTCTTGGGCAGCTACTGCTTTCAGTACGCCACTGGAAACAGAGAATTTATACCGCCTGGATCTGACATTATGAGTAATGTAGCCAGAGCCACAACAGGCTCAGTGAGGGGTGTCAAATGCTTCTTTTAAAAATTCTGATGGCAGCAGGCACACAGCAGTAAAGGGCTGCTATTCAGCTACCCACAGACCTCTGGGTCTCAGGAAGCCACATGTAATGAAACCAGCTCTGTAGGAAGAATGCTTGCGTGTTTGTTAGACTCCCATGAGGGTGTCTGTGGTCAAGTCATTCCAATAAATCACCCCAAGGCTGCAGCGATAAAGCCATATTTAGATGCAAGTATCCAGTTATTATGGGTCAGAGCATTACTGTGTTTCAGAAGGAAAAAAATCAATCTGAACTTCTAAGCTCTGAAGGATGAGGGCTAGCTTCCCTTGCCTCTGTTTGCCAGAAATATCTCAGTAAAGATCATCCAGTAAAGCTTCCCCATTCTGGGGTCTAGGTCCCCAAATTCTAGCAATTAAAAACTCGAAATCCAGCTGCTATAGCAGGGGTCAGGAACCTTTTTGGCTTAGAGAGCCATGAATGCCACATATTTTAAAATGTAATTCCATGAGAGCCATACAACGACCCGTGTACATTACGCATTATCCAATAAAAATTTGGTGTCCCGGAGGACAGCTGTGATTGGCTCCAGCCACCTGGAACCATGAACATGAGCGGTAGGAAATGAATGGATTGTAATACACGAGAATGTTTTATATTTTTAACGTTATTATTTCTTTTTTTTTTTCTTCTTTTTTTTTTTTCTGCACTCCTCCGAAGCTGGAAACGGGGAGAGACAGTCAGACAGACCCCCGCATGCCCCCGACCGGGATCCACCCGGCACGCCCACCAGGGGCAACGCTCTGCCCACCAGGGGGCGACGCTCTGCTCCTCCGGGACGTCGCCCCGCCGCGACCAGAGCCACTCCAGCGCCTGGGGCAGAGACCAAGGAGCCATCCCCAGCGCCCGGGTCATCCCCGCTCCAACGGAGCCCCTGCTGCGGGAGGGGAAGAAAGAGACAGAGAGGAAGGAGGGGGAGAAGCAAATGGGCGCCTCCCCTATGTGCCCTGGCCAGAATCGAACCCGGGTCCCCCGCACGCCAGGCCGACGCTCCACCACTGAGCCAACCGGCCAGGGCCTATTATTTCTTTTATTAAAGATTTGTCTGCGAGCCAGATGCAGCCATCAAAAGAGCCACATCTGGCTTCCGAGCCATAGGTTTCTGACTCCTGTGCTATAGGTTGAATTGTAGCTCCCAAAAGATATAAGTCTGAACTCCCAGCAGCACCTCAAAATTTCACCTTATGGAGAAAGAAGGCCTTTGCAGATACAGTTAAGTTGAGGGCATACTGCCATAGGGAAGGCCTCTAATCCAACGTGACGGGTGACCTTATTAGAAGAGACACAGACAAAGAGAACACAGCCATACGACATGAGGCAGAGCTTGGAGCGAAGTTTCTACAAGCCAAGGAATATGAGGATTGCCTGGGATCACCAGAAGCTGGGGGAGAGCCTAGGACAGAGCCTTTTTCTGAGACACCAAGTAGCAAATGATTCCTGCTGACACCTTGATTTCGGATTTCGGATTTCCCAAACTGTGAAAAAATACCTCTCTGTGGTTTTAAGCCACTCAGATTGTGGTACTATGTTATGACAACTTGAAAATACCTGCCCCTGAAGCCTTCATGAAGCCTACCATGATGGGAAATTGTACCTCCTGCAGCCACACTGACGTCTCCTCGGCGACCTCTCCCTGCCCTCACCTTCCCAGAGGGGTTACCTGGTATCTGAGGGCATGGCTGCTTTGGGAAATGGCAGCTTTGTAAGAGGGCAGCGAGAAGCTCCTAGAACAACAAACGCATGCACAACAATGACAAGTGATGATGATTTGGATGGAGGAGACAATTACGGAGAAACACAAAGACTTCACTGACCGGGCCTTCCTGAGCGAGGCAGGATGAACTGTCACTCAGGTTCAACCTGGAGACAGCAGCATTTATTCCTCTTGTAGGCAATGCATTGGGGTGATGGGGCATACCGAATGTGTGATGTTGAACTTGACTCTAAAAAGGTACCCATTTACAAATCATTTCCTCTGAAATGTTTAAGTACAAGCACCTGGATACTTTCAAGTTCCCTCAATTGGTTTTTCTCATTGACACCAGAGTGAACTAGACCAATGTAGTCTGTTGCCTGCTAACTAGACCTACTTAGGCTGTTCCAGAATCCTCGCAGTATTCGTAGCCAAAATCAGTCTCTGGCCGTGGATTCTGCTCACTACCCAGCCTCAGCCCTGGCCTTCCCTTTCTCCAGGGCCTTGCTACCACCCACCTGCTTCAGGTGCTGGAAAGCAAGTTGCTCTCTCTCACCAGAGCCTTTGCACCTGTTCTACCCTCAGTCTGGGCTACACTCTGCCAACACACACACACACACACACACACACACACATGCAGACAGACATATACACAGACACATATCCCCACCTGTCAAACATACACACAGAAGCACAGACAGGCACACATACAGACACACACATGTACACACACAGATACATGCATGTATACACAGAGATACAAATACACACATGTACATGCATGCAAACCCTGCCAGCCACACAGGCACACACACAAAGGCAGACAGACACTGTAGTTTACTCACCATGTTAGCTCCTATTTACACATCATGAACTCAGATCAAGTTCTTTATCTTCCGGAAAGCATCTCCTTACCCGACCCCTTAATTTCTTGTTATATAGTTTCACAGGACTATTCCTTTCATTAAGAGAACTTATCTCTGCAGGTAATTGCATATTCATTAGTAGGATTACTCAATGTTTTCCTCTAAATGCTATGCATTTGTATCTAAACTCTATTTCTGCTTTGCCACTCCTCAAAAGATGGTGCGTTTTTCTTCCACCTCTCTGCTCAGCCCAAATCATAAGCAAGCTTTTTAACTACCTTTCTGCCGTTCCCCACACACAACATACACACATACATATGTGCACATACACACGTGTCCACACACACAAACGCTCACCTATATGCATGCCGGTGTGAACACACACCAACTCACACCAAGAGACACAAACGTATGCATGCACATGCTGAAACACTCACACACATCCATGCACACTTAAAATAGCCCTACCCAACAGAATGTGAGGACTGTCCATGTCTAGCTTTGCTCACCATCATGACCCTAGTGCCTGGGCCCTCAATCACTGCAAGTTTGAATGAGGCTAGAATTGAAGGACATTTAATGACAAGAACTCACAGTTTTAAAGGTAAATCCATAGGAAAAGATAATTCTGTTCCAAGCACAATTCAGTGGAAAAGAACATCTCAACATCATTCCCTATGTGCCCAACAAATAACAGGGTCAGCCAGAATCATGGAGTAAAGTCTCAGCACACTTATGTTAGGAAAGGAGGCCTGCTTGCTTTTATCATGATCCCTGCTGGAAAGAATGATTTAATCCCATCTGAAGAGTGGCAAGGTCAAGACATCATTATTTTCTAGGAAATCAATAACCTTTGCAATGCACTTATAGCCTTTATAAGCAATTTAATCACTAGTCATGTGCAATGATTCATCTGGTTGTTGGGTCCCACAAACTATGTGACTTTTCAGTGCTACAAAACCATTATGGTACCCAAATGTGATTATTCTGATAAGGAGTAACTTCTGATCACTATATTATCATTTTATAACACTATCCTTGGAATAGTCACATGCCCTGTATAAATAGATATTCAAGTTAGAAAGTCATTATTCTATCATTTATATTTTCAAATATATACTGTGAACATATGTAGTATGCCAGGTGTACAAGAAATCTGATTGTTATACTTGTTATATGTTGCATGATAACTGAATTGTTAATTTCCAAATGTTAGAATAAAGATTCAGATTACAATAAAATTATTCTAAACATAATTTAATATTTCTTCAACGGTTCAGAAGGCTCATCAGAACTTGTCATACCTCAGAGTTATTAATATACTCATCAATATCATTTACCTATGAGTAAATGCTCCCAATGGATTGAAGGTTCAGCTAATGGATGACTAATTTTTTTTCAATGTAGCTCAAGAGGTATCAATAAGAGTAGACACAAAGCCCTGGCTGGTTGGCTCAGTGGTAGAGCATCGGCCTGGCGTGCGGAAGTCCCGGGTTCGATTCCCGGCCAGGGCACACAGGAGAAGCGCCCATCTGCTTCTCCACCCCTCCCTCTCTCCTTCCTCTCTGTCTCTCTCTTCCCCTCCCGCAGCGAGGCTCCTTTGGAGCAAAGATGGCCCGGGCGCTGGGGATGGCTCCTTGACCTCTGCCCCAGGCGCTAGAGTGGCTCTGGTCGACAGAGCGATGCCCCGGAGGGGCAGAGCATCGCCCCCTGGTGGGCGTGCCGGGTGGATCCCGGTCGGGCGCATGTGGGAGTCTGTCTGACTGTCTCTCCCCGTTTCCAGCTTCAGAAAAATACAAAAAAAAAAAAAAGTAGACACAAGAGATTGTTTTCTCCACAGCTTGGTTATGTATTTATACATATTTTTAAGGCTTAAAAAGTGAAAGATGGGAATAGAGATGAGAAAAAAATATAAACAGAATACTTCATGGTGTTTGTGGGCTGGGTAAGAAAGCCTTAGAGTGGAGAATGTTGGAGAATTGTACTGTCTCTCTAGAAAAAGAATAAATTAAAGGAGCCTAAAACAATAATCTGTTCTTCATTCTCCGTTTCTGATTCTGAGGTTGCCTTGCTGTTTTTTTTTTTATTCTTTCTTTCATTTTTTTAAATAAGAAAAGTTATGCCTGACCTGTGATGGTGCAGTAGATAAAGCACTGACCTGGAATGCTGAGGTCACCTGTTCGAAACCCTGCGTTTGCCCGGGCCAAGTCGTATACGAGAAGCAACTACTATAAATTGATGTTTCTTGCCCATCCTCCTGCCTTTCTCTCTCTTTATTCTCTCTCTAAAATCAATAAATAAAATCTTTAGAAAAAAGTTATTAAGTGACTCCATCAACGATAACAACTCCTAATACACAAGATGACCATGGATGATCGATCCAGACTGCTGCGCCAGGAAAGACTGGTTTTAGTAATTGATTGTTCACTTGGTACTTAACCAAAACAACATCAAGCCACTGATCGTTATTGCTGGGCATTTCTAGGAAGCTCGTTTCCCTGTTGACCTGATGGCTTGTAGGAAGCAAGCTAGATATTTAAGAGTATAGTCCCCGTTTTTCATCTTCTTCTATGTTAAAAATACCATGTTTCTCACTAATGGTCCAGGAGTGTAGGTTTTAGAAATCAATTACAGCTTTAATGGGGTGAGATGTGTAAGGATGCTCTGTGGCCTGCTTCTGAAGGACGTGGCTCTCCTCATTCCCTGCTGGAGAAGGCCCCCTGCGTGTGGAATTCACTGGGAGGTCAGAGAGAAGCAGGTGGGGCCGGGGTTTGCCCTGCCTGAACCTCCCAGGCAGCATGTGAGCCTCCCGTAGCTGATCCAGCAGCGCCCGAGAGGGCAAGACAATTAAACCTCCAGAAGTTTGTGGAACGTTTTAAGAGGAAAACACCATATAAATGCTAAGTATTATTATTATATGGCAAAAGGAAGGGTAAAGATGATGAATGCTAAAAAAAAAAAAAAAAAAAGTAATACCTGTAAGATATAAAGTATCTGGGCAGAGCAAAATGAGAAAATTATCTCATGCTGAAGTTTAAAAAGTTAAAAAAACAACAACAAAACAACAGGTGAGAAAGCCATGCTTCAAAATAAAAGAAAGGCTCCATGAAGTATGAAGGTAAATTATGCAATTGAATGCAACTTTATAGAGCCAGGGGTCACTGAGAGACAATAGGGACTCTGAAACATGGCAATGATAATTAATTCCTAAAAAAAAAAAATCAATTAATATTTTCTTCTCATTATTCACAAAGGGGGCTGGAGCAGATGATGGCAATGCAGACATTTCCCAAAGGAGGAACAAGGATGGCGAAGGAGTCAGAATCATGTCAACAATGCTGATCGGGAAATGAGGGCATTCATAGCCCATGGCTCCGGGGGGCAAGGTAACAGCCCTCCCCGGAGCCTGTGGGGAAAGGCCAGGGACGCTGAGATGTATCATTTTCAGAAATAATTAGTAAATAAATTTTATATTTAGGGCTTCACGAGAAAGATAAGAATCACGGGTCCATTTATTTCCTGGTGCATACAGATGGTTTTTGGTATTCTCTCCCATAAAGATAGAAATAAACAGAGAAACACATACATGCACAGCAACATATGTGAACCAAGTTTTTGCAGAATCTGCTCAATGAAATTTCTTGGTAGTGCTAAAATCATCTTAGGAAAACAGACCTTCTTTACCTGCTAATAAGAAACAATGCATAACTGAGATGAGTTCATAGAATACCTTTTTTAGTGCTTTATTACAAATAAAAACAGCTTATAAATGTTTTTGGTTGGTGTGTTTTGAAGTCAAGAAAGAGGGAGGAAAATTGAAGAGACTAGACTTAGGATACTCGCTCCCAGGATCACAAATACCCAACCGGAAGTAACTCATAGTGCACTAGAAATAGACGATGCAGGAAAGACACGCTGTCCAACTAGAAAGAAAAACAGACCCTGGACACAGGCACTCAGTCTACTGGATTAGGTCATGATAGAAGGTCAGGGCAGGACTAGTTTTGTCCTAAGAGAAAAGATGCCCAGGACAGTAAGAACACTTGTTAATGATATTCACCAGATCAGGCGGGTGGACAAAGACGGAGGTGAAAAGTCAGTGTCACTCTGAGGGGATGGTTCCAAGTAGGATAAGTGGTGAATGCAATTAAAGAGAGAAAAATGAAAGATAATGAGATTAGGGATAAAACACATGAAAGGGCCTGTGGCCAAAATAATGACAGAGCACACGGTGGCCTTGAATGAGACTCAGAGGTGGGAGATAATGATCAAAACCTTGCATCAGAACTGTTATCAGTGGTGTAAAGACACAAAATCCAGTTGCATGGGATCAGTAACTAAAAATATACTTGAGAAGATTATTCCAACAGTCTTCCACGGGTAGAGCACATGCGATCACATTTGAAACCATGTGCTTAGCTCAAATCACTCTCTTTTAAAAGGCACGTCATGGACATGAAGAAATGGGAAACAGAGGGCATTCAGGACAAGCGGCCCTACAAAGAGCTTAATTATTGCAGAAGGTCAGGGTCAGGCGGGGGAGGCTGTGTTCTGAGGGAAATGCAAGATTGAGGAAAAACCTCATTAGGAAAAGTGATGAATCTTTGATTCGTATTTAATTTGTACACAAATTACACCCTTTTCAAGATTTTGATACTTATCAGCACAGGATTTTGCTATGGATGTCAGAAAGATGGGGCCGCCATTTTTGTCTCATTTGTTTTTGGTGATGTGGTCTGTGTGTCGGTATCCTGGTCCTCTCTGCAGGGGCCAGCGTCCACGGGGCCATTCTCTTATTGGAGGAGGGGCCCCAGGCTCCTTCAGAGGAGGGCTCACACAGGAGGTGAGCAAATGGGTGTAGACAGCATGAGAACGTACCAGAGGACACACTGGATGTGGAAACTAATTCTCAAAGGATGGGCAGGGGGCAACCACCTATGAGTGGCTTTCCATGTCCCTGAGCCCCAGCTGGTAGTGCACCTTCCATCACATCGCTGCAGGTTTGTGGCCTCTAAAAGGCTCTTCCACCAAAGAGCATGCCCTAGATGGCTGGGTTCCTTGACACGTTGGTGCAGAAAGAAGTCCGAGAGCATGAAAACCGAATCTTTCGGTGTTTACCAGTCCTACAAGGCAAAGAATCCACGAAGCATGCTCACCAACAACATGGCTTTGGGGGAGCCAGCTCCTTTCTCAAAGGCACAGCCTGGTGTCTGTTGCCCACTGGGCCCGGGAGGCCTATTCTGTCAGAGTGACTGTTGCTAACCCATACCTGTTCTTGCCATTCTTGTCATTTTGTTTTTGTCAGCTTTATCATTTTTAAGTTGTCATGGAGTTTTCCATCTTCCCTAGCTCTTCCTTCTCCCATTTACCTACTTTTATTTCCTTCTTTTAAGATGTGTACGTATCCAAAGTGAAAATCCATGAGACCCACATTCCCCAGTGTAATTAATTCACTGTGATGTAGAGGTTAGCAGTCTTCTAGAAAGAACCTCTTACCAAAAATAATAGTTTACCCAAAGACCCAGTTTTGTGCTTCAAATGGTGCTTAAATGCCAACCATGCCTTTCTCTTCACAGCCCCTCTCTGCCCTGACCTGGGAAAAAACCTGAAACAGGCAATGGTCAATCTAAGGGCAAATCTGGTGACAAAGCTGAAAACTTCCTGGATATGTCTAGTCTTCCATGTGGAAGTGTCCTAGGAGACTGGCCACCAGTCTCAAGCTCAGCTGGCCCAAGGAGTCTAGCCCATGGTTGGGAGACTTGTGTGGTGATGCTAACAGTAACTGAGCTGTAGAGAAGTGGGGAGGGAGGGTCATAAAGGAACTGACATAGGCCAAGGAGGTTGGCAGGGCCCCCTTTAGGAGGCCTGGTGTAGTCCCTGTGACCCCCAGGACTGGGGTAAAGCTCAGTCACACTCAGAGGGCACCCATATGCTAGCTGTGAATAAGCCACAAAATGAGGGTACAAATTCAGGCTTGCAACATGAGGCTCCAGGCCCAGGGGTGGGTGGATTTCAGGATTTGAGTCTCCTGGAGAGGCTCACAAACTTTGGGGAACTGGGCAAATATAGAACCCCAGGTCCTCCTCCCTAGTCACCCTGGACCTAGGTCTCCATCCATAAGTTGAGAATTTAGAACTTAGAGGAGTAGGGCTTCAGAAAGGCAAGAACTAAGTCTCTTAATGTATTCTGGGAGAAAGACTGAGCCAAATGAGGTGTCAGACAATTGGTTCTGCTGACAGAATCAGCTGGGCCTCGGGGGAGTAGGTTGATGTCTTTGCCTCTGTTTTCTAACCTGCCCCTGATGGCACTTGGGGGCCTGGCCCCAGCCCTGCTTCCAGCTTCTGCACTCCAGGCATCTCGCTTAGCCCCCTCCTCTCCCTCCACAGTGACCCACTGGCTGCACCTCTGAGGTCCCAGGAAACCAGCAACCTCCCTACAGCAGGTCACGTGGCAACCTTCCTGAAACCTACCATTTAAACCTGGTGCTGCCATCTCTCCTTTGTGTGTTTGGCTCTTGTCTCTCCTCGAACCCCCCAGCCCCTGGGAGCCCAAATGGTTAACACTACAGATTAAGGTTGCGAGGCCAGCAATATCTGTGGGAGAAACACACTCAAGACCAGCTGACTTTGTCCGAATGCTTTCTGCTACCTTGGAGAAGGTACACTAGAATAATCTGGAGACTTGCCTCTGTGACGTGGCCCACTTTTGAATGCCACTATTTATTCTTCAGCCATTCTGCACCTTGAATGGTTAATTTTTGGTGTTAAAACTGTTAGCAATGTCAATTCTCCTATCACTTGCTAGCTTTAGACAAGCTGCTGATTGACATGTGGATATGGAAAAAAAAACACATATTTGGGGATGGAACAACTCTAGCAGAATACCCCTGACGGGAGAAACATTACTCTTAGAAGAACAGCTCTTCCCGAATAGTGTCAAAGGGGAGGGAAGCAGGAAGCTAAGCGGTGCTCGCAGCCCGCAGCACGGCTGGCGAAGGCATCAAACTTTGCGTGAACCACGAATCTTTCAGATTAAGTAGAGCTTTGGTGTTCAGTAATATCGTTTCAAAGGAGATGTGCCAAATGGTTGGGGAGAAGTTCAAATATTTCCTCAAAATGGAGACAAGTGCAATTGAGTTTGGAGAAGACTGATTGTGTGGGAGTTAATCTCGAGAGACAGTCTTCCAGCAGAAAGTGACAGGTAAGTCAGATTTCAGGTGCCTATAAAAAGTTCCTTAGGCCAGTGTGTGTGTGTGTGTGTGTGTGTGTGTGTGTACACACGCGTGTGTATGTGTGTGAGTGCATGCGCGTATGAGCGTTTGTTCCACCCTCCATGAGGCAAAATTACAAAATTACTGAAATATATGTAAATTTAGTGAGGTCACTCAAAGCAATTCTCACTGGGCATCTTAACTGTTCACTGTTAGGTTCCCTTTTTTTCCTCTCCGAGTTAGTCCGTATTGTTTTGTTTGACATGAGTCCTAGCAGAAAGCTGTGTGTTTGGTGTAGCCATCACCGCTTGGCTTTCTTACTACCAAATATTTGATCATTTCTATTCCAAAATGAGTTGGGCAACATTAATTCACAGATGCTATTTGCAACAGATAATTAAATCTTAACAGAGAGCCAGAATGGCATTTCCAAACAATCGCAGCGATGCTGGGAAGAAACCTTCCCCGCTCTGCAGCACAATACAGAATGATTCTGCGGAATCTGAACTGATCAAGGGGCAAAACGGAAAGATGTGCAACAGACTGCAGCGAAGGATGAAACTGTGGTCTCCATAGGCAACGTGTCCAGTTTCAGGACACAGCTGTTTCCTCAGAACCCGTTCATTCATTCGCTCCGCCACCCCAGTGTTCCTGGGACCTCACTGGCCCTCAGGAAGCGCACGTTCATCTAAGGGTTACTGTCTATCTCCAATTGGCAAATTTGACTATTTTCATTAAAGGAAGAAAAAACAACGTATTTAGAAGAAATAAGAACATTAGAACATCAAAACAACATTATAAATTCTTCATTTAAAGCAAGAAGTCTCCTGCCCATAAATTAGTGCAAGCACCTTTCTGAAGTTTTTCCTTTCCATTCAACAGAAAGTCAGGCCATTTGAACACAAGCTAACAAAAAAAAATCTCTGCACAGGGAAAGCTCAAGGGCTCTGATTCAGCATTAAGGCAGCGTTTGATGATTTAAATGTCAAGGCATTAAATGATTCTAGTAGCCAGCACGTGGTTCTCATTAAGATGCTTAGCTGCTCCCAGAACAGACCTATGCACTGAGAAATGTTTACCCAATAAATAGGAAGCAAGAGAACCAATATTGGCTTCTTTGATTTTGAAACACAATTTGATGTGATCAGAGCCTTACCATTTGTGGATCTACAGTGGCTTCTTCAGCTCTCTCTGGGTGGCTGCCCCTACCTCATGCATACTCTGTCTGCAACACAACACATCTCTGCCTTCATCCCTTCCCTTTCCTCCCTCCCTTCCTCCCTCCCTCCCTCCCTCCCTCCCCCCTCCCTCCCTCTTTTCTTTTCTCCTTCCCTCCCTTCTTCCCTCCTCCCTCCTTTCCTCCCTCCCTTCCTCCCTCCTTTATTTCCTCCCTCCCTCCCTCCCTCCCTCCTTCCTTCCTTCCTTCCCTCCCTCCTCCCTCCTTTCTTTCCTCCCTCCCTCCCTCCTTTCTTTCCTCCCTCCCTCCTTCCTTCCTTCCTTCCTTCCTCCCTCCTTCCCTCCCTCCTTCCCTCCTTCCTTCCCTCCCTCCCTCCTTTCTTCCTCCCTCCCTCCTTCCTTCCTTCCTTCCTTCCCTCCCTCTTTCCCTCCCTCCTTCCCTCCTTCCTTCCACAAATACATACCGAGCCTATTCTAAGTTGCAGGTACTATTCTCAGCTCTTGGATCCCATCAATGCAAAACATAAACAAAGCATCTATCTTTTCGGAATGTTATGCTTTAATTTGTAGGAAAAGTATATTTTCTACATTTTATATTCTCTACTGTATACAGAACATGTATCTGCTAGAGTATGTCACAGGTAGAGGAGCTTAAGAAGGGGTAGGGTACAAGGCAGATGAGATTTTATGTAGGATGGTAGGGTAAGTCTCATGCTACTGTAAGGTATTTGAGTTTCTGACTCACATATTGTGAATATCCTTCTTTTTTTAATATGTGTTAGACTGGATCTGTTTCTAGCCCCTCAGCCACCTTTGTGAATATACCGGCCCAGTCACAGCTCTAGAAAGCCGACTCCTCCCCTCCCCTTGCTCGCTTTGGGCAGCGGGACTCCAGAGTGTATCATGACCCCCGAGTGTATCACCTCCTGATGAAAGCTATGAGACACAGAAGTTAACTTTCTCCAGCTGTGTTCACAAGACAACCAAGTGTTTGCCTGTCCCGAGTTGGTGCCAAGTTGAGGGGGTTGTGGATGTATCAATCTGGGTCATCCTCCCTGCTCCTCCTGATGTTAGCTGGTATCCTTGTCTCTCACTGTCATGTGCTTTTTCTCAGAAAATGTCATATTTGACAAAGGTTTTGTGACTCAGCAATCTCCACTGCCTCCTGACAAAGGTTCTAGGCCCTTCTCAGTCTCGTACACGCAGCAGACAGGAAGCCTGGCCCTCCTTCCTAATTCCACAGTTCACTCACACTTTCCAGAAAACCTTCCTAGGGGCCCACCTAGCTCTATGTCTTCAGAAGCATGTCTCTTCCTAACTGTTGAGGACGTAACGTCTGGCAGGAGTGCAGCCAGTGAGGCTGGATTTTGTCATTCAGTTCCCCAGCTGGGCTGATGTCCGCTGGCCTGTGTGAAAACTGTCAGCCCTGTGGGTCATGTCTCCCCCTCCCCACACCTCCATTTGCTCAGGGTGGGCAGGAATGCCATCTAACCCAACAGGTGGTGTTTTTTCTATGTGCACTGACTGTTGTTCTCTACAAGTAGGCCCCCAAAAGGAAGACCATATTGGAGACCCCGGGGTGACCTGTCACACGTGGCATGTGTTCTCCAGAGAGCAGATGCTCAGCAAATGTGCAGTAATAAAGACCTAGCAGCACAAAATGGCACGTGCACAGGCATGGAACACATTCAGAAGGCAGTTTTAGAACCTGAAGGATAATTATTTGTTAACTATAATAGAGATCCAGCCCTTAGGATCTTAAACATGGCCCCTGGTGGTTCTTGGGTTCCTCTTATGTAACCTTCCTGGATCCATAACAACAGATAACCTATTATCCACACAGCGCTTTATTGTCTCTGCCAAGGGGAAGAATACATTAAGTTGCCTTTGAAATCATTATCCTGCTACTATCTGCATGCATTAGCATATTTTATGATTTAAATCTAATTATCAGGGTTTTCCAAGCGGTGAAACTGAAAGCGATCACAGCCAAGCACTTTAACATAGCCAGAATAAAAGGCAGAAACATAGCCAAATTTGATGAACAGCTTTCACACACGATATATCTAAATTGATTAAAGATCAGAAATTTACAGAAGTAAAGGCAACCACCTTGATCGTTACTTATAGGAAGCTTCCTGGATCTGTCTTGTGCTTTCATTGACAATAGCGTTGGATTTTCTCACGCCATCCCAATTCATCTGCCCCATGTACTAGACTCTCACTGGACCATGAAGACAATTAAATACAGCCATTTCTCTAAGAGATTGCAACAGTACATTCTAAACATAGTGCATTTCTTTACATCAAAGGCCACTTAAAAGTAAACATTTGCAAGCCATATTTGTGAAGAATCTATGACATGTTCTACTAAGCAACCCAGGAGAAAATATGCTCAGTGATAACCTGGTTTGGGCCACTGAATTTAATGATCAGTGTATTAGTTTCCTGGGGCTGCCCTACAAAAGGTCCACAGATTGGGTGGCTTTAATCAAGAGATTGATTATCTCATAGTCTAGAAGCCAGAAGTCCAAGACTAAAGTGTTGGTAGGGTTGGTTCTTCTGTGGCTCTGAAGGAGAATCTATTCCAAGACTTTCCCCCAGCTTCTGGTGACCTCAGGTGTTTCTTGTCTTGACTATGGTCATTTTCTGAGTGTGTCTTCACATCTTCTTTCTATGTGTGTCTGTCTTCTGTGTTCAGATTTCCCCTCTTTATAGGGGTCGGTCACATTGGATTAGGGCTCACCCCAATGACCTGACCTCACTTGATCATCCTCAAAGACCCTATTTTCAGATAAGCTCACATTCAAAGGCGCTGAAAGTTAGGATTTCAACTTATTTTTTGGGGGGAGGGGGCAACACAATTCAACCGTTAACAGTCCCTTAGCTTCATGTAGTTGGCTTCTCTGGTCAAGTTTCAACCTAGAGGTCTATTCGGATAGTTGTTACAATCAGACTTAACAAAAATCCTTCTTAGGGAATTTTAATGACCAGGTATGGTGTTTCGTATGTTCTTAACCTGATATTACCTGACAGGAAGGATGAACAACTGACTGCCATGATAGCATTTAGAAACAAAAGTGAAGGACCCTGACACCCCCCCCCCCCAAATTTAGAGGAAATATGATTTATAGATAGTGGCTGTTTTTAGCTAATATATCTTCCTATTTTAAAGTGAAAGTATAAGGTGTTAATGATCTTACAGCATTAGGTGAACTCATCCATCACACCTTCCTCTAAAAGCTACCAAACACTTTGACTAAACTCCTCTCAGGGACTTTGGAAGATGTAGGTGGAGAGGCGAGGGCAGTTACAAAGTCCAGGGTGATCTTGAAGGTGCAACCACAGAGGGGAGCCCTGGAGAGTAGGGGAGGGGCAGCTCGGGACCTCAGGAAGTCTTAGCCTTGACCAACTTTGGCTCATTTAGCTCTAAAACAAGGTTCCATTCCCACACGAGCACTGGGCTCACCCCAGAGATGCCTCGGCAGCTGATCTGCGGTTCCTCTCAGGTCACACAACTCAAGGAGGAGAAATAATCAGGTTGCGCCATCAGGATACCCACTCTCCCAGCCACACACCACAGGACCAAGAACATAATACTGTGCACCGAAAAGTGCTTTACAAATGAGAGAGAGAGAGCTCAGAGATACAGCTTTGCCTAGAGAGGGGCCTTCTCATTTGAGAGAACTAAACTATGAATTTAAATGAGTGCATACATTGTGGACAAAAGGCATTTCTGTTTGTAATGTTAACTGCTACAACCTATTGCTGAACACCTTCGCAGTATAGAAAATTCCTGCACATAAAACACTAAATTTTTTTTTTTTTGCTGGTGACTTCTCAGAATAAAATCTTCCTTGGCTCCATGTTGTTCTGCATCCAATCCACACTCTTTCCCAGCCACAGTGAATTCCTTCCGAATCTGTCCTCACCTGAATTTGCATCTCAGGTGCCTGGTAAGGTCGCTGTTTGGGCACCTGACATAAACTCTTAGTATCTACTGAGTGGAGCAGCACTGACTGAGCATTGAGGCCGGGCCACACTCCCATTCTCCATTCCCATGAGGAGGAATGTGCTTGTACAATGTCACCTTCTACTGCCCGCCTTGTATTCATCCTCCTCAGACCCTCCTGTGTGCTTCTACTCATCAAGTCCTGGCTTAGCTCACATCACTCTCTCCCTGCAACCTTCTGAGACCCCCTGGATGCCTCACAGCACTTTGGTAGTGGCTCCACCAGTGCCCTTGTCATAGCACTAGCCTCGCATGACTGCACTCAACTCACACCTGCTCTCTCCTTGCGGACAGGGCTGTGCATTATTCCCTGTGAACCCCTCACCTCCACAGCATGGCAGAGCATCTGGCCCCAAAGCAACCTCCTAATACGTGTGGATGAGTGGGATTCTCAGGCCCCCATGTTCCAAGGAGGCTCTGAATCACATGCGGGCTGTGGCTCCCACTTTGGAGGCTCAGACAAAGGATGTACACACAGATTTATGAGCAGAAGTGAATGCTGGTGCCTTCTCGGGTGCCCTGGGGAAGGAGGGAGTTGGTTTTCTGCTCTTAAATGGTTCCCTGAAGAGCAAAACTCTAAATGATCCACAGTCAGGAAGGGCACACTCCCCCACCCTCGAGTTCTGTTTTTAGCCTTGCGCCTGCCGGGATCTGAGATACCATGGTGATAGGAGTCATAGAAATAGAGAGAGACAGAAGATCAATTGCCGAAAAGGCCCCTGTGTTCTGTGCTCTCTGTGTAATGGGAAATGCCTCAAGCTGGTGGCTTCAAAGTATTTTCCCACTTATTTACCATTTGTTCTCTCAGATGATTCTGAAAACAGAAAAGAACGAGCTGTGACCAGGGTCTTTTAAGCCAACCAAACATCAGGTGATGTCACTGCAGCTCTCAGTCTATCCAAGAGGGCAGAGTGAAGTTCAGGGTGGCAGTTACTGCCAATGAATTTATTCCCTTGACCTCCTGAAAGCTTCATGAAATCCTCCCTCTGGAGTCTGTGCCCTCTGCAGGGCAGCCATGTGCCTCTGAGCAGAGTGGCCGACGGGCTCCTAGAAAGGCAGACGTTTTATTTCCACGAAGGAGTCCTGCCTGTGGTATCGAAGATGCCATTGGGCTATAGGTAGACGGCATCTCCAAACCAGGCTGCTCGTATTTTGTGACAAGGGCCCTGAACAATCACCATCCTATGACAAGTATACAACATACTGTCCACAGCATTTAAACTGTCCTCATTTGGGGCTGCTTCCCTGATACTCAAGACTGGTCTTTGGCAGACAGTGGCGTCTATATACACAGGGTCACTTTACCACCCCATGAGATGGATGGCAAAGAACTGACCCCAACCATTTCCACATAACCCACTTTAATTGCATGCTTTTGCTGCATTCTAATTGAAAACTTGGAATTTCAAGGTTCAAAACCTAAGGAAGAGGCCTGACCTGTGGTGGCGCAGTGGATAAAGCGTTGACCTGGAAATGCTGAGGTCGCCGGTTCGAAACCCTGGGCTTGCCTGGTCAAGGCACATATGGGAGTTGATGCTTCCAGCTCCTCCCCCTTCTCTCTCTGTCTCTCTCTCCTCTCTCTCCCTCTCTCTCTCCTCTCTAAAAATGAATAAATAAAATTAAATTAAAAAAAAAGAAAATAAAGATAACATTTAAAAAATAAAAAAAACCTAAAGAAGAGATTTGCAATAAACATTACAAATACAACAAAGTATTCTCGGCATTGGTATCATTGTTTTGAGAGATGATTGCTCTATGGGAGGTGTCTCAAGCCCCCATAGGAAAACCACACTGGAGGTTCCCAAAGCTTCCCTCCACAAGTGGAGACAGGAGGGGGAAAGGCTGAAGGACTTGGCCCAGAGCTCAGTTTTAGAAGTGGCAGGGACAGATCTGAAGCTATGTCTGGTCACTTCTTTCACCCCAAGGCCAGTCTCATGTCCCATCCCCACTGTCCAGGTGAGAGGTTGGTTTGAGCCCCATGTAAGAAGGTTAAGGTGTCATGAGGTGAGCAGATGTCTCTAGAGCCGGTCAGGAGCCAGGCAGAAGAGCCTTCTCCCACCAGGGGCCAGGTTCCCCCCCAGGGGTGGGTCAAGGGCACAGCTGGCTCTGGTAGAGGCAGCTTTGGCTCTGGTAATGAAACCTTCAGAGCCAGCCCAAAGAGGATCTCCTCTGTGATTTGAGGGAGTCCCTGCAACATTGGACCCAAATCCCAAGGCTGCCTTAAGGGAAGGAATGGGTAAAGGGAACAAATGTCTTTTTGTTTTTCCTTTATATGACTCTTCAGGTAAAAGTTCCTTTTAGAACAAGTAACTCCAGTGGGCACAGTCAAAACAACCCTGTACAACAAACATAGCAATTTAGGGATAATAGGCCTGGGTTTTCTATGGTTACAGGCACCCAGCAGGTTGGGCTACCCTGCTACTTGTGGGAGGCATTTTGTTGTACATCCAAACCTGATTATCACATTTATTAACACAATCAAATGCTGTACTTGGACACAACCCACTTTTACCTTTTTTTTTAAACCCTATGAATAGAAATACCAATCTGGTCAATTATCACCCATGGAGCAACTCCAGTTTTATAGATTGGTAATGCAATTGCTTTCACTCACTGAGCAATGTGACAGATAACAATGATAGATTAAACAGTTCAACTATAGGCTGCATATTATAATGGCATTTTACTTAATCTTTACATCAATACCCACTCCTCTGGGTTTCCTTCCAATAGTCAGAACCATCAGATTAGCCAGGGCAAGTAATGGAGAAACAGAAGCACTACTTTTAGAAGTCCCAGGGATGGAACACTGGATTTCTCTTTCCCTATTGGTCCAGGCCTCATCTTACCCCATAGGATGCCACACTATATACTTGACCATTTTTTAGACTTGAAATTCCTGCTTATATTGACTCTATGATATGATGTATTTGGAGTCCAGTGAGATGAGTTCGAGTTTGGCTCATTTAGGAAAACAACCTCTTAAGCTCCAGTTTCCTCATCTATAGGATAGTGTGGCTCTATCTGCCTCAAAGGTGTAAACATAGGAATTCTCTATGTAAATTGATAGATAATGGAACAGAGAGAGTGGTTATCAATGGATCAAGGAATAAAGTGACAAACTGAGTTAATAAACTGTTGTATACTCTGAAGATTCGATTTTTGTTCCAGCTAAACATTTTTTGGGGGATGAGTCTCTAGATTATAAAATAATGTAGACAGATACTAACCCTGAAAATGACAAACTGCAAGTTGCCAACAATTTGAGTTTCCCTAAGGTCTATAAGATAGACGTCTCCTTACTGTACTTCTCAGCGGAGGATGTCTCCCGACTAGAAACTGAAAATGCCAAAACATTGACATCTGATTTCCCCTGCAGATTGGGGGATTTCTGGAATAGAAGATGAAATTAGTCAATCTGGTAAATTCTGAAAGTGTTCTGGGGCATGGGAAGAAAACAGCATCCCCCAGTTCATGAGGCCAGAATAAGGACCCGGAAGCAAACTGTGTGTGCCAGCCCCTCCCCTGGACTACGAGTAGTCAACATCATTATATGGCTTCGCTCACTAAGCACTCTGGGCTCCTGCCAAGACAAGGCACTGCCACCGTGGACACTCTGCAAATATTCTTTTGAACAGAGTGACAGTTTGAGGTTATTTATAAAGAATAGTCTCATGTCAGTGAAATGCTTAAAATTGAAATGGGATATGAAGAGATCTTTTCATAAGAAGAACAGATTCTCATCCACCTGGGGTAATTTAAGCGATACGGTATCTACAGACAGGGGCAAAGATGGTGACCTCCCAAGGTCCCTTCCAACCTAAGATTCTATCATAGTTTTATATATTTTCCATACCAAAAGCAATAATCTATGTCTGAGACAACTCCCAGAATATCTTAGAACAAAATCTGAGCAAAACAGCCTGAGAATCTTCTTTATCCTATGTTTTATTTCTTTCTTAGAAAACAACAACAAAAAAACCCAGATGAATTCTTGTCTCCCAAGAGAAAGCCCGGTGCTGGCAAGATATGAATGTCTCATCTCGAGACAGTACTCCCAATGGTCAGCATCAGCTCTCCTGATAGAATGCTATTTTGTAGTGCAATACATAAACTATAAAATGTTATATATTTTTTATATAAATCATTTACAAATGTTTAATTATACTGGTGTACAACAACCATCACCATCAACCTTCAGAACATTATCTTTCCAAGCTGAAATTCTGCACCCATTAAACAACAACTCCTCTTCCCTTCTCTCCCAGTCCCTGGTAATCACCATTCTACTTTCTGTCTCTGTGAATTTGATTATTCTAGGTATTTCATATAAGTGGAATCCTTTTGTGTCTGGTTTATTTCACTTAGCACATTGTCTTCAAGGTTCATGCATGTTGTAGTATGTATCAGAATTTCATTTCTTTTTTAAGGCTCAATAATGTTCCATTGTATGTTTATACACAGCACTTTTTGTTTACTCATCGATCGATGGACATTTGAGTTGCTTCCAGCTTTTGGCCATTTTGAATAATGAGCCTAGGGACACTGATGTACCAATATCTACTTGAGTCCTTGTTTTCAGTTCTTGGGGTCCATACCCAGAAGTGGAATTTCTGGATCACATTGTAATTCTATATTTAATTTTCTGAGGAACTGTCATACTATTTTATACAGCAGCTATACTATTTTTGATTCGTACCAGCAATGTGCAAAGTTCCCAGTTTCTCTACATGCTCACCAATATTTGTCTTTTCTCTGATTTGTTTTTTATAGCAGACATTCTAATGGGTGTGTAGTATCTCACCGTGGTTTTGATTTGCGCTCCCCTGATGACTGGTGATGTAGAGCCTCTTCTTTTCTTCTTGACCATTTGTAGATCTTCTTTGGAGAAATGTCAATTCAAGTTCTTAGTCCATTATTTAATTGAGTTGTTTGTTTTTGTTTGTTGTTGTTGAATTACAGGAGTTCATCACATATTCAGAATATTAACTCCTTATTACATTTATAATTTGCAAATATTTTCTCCCATTTTGTGGGTAGCATTTTCGCTCCGTAAAAGTGAGTCCTTTGATGCACAAAAATTTTTAATGTTCATGAAGGTCAATGTATCTGTTTTTCTTTTGTTGGCTATGACTAATATTTTAAGAGCAAAGTGTGGTTGAATCTCTCCTACAAGGTCCCCCTAAGTAGGCCCTAATGCAACAGATAGTTAAGGACTGTGAGATACACAGGAGAGTGTGTTGTAAATGAATGCATTGAATATGTACTTACATACGATGAATGCTTTGTGAGCCAGAGCCAGACCCCACTTTCTCTGGGACCCAGCAGCGCTCCTGCATCATCTATCCATAGGAATGAGCAGAGGAGATGGGGCATGGAAACTGGAAGCAATGCTGGGCAGATAACGACCATTCTTCAGCTGTTCTTGACCATCTATTAACTACATGACCTCTCCAACAGCAAGCGCTCTGTGGGTGTTTCATAAATGTGGTTTTGCTGAACAATTTTATCTCTCCTACCAATTGCTGCCCTGTGCAACATAGGGATCACATTAACTGCCTAACTCACAAGGATGTAGCCCAAAGAGATGATTTCTGTGAGAGCCCTTGGCAAACTAAACTGTAAGGCACTATCTTTATGAAATATTTTGAATACTGTGACCAGAGGAAGAGCTGGCCCAGGGCAGCATTTGTAGCAAAACTTTTACCTCTAGGGATCTTGTCTGCTATATCTCCAATAGTAAAGATTTCTGAATTGATATAGGAAACGATTTTGTGGTGGTAATTTCAAAAAGTATAGCCTGTTTGTTTCATCATAATTAGATTCTTTCTTAGCTCTCAGTCTATAGTATAAACTGGTCCTGGGGAAATGCCATATTATTTAAAGCAGTACATATTCAGTACTTGGCTCATGTGCTATGAGGTAACTCTAATAATGATAATAATAAGATTACAAAAATAATAGCAGAATTCCAATCCACTGTGATCTTCCTATCAAAGCCAACTAAGCTCACCACACATGTGCACAGGGCATGAAAAATACATGTGCAAATGCCAAGAAGTAAGTAGTAAGTCACCACTGATATGCACAAAGTAAAAGAACAGTGCATTCTGCAAGAATGAGGGACAGGAAATTTCTAGATCCCACATACACAGATGAAAAGCTGCTCAATTACATCATTAATAATTTTTTTTAATTTTTATTAATTTTAATGGGGTGACATCAATAAATCAGGGTACATATATTCAAAGAAAACATGTCCAGGTTATCTTGTAATTCAATTCTGTTGCATACCCATCACCCAAAGTCAGATTGTCCTCCGTCACCTTCTATCTAGTTTTCTTAGTGCCCCTCCCCCTCTCCCTCCTTCCCTCCCCTTGCCCCCCATAACCACCACTCTCTTCTCCATGTCTCTTAGTCTCGTATTTATGTCCCACCAATGTATGGAATCCTGCAGTTCTTGTTTTTTTCTGATTTACTTATTTCGCTCCGTATACTGTTATCATGATCCCACCATTTTGTTGTGAGTGATCTGATGTCATCATTTTTTATGGCTGAATAGTATACCATGGTGTATATGTGCCACGTCTTCTTTATCCAGTCTTCTATTTTTTTTACAGTGATTAAAGCCTTTAAGCAAACTCTTGGCCAATACAGCAAGAATCCATAAAAGAGTAGTGTCCTTAACATGTTCATCAAGTCCAAGTTGGCCCCAACACCATGCCAAATCCCTGAAAAATGCAATCCAACCCCAGTTCAGTCTGTTAGGAGCTGTCACGAGGAGCAGGAGTCCAGGAAAAGTCCACCTCCAGGAAAAGTCCGCATGGTACTGGAATTGTTGTCACAATTCTATACTTTGCAGCTCACATCCAAGTCCCAATGACCACTGCTTCGAGCTGGTAATGATTCAGGTAGACTGGAAAAGCCATCTGCAGCATGTATGGAGATGGAGCTTCTGTTCTCCTCTGCGTGGAGAGATGAGACCAGGTTGCTTTTCCCTGGAGCTCTGTGACTGTGGCTTGGTAAAGAGAACCTTGGGGTACACTAAGCAGTCTTGGTGTGGCTTCTTCAGTGTTCCTTGGTTGAAGAGTCCTCTTAGTTTAGTCCAAAGTTGGTTTTTCCACTAATCATTTTTTTTCAAAATCTAATAACAATATAACAACAAAAGAACACTATAGGCCAACTTCATTATCGATATAGACAGGACAATCATAAATAAAATACTACTGGGTAGACTTTCAGTATGGTAAGGGCATAATATGCCATGGGCACACAAGATTAGTCCTAGTGTATGAAAAGTCAACCTGAAGATGCTTACTGGTGCCACCAAACACACAAATAGTTTAGCATAGCAAAACTCTAACCATCTCAAGATGTAACATTGTTTGCCTTCCTCAGATTATTAAAATGGAATGCCCTTTCCTAATAAACACAGCCATCTCATAAAAGAGATGGACTGCCATGGCTTTGTTTGAAACTTCCAAGCTTCCCCGGTCCATTTGCTCACTAATTCCTCTGAGTTCTGAACCATCTCATTTAGACCCTCATCACAGCTCTTTGGATACATATGACTAGTGTTTGTGGATCCCACTGAATCACAAGTTTTATGAAAATGAATCACCTTAGAATTTCCTCCTCCCAGCATTGTGCCTCACCATTTGTCTGTGCTCAGTGAACGCTGGTTAAACGAATGAGTGAATAGTTTAATTGTGTTGGTGAATGTAATATTCCTTCCAGAGTGTTGTCTTAGATTGCTTCTTAGCCTTTGGGCTGAGATCAAATGTAGAATGTTGTCTTAGAGGACTGAGGATTGCCATATTTTTCGATGATGACTTGATGTTTACAGTTGCAAAATCAAGCAAATGATGAGTTGCTTTGAAAAAAAATTAAAGGAAATGCTACTGGTCAGTGAATGGAGGTCAGGTTTCCCTAGACTGCTCTACCAAATAGGAGATGAGAATAGTATAATTTGTACTTTCTCATTTTAGTGAACATCCAGAAATATTGTATTTGGAGGGAGAAGAGAGTTAACAAACTACACAAACATGATTTTCTTGGTTGATAGGGATCATAAAGACACCCAGAAGGGAACCAGAACATGGGGTCCTTGGGGCATCCCTGTTAGGGTAGGAACAGTCATTAAAGTTAGTGTAAGACCCAGAGTGTCTGGGGGGAGTGCTGCCTGGTCCTCCTAAAAATATTCATCAAGGCTGTCTCCAAGACCGAGCCCAGAAATGAGAGTCTGAGCCGAAAACTTAGCAGGGTGACTGGCCCGCTTTGCCAGGGGCACCACCTGTGAAGGATCTTCAGGCAGTGCATGGCCTCCAGACAATGTCAGGCCAGCCTAGCAAGGTCTCAGATATTGTCTGGGCTCCTGTGGGTGAGTCTGGCCTTTGCAGTTTGGGAAGATGCAATGGGGGCTGATAGGAGAAAAATGGAAGAAAGGAAAGCGAAAGGGGAAACGCCAGCTGTTTTTTTGCATTCTACCTGACATTGTGGCCTCACTGGGAATGGTCTAGTTAGCTGTGCAGAGGTCATCAACCCATAGTGATGCTTTTCTGCTGAAAAAGAAAGTGAAAAAAGGTGAGGGTTTTATTGCTGAGGGTTGACATCCTTCCTACCTTCTCAACTCGTCTTACTCTTTTCCTTCCCAGTGGTTCATGGATTCCTCAACCGATAAACCCTTAATGTCTACTTTAGGTCTGTCTAGGCGCAGTGGGCTGGACCCCAACCCTCATGACACTGCAGAAAAATCTCTGAGATAATCTTGTGAAAAAAAGTTACACAATACTAATTTGAACCTTATAACCTGGGTTTTTGGAAAAATAAGAAAATGAAAAGTTCTAGAAAGTGGTAATATATGGTTTTGCACATTTTATTTGGCTCCTCTAGCACCTTAATGTTCAAAGTGTGGTCCAGGGACAGAAACAGATTAAGGTCAGTTGAGGCCCCAGGTGCAGAAGAAAATATTGGGCCCCTTAAAAAAAAAAGAGACGGAAAATAAAAATACATGTTAACCATATTTTTAAATAAAAAAATATTATTTACTATTAATGTTAAAATTGCACATATGAAAACAAACTTGGTGTCATTAGAAAAAAGTGTAAAGTTGGGGTTTTTTGAGGCCCTTCAGAAGTTGGGGCCCAGAACGTGCACCTGGTATGCCTGCCATTAAATCCGCCTCTGTCCAGGGACCAGCCACACCAGCAGCACCCGGGCGCTGGGGAGAAATGCAGGATGCTGAGCCACCACCTGAACCTTCAGACCTCCTGCAAGTTACAAGATCCACCGAGGAGTCAGGTGCACACACAAGTCTAAGAACGTACACGAGGTTTCACATATTCCAGCAGAGTGTACAAGACCATGAAAAGAATCTGGAGGAAACAGGAGATGATCTTGCTCCTGACTAGATGTGCACAGAACAGCAAAACAAGAGACGCCAGAAAACAACTGCTCATCGGCTTTCGGACATCCAAACACTTAACACAGAGTGTAGGTTGGAGAAGAAAGAAGGAGTGAATATGAAAGTGACTCTGTCTGAAACATGAAAACATTTAACGGAATACATTTCCTTCAGAGACAAGAGTTAGTTCAGGCCATTCCAATGAACCTATGTCCGGGAACAATAGTGAAATTAGAGCAGCTGGCTTTTAAGAAAGGAACAAGGGAACCAAAAGCCAAAACACAATTCTTTTTTAATACTGGCAGAGTTCAATGCCAAATATTAATTGCATAGAAAAAAATTGTAATGGGAGATTGATTGGGAAATTGAAAAATGAAAAATATATGATATATACCTATAGGCAAAAGTAGGTTTACAGTTATTTGTATGGAAAAAGACATGCGGGTTATGATTATTATAATAGCTTTATTAACTCAAGAATGTCACAATGCAACTGTAAACCTACTTTTGCCCACCCCCTCTCTATTTTTTTCTACCAAATTTAGAAGACTGTGAGATTGAATTTATTTCTGTTTCCAGAAAACACAATAATACCAGGTACCAATTAGCAGTCCTTTTGGAGAGCTTCGTGCACCAGCCAAAAAAAGAAATCAAAAACATTTTTCATCTTGTTGGAGTCATTTTGTAGAACATTATTGGGAAAAGTGACAAGGAGGCTGTTGGTGTTTCCACTTTTTCAGATGGATAAAAATATAGCTACCCTCATTTCAGATGAGGCTCTCTCACAGAGGAAGGCGTGGATACCAGTACAGAGATGGGAGAGCTGCATTTATAAGCAACAGATCCTCAGAGGATAAAATCGCTGCTTCCCAGGCTACGCACTGGAACCACCAGGGGAGTTTTACAAAATCCTGAAGCCTGGGTCTCACATACATTGGGATGAAATCGATCTGGGTGATTCTAACAACTCGGCCAAAGTCAAGAGCCTCTGGAATCAGGCATCCCCAACTTTAGGATGTGTTGGCTCCATTTGGGAATGTTGTTAAAATAAAAATCCTAGAGAATTTTGGCTTCTGCCTCAGGATGTGTGGATTTGGAAAGTGTGTTGCTTCCATCCTCACAATAAAAAAGAGTCAGCTTAACTTCATATTCACAACTTTGCTTGAACCTCTAAGATAGCTGAGGTTGTAGAGCCAACTGGCCCAAGATTCAAGGAGACACAGTGCCGGTAGGGAGAGAAGATGCAAATATTTGGTCACGTCACACAGACACAACAAAACACAGCCAGCAAGAGGCATTCAACTAGAATAGCTAAGGGGTTGGTGGAAGCCCAGGGTAAACCCCTGGGACCGCAGAAATTCAGGGAGTTCTGTAACCTTGCAGGTTGTTTCTCTAGTATTGCTACCAAATGCTCATGGAAAAGATTAAAAAGAGCCCAAGGAGTAGCCCTGGTGGCAAAGATACAGGGAAGAAAACAGCAGTCACTGGGGAACAAGGGCTATAAACCCCACATCGGTCTTCCACTCAATCTTCATTTAGAACAAAAGCATTGTCTGTTGGCTTTGGTGTGTTGGCAAACACTCATTGCAGCTGGAAAAAGGAGATTGAGGAGTGGTGGTAGTAAAATATTTTTAAAGATAAATAAATCCTACTCTTGGGGAGGAGCAGGTTTAAACTTAAGTCCAAGACCTCTACAGGGAAGAGACAGGGAACTGAGAAAGCCACACCCCCCCCCAAACCCAGGGCAATGTTGAATGCCTAGGAGTAAGCTTTAATCAGAACAACAGAAATCCCACCCACCACCCACCACTACCGCCAAGCTAAGAAGCTTCAGATAACAAATAACAGCAGAATACTGAGAATCCTGCTGGGAGAGGGACAGGAAAGGAGAAACAGCATGCAAGACACCCTCTTGGAGGCACATCGTCAAGGGAAGGCCAAAAACATAGCGTCAGATAGGTCCTGCATTGCTTGGCTGGCCCTCCTCTCCTCAACCTTCCAACCTCTGCCTAGTGATCTCAGCAGGATTGCGAAGCCTGCGGAGCTACTGGGGGTAGCTGGAGCACTGAGAGGTCACGGCCACACCCAGCTCCTTAGGAGATGAACGTAAAGCTCACACTGCAGGTCCAGGAGAAAGCAAGTCATGCCCGTGTCCAGGGATGAAAACTATTTATCTCCCTTTCTGCTGACCTACATCACATGTGTAGTGTTCAAGAGAAAACAAGTGTGAGGCATGCGGAACAAACAAGGAAAACCAACACATTCCCAAGAGAGAACAGGCATCAGACCCAGACTTACATATGAAACAGTTGTTGGAACTATCTGTCAGGGAATTTTAAATAACTATAATTAGTATGGTAAAGACTCCAACAAAAAAAGTGGGTCACATGCAAGATCAGATGGGAATTTCAGCAGAGAGATAGAAAGCCTAAGGAAAAAATAAAATAAAACACATGGAAATACTGGGAAAAAACCCACCACTGTAATAGAATAGAAAAATATCTTTGAAATGCTCATCAGTAGATTTGGCATAGGCAGTCGGGTTATGACAGTCTTGACATACAATGTTTTGAGTTTACAACGCTCACTTCCTAAAAACCTTTAAAAATTGAGACATGAGTGTTTAGACTTATGCCATTAACATCGTACTTATGGAGTATGTGGGTGAACTAGTTTAGTTGCACGTGGTGAAAAAATACGCAGTAATACAGCGTATGAATGAGGGAGTTGGCACCCACCAGGGCGCTTACCTACACTATTTTGGACTGTTAAAAGCATAAATGTTCCATTTGTGTTGCTTTGTTTGGTGACTTTTTGGCCCTTATCATGGCTACTAAACAAAAGTCAAGAGTCTTCAGACAGCAGTGCTTCAAAGAAGAGGAAATCCATCACGATGGATGTCACAGAGCTACTGGTATTATGTGAAGAGGAGCTGTCTGCTGAGGACCTCATTCAGATGGAGAAACAGCTGACTGAAGAGGAAGCGATAGAAACCCCAGAACCCAAGAGATTTACGACCAAGGGTTTGGCAGAAGGTTTTTCTATGGTAGAGGATGGATTAGCAAAATTTCAGGCTGAGGACCCCAGTGATGACATTCAGTAAGGCCTACAGAGCTGTTATGGATGCCTTGCAATGCTATAGGGAGATGTTAGAAGAGAAGAAGTCATCAAACTTCCAGACTAGCCTGGAGCAACTCTATAAGAAGGTAGGGAGGCCTGCACAGACCCTGTGCCCTCTACATCAGCTGCTTCTCGAGAGGAAACACCTGTAATACAGGTAGACTCATTTCCCGCGTCTCCTGCATGTTCCTAGACAATCCTGATTCACCTGACCCAGTATCTCCAGCACCTTCTGCAGGTTCTCCTGCCTCTCCAACTTTCTCCTCCCAATAGGTCTCTATCTCCCACTTTGCAATGCCCCTTCCAGTGTGAGAGCCAACCATAGGAATAAAGGGAGGAAATTTTTTTACATTCAGTTTTTTGTCATTTTTTTCTGTTACTACGTACAGTTTTCAGTACAGTATATTTATGTCCTTTTCCTTTTTTTGTGTGCCTTAGTTGTGTTTTTATGTTCTAGATTATAATTTTACAACTGTGTTAGGATAGGTAAGTGACTTAGGCGAGGGGTGTGTTTCTATTTACATCAAAATTTGGGTTGCATCATTGTCGTAGGAACGGAACTGTGTCGTAACCTGAGGACCCCTGCATTTTTTTCCAAACGTGTTTCTCAAACATTTTCTACAGAAGAGAGGTGAGTGACGTGTGGCACCACTTTGTGTCCACCTGCCATCTTGCCTACCCCGCGAGTTCCAGGCAAGACGCATCTGCCAGGGACGCCACAGCCACCGCCTTCGCTTTCATTGTGGGATTGTGAGATCCTTCTTTCAGATTCCAACCTGATGTTAATGTATATATATTGTACAGACCCAAGCAACAAATTAAACATTACATTTTGAGATTTTTTTCAGATGTGTCCGGTTGACAGTAACGTTTTCCCAGAAATGTACCACCACTGTGCCTGCCAAGATCCCACTAGTCCGTTCCTACGCGCTTCATTCAACTTGTAGACGTGTCAGCAGGAAACCATGACCACCGACAGCAAGAAGCTGTAATAATGTGAATGAATAACATAGATGTTGGCTTATTGTTATCCTTGAGGAAATCTTATGTTACTTCATTCAAAAGGAGAAAAATACATGAAAAGTATGAAAGTGATATTAAGCAGATGTTAGACTGGAGTTGTCAATCTTGTCTAAGCAGGTGCTAATGTGTTATAATTATCCCTTCTGGCAGTTGATGTTTAAGATTTTGGTTCCCACCTAGTCAATCACAGCTATAATTGTTAAGCTACTTACCTCGCTAATATGCTGGGTAATAACCAGATAGGATTTAATATTTGACATTTACCATCAATTACCTTTCTTCTGACATGTAGCTCCTCTACACCAATATCTGTAGATTGGGCTCTCTCATGACTTCTGAATAAAATAAATAGAACTGTATGGCAAAAAGGAAATGAAAATAAGACGCAGCTCTGTGTGCCTCCCTCGTGACGGTGTCCCCCTTGGCGTCCTCGCAGGGAACCCTGCCCTCATTTCAATGGAAGCACTGTTTAGTTGCCAACTTTGCACATGCTAGAGAAAGCATTTTAAAAGATTTTGCTCTTGGCCCTGGCCGGTTGGCTCAGCGGTAGAGCGTCGGCCTGGCATGCGGGGGACCCGGGTTCGATTCCCGGCCAGGGCACATAGGAGAAGCGCCCATTTGCTTCTCCCCCCCCCCTCCTTCCTCTCTGTCTCTCTCTTCCCCTCCTGCAGCCAAGGCTCCATTGGATCAAGGATGGCCCGGGCGCTGGGGATGGCTCCTTGGCCTCTGCCCCAGGCGCTAGAGTGGCTCTGGTCGCGGCAGAGCGATGCCCCGGAGGGGCAGAGCATCGCCCCCTGGTGGGTAGAGCGTCGCCCCTGGTGGGCGTGCCGGGTGGATCCCGGTTGGGCACATGTGGGAGTCTGTCTGACTGTCTCTCCCCATTTCCAGCTTCAGAAAAATACAAAAAAAAAGATTTTTCTCTCATTCACCTTTATGGTAGGGGAAGAGGTCATCTTGATTTTCCCTAACAAATGGAGAGGCCAAGGTGCAGAAGGTTTAAAATGCTCTCCCCAGGCAAGAGGGTCAGTTAGGCGAAAATACGCAAAACTCACCCATCAAGTTTCTTCCCAAGGATCTTACTCTTTTTCATCTGCTTAAATTTTCAACAACAAACTAAAAGGGAGAGGGAAATGGTCATGGGAAAGACACAGGGCTCCATGTCACGGGCCGGGGTTTGAATCTATGCTCTGCCACTTTCTGGCAAATTCAGGAAATCAGTTACACTGCCTGAGCTCCAGTTTGGTTTTGTTTTTCCATCCCAAGGTTTTCCTGGGACAAAGGGCGGTCACTCGCGCCAAGCCCTGCCTGGCGGCTGGCGTGGAGGAGATCACTATTGTCGGCTGTAATAACCAGCTGTGTGTTATTACAATGGTGTGCTGACCTGGCTGGAAGCAGCCTCTGAACCTGGCAGCTCAAGCGCTCGGTGACAAACGATTCCATGGGAGTGAAGTTTACCCGCTGCCTGAGGCCACTCCAGGTCAGGACCATCTCTCGTGTGTGCATCCCAACAGGCCAGGCAAATGAGGGCCCAACAAAAGACTTGGATGAAGGCAATAGATTCCAGAGTGTGGATATCACCCACAGCAGGCTCTGTCACCGGGGTATCAAGGTTCCAGAAAAGAACCCAGACTCTGAGCTGCCCAAGGAGCTTGGGTTTGGTTCCAAATATCACAAATCCACTGAGAGGCAAATTCCATTGGCTGGCATCAGCATCAGCAAGAACACCAAGAAAGAGTCCTCAGTAATGAGACCGAGACTCTATTTTTCTTGATTTTATGACTATGGTACTACATCACACAGCTCTAGGGAGCACCAGTCACATGGCGGACAGTGGGAGGCACCTTAGAAGGTCCTAGTACCAGACGTACACAGAGAAGTTTTCCTTGGTGGGTGTTCTTATCGAGGGCCCAGCTGAAGATCTTAGAAATTTCTCCAAAAGTTGTTACCGAGGAGACTGCAGACATTAGTTTAATTCTAAAGATATACACACACACATACATACATACACACAAATACACATACATACACACATATATGCATCCACACCACACATATCACAAACATACGCATACGATCCAGCCAATTAAATTTTTGGTCTATACTCCAAGGTGAAACTGTTCCCTGTCAGTTGTCTGTACCGTGTCAGCATGGCCGCCATGCATGTTTTCTGTTCATAACCTCACAGCATGGTCCAGCACCTTTGTGGACATCAGAAGAATCACTCAGGGTTCCACAGCCCCCCAACATCTGATGATGGTTTTATTTTGGGGTTACTGGCACCCTCAATAAGGTCAAGAACACCTCTTGTCACCCCATGAACCTCTTTTGATTGTCTTCTGTCTTGAGGGCTTACACATGTCCACAGGTTGCAACTCTGCTTGATGTATCCACATTTGAACACATTTTTTTAAATGAGAATGAATTTATTGATTACTCCAAGGATTGTGCAACTTTCCAACATTTTTACTATCTGTGTATATGTCGTATACATGTGTCAGGATAGGTGAGTGGATAATGAAGATTAGAAAAAAACAATTTAACAGAAAATAAATATCTATAACTATTACACTCCCTTAAGTAAAAAAGAGTAACTTCAGTTATCAGTCTCTTTTTTAGACATGTTGGCAATAAACCAGCTGGTAAGATGTAGTGCACCAATGACAATTACACAACAATATTTTTACAAGTTATTAAATAAATGCCCCTCATTCCCTACAGACAAAAGGGGCTCATTTCAAGGGGATCCTGCTTAAAGTTTGAATCAGAAAGGACTGCGCTGATCTGACAGCCAAGTAGCATTAAGACTTCAAAGCGAAGCAAATGAAGCTGGACCTAGTCATTTTGCAATAAAATGTGAAGTCGAGTAATAGCGCCCTTTTAAGCCACTTGGGACTTTTAAGACTTCAGATAAAATGCTATTAGCACAGACAGATAAACAATCTAAGCCACTATTTGCCTGGGCTGATACTCTTGTGATTTACAATGAGCAAAGAAAATATAGCAGCCTAGGTGTTCAGAAAGAATGACATGAATACCAGTAATCTCTCTGTGATGGCAGGTCTTTGATTTTCATACTTGCTGAACATCTCACTCCTTATGTCAACCATTTCGTGAACGGTGGCTACTTGGAAACTACTAGCTCCTGATTTCAATTCAGTGGCGTAAACAGATTTAAAGAGAAACCATGGAATGTGAGAGATGTACTAAATTTCTTAGCTGAGCAAGAGGAAAGGTAACCTCAAGGGTGGCATTCCCTTAGGCCGTAAAATTCTGCTTTTTAAGTGTACGGTTCAACGTTGTGAAAATAAAGATGCCTGCTCGCAGGAAATTTGCTCTTAGCTTAAGCCTTAAGCGATGCCTGTGTCACAGTGCTCATCACAGTAGCAAAAATGTTTAGGAAAACAGGAGCCGTTTGATCTCTGCGGGGCCAGTCCATGGAACCTGCTATCTCCATTTCTCTTTAGGGGAGATCTGTTCCAGGAAATTCCAGTGTTAAGGACAAGGGTGGCAGCCAGGATCTCCACAGCATCTATGCCTTGGAACTCAGCTTTTCAAACATTTCCCTGCTCCTCCCACCCCCGGGGTTCACACGGTCCCCAAGGCCGTTGCACGAAGCCCTGTAGAAAAAAATGCCAATCCAAATTAGCCTCTGTGGCCAAGAGAGGCGAGGGCATACATCTCAACAAAAACCTGGAATGCAGCTTCCGTTTTAATAACAGCAGTGCATCTAGACAGTAACTGATGAGCGTTTCCTCCTTCCAGCTGGCACAGGCGCACGGGGCACACCGGCACATTTCTCTGTGCACGCTGTGCGTCTGTCTCCTGTTTCTGCCGGGGCCACCATTGTGCTGCAGCAGCCAGGATAAAATATGCCAAATAATCCTGGCAGAGGAACCGGCAGCTGATGAATTTAACTTCCGTACACATAATAAGATAGGGTAAAAGCAGCAAGAGCTCTTCGGAAGGTTTTGTTTTTCTAGCCTGTGAATGTGGCCCTGCTTTCACCTGAGAGAGAGAGAGAGGAGCATCTCACAGACAAACCAAGTCATCGTCATCAAAATGCTGGCGGGGCTGCTCTATTTCCAAACCTATTGATCACTTATCTCAAGTCTGAGAAGTAGAATCTGGGTTTATTGCTACCATTCAAATAATCAGCAGTTAAGTAAAAATGCAGTAACAGCCACTATGTAGGATTAAGCCAACAAGGTTATTGTCCCTTTAAATTGAAAAAAATAAGGAAAGGAAAATATTCTACAAGTTCTAGGGGGGGGGGGAATGTCATATTTGTACAGACCCCCCAAATCCCCTCTGTTTAAACAGGGTGATTAATATCAGCTCCTGTAGGAAATTAAATTCAGAGAAGCACAGTAATATGCAGATATGCAGATTTCTGGGCAGAACGGCCATCTCTGGGAAGGAAGCTGGCTGATTAATCTGCGTTCTCAGAATACAAAATGAAACATTGAGCTCTCCTGGGCGAGTGTGGAGAAATGACTTTTCCTTCCCATAGAAGGGAGAAAAAAAGAGACAACAAGACAAGAGAGGAGGGTCCTCGTGCCACGTGTGTGCAGTGTCTGTGAAGGGCGAGACTCTGACACTCCAAACACCGGGTCACGTTTGCAAAAGCTGACTGCTTCATTTGTAGAAAGTTCTTTCTCTCTCGTTTCTGAAGACATGAAGGGGTTGTAGTCGTCTCTGCTCATTAATCTCAACACTTGTCTCTAATCCCTCCTCCAAGGTTTATGTTAAATGGTATCCCGTTCTTCCTCATCAGACCCAACGGGAGCTCCCAGGGAAACAAGATGTGATCACTCACGTGCTGACGGTCCTGGGAGCCCGTATGCAACTGAATAAACCTCCACACACTTTACTTTTCTTTTTTCTTTTTTTTTTTTTTTAATTTCTGAAAGACTGGAGTAGAGAAATTTTTCTTTAAAGTAGAATAAAACTTAATTTGCAAATATAAATTACTTCCCTTATCATCCAACCCTGTCATCATTTCCAAGTATCAATATGGTCATCGCATCTGGTATGAAATGAGTAGCAGAGTTTTGATCATTGAGTAATGATACTATTTATTTTTTTTTTAAAAAAAAAATATTTACAGCAAGATGCAAAATGTCATTTTCAGTGGGATATTTTTGTCGTCACTGGAAACTCAAGCCTGTTATTCTGAACCATTCAGGGTCTCTTCAATAATTGTATAGAAGTAGGCATTATGCTATATTATTAAAGCTGTAATTTCCTGCTGAATCTGTCTGGATGTTTTTTTTTTTTTATCACTTGGCAATTTCTATCTAGTTATAGCATAATTAAGTTTCCTGACCTTTGCTCACTCTCTTAACAGGACGCTTAGAAATATACTAGAATTGCAGATCTTCAGGCTGATGTCCTCTCTACCCACACAGTAATGGAATAAAATTATTAATCCAGTAATTGTACAGAACATATTACTTTGCATTGAATGTTCCTGGTTCTCATTTTCTGTCAGTGACAATCAGCCCAAGGGTACAAATCATTTCTGCAGGAGCACGGCCCTTGAAGAAAGCCTCTCATTCGCTCTCCTGGAGCTACCTGGGCAGCTGTGATTATTCAGGGGCTAATACAGCTCTAGGCTCAAGCCAGCAAAACAAAGTTAATAAAATGGACTAAGGAACAAGATATTTTCCTGCCTGCAGCTCATGTGCCAAAATTAGATCTGACCATGGGCTAATAAACTGTACATCCAAGTGTGGGACTTTGAAGAGCTGGATGAGCACCTGGAGCACCCCAGGCAGGCCAGAGGGCACGCACGCACCTCCTGGGTAGTTAGCAGGCACCAGAAGCTTCATTTACAACTCCATTTACCAGCAATGAGGGCGCTGTTCAGGCTGTCATTGTATGGGTCCTGCAGGGAGTGCTGCAGACAGAGCCATGCTCCAGCCCCACCGAAAGGCCCCATAGGAGCCCACATTCCAGATTCTCTGTCCCCCAGCTCCACTAGACAGCCTCTGCATCTTTGAAGAAAGATGTCATTGAAACGGAGTGTGAATCCGGAGGATCATTGGACTGAGTCCTTGATCTACTAGGGTGAGCTCATAGGAGGTCGCTGGAGCAGGAAGCCTGGCTGGTTTGCTTGTTTAATAAAAAGCAGTGGAAGCCTGATCACGGGAAGGATAAATGGGCAAACACAATTCTCCATCTTCATAGTGGCAATTCAATTCTGAAGCAGTAGTAGGTTTCCAAGAAAAAGAGCAAAACGTTCTTTGACCACCCTTGTTCATGTGTAAGATGTATAACTATAGTATATGATGAAAATTTAATATGCATGTTCTGTGAGAATGTGGCTTGTATATTGCAGTCAATGTATATACGATATGTGTACTTGGTTTTAAATGCCTTAACATGCTTTTGGTCATTCTTGAAGTCCCTAGCACTGCTTTTTGGTTTCCTATGTCAGTAAACTTTTATGCCAGAGCAGAGTACTTACCTAAGTATTTACAGAATGAACCAACAGGTTTATAAACTCAGCCTTGTAACTTGCCTTTACATCTAGGTAAAGAAACATGTACAGTTTGTGTTCTGCTGACAAATGCTTGTAATCATTTAATAAATATGTTGTTTTAAAGTCCATTGACTATTGGTCAGTTTGCAACCATATACTGAAGTGGTTGTTCTAATGTGTTATTGATATGCTATAAAAATACTTCCAGCTAAGTTCCACTGAGTCACCCACTATGGAAGGCAAACCACAGAAATTATTAGGAAGACTTTGCAGAGCTACAGATGGTAATGTCAGTTTGTCTATATGCTGACTGTATTGGTGTAAATCAATAGTTCTCCACTGAAGGCAATGTGGCCCACCTGGGGGGGTACATTTGGCAATGTCTGGATAGTTGTCACACTGGAGGTGGGGGTACTGTTGGCAGTTTGCAGAGGCCAATATCCTACAATGCACAGAACAGTCCCTACCCCCAACTAAGAAGTATTTGTAACAAATGTCAATACTACTGAGGTTGAGACCCAGGTTTACCTGGATAAATATTCATTGCAAAAAAATAAAAATAAATCCCAGCCTGACAGCTCTGTGTGCTGTCAATCTCAGGCATAGCTGAAGCTTTAAACTATATTCTCCTAGTTTCCCAGCTTCAGGCATTGAAACACAAGAAAAGGGAAAAAATGGGATATTTTCGACTCTAATTTTCATTACCAGCTGAATGATAAACAGTCAAAGGAGGTGAATGAGAATTAAGGGGTTTATTTTTCTTCCAATCCTGATTTTACTAGTAAAGTAAATAAGATCAGAAATAAATTATCCTTTCTGTAGATGCAAATTTAACTGTGAACTTTATAATTTATATTATCTTTCACACTGCCCATAGGAAGAGCTATCTAATGCAATTGTATTGTGTAAGTGGTGTGAAACACAAATATTCGGGGGACAGCTGTTCCTGTGCACAGGCTGCTTTAAGGTTAGGGACTATGAGATTCAACGTGTGAGTGTGCAGAGGGAAATAGGACCTCGAGTTTTCTTTTTGTTTTCATGAAGCTATCAAATTTCTTTTAGGTTTCAAATACGACAGCCTCTGTACCCAAAGAAATATCTTAGTAAAGGCAATTTAATAACCCGTTCAGCTACATCAGCTGTTCCGCTTCTTAATTTTTGAAAGCAAAGTAAATTGTGACTCACATTTGTTTCATTGTAGCCTGTAAATGCCTCCTGTGAAAAAGTCACACACGGGAACTATTTGGTTGATTTTAGCTGCCTTTATTTCAAAATGCAACAGGGAGTGAAACATTCCCAGAACTCCCTTTTGCAGTCTCTGAATCAGCTTCTAATAAACAGACATTTGGGGGAGAAGGCCTGATGGGAGGACTCTCACTTAACTTCCTATTGTTTCATTGATAAAAATGATCTGGAGAGCAGAAGAATATATTAACTGTTTCCTTTGGTTTTCCAGTGAGAAGGCTGAAAGGCATTTCTAAAATAGATCTATTTTCTTTTCATTCTGCAGAATAATGCATGAATGATTATAACATATGCTCTATCTCCTGGGTTTTTTTTTTTCTTCTTTTTTTTTCTCTCTACCAGTGGAAAAGTGCCTGACACTGTAATCACAACTTGTTGGGTTTTCAATCTGATGCTGTCCCATTTTATCATCGTAGTTAAACGTCCATTCTTGTTCGGTGTGATAAATGTTATGGCCATTTAACAGTAACGAAAAAGAGAGACATGTTAAACCAAATATTGCTTCAGATTGTGTCTTTTATTCTCCTTTATCATCATATCTTAATTTATAGTATAATCATCATTATCACAACTGTCAGCCTCATTTAACCTTCCCTGATCTCCCATGATTCTTTGCCGTCAGGTCTGATTGCCTACCTTCTGCTGACTGGCTGATAATGGCTGACAGATTAGCCCTCCCCAAGAGGAAGACAATGATATATAGAACAGTGCGGCTTGCTCTATATATTAATGAGGAGCTGGCAAAGCTTTGATAAGGCTGCGGAATAATCCATCAGTGCGAGAAGGAGCTTGTAAAACTGGAGAAACATTTCATGGGAAAACACCTGGGAAGGATGTAATGACCCGGCAGCTAAATACCTGTCAGCTGTCTTCTCTCTGTTGTAATTAACATCAGATAGCAGGCGTATGGATAACCTGAGAAGTTTATCAAACCCCCCAATCCAGTTACATTCTCCCCGTGTTGCACCCACCGCTCCGTCTTTTACAACATATTTAGCAAGCCAGCAATTAATAGCTCATTTTCTTTGGCATTAGGAACTGTTTATCTTCTAAACTAGCTCTTATCAGGGGCTGTTACTATGAAAGGCAGGAGTCATTGGAGCTTTTTGTGTTCCAGTTGTTGCACTTACTCAGCAGAGGCTCGCTTCACCATTAGATACAATGCTTCAGATGGCTACTTGAGTTTGAATGCACCGTTATTACAGGTATTATATGAAATTGCTTGTGTTATGTGAAGGGGATTATAGAGGTTCTGGATCAATAACTTCAGTGGATGTTGGGAGTGATTACAGTGCTCTGTCAATTTTCCCCATTTGGCTGTCAGTGTCGATTTACAACATACCACCTCTTTTATTCACATCAAATCACTCATTTCATTGGTAAATTCTATATATCTCAATTTACTTTAAGTAGCTGATTTGTGTAAAATAAAATGACTTCTTCTTCTGTGTGTGCAACAGACCTAATCCTATATAGTAATAAAAAGTGTAAACACAAGGAAACTCTTTGTCCCTTTTCAAGCATCGTGTGGAGTGTTGTGGCTGCCCGCTACATAAAATAGCTATAATTGAAATATCTTCACCACCCAGGCTTGTTTAGACCACACCTAGCCTCTTTATCTTTATTTTTAAAATCATGGTAGGGAACCTCAGACCTGCTCAGTTTCTTCCAGTGTAAGTACACGGATGCCTAAGGCAGGTGTATTTTCCTGCACCCGTTCTCACCTCTGTTCTCACATTGGTGGGTGGGTTGGTGTACTGCTGTACAGGCACAGCCCCTGCCTTCCAAACTCCAACACTACGAATACGGTCTTAGGATATTCTCCTTAAACTGACTGTAGATGCAAGTTGCCTGAGCATTCCTTTATTTCTTTTACGTGGGGGGGCATGCATGCATGGTGATTGATAACACATACTGTCAAAATTTGGAAGAAAGAAGGCCAGAGGCGTTCAGTGATGGGAAAAGTCAAAGAGGCACAGGGAATGTTTTAGAACCAAAGTCTAGATGTCTAGACTTGTGTGTGTGTGTGTGTGTGTGTGTGTGTGTGTGTGTGTGTGTGTGTGTGTGTGAGAGAGAGAGAGAGAGAGAGAGAGAGAGAGAGAGAGAGGCAGGGAGAAAGTGAGACAGATTCCCACATATGTCCCAACTGGGATCCACCAGGCAACCCCTTCTGGGAATGATACTCCAGTAATAAGCTATTTTTAGTGCCTGAGGCAGACATGCTCTTGGGGCCACACTGGAACCAGTTGAGCCACTGGCTGCAGGAGAAGAGGGAGAGAGGGGTTGTGGGGGAGAAGCAGATGGTCACTTCTCCTGTGTGCCCTGACCTGGAATTGAACCCGGGATGTCCATATGCCAGGCCTATGCTCTATTCACTGAGCCACCAGCCAGGACCTTGATTTTTCTATACCAATAGCAATTCTCTAAAAGTAGTTACACTAGGTAAGATATTGGGCCAATTTAATCCTGTCATTCCATACATCTCCATGTGTCTGGAACCATGCTTCATTTGGGAATTTACTTTTGAACCTTAACTTGACACTCTCATCAATGTTTCCTAGTATTTCTGATCTAAAAGAGGCTCTTGAAAAACTGTGTACTTTTCCACAAATAAATAAAACTTTCATAAACAAAGTATTTACAAAATCGTCAAAAGCAATCCCTCCACAAAGCTTCCCCCAACAATTGTCTATGGCTCAAACAGACAAATGAATAAACCACTAGATTCACCAACCTATTAAGGCACACAATTTCTGATACTGAAGCTATTCAAATAATAGACTAGAGAGGAGGGAAGGATGTGTTCATTGTCTGTCCTGGCATAAAATGTCCTTTGCATAAAAATATACAGATTAATTCTGCACATCTGCGGCTTTCACATTTATTCATTCACTTCTGTATATTTTTTATATATTTTGCACAAGTTATAAAGCCAGGAGAAAATACGGGATTCTATTAAAAATGTAATGACTAAAAAAACAAATCTCCATAAACTGTGCCTATATTTTTTCAAAAGCCCTATTGTCTCAGAGGGATAATATTATTTAATATGCAACGGAAATCAAAGATCTTCAAAATCTACCATTTCTTTGCCCCTTACAAATCAGCGCCTTCTTGTAAGGTGCTAGGTTTCCAGTGCAACGCGCAACTCCATGATACAAGGGCAGGTTAGACAGGTGGAACAGAATGTTCGACTCATCATCAGTATCAGCATAGCAGGAAAATGGGAATAAAGAATGGGAAGAGGAGCAGGCTACAACCCCCAAAATGACAGGCTCACACCTTGGATTGTCCCCATACTAAGAGTACACAGATGGCCAAATTCCCTGTATTGTAAGGTCTTCCATCACTGTGTTTCTGGATCTCTCTATAAGCACATCATGGCGCCAGCCAACCTGCCTGCCTACCAACCTCTTTACTAATCACCTCTCATGCTCAGACTGGACAGAACAGAAGCATCATCTCAGTTTCATAGGTAACGAAATGCAAGTCCACATAACTTGCTTTGATGTGTTCGGGGGGAAAGCTGAGGCTAGAATTTCAAACTCTTGTCCACTAAAATCAGAAATGGTTTTAATTTGAACATGCACGTAAACTGGTATTGATGATCTGACTTAAATCTAACAAAATCTTTTGAACAGGGTGATACATCATGTGCTGGAAATGAAGAACAGAACTAGGAGGAAAAGATCCATAGATATTTAAAAAATGATCCTTGCCTTCAAGAAGTTTATCGTCTATTTGGAGAAATGAGACATAAACGAACAGAAAATAAAATATAAAAACATCATAGTACTGCCATAGTAAAAATTGTAGGACTTAATAATCTTAACTGTTAAATTAACTTTACAGGCCCTGGACGGTTGGCTCTGTGGTAGAGCATCAACCCAACATGTGGAAGTCCCGGGTTTTATTCCTGATCAGGACACACAGGAGATGTACCCATCTGCTTCTTCACCTCTATTCCTCTTGCTTCTCTCTCTCTCTTCTCCTCCCCTCCTGCAGCCATGGCTCAACTACAGCGAATTGGCCCTAGGCGCTGAGGATGTCTCCATGGCCACCATGGCCTCAGGTGCTAAAAAAAAATGACTCTCATTGCAAAGGAGCAACAGAACAATGCCCTAGATGGGCAGAGAATTGCCCCTTAGTGGGTTTGCTAGGTGGATCCCGGATAGGGCGCATGGGGAAGTCTGTCTCTGCCTCCCTGCCTCTCACTAAAAAAACCCCAAAAAACAACAAAAACCCAAAAACCCTATAGTCAATAACTTTTGGGAATCAGGTAGAAAAAGCTCACTTTTAGCTGGGATAACCAAGAATTACATAGTAAATGAGATTTTAATAGACCTTGGCACAAAGAAAACCACCACAGTCTTAGGCATTTCTGAGCATACACAAATCCATGCAATCGCTCTTAAAGGCAAGTTGAATTTGATGGAAAATTATAGCATGAATCTGGCATTCAGGCTGATATATGACAAGCTACTGTTTGGAAAACTCTAGTTTCAATGGAGCAATAATTCACTTTTAAATAGCAATTTATAAAAGACGGCAGCCTTTAATATATAAACCCCTAGAGTTATGTCTGACATTACACAAAGGACATACATATTGCATAACCATTTTCAAACAATAATAAAAAATTCAAATTAAGAATTTATATGCATCTCTCAAGCAGCTACCAAATCCGCTTAGGGAAACAATGCACTTTGACAAAGTTACAGAAAATACTAATTTACCAATAGTCAAGCAAAATGCAATTACAATTTTAATAACAAGTCCAAAACAAAGGGGATATCCAGAAGGCTGGTGTCTGGGAAAATATCAGGGCAAAATGTTTAGAATGAACCATGAGCCCAAAGTTACACTTCACCTACTGATCTATACTAAATACCACACAGACGTCATTAAAGAAAGAAAGAGCCATACAAATATTACAACTTAATTAGTGACTTAAAAAAAAAGACAGCCCTCGCAGTTTATGGGGATTTCCTGTCCTGATTGGTCAGAGAGAACTGGGAGAGAAAAGGAATATATAACTAGCCTAATCTTCATGGGTCCAAATAATATTCACTACATTATGTGAGCGGTGTGTTAATCATGGAGTGAACTTCCTTCTCCCTGTCTTTCCCCCCTTGAGGATGCATTGAGAGGGCAGCTCACTTACCAGCAGCATCTGAAAAGGGCATCCTCAAAAGATGCTCACGCATTTGTTTGTGAAACTCTTCATAGCACCAGAAATTGGACCTAGCACAAAGTAGGCACGAAAGAAAGATCTTTAGAAGACATGAATGAATGAATGAATGAATGAATGAATGAATGAAGTTATCCAAAAGATAAATGACCACATAAATTGGTGGGGGGAAGCCTTTATTAATCCCCTAATACTTGTGTTTTTCCAAAACCAAAGCTAATTTCATGATTGTTAGTAAATTATTAATGGTATATCTTTGGACTTTGAATTCTCTTTAAATAAAAAATTAATTCTGATTGGTAAGCTTTGGTTCATTTGTTATATAATTTCCATTCAGAGAGAAATCAGTGAAAATCTGGCAGGACTATTACAATCCCCATGTACTTTACATCCCAGTGACTGTTTTTACAACTGGCCATTGGTATGTCTTAATCCCTTCTCCTTCTTCACTCATCTTCCTACCCCCTCCCATCTGTCAACTAGCAAAATATAGTCAATAATATTGTAATAGCTATGGATAGTGTTACATGGGACTAGACTTATTGGGGTGATCACTTCATAGGTTTTAGGTTAGACACCTAAAACTAATATAATATTGTATGTCAATTCTAATTGAAAAATAAAAATATTTATTACAAAAAAGTAATATTGGTTTCCCATGGAAGGTTGGTGCCATCTTGAATCCTGTGTTTTAGACAATTTTCAAATGTAATGTCAGGGTAAGAGTCACATAGAAAGCCAGACAGACCACGAGAATGACTGACCTGGAGCAGTGGCCCCCAGAGGATGGGATTTGCAACTTCACTTAGTTGTAAACTTTGTGCTGTTGCTGTTCTCGATTTGTCAGAACTGAGAGGGGAAAAGTGCTCTTTGTGCATCTGGGTGTGAGCTTATTCAGGTCCACGCACCTGCTTCCATCTAATTCATCATTTTGCAGAGGAGAGGGAAAAGGGGAAGTCCGCTTACCATTTGATTTAAAACAACTCTACCTATTGCTTTAAAATAACAAAAGCCACCAAAAAACTGTCAGTAAGTGGACTGAAAAAGGAAGTGTATCTCTTTTGTCCCCCCCCCCCCTTCTTCTTAATGCTGTTTCTTGTTAACAAATACCCATTGTTAATAATTTGGTTGCTACTCTTAAAAGCAAGTATGTCAGTTTTAACTCTGCTTTTCAGGACCGAACCCTAAGTAAGGGCAGGATGAAGGGATGAAATAGTAATGGAGATTTTAGCATGAGACAGTTAATAGTTCATATAAAAAATAATTGACTACTTAGCCCACGGAAAGTAGCTGATTCCCACAGGGCCCGCGGTGTTGAGCGTTACTCAGTATGACCACATTCAGGCCAGAATGGACCACTCCACCAAGGAGCATGTTATTTACGGTCTTTTCAGGCCGCTGTTTCTTGTAGGGAGAATTCCTTTTTTGTAAGAGGAAAAACACTTTAGCCAAAAAAGTAAGGTGAACATAAATGCTAGCAATAATAAACTATTACCGAAGGTGAAAATGCATTGCTAGCTGAAGCAAAAAGATAAAACAGGGAGGAGGGGCCATCTAGCTTGAAGGGAATCCAAGATTGTCTTTAGAACTCCATATTCCAAGTTGCTTCTTCCCTGCTCCATAAAATATTTGACAACACAGGGTTCTCCATCTTCTTAGGTTACTATTGAATCAAGAGGTAGGAGAGAATACGAATAAGTTGGGACTCCTATTTCCTAAAACGAAAATCCTGCCCAGTCTCTAAATATATATAAACATACATCGTAAACCAATCCCACTGTGTTTTGAGACCCTGAACTGTTACGTTCTCAAATCCATAAAATTGTACTCTTGTTGCGTCTGTGTCCCCAGAAGGAATTTGGGGTGTTAGAGGCTTGAGGTCTTCTACACCTAGTGGGGAGCTGAGCTCAGCCTCTGTCTTTTGAGGAAGGAGGGGTGGAGGAAGGGGTTTGCTGTAGTAATCTGATTACAGATTCTAACATGCAAAGGTAGCTTGCATGTAGCAGGACTTGCAGCATGCCATCTCCTTGATAAAAATGCACCAAGCTGAATAGACACGGCTTCCCTCCCCAGCCTCAGTTCTGCTCCTCTTGGGCTCTGGAGGTTTTCTTCCCAAGGAAGTGTCTGCATACCTCTTTCCTTTTGTCTCAAGCGGAGGGGTTTAATAGCTAAAGTAACTGAAAAGGACTAACAACAGCAAGGCTCCGGTTTCCAGAGTAACCGTAAAAACAGACCCCAGTCTCCATGGCAAAGAGAAAAGCTATTTGCTACAGCCTTTTCAGACCTTGAGCAGACACTGACAGTTTTCCTATAATCACCCCCGATTATTTGTAGCAACTAACTATATTATAATGTTAACTATAGGAGGTCTTTGAAAATATGCGGGCTAAAAAAAAAAGGAATAAAAAATGTACTGGGTTTTCCTCTGCTTTAGCTATGAATACATTATCACTTTAAAATTTATTAAATAGCCTGTTCTAGTAATTCAACCCAAAGTGGGTAGTGTTTATCTTTAAGCTTTCTTTCTTTAATTTTCTTAAGGTATCTGCATCAATTTAGAGGCCCATATAGTCTAATTATCTTGAAGGCATGCATTTCTTTTGAAGAGCAAAGTGAAAATAGATATGCAATATTTATACATTTTATTTAATCTACTCTAGATTGACTGTTCATTGTCCAGTGCTTGACAGCTGCCGTTTCTTTTAGTCACTTGTAAGATATGCCCAAATTATGCTATATGTTTATGCATATATGATTGCCTGTTTGTATGTATGTGCATGTGTGTCCTTCATTAGTGAGGCTACAAGACCAGCAATTCCATGACCTAAACTGCCACAGTGCATCACACATGTGGCTGTGGCTCCTTCCAGCTGGGTGAGCTGCTTGGCTTGACAATGGTTTGCTTCTTAGCACAGAGGTGTAGCCTGCCTGCTTGGCCTGCCTGCATTTCTTTACTGTTCTTCACTTGAAAGAACTTAAATTTCAGTGTTCATCTTCTATTTTAAAAACAAAATTTACTATAGTGCTAAGTTAATGATTAGGCCCTTTATATGTTCAACTATTAATATTATTGTGTTAATACAGTTCCAATATTAAGTCTATGTAAATGAACTTCCAGTTGAAAACAAAGTACAATGTCATTAACCATTCATTTCTAGGTTTCTCTGTCCCTGTCACTCTCCAGACACGCACACATACATACACACACACATAAGCAGTTTACTATGGATATATACATTACATGGTATATTCAAATTTTCTATGCATGTCTAAAAAGATTACTACCAAAACATAACATTAATAGAAAAATAACTATTTTGTTTCCAGTTTTCTGGGGAAATATAAATATTTTCTCCTTCAGGGACATAGCTAAAAAGTATAATTTAAGTCCAAATAAAAATCACAACTTGAATTCCATATATAAGAGCTTCCACTGAAAGTTCTCAACTATTCTTTCTTAAGGTCTGAAGAATGAAATTTGGGAAATAAATATGTCATGTTGTTTAGAAATTGCCTCATTTTAAAATGGCATAATTAAAAAATAATAAAATAAACTTTGCCCAATAATATCGATGTCAGCATAATTAGACATTAATCAAGGTCTGAATTTAATTTTCTCAACTATTTATTAAAAAATAAACATACATACACTTGGTCTAAAACAGTTCAGAGTACACACCTGCAAGTCTTCACCTAGTTGCTGTTTTTCCTCTCTAGAAAGCATCTCAATTGACTAAAGCAGAAAAGGTTCTTCCAAATATGCCAAGCTGAAACTGTAGCATTTGTCTGAAGTGCCCAGTTCTTAAACAGAGCCCCACCAACCCCAAAAGAAATCAGCTTCATAGGTAATAAAGCTCCCTCTTTTCCTGATTTTGTGTTTCTTCCCCAAGTCTATTTGAAAAACTCTATGACCTTCAAAGGGGGCATCATTCCCAGCAGCTGGCCCAAAGGTTCAGTGGAGAATCTACTCCTCAGGGCAGGGAGGGTCTGTCTCCAGAATGGCTCACCTCTCAGGCCAGCCTCCACCTGGCAAAGGGCGGGCTGAGGACAGCTGAGGCGGGAAGAACCAGATACAAGGTCTGGGGAGAAAGCAGTAAACACTGTGGAACCTCCACCAGGATCACAAGGAATAACACCCAAAATAAAAAGTGATTGCCTTGAGTCCCAACTATGTCACATCTCCCCTGTGTCCCAAAGTCTCTATTTATCTATCCGATTGATCTCCACTGTATGCCTCACTCCTATTACATGCTGGATTTTATAAATTGCTTAAAGATAAAAGCTTACCCTGATGTACAAAGAAGTAAGATATAATATTGAATTTGCACTAAAATGAAAGTTTCCTGGTGCCCCTTATATATTTAAAATTGCTGTTTTCTTGCAATGAATATAATTCACTGTCTTTTCTGAAGTATAATCCCACAAGGGTTTGACCAAACAAAAATGCTCTAATGATTGCAAATGGCTCAAATATTCTGTCCAGTGAGTTAAGTGATAAAAGTTTCCATGTAAAAAGAAATAATAAGTGGAATTTCACACATATTATAGTAATTGTGAAGCATCCAATTTACATAGAAATAATGTGAAAGAATTCTGACCATGGTGTTTTAAGTGAATCATTACATGCATTGCTGATACATTTAGAGGCTGCAATATGCCAGGTATGTTTCTTTTAGCATAATAAGTCCTGTAATGGAGCCTTTAAAAGCTTAAAATGTATAGTTAGATTAACCTTTCTGTTTTAAGGGGTTTTTTTTCCACCTAAAAAAAAGAGGAAGAGAGAAATAGGGAATCATTAAAAAGCCAATTAAAGCAATAGCCCCTTCTTTTCTCCATCCAATGGCTCCTTGGAGGCTCTTCTTTCGCTTCTCATCATTTTAGTCACTACTTTAGATTTTTGGTAAAATTTGGTTGTTTTTTTCCCTCCCTGTTTGGGATCCAAGATTTCACTGAAACTCTTGGACAACACACAGTGGTGATTCTGAAAAGTCCTTCTCTTAGATGGATAGCAGATTTCTCTGACTAGAAAGGTAGGTTTCTGGGACAACTTGTAGACTTAAAAAAACTGTGACATCCAAAACAAAATAGTCTAGCTTTTCTCCTTCTGTGAAGAGATTATAAGAAATGTTGCTGTCACTTTTTACTTTCTCAAATTAGCCTTTTATATGGGCTTAACATTTTATTCCAGCGAAAGGGCGTTTCTGCTGTACTTTATTAGGTTACACGATTAAGTAGATAAATCAGTTTTGAATACATGCATTATTATAAATGCATTAATAAAACTAACAAGCAGATCATCCTAAACCAATTTTTCATTCATTTAGAGGTGACAAGGAAAGGTGAGTAGGTTAAGTTTCCAGGTGTCCTTCATAGTGAGGGTCTCTACGTGTAACCTCATCAATTCTTCATTTCTTTTCTGTGACTCATGATCCTTTAAGTCCTTTGTTGTTGCTATTACATCTGAACCAGGGTTTCTCAACTTTGACATTACTACTATTTTGGTCCAGCTAATTCTTTGTTTCGGTGGGGGTGGGAGACAGCTGTCCTGTGTGCTATAAAATGCTAAGCAGCCTCCCTGGCCTCTACCCACCAGATGCCACTAGTGCCATCCTCCCCAGCCCAGTGGTGACAAGAAAAACCTCATCTGAATATTGTCATATTTCCCCTGGGGGAAACTCCGCCACCCCAATTGAGAATAGTTAAAAACCACTGTTCTAGATCTTTGGGGCATGAAAAAATAATAAAGCTCTTCAGCCCCTTTCTTTGGACTAAATATGGTTAATTCAAGCTTAAACACTAAAAATTGCCTAGAGTTTTTTTATGATTTTCTTTTATTTAAAAAACAAGATCAATTTTAAGACACATAATAAAAAACAAAATAGAAATGGTTAGTAAATAAAATTCTGATTTTTCTGAAGCCCTTTTTTTCTGATTAAACTTTAGCACTTTAAGATAAAAGGGAATAAGTGAAGCATTTGTCTGTTTTTCCATTTCATGTCCTTGAGGTCTAGAAGAATAGAAAAGAATGAATGGTATACAAGTATCATTAGATGATCTGACTACTTTGGCATGCCAGATCTACATCAAAATAAAAATTAGTACAAAGATCTTATCGGTACTTTAAAATGTTTTGAGAGGTGGTACAGTATAAAGAATATAAGTCCAACAATAATGTCTTAATTTCTACATTTTACGGTTTACTAAATGTATTCTAGCATGCCATGTCATTTAATTTTCTACCTGTACTTTGAGATCATTAGCTCAAATTTGAAGGCTATCTGGTCATTCATCCATCATTCACTCATCCATCCTACCCACTCAGTCACCTACTCTCCCATCTATCCACCCATCATTTGTCTATCCACTCATCTACCTACCTATCCATTTGTCCACCCACTCATCCATCCATCCATCCATCCATTTATTCAATACTTATTAACTCTTTGCCATGTACTGTGCATTCTGAGAAAATTGTTTGCCAAAAACTGTGGACACAAATTTAAGAAATAGAGAAAACTCAGCTAGATAAATTTACCTCACCAGTGTTTCTGTTTGCCTACCAGGTATGGCCAATAAATTCATGCATAAACACACCTATATATTTCTCTCTCTCTCTCTCTCTCTCTCTCTCTCTCTCTCTCACACACACACACACACACACACACACACACACACACACACACACACACACATTTCAGATCCAGAAAGAATTCCTCTCCTTTAATAGGCTGGTAAATATGACAATGGAGAGTAAGTTGCATACATTAGATCCTTAGTGTTTTTGGAAATAAGAACAATATATATATATTTTTTGTATTTTTCTGAAGTTGGAAATGGGGAGACAGTCAAACAGACTCCTGCATGCACCCGACCGGGATCCACCCGGCATGCCCACCAGGGGCGATGCTCTGCCCATCTGGGGTGTCGCTCTGCTGCAACCAGAGCCATTCTAGTGCCTGAGGCAGAGGCCACAGAGCCATCCCCAGCACCCGGGCCAACTTTGCTCCAATGGAGTCTTGGCTGCAGAAGGGGAAGAGAGAGACAGAGAGGAAGGAGAGGGAGAGGGGTGGAGAAGCAGATGGGCGCTTCTCCTGTGTGCCCTGGCCGGGAATCGAACCCAGGACTCCCGCACGCCAGGCCGACGCTCTACCACTGAGCCAGCTGGCCAGGGCCAGGACAATATTTTAAAAGAATATATCATTTGTTTTACAAATTTCATTGAATGCTATATATATATATTTTTATTATTCATTTTAGAGAGGAGAGGGAGAGACAGAGACAGAGAGAGAGGAGAGACAGAGAGAGAGACAGAGAGAGAGAGAGAGAGAGAGAGAGAGAGACAGAGAGAGAGAGAGAGAGGAGAGACAGAGAAGGGGGGAGGAGCTGGAAGCATCAACTCTCATATGTGCCTTGACCAGGCAAGCCCAGGGTTTCGAACCGGCGACCTCAGCATTTCCAGGTCGACGCTTTATCCACTGCGTCACCACAGGTCAGTGAATGCTATATTTTTAATATGTATGTATGTATATAAATATATTCCCATATATTCACATACACATAAAGTTATTTGAATTATATGTTTTACATCACTTTCCACTCACCAACATGCAATATTGAAGTAAGCCTCTTAACACCATGAATTGTGTTATTACTGCATTCCCAATATTTATATGTCTATAACCTGCATTCTATAAATGTTTGATAAGTGAATGAATGATTGGATGCCAGGCACTATGGGCTGGAGATAAATAAACCAAGACCCAGATCCTGCTTTTTTTTTTTTTTAAATTTTATTTATTATTATTATTATTTTTTTTTTTTTTACAGAGACAGAGAGAGAGTCAGAGAGAGGGATAGACAGGGACAGACAGACAGGAAAGGAGAGAGATGAGAAGCATCAATCATCAGTTTTTTGTTGCACATTGCGACACCTTAGTTGTTCATTGATTGCTTTCTCATATGTGCCTTGACTGTGGGCCTTCAGGAGAGCGAGTAACCCTTTGCTGGAGCCAGTGACCTTGGGTCCAAGCTGGTGAGCTTTTGCTCAAACCAGATGAGCCCGTGCTCAAGCTGGTAACCTCGGGGTCTCGAACCTGGGTCCTTCCGCATCCCAGTCCGACGCTCTATCCACTGCACCACCACCTGGTCAGGCCAGATCCTGCATTTAAGGGACATTTTGTCTAGCTGGAGATATGGCACAGACAGGGTGAGTAAGGTCCAGGGTGACCCAAACAAAAGGGAGAGCAATCAGTTTTTGCCATGGGGTTGGGCAGAGATTAGGCAGATAGCAAAGGGATGGTGAGCTTGTGGTTTTCCCCTGTAAGGATGGCAGGCTAAATTATACTCTAAATCCCCACCAAGAAAATAATAATAGTTCAGGATTTCTTTTAAAGGTATAAACCTGCAAGGATAGAGAGTAAGGGAGTAATCCAGTTCCAGGAGCTGGAAAGTAGACAGATGATTGGCAGCTGACTTGAATAACCCGAGGAAGGAGAACTTAGCCACATGGGGAGAAGGCCATGTAAATACAGAGACAGAGATTGGAGTGATGTGTCTACAGGTCACAGACACCAAGTTTCAAAGGCAACACCAGAGCTGAAAGAAGGTAGGACCTTTCCCCCGAGGTTTCAGAGGGAGCATGGTGATGTCCCGACCTTGGTTTTGAACTTCTAGGTTCCAGAACTGGGAAAGAATAGCTTCCTCTTGTTTTAAGCCATCCAGTTAGTGGTACATTATTACAACTGCCCCAGAAAACAGATACAATAAGGAATTGAGAAAAGACAACTCGAGGTGGAGTGAACCAGTAGTTCAAAGGAAAGCAAAGCACCCTGAGGACCAGACTCCTGGCTCAGTGGAGACCAGGCCCATTGCTCCTCGGCCACACAGAGAAGAAGAGGCAGCCAAGAGCGACAGAGCCACCTCAGCACCCATCATGACAGGTGTCTAGCTGGGAGAGGGAACTCTGACCATGGAAAGAAAGAGGCCACTAGTACCAGCACTCCAGCTGTCCTGTCCAGCAAGGCCACTGTCACAGTGTAACCGGACAGCCCCCAGCAGCAGGCAAGCAGTCAAGCCCCTTCTCCTGGCAAGGTTTTTCAAAGTTAACAATCTTTTGCTGCCCAAGCCGGTTGGCTTGGTGGTAGAGCATCAACCTGGCTTGTGCAACTCCTGGGTTTGATTCCCAGTCAGGGCACAGAGGAGAAGCAACCACCTACTTCTCCCCCCTCCACCTTCCTCTCCTTTCTCTCTCTCTCTTCCTCTCTCTTTCTCTTACCCTCCCGCAGCAATGGCTGAATTGATTTGAGTGTGTCTGCCCAGGTGCTAAGGATGGCTTTATGGAGCCTCCACCTTAGGTGCTAAGAATAGCTCAGTTACAAGCATCAGCCCCAGATGGGCAGAGCATTGACCCCACACTGGGATTGCCAGGTGGATCCTGATCCAGGCACATGCAGGAGTCTGTCTCACTAGCTCCCCTTCTCTCACTTAAAAATAACAACAATAAAAACAAAAAAAAAACCCACAATCTTTTTCAACCTGAAAAATTTCTTCAAAGATCTAGTGGGCATGGGCCTCCCTTTCATCTTCCGCCATGGGCATCCCCTCTCTGATGAACTCTGGGCCCTAATCCAATATGCCTTATGTCCTTGTACCCAGAAGGGACAGCTGGGGGTGTCCTCTCTGATGAAATCTGGAAAGGTCTGCTCAAGAGATAGGTTGCTTTAGAACAGTAGTTTTCAACCCCTGGTCTGCCAGAAATTTTATGCCAGTCCATGAAAGAGTTAACCACCAGCACAACATTTGTGGAGATTGGCACTGGTCTGCGGCCTGACAGTTGGAAACCACTATTCTAGAACACTTTAGATCAGTGGTAGTCAACCTGGTCCCTACCGCCCACTAGTGGGCGTTCCAGCTTTCATAGTGGGCAGTAGTGGAGCAACCAGAGTATAAATAAAAAGATAGATTTAACTATAGTAAGTTGTTTTATAAAGATTGATTCTGCCAAACTTAGCGAAAATCCAACATAAAGTATTTGGTAAGTAATTATTATTATATTCTTTAACTTGCTGTAACTCTGCTTTATAAATTTTATAAAGTAAAGTTACTTCCCTACTTTATAAATCACCAGTACTGTGAAACCGGTGGGTGGTTAGAAAATTTTACTACTAACAGAGATACAAAAGTGGGTGGTAAGTATAAAAAGGTTGACTACCCCTGCTTTAGATCATAACAAGATCCCAACAGGACAAACAGCAAACATCTTTTTAAAGTCATTGTTCTTAGGGGAATAAAATGATTCAAGTCAGCACTTTTGCTTTAAACACACCTGCATCCATCACTGGCCTCAACCAAGGGAGTTTGGAGCCCGGCTTTCTCTCACCCTTGAGTCTCAAGTCCATGTAATTTCCTGTGACTTCTGACCTTTGCCCTGCTCATTTAGATCATCACCCTGGACTCTTCTCAAGCTTTAAGGCTTGAGTCAGGTACAACGCTGGTCAAAATCTAAAACAATTCTGGAAATGGCCAAATTAAGAAAGACTTTCTTGGGCCAATGCATATAGGCTTAGATATATTTTAAAACATACACAATTATCTACACTTTTAATGCAATGGGACTAGCTGAGCAGAACAAATCAACTCTCCTCTAATAGGGCTTCAACTCCTCAAGGGCCTCATTCATCCTTTGGCCTGTGGAGCTGAACACTGTGCCTCGTGTGTAGTGGGCAGTTCATAAGTGTGTGCTGAATGGAAATGAACTGCCTCATCATTTCCAGGCACTGTTAATCTAATCAGTTCTTTTATTAGCTTTAAAGATGTGAATTGCTTCTGAGAGTAGAGAACCAGAGTTCTCCCCCGGGAACTGCCTGAACCCAGCTTGGGGCGGGCATTCTCCATGACGGGCTGATGAGGAAAAGGCTGAGAATCACTCCTTCTTCTTCCAGCTCTGCTTGGTTAAAGAAGTCAGCCTGCAATGCTATTTGCCTAGACGCATGCTGCACCCACAGCCCCTAACTCTGAGAATAAGGACACTCCAAGCTGGGGTGTTTACACGTCTAGCTGGTGGTGGCTCCCTGAGCCACCTGGTTGATGGGAAGCTCTGTAGTCAAGATCCATGTAGACTACAGAGTGCTGAGTTTAATCCAGGAGTGCTTGGCTGTGCTCCCCCAATGACTGTCAGCAAGAATCGTCATTTCTATCCTTCTTAGCATGTCTCACCTGCAGTCCACAACCATTCTGGGAGATGCATGGCTCCACATTATCTATGTCTGATTCAGTTTGGCTTCTGACAGAGCTGTGAGCATCAACTGTGGGAGAGAACCGACCAGAAAGTCAGTGATGACATCTTTCCACTATTGCTGCGAGCTCAGGTGGCTCATTTCATCAATTTGTGTGCATCATTCTGCTCTACAGATTCAGAACAATTTAGCTAAGTTTTGCTACATAACAACCCATCTTCAAAACTTAGCAGCTCAGAATGATTTATTATTTTTCACAATGTGGGTAAGGCTGGGTGGTCCCTCTGTTGGCCTTGCCTTGGCTCTCTCAAATGGCTGTGTCCAGCTCACGGGCTGGCTGAGCCAGCCCTCTCTCCCGTGTTGGGGGTTTGGCAATGGCTGTTGGCTGAGCTGCCTCAGTTCTTCTCCACATGGTTGCTCATTCTCCAGTGGGCTAGACCAGTGGTCCCCAACCCCCGGGCCGCAGACCGGTACCAGTCCGTGGGCCATTTGGTACCGGTCCGCAGAGAAAGAACAAATAACTTATATTATTTCCATTTTATTTATATTTAAGTCTGAATGATGTTTTATTTTTAAAAAATGACCAGATTCCCTCTGTTACATCCATTACATTTATCTATCCCACCCTAAAGGCCAGTCTGTGAAAATATTTTCTGACATTAAACTGGTCCGTGGCCCAAAACAGGTTGGGGACCACTGGGCTAGACCAACTTCCTTACATGGGGGTTTTAGGGTGGTATGCAAGGGGGTGAATGCAGAAGCTTCAAGACCACTGAGGGCATAGCCCCAGAAGCTGCACTATGTCACTTCCACTGCATTGCATTGGTTAGAGGAGATCACAAGCCAGCCAAGAATCCAAGGGTACAAAAATAGACCCTACCTCTTGATGGGAAGATTAGCCAAATGACACTGCAATGGGAATCCATGCCCAAAAGGAAGGAATCTGTGGCCATGTTTTGCAATCTGCCACAAGAACTAGACTTGGCTTGGGGTCATTTCTCTGAGTCTTCAATTTAGTTCACCCTCCATGGAGCCCCTACCATGTGCTTAGTGGGCACTGTGTCTATGCTGGAGACACAGATATGACTATGTCCAGGTTTTATCCCTGAGACCTGACAGTGTGGTTGGGAATGACAGAGAGGTCCACTTTGGGAGCAGTGCCACAGATAAGCCAGGTGCCGTGGGAGCACAGAGAAATGCTCTTGGTGGGGCCAAGGATTCCAATGAAGGGTTCTTGGGAAAGACGATGGTGAGTTAGATCACATTGTTGAGCTGGACTCGCATTGGGAAATGACAACATTCCTGGGAGAGGGATCAGCAGAAGCAAAAGCAAGCAGACAGAAAAGAGCATTTATTCTCCAGTGACTGACCACCTGCCCCATGTGAGGCTCAGGAGAGTGATGTGGAAGGCATGCTAAGGGCAGGAAGGATTTAAGAGAATATAGACCCACCACCATGGTTCAGTGGAGAATATGATGGGAACTACCAGATTGGCCCAAAGACCGCAGAAAGAGAAAGCTGCCATAGGCAAGAATAAATATTTACAGAGGTCAGTGGAGCATCTGGCCATGCCTTACTTGGACCCTTCATTTTACAGAGTTGCCCAGAGCCCAAAACTCTTTCTCCGCACTCTGCTGATGGAAATATTTGCTCCAAATTCCAACCTGCTGCCTGTTTCCTTAAAGACAAAACACAGACCAAATGGGTGCCTGGCCCTCATGTTGGCTCCAGGTCCTTCTAACCTAAGCCATCTGTGCAAGGTGAGTCCCCAAAGTGAGCTCTTGGCTTGACATGTTGGGGATGAGAATGCTCAGAAAGGTACTTCTAACATCCAACTGCCACCACGTCCTGCTGACTCTTCCAGGACAATATGTGCTGTTGCTCCTTCTTTTTCATCTCAACTTCTACAGCTTGACGTCAAGCCTTCATCTTTATTTGTCTCTGCAAATCCTTCCTAGCTAGTCATTCGTTTGCAATGTCACCGCCCTCACTTTCATCACCAGCATAGATGCCAACATTCTTTCCTAAAAAATCGCATCATGGAATGCCCCTGCTTTTAAACTTTTTAAACTTTTGGGAAAACATATTGTATCCTGTTGCCACATAATCGTTAGGTATTTGGTAAATTATTGTTGCATGCATACATTAATAATTGGATGAGGAAAGACATTTATTTATGCTCATGAGTCTCTTAGACACCAATCCTAAGAGTTGCTTGCTTCCCTTCTTGAATCTCAGATATTTATTGGTGTTCAGAGAAAGTCACCTGACAGGAGGTCTGGACACATGACAGGTGGCTTCCAAAAGGTGGAAACAACATGACCCCACATGGAGAACAGCCAGAGAATGGGAGGAGAAAGTTTCAGGCATGGGAAGTGTGCAGCCTTTTAGGCACCAGAATGTAGTTATTATAGCATTAAAAATATGCCCTTTGAAATTACTCATCAGTTGTGTGCCTTTCAAGTAAGTGTTCCATTTTGTCCTTCCTCAACCTTAGGAAGTCTGGTCGCAGCTTACAGGAGCCTGAAGCAAAGATCACGTGCTAAGGCTTTGTTGTGAGTGCAATGGAGGGAAGCAAGGGCGAGGAGAAATAGTGAGGAAGTGAGGGACGAAGGGAAGGCAGTGCACCCAGACCGTGGAGTTGGGTGGTGTTGGGTGGCTCTGGACATGCAGACCCTGCCCCAGAGGAGACCGTGCAATAGAAGTGAGTGGCAGGCCAATGACTAAAGCCTGTGCTCTGGGATGTGGCAAAGGCATGGGCCCTGGCCAGTACTGACCCAGCAGGACACAGCCCATCGGTGGGCAGGTGGGAGCAAGCAAGTCAGCGTAGGTACAGAAATGGGCTTGGTACAAACTCCTTCTGAAAGGCAGTCTAATTGAGTGCTGGCAAGAGGATTGGGGCATGGAAAGCTTCTCTGCCCGTGGCCTGGCTGGACTTGTGGAGGCAGCACAGAGCGCCTAGGGGCTCACAGTTGTCCTATATGGGACTTCCATGGGGAAGAAGCCCAGAGAGTGGGGTCTGCTGCTGATCAGCACCCTCCCCACCCAGATGGAGCTGTGATGGCCACTACCTGTTCCTGTCTGCGGAAACCAGGTGCAAGTCCTGCAGAGGTGCATGACCACATTACCTTTTAGGGAATTTATTCTCTTACACAAACCAAGAGTCTCTACTTCAAAATATTTAGTTAAGGAGGAGGAGAGAGAAAATAGAGGAATAAAGCACAAAACTGTAAGGTTAAAACTATATAAGAAGACTTCCCATTCTACATAGGACAGGGATATTGTGAGAAATGAGATGTTGGCATGTGGTAAATAACTTTGTGTATGTTAGTGACTGTTGTTGTTATTATGGGTGTTATTATTACCAGTGCTAAAAGAAACATATAGGAGGCCAAGCAAACATAAATGAATAAATAAATATAAACTGGAGCTGACATGGAGCAGTATGCGAGGTAGTGAGCTCAAGTCTGAGGGATTTAAACAGCCCTGCTGGCTGTTACCTGTAGCTGATGTAGTTTAAGTTCCAGGAATTAGGGGGAAACCTCTTTGAGGGGCCCTTGTGCCTACCATGCTGACTGATAGAGTAACTCGAGACCTACTTCCCATAAGATGAATCAGGGCCCCCTTCTGCACGGCCATCGGGTTTGTGAAAACATCTTGTGTAACATCGTAGAACAGCCAGAACAGGCAGACACCGCAGTCCCGGATGACTTCAGTCTCTGTGGAGGAACCAGCGAAGCTGTAATCCCTGCTCATGTCTTATGCCCACTGCACATCGGAAGGGGCTCTGTGTCCCTCTGGCCAGTGGAACAGCAGCCTCCCCGAACATGGTCAGTGTCTGTGCAGAGGTAGAGTAGAGCCTGGGAGGATCCTAGCCAAAAATGAAAACTTTCACCCAGAAGTGTCACCCGACATAGGTCTACCCTGCCTAAAAGTAGCCTGACAATGCCACACTGCCACGTGCCTAAAGGCAGGAGCCAGCAATCCTGATGAACAGCGAATGTGACCAGCACCAGAGCTACTGCTACAGGGTACCTGTGACATGCCAGCACTGCCAAAGCGCTTCACAGGGAGCTGCTAATTTCAGAAAAATAGCTGACTCCAGGGCCCAGGCTCAAAATCAGGACTTACATCACCTTCTTTACGGTGCTGCCTTCAGCGTGGTTAGAATCTTTCAACTGTCAAGAACTATTAACAGCTCTGGGCCCAAGGATAGCATGTTCTCTGGATGTGTCAATGACTTGCGGACTATACAGGACACTACTGTTCTCATCTCTGCTTTAGGAAAGAAACATGCCACGTGCGAGACAAGTTACTATTTGCTTCATATAATTCTTAATTAACGGGGCAGGAAGGACTGCTATTCATCCATTCCGCTTTTCCCCTACAAAAGCAGTAATGATTTTTCAAAGTATTTATTGAGCTTTGCTCTCTGTCTCTGTCTCTGACTCGGTCTCTCTCTCTCTCTCACTGTCCTTTCAAGTTAAGGTCACACTCTACACAAAAATACTAAAGTAAGTATCTGAGTGAATAGGAACTGTAAACAACAAAAACGGATCCTAAGGACAAAGCAAGATTTAAGAATGCCCTGGACATGGTTGATGCCATAGACACTTCTTTAACAGTTTTGTCTAGCCATAGGTGGTGGTGAAGTGAACAGAGTGTTGGCCTGGGATGCTGAGGGCCCAGGTTTGAAACCCCAAAGTTGCCAGTTTGAGCGTGGGATCATAGACATGACCCCAAGGTCGCCGGCTTGAGCAAGGGGTCACTGGCTCAGCTGGAGCCCCTCCCCCCTGACCAAAGCACATATGAGAAAGCAGTCAATGAACAACTAGGGTGCCACACTACGAGTTGATGCTCCTCATCTCTATCCCTTCCTGTCTGTCTCTCTCTCTCGCAAAAAAGAAAAAAAATTCTGTTGCATTTATGATGACTAATTATAATGGCACCAAGCATGTTAAGGATATAAGTAAAATTTAAAACTTTGTAAATGTTTACAATAAACCAAAAGATTATTTTACCAAACAGGAAGACTGCCTTCTCCTGCCATTGCAAACGAGACAGGATGCTAGAGTAGGCCTAGAGTAAGTCTCTCCATTTGTACAGGGGCTGTCAGGACTAAAACTGCAGTACATATTGGAGTGCAAAATTCCCTCTTCTTCGTAGTAGAAAGTGAAGGGAAGGAGAAGAGCGACATATCAGATTTGGGGAGAGGAATTTATCATGCAGTTTTAAGAAAGGAAAAGAAAGAAGGACTACTCTTTAAAGTATCCACAAATACATGCTTCTCTCTGTGTTTTAGATGAGGAACAGGTCAGCTTTCCTGAACCCAAAAGGGCAAAACTAGCTCACTGCCTACCAGCTCCTGGAAGAACGAGAATATGCCAGGAGAGTCCCGAACTGGACAGCAAGAGGACAGTGAGAATGTGCACCTCCTACTCCCCTTGCTCAGGATGACCGATAAAGAAGAACCCAGAGGGAGTCTGTTCAACTGTGCTGCCACAGGAAACAAAGGGGGAACTCTCTCATGCTGCAGAGAAAAGGCATACTAATGAAAAGCATCTACTGTAGAAAACCCAAGAAAATTCTACAAGTGTTTTCTTTGTGTTCTTAATAATAATCCATAAAACAGCCTACGTGAAAACCAGGAGAAGGAAGACAGAATGAGGACAAAGGCTACGATAAGAAAGAACGTATGTAAGAATTAAGCAAGGATGCAAGATGGAATAAAAAAGAGTTACAAAGAAACTACAATGAAACAGCAGAATTAAAATCTTCATTAAAGCACAAAAGATCCCATCTGACAATACAGGAACTCAATCCATGTTTTGGAAGACAAACTTGAGATTCCTTCCTGAGTGCAAATTGAAGATCCAATCCACTTTAAAAGAGTGAGAGAGAAACAGCATGATGCATATGAAGAATTAGAAAATGAAGAGACTGCCTACCATGAACTAAAATGTCACAAAAGCTTACAAGCTTACTAAATATTTGGGGGTGGGGAGGAAATACTCTTGAACAAGTAATTGTGCATTAGATATCAACCATAAGGAAAAGAATCCTATAAACTTTCAGGTATAAAAGGGTAAAAATGCGTGAAAATAAACAGGGTGAAAGCTGTCCTCTGGCCTTCTGTTGTGGCAAAATGTGCCAAAGGACAGTGAAGATTGGATACCAAGTTGGGTGGACAGCGGTGAGCTAAGAATGCCAACCCTATGCAAGTCGATTTCATGAGCAAAGGGCAGCGAGATCATATCTGCAAATATGAAAAATTCAGGAAGAAGACTACCTTCTCAATCTCTTTGAACAAAGTATCTAAGATGCAGGGAAATCAATAAGGGAAATTCCTGATATAAACAAAGAATTAAATCTATAAAATTGTAAATATGATTCTAAAATTAAACATAAAAACCCCAAAATATTATTGGAAAACAAAGTATTATCAATTACTATCTTCATCTTCATTACCATCTGGCTTTAAAATCCCAGATTAATTGCTTCTTGGTATTTTGGCTAAAAGCAAGTGTAAAATACAAGATTATATATTTTTAAGTTTAGAAATTGTTTCAGAGAATAGACAAAGAGATTCTTTCCTACTATTACACAGCTGAGAGTTGATGTTTGACATTGTTAATTAGAGAACAATAGGATGAACTTAGGTCTTAGAGACATTAGAGGAGCCACTAAAGAAATTTTAAAAAAAATCTAAGTGTATATTTTTCAAACCATTAGGGGTAAAATGCATAATTTATTTACAGACAGAGAAAGGTAAAAGGAAATGTAGAGAATAATAAAAAATGCTTGAGCCTGACCAGGTGGTGGCGCAGTGGATAGAGCATCAGACTAGGACATGGAGGACCCAGGTTTGAAACCCCGAGATTGCCAGCTTGAGCACAGGCTCATCTGGTTTGAGCAAGACTCATCAGCTTGAGCACAAGGTCACTGGCTTGAGCAAAGGGTCACTTGCTCTGCTGTAGCCCCCTGGTCAAGGCACATATGAGATATCAATCAATGAACAACTAAGGTGCCGCAACGAAGAATTGATGTATCTCCTCTCTCTCTCCCTTCTGGTCTGTCTGTCCCTATCTGTCTCTCTCTCTGTGCCTCTCTCTGTCTCTCTCTGTCTCTGTCACACACACAAAAATAAAAAAAATAGAAAAATAAAAAATGCTTGAAAATATTAGCGATCAGATGATGATCAGTGGGAACCAAACATACGTATTTCTCAACAACTTCACAGCGGATGCACACTTAAATGGATAGTCTACATTGTTTCAGTGGATACTTTGCACAGGCCAAAGCTCGGAGGCCTCTTTCATTCCCATTGTTCATCTCTACTTGGAAATGGAAGGATTGGGAAGAGAGGCAAAAATCATCACTTTCTCATCCAGTAATATTTTCTCCTCCACCTCTCAAAAAATAATAATAAATTATAAAGTAATACAAAACTACAGTATCTATTTAGACAGCCAGTAGAAAAAAAATATACAAAATTAATATAATTCCTATAAATCAGCAATAATGAAAGAATAGCACAGAATAACCACACAACATAAAATATTAAAATAAAGATGAGAAAAAAATATACCTTTATCAAGCAAACAGACATAAATAAAATAAGAAGCATATAATATTCTTAGATAGGAAAGCCAGTACTATATATGTATTATATAGATGTCAATTTACCCCAAAATTGAAAGAAATTCCAATAAAATAACAATATAGTTTTTCAAATTTTAAGTCAGTTATATTAAAATTTGTAAAATGAGTAAGAAAAAGAAATATAATTAAAGAGAAAATAATGAAGGGTGTACTGCCACTACATACTAAAGCATATTATGTAAGACTACACTAATTCAAATAGAGTAAAACAGTAGAAAACTAAAGACTTCAATGGTTTAGACAAAAGGCATAAATACAACCAAACTATTTTCTATTTTTTAATGGAATATTAGAATTTATTTTAAGTCAATAGAGAAAAACTAAATTGATAAATTCTACTGAAATAATTGTTCAACTATTATTAATAATAAATAAGTTTTTACATTTGTACTCATATCATGCATCTAAATAAACTACAGAAAGTTTGCTGCAACAATAAAGCCATATATACATGATGTGAAGACAGATTTTGTAAACATGGCATCAAAATAAAAATACAGGCCCTGGCCGGTTAGCACAGCAGTAGAGCATCGGCCTGGTGTGTGAATGTACTGGGTTTGATTTTTGGTTAGGGCACACAGGAGAAGCAACCATCTCCTTCTCCACACCTCCCCCACCTTCTCTCCCTCTCTTCCCCTCCTGCAGCCATGGCTCAATTGGTTCAATTGTGTCAGCCTCAGGCACTGAGGATGGCTTCTTGGCCTCCTCCTCCTCAGGTACTAAAAAAATAGCTCAGTTGCTGAACAGCGGAATAACAGTGCCAGATGGGCAGAGCATCACCCTCTGGGCTTGCCAGGTGGATACCAGTTGGGGCACCTGCAGGAGTCTGTCTCTCTGACTCCCCACCTCTCACTAAAAAATAAAATAAAAAAAGAAGAAACACAAAGAAAAATTTTGATGGATTTGATAACCTAGAAATTTCACTCTTTTATACAGTACCTTAAAGGCTACTAAACACCTCAACATGTAAAGAGCACTTGCAAATCAATAGGGGAAAAGTATCTCCATAGAAGGTAGATTATATGATAGATACAAGAAGGCAATTCAGAAAGGCAGACCAATAAATAGTTACCATATAAAAATGCTTTATCCTTACTAGTGACCAAAGAAATACAACTTAAAACTATATAACATTTTTTTTATGGTCAAAGTGACAAAGATTTAAAAAAAAATTACAATACTCTGTCAAGTGTAGATAGGAATCAAGAATCATACTCTGTTAAGTGTATATAAGAATCAGGAATCATCCTCATACCTTATCAGTAGGTGTATCCATTTGTTCAAAATTTCAGGAGTGCAGATTTACAGTGAGTCTTGGTGCCTCATGTTTACCTCCTTTGAATCAGCAATTGTTATTATGTGATTTTTCCCCCTGAGAAAATAATCAGAAATATACACTAAGATTTTGAGAAAAGATGTATAATTATAATTTTTATATCAAACAGGGAATAATAAACTATTTATCAAGAGGAGAATACTTTAAGTCAACTTGAAATTAATAACTGTGCACTTATAAGGGACCACCGTATAATATTCAAAAATCAATTTAAAGACGCATTTATTAACATGGCAAAATTCTCATGAGTTAATGCTAAATCAAAAAGTACAGAATGGCCTGACCAGGCTGTGGTGCAGTGGATATAGCATCGGACTGGGATGCAGAGGACCCAGGTTTGAGACCCCGAGGTCACCAGTTTGAGAGCGGGCTCATCTGGTTTGAGCAAAAGCCCACCAGCTTGAACCCAAGGTCGCTGGCTCCAGCAAGGGGCTACTCGGTCTGCTGAAGGCTCGCGGTCAAGGCACATATGAGAAAGCAATCAATGAACAACTAAGGTGTTGCAACGCGCAATGAAAAACTAATGATTTATGCTTCTCATCTCTCTCCATTCCTGTCTGTCTGTCCTTGTCTATCCCTCTCTCTGACTCACTCTCTGTCTCTGTAAAAAATAAAAAAAAAATTTAAAAAAGTACAGAATGCCTTGGCCGGTTGGCTCAGTGGTAGAGCGTTGGCCTGGCATGCAGGAGTCCCAGGTTTGATTCCCAGCCAGGGCACACAGGAGAAGCTCCCATCTGCTTTTCCACCCCTCCCCCTCTCCTTCCTCTTTGTCTCTCTCTTCCACTTCTGCAGCCAAGGCTCCATTGGAGCAAAGTTGGCCAGGGCGCTGAGGATGGCTCTGTGGCCTCTGCCTCAGGCACTAGGATGGCTCTGGATGCAACAGAGCGACGCCCCAGAGGGGCAGAGCATTGCCCCCTGGTGGGCATGCCAGGTGGATCCCAGTTGGGCACATGCTGGAGTCTGTCTGACTGCCTCCCCATTTCCAACTTCAGAAAAAAAAAAAAGTACAGAATATAAAATTTCTCATATATTATGATTTCTATTTTATCTTTAAATGTACTTTTCCTATAGTCAGCATGAATTTATTTTTCCAATTACAATAATCACATTCAATATAATTTTTTAAAAAAATTATGGCCCTGGCCGGTTGGCTCAGAGGTAGAGCATCGGCCGGCCTGTGGAAGTTCTGGGTTTGATTTCCGGTCAGGGCACACAGGAGAAACCCCATCTGCTTCTCCATGCTCCACCCACTTATTGTCCCACAGCCATGGATCTAATGGTTTGAGCAATTTGGCCTCAGGTGCTGAGGATGGCTCCATGGCCTTGCCTCAGGAACTGGAATAGCTCCGTTTAGAGCAATGGAGCAGTGGCCCCAGATGAGCAGAGTACAGCCTCCTAGTGGGCTTGCTGAGTGGATCCCCGTTGGAGCGCATGTGGGAGTCTGTCTCTTTGCCTCCCTGCCTCCCCACCTCCCTGCCTCTCACTTAATAAAAATTTTAAAAAGAAAAGTATTAATAATCTTTTAAAATATTTGCTAATTTAAGAAAAATCCTTCTCCTACCACCTACTGCCAAGAACCTTTGATTGAGACCACTGTTGGAAAGCAAGGAACCCATTCTCTGCCCCAATAATTTAACATAATTCTCATATCTCCTTTGCATGGATTTTGATTTCATAAACAGATTGTTCCACATTCCTATTACTTTCCATCCTCATTGAATTATTGAAATTCTCAGTCCTGCTGCCTTTAACCTATATCAGTGCCTAATGAGTTTCCAAAATACTCAAGTAGCTTGCACTCTGATGTATATGAAATACAAGATATCATATAAATATTATGATGCCTAGCTCCACATTTACCTACCCCTTTGTCCCCCAAGACTTTAGGAAGCACAACAATCAGAGAGAATGTTTCAATCTGGAATGATTCAATAACAACAAAACAGCAGTTATTGTTTATTGAGGGTTTATTATATATCAAGCAGTACATAAAGAACTATACTTTATTTTACTTAATTCTTACCAAAACACAATGACATAAGTATTATGGGGCCACAATCTTTATTCTGAAATCCCTAGGACCAGCTGTTTTTCCGAAATAACTACTTTTCAGATTTTAAAAAGGAAATTCTACCCAATACCATATATTATATATCATGCTGAGAGGCTCTCAGGCAGCAAACCATAATTAGGCATACTAATACTTTTGCAGTAAAGTATATGAATTTTATACCAAAGAGTATAAAGATGATAAATAGCCTCCTATCAGTTAGGTTCAAGGCTTGCCACAAAATGCCACCATATGGGAGCACATAGAAGAACATTTATGTCCCTTTCCTTTAGCTATGGAGGTAGTCACCTGGCTTATCTAAAAGTAGTATCCAGGCATTAACTAATAATCTAAATGAGAAGGAATCTATAACACAGTTTTTGTTTTTTCTACTGGGATTCGTACCCAAGCTGGCAAGAACTCAAAATATTATTAGTGCACAGGTTTGGTTTAAACATCAATATCTATAGACTTCTGTTGGGCTGGTGTAATCTGTGACTTAAAAATTTCTGCCCAGAATCAAGGGTCAAAAAAAAAAAAAATCAAACAACCATTTATTTTTTCTAACATATTTTGCACAGGTAATTGTAAATTTAACAATGAGTAAAGTCGACTAATAAGCTAAGATCTTTCTTGACCATATGTGTAAAAACAGTGGTGTGAGAATCAAATTTTTTAATGAATGAGAAATCTAATAAATGAAAAATAGAAACTCTAATAGAAAGGTTACACAGCAGACTAGATATAGCTAAAGAGAGAATTATATGATTGGAAGATAAATCTCAATTCTCAAAATCTTACCCAAAATAAAGCAGATACAGAGAGGGAAAAGAAGTCAAATATAGAATAAAGTTTAAGAGGTATAGCATAATATGAGAAAATATACTTCTGATCAGAATTTTAGAAACAAAACTGGATGGAAGAGAGACAGTATTTGAAAAGATAATAGTTGAAGTTTTTCCAATATTTTCCAAAGACATGAATCTTTTATATTTAGGATGCCCATAAATTTCAACAAGAGTAATTAAAATATTTTACACTTAGATATAGCCTAGTGAAACTGATAAATATAAATGACCAAGGGAAACTTTTAAAAATGGCCATGGAGAAAAAACTAAATTCCCTAAAATGAAACAAGAATTAGAAATATAGCTGGCTTCTCAAGAGAAATAGGGGAAGCAAGAAGATAGTAGAATAATATCTTTTGAATGCTGGGGGGAAATATATCTTACAAATTAACTGATTACAAATCAGTTAAACATATTTTTCAAAAATAATAATGAAATAAAGATATTTTTAAAATTCCATGATGGATCATCATTAGAAGTACTCTTATAGGATGACCTTTAGGAAGAAAAAACGGATCCCAGGATAAAAAGATGTAAGGAATGTTTATCAAAGAAAATAGTAAATATGTAGATAAGTCTAAACAAAGATTAGCTGTGGAGAATAATAACATATAATTTGTATAGTTAAAAATAACGAGAGCAATAGAAAAAGAACAACCGAAACATATAATTCATAACAAAAGCATTCTAAAGTTTTTGTACCATTTGTAAAGAAGATATATATTAACTGTAAACTTTACCTCGTCCAATGGCTTATGAATCATTAATATTTTAGAGTAATCAACATCATCATAAAAATAGTATGTATAACTTCTAAAATAAGTTGGGAAATAATGTGAAAAGGATTAATATAAAAGGAAGTAAGAACAGAAGGAGGAAAAAAGATCTAAGAAAAAAATCAGGACAAATAGAAAGCATAAATTAGTAGAAAGGAATTTCAATATATCAGTGATCACAATAAATATTAATGAATAAACTTCCTATCCTAAGAAGTTAAGATGATCATGTTGAATTTTAAAAATCCTATTTATATGTAATTTATAAGAGACACCTCTAAAATATAAGGGCATAAACTGGTAAAAGCAAAAAGAGGGAAAACTATGTTTCAAATACATAATCAAAGAAATCTGGTAGATATATCAGTTTCATTTAAAAACAAAAGCTTTAAAGCAAAGGATATTACCAGAGACATAAAAAGAAGAGTGACCGCATATTGATAAAGGACTCAATTCAATAGGAAAATATAACAATTCTATGCATTTTTGTACCTAACAACACTATCTCAAAATATATATAAAACAAAAATAAATGTAATTACAAGAAAAAAAATTTAAATCTTGTATCATAGAGGTAGATTTTTTAAACACTTCTTGGTATAACCTGACCAGTGATGGCACAGTAGAAAGAGTGTCGACCTGGGACACTAAAGTCCCAGGTTCAAAATCTTAAGGTTGCCGGTTTGAGTGCAGGCTCACCAGCTTGAGTGCGGGGTTGCTGGCTTGAACTCAAAGTTTGCTGGCTTGACGCCCAAGGTTGCTGGCTTGAGCAAAAGATCACTGACTTGGCTAGAGCCTCCTGGTCAAGGCACTTATGAGAAGCAATCAATGAACAAATAAAGAGCTACAGTTGATGCTTCTCATCTCTCTCCCTTCCTGTCTGTCTGTCTGTCCCTGTCTCTCTCTCTCTCTCTCTCAAAAACAAGCAAACAAACAAACAAAAAACCCTCTTGGTCTAAATAATCAGTAGGCTAAGTAGACAAAAAATCAGTCTAGATATAAAATATTTAAATAACACTATTAAAGAAGTTGATAATATAAGAATATATAGAAATAGAGAATTAAATGTTTTTTAAAACACTCTAGGAACATATACAAATACTGAAGACATACTTTAAATAAAAGTACATTATACAATATTTGAATATGTTAATATAACATAGACATATAACTTCTGACTGCAACAAAATTTTATAGATGCTAAACAATATTCCTCCTTCAGCTTTTGGAATTTCTAAATTGGTGTGTATCTCATAATCTGTGACTTTTTATAATTGCTGTTGCCAGTTTTTCCACATTTTAATGTATCTAAAATCTAAATATATCTGGCATAACATTTAGGATTCAATAAATTAAGTTCAAAATAAATAACAAAATAATTTCAAAAAATTCATATATTTGCAAGACAAGAAATACATTTCTTTTTTTTATTAATTTTAATGGGGTAACATTGATCAATCAGGGTACATAGGTTCAGAGAAAACTTCTCCAGGTTATTTTGACATTTGATTATGTTGCATATCCATCACCCAAAGTCATATAGTCTTCCATCACCTTCTATCTGGTTTTCTTTGTGCCCCTCCTCTCCCCCCACCCCTACCCTTCCCCCACCCCATAACCACCACACTCTTGTCCATGTCCCTGAGTCTCATTTTTATGTCCCACCTATGTATGGAATCATATAGTTCTTAGTTTTTTCTGATTTACTTATTTCACTTTGTATGATGTTATCAAATTCCATCCATGTTGCTGTAAATGATCCGATGTCATCATTTCTTATGGCTGAGTAGTATTCCATAGTGTATATGTACCACATCTTCTTTATCCAATCATCTATTGAAGGGCTTTTTGGTTGTTTCCATATCTTCTTGGCCACTGTGAACAATGCTGCAATGAACATGGGGCTGCATGTGTCTTTACGTACCAGCGTTTTTGAGTTATGGGGGTATATTCCCAGTAGAGGGATTGCTGGGTCAGCAATGGTAGTTCTATTTTTAATTTTTTGAGGAACCACCATACTTTCTTCCATAATGGTTGTTCTACTTTACATTCCCACCAACAGTGGATGAGGGTTCCTTTTTCTCCACAGCCTCTTCCACACTTGTTATTAACTGTCTTGTTGATAATAGCTAATCTAACAGGTGTGAGGTGCTATCTCATTGTAGTTTTGATTTGCATTTCTCTAATAGCTAATGGAGATGAGCATCTTTTCTTATATCTGTTGGCCATTTGTATTTCTTCCTAGGACAATTGTCTGTTCATGTCCTCTTCCCATTTTTTTATTGGACTGTTTGCTTGTTTGTTGTTGAGTTTTATGAGTTCTTTGTATATTTTGGATATTAGGCCCTTATCTGTGCTGTTGTTTGAAAATATCTTCTCCCATTTAGTTGGCTGTCTGTTTTGTTTTCAGTTTCTTTTGCTGTGCAAAAGCTTCTTAGTCTGATGTAGTCCCATTCATTTATCTTTGCCTTCATTTCTCTTGCCTTTGGAGTCAAATTCATAAAGTGCTCTTTGTAACCAAGGTCCATGAGTTTAGTACCTATATTTTCTTCTATGTACTTAATTGTTTCAGGTCTTATATTTAGGTCTTTGATCCATTTGGAATTAGTTTTAGTACAAGGGGACAAACTGTAGTCGAGTTTTATTCTTTTGCCTGTGGTTTTCCAGTTTTCCCAGCACCATTTGTTGAAGAGGCTTTCTTTTCTCCATTGTATGTTGTTGGCCCCTTTATCAAAAATTATTTGACCATATACATGTGGTTTTATTTCTGGGCTTTCTATTCTGTTCCATTGGTCTGAGTGTCTATTTTTCTGCCAATACCATGCTGTTTTGATTATCATGGCTCTATAATATAATTTGAAGTCAGGTATTATAATGCCACCAGCTTTGTTCTTTTTCCTCAGGATTGCTCTGGCTATTCAGGTTTTTTTATAGTTCCATATAAACCTGATGACTTTTTGTTCTATTTCTTTAAAAAATGACATTGGAATGTTGATGGGAATTGCATTAAATTTGTATATCACTTTGGGTAATATAGTCATTTTGACTATATTTATTCTTCCTATCCAAGAACAGGAATATTTTTCCATTTCATTGTATCTTTTTTGATTTCCTTTAATGCTTTGTAGTTTTCATTATATAGGTCCTTTACATTCTTTGTTATGTTTATTCCTAGTTATTTTATTTTATTTTTTTGTTACAATCATGAAGGGAATTGTTTTCTTGAGCTCATTTTCTGATGTTTTATTATTGGCATATAGAAAGGCAATGGACTTTTGTATATTAATTTTGTATCCTGTGACCTTACTATATTGGTTTATTCTTTCTAGTAGTCTTTTTGTGGAGTCTTTGGGGTTTTCAATGTATAGGATCATATCATCTGCCAAAAGTGAAACCTTTACTTCTTCTTTCCCAATATGAATGCCTTTTATTTCTTTCTCTTGTCTGATTGCTCTGGCTAGAACTTCCAGCACTACATTGAATAAGAGTCGAGAGAGTGGACAACCTTGTCTTGTTCCTGATTTTAGGGGAAAAGTCCTCAGTTTTGTGACATTTAATATGATGTTAGCTGATGGTTTATCATACATGAACTTTATTATGTTGAGATATTTTTCTTCTACACTCATTTGGTTGAGTGTTTTAAACATAAAATTGTGTTATATTTTATCAAATGCCTTTTTCTGCATCTATTGATAAAATCATATGGCTTTTGTTCTTTCTTTTGTTGATATGGTGTATTATGTTAACCGTTTTATGTATGTTGAACCATCCTTGTGATTCTGGGATGAATCCCACTTGATCATGATGAATTATTTTTTAATGTTTTATTGTATTTGATTTGCTAGTATTTTATTTAGTATTTTAGCATCTGTATTCATTAGAGATATTGGTCTGTAGTTTTCTTTTTTTGTGTTGTCCTTGCCAGGTTTTGGTATGAGGGTTATGTTGACCTCATAAAATGTGTTTGGTAGTATTGCTTCTTCTTCAACTTTTTGGGAGACTTTGAGTAGAATAGGAACCAAGTCTTCTCTGAATGTTTGTGGCATATAGTATTTCACAGTATTCTACAATACTAATATTTGGTGCATATATATTGTATTCTACAATAATTTTTTGTATGTCTATGATATCTGTGGTGATTTCTCCTCTTTCATTTTGGATTTTGTTTATATGAGTCCTTTCTCTTTTTTCCTTGGTGAGTCTTGCCAAGGTTTTGTCAACTTTGTTGATCTTTTCAAAGAACCAGCTCCTTCTTTTATTAATTTTTTTTATAGTTTTTCTGTTCTCTATTTCATTTATTTCTGCTCTGATTTTTATTATTTCCTTTCTTCTGGTGGTTTTAGGTTGTCTTTGTTCTTTTTCTAGTTCCTTAAGATGTGAAGTTAAATGGTTTACTTGGGCTCTCTCTTGTTTATACATATAGGCCTGCAGTAATATGAACTTCCCTCTATTACTGCTTTTGCTGCATCCCAGAGATTCTAATATGTTGTACTGTTATTTTCGTTTGTCTGTTTGAATCTTTTGATCTCTGCGCTTATTTCTTCTTTGACCCATTCATTTTTTAAAAGTATGTTGTTTAGTTTCCACATTTTTGTGGGTTTGTTTACCGTTTTTTGCAGTTGAATTCTAGTTTCAAGGCTTTATGATCAGAAAATATGCTTGGTATAATTTCAATCTTTCTGAATTTGTTGATGTTATTTTTGTGACCCAACATATGGTCAATTCTTGAGAATGTTCCATGTACAGTAGAGAAAAATGTATACTCTGGCACTTTGGGATGAAATGTCCTGTAGATGTCTATCATATCCAATTGTTCTAGTGTTTCATTTAAGGCCAATATTTCTTTATTAATTTTCTGTTTGGATGAACAATCTAGAGCAATCAGCGGTGTACTGAGGTCTCCAAGTATGATTTTATTTTTGTCGGTTTTTGATTTTAGGTCAATCAGTACCTGTCTTATATATTTTGGTGCTCCTTGGTTTGGTGCATATATATTAAGAAGTGTTATGTCTTCTTGATTCAATGTCCCCTTTAGCATTATAAAATGACCATTTTTGTCTCTGATTACCTTTGCTGTCTTGTAGTCAGCATTGTTAGATATGAGTATTGCTACACCAGCTTTATTTTGGGATGTTATTTGCCTGGAGTATTGTTTTCCAACCTTTCACTTTGAATTTGTTTTCATCCTTGTAGCTTAGATGTGTTTCTTGTAGGCAACATACAATTAGTTGGATTTTCTTTTTTAATCCATTCTGCTACTCTGTGTCTTTTTATTGGTGAGTTCAATTCATTTACATTTAGTGTAATTATTGACACTTGAGGGTTTCCTATTGCCATTTTATATATTGCTTTCTGATAGTTTTGTATCTTGTTTGGTTCTTCTCTTTTATTTTTCTATCATTTGTTTTTGTTTGCTTGTAATCCATACTTCTTTTCTCTGTTACTTCTTTTTTCAAGCCATGTACTTCTGTGGTGGTTTTTTTCAGGGGTGGTTACCATTAAGTAATGGAAAGCATACATATCATGTTCATTGTAGTACATTATCTCATGAGTGCTTCTGCACTCCATCCTCCTTTGCTACAGTTAATCTTTGTCCTCTCCCCTTTTTTGTTTCTTTGTCACAGATTAATCTTGTTTTTATTGTGATCTTGATGGAGCTTTTATTTGTAGTTTTGTTTTGTTTTTTTCTTTGTGTCTGGTAGGAAAACCTCCTTTAGTATTTCCTGAAGTGGGGTTTTTTTGGTGATAAATTCCCTCATCTTTTCTGTATCTGTGAGTGTTTTTATTTCTCCTTCATATTTGAAGGATAGCTTTGATGGGTATAGTATTCTTGGCTTGAAGTTCCCCTCTTTCAGAACTTTAAATATCGGGATCCACTCTCTTCTAGTTTGCAGAGTTTCTGCTAAGAAATCTGTTGATAATCTAATGGGCCTTTTTTATATATTGTATTCTTCTTTTCCCTGGCTGCCTTGAGAATTTTTTCTTTGTCATTGGTTTGTGCAAATTTCATTTTGATGTGCCTTGGAATAGGCTTGTTAGGGTTAAGATAACTTGGTGTTCTGTTTGCTTCTTGAATTCAAGGCTTTAGTTCTTTCCACAGGTTTTGGAAGTTCTCATCTATTATTTGTTTGAATATATTCTCCATTCCATTTTCTCTCTCTTCCCTTTCTGATATACCCATTAGTCTTATGTTGCTCTTTCTAATGGAGTTAGACAATTCCTGTAGGGCTATTTCATTTTTTTTAATTCATGAGTCTCTCTCCTCTTCTCTCTGTAGTGCCTCTAGTTGTCTGTCTTTTATGTCACTAATTCTCTGCTCTACCTGGCTTGTTCTATTGGCTAAGCTTGTTACCTCATTTTTCAGTTCATGAATTGAGTTTTTCATCTCTGTTTGATTCGTTTTCATAGTTTCAATTATCTTGGTGAAGTATTTTTTTTGTTCATTGAATTGTTTTTTGAGCTTCCTATATTGCCTTTCTGTGCTTTTTTATATATCCCTGAGTATTTTTAGGACTTCAATTTTAAATTCTCTGTCATTTAACTCCAAGATTTCTAAGCTATTAAAATTTTTTTCTATATATTTTTCCTCATCTCTGTCTTTTGTGTCCATGATATTTGATTTCTTTTTCTTTAATGGAATTTGAGAGTGGTATTGTTAATAACACTAATAAGAGTTGATAAAAATTTTTTTTGAGAAAATGCAGTGAAAAACTGAAAATTCTATTGTGCTAAGTGGAACAAAAATACATAAAATGGAGGGCCTGGGTTGGGGGACAAAGAGGCAAAAAATGAGGCAAGAATTTACAAGGAAAAAAATTGGATCAAGAATAAAATAATTTGTTTATAAATGACAGTTGAATGAGAGAAATAGTGTAAGAGAAAAGAAAAAAAAATACAGTGTAAAGTGAAAATTCTGTTGTATTAAGTGGCACAAAAACTATAGAATGGAGAGCCAGAGTTGAGGGAAATGCTAAAGAGATAAAAAAAAAAAGTGAAATAAAAAGCACAAAAAATGCCACAAAGAAAAAATTTGAATCCAGAATAAAATAATTTGTTTGTTGATGAGATTCGAATGGAGAAAAAGTAAAAGAGAAAAGAAGAAACAAAAAGAGAGAGAGAGAAAAAAAATATTGAGTTAAGTTTTTTGGAATGTAACACTCATAGAAAAAAAAAAGAATAGAAAATGTATCACCTATGAGTAATAAAGTTCAAAATGAAAAGAAAAGAATAAAGTGGAAAGAGGATAAAATGACCAAGGTGGAAGGAAAAAAGATAAAAATACAAGAAAAAAATGGAAAAAGTTATAAAGACTGTGGATTTTTTCTGGTTTTGAGAAGTTACCTTCTTCCTTTTTCTTTTTTCTCTTTTTGGCCAGTGGTGCTGTACCCCAGGTTCTTCCCCTGTGGCACTCTTAGGCTGAGATTTGCTGTTGTATCGCTATGGTCATGACATAAACTAGGCCTCAGTCTTGTTGGTAGTCAGGGCTTGTTAGTGTTTACAGGCTCCGACTATGGGAGAGTTTGTTTTCCTATAGCCTCTCCCTCCTGAACCAGCAGCCTGAGACCCAGCTGTGAAGTTGCCCCAGCCACTGCCTGGAGAGCAAGAGGCTCCAAGAGCTGCCAAATCCCCCCTCTATCCCCACTCAACACAGGGTTCTGGGTAAGGCTTTGCCAGCCAGAGCCGCCAGTGTGATCAGGCAGGGCTGGGAGCCAATTGCCTTTCAGGTATCTTTCTATGAGCCTCCGGGCATATCTAGTATGCCTCAGCACTATGCAGGTCTGCTCTCCAGAGGCTGTCTGCAAGCTGTCTGCATGCCCTTCCCCACACCATTTTCGCAGTTCTCTTCCCCAGGAGTATGCTTTGTTAGCCTGCATGGCTGGAGGAGGTGCCACACCCAGACAGGTCCGGGTGTATGGGGACCTGCTTTCATGAACTTCCCATGTGCTGTTGTTTGGGAAGCCAGAATTATTCAGAAACTCTGGTCATAGCCCACGCAGAGGGCCACTACTGACAGTCTCTGACCCAGCCTCTCTGTCCAGGAACACGGGCACCCATGCCTGAAGTGCCAGGTGGATCCACTCGCACACTGCCCAGGCTTGTCGACTGGGATACGGGAAGTAAACAAGGCAACTGCTCGCCGGCCTCTGCTGGGGTCAGCCGCTGGCGTTAGCTCCATGTGGGCTGAGCCACGGGCACACTCTCTCCTCGGCTTGAAGGTCTCCACCCCAGCCAGCTCTTTCTGTGCCCCCAGCTCTCCCTTCCTCTCAGTTCCTAGTGAAAGCAGCTCTTCCTCAGATCAGTGAGGAAAGCGGAATACTCCCTTCTTTATCTTATTTCCTTCAGAGTAGATTATATAATATATTCAGCGACCTTTTCTCCCAATCGTACCTTTGTTTGATGTATGTGTATTTCAGATGCTCCTGAGATTGTTTTTCTGTCTCTAGTTGTTGAATTTGTTGAAGTTTCAGGGAGAGGTATCGGGAGCACTTCTTACGGCACCATTTCTCTGATGTCACCCAATCAAGAAAAGCAATTCTAAGAACTTTATGGATCAAAATACTTAGAGCTGAACAATAAAAAAAAAACAACCCAAAAAACTAGGTATCAAGAATTGTAGAGTACAGCCAAAATCATGATAAGAGGTAAATTTATAGTCTTAAATTATATTAGGAAAAAAGCCTGAAAACTAAGAAACTACATGAATAGGAAAATAAACCTAACAAAGCAAAAGAAAGAAAATGATAATAAACAAAATGTAATGCAGTTGAAAATAATGGCATGGGAGAAAGGATTAACAAAGCCAAATTTGGTTCTTTGAAAAGACTAATCAAATTAGCAAGTCTCTGAAGATGATAAAGTAAAAATCAAATATACATAAAAAATTTAAAAAGCAGGTAATAATGTATATACAACAGAAATGTAAAACATCAAAAGTATTAGGAATATATCTAGGCCAAATAATTTGAAAAATATGTGAAAATAACAAATTCCTACATAAAACAAGTTATCCAAATTGACCTCAATATGACTAAATGATCCTATAATCGTTAAGTGCCTTGAATCAATATTTTTAAATCTATAAGAAAACACAGATAGTTTTGCAGTTGAATTTTACCATTTTATAATTTCATCATATAACCATTACAAAGAATATAGAAAAAAACAAGCATTCCTCCAACTTGTTTTATTGTGCTAATTATCAAAATGAGGAATAATATGAAAAAGAAAAAATGACAGGCTAATCTTATACATGAACAAATGCAAAACTATTTTAAAAATCATTAGCAAATGATATCCCTATCGAGATAGAGATTATAACAGAATTTCAAGATTTCTTTTTCAGTAAAAACCATATTAATATAGTTATTATATGTTTATTAGCAGCTTAAAGTAGGAAAGCCATATAGCAGATATTGATATTTACAGTTATAGTAATCAAAATGGTGTGGTATTGGCCTGAGGATTGGCAAACAAATGGAACAGAGTATAGACACCAGAAACAGATCTACACATATGTGGACACATGGTTTTTGACAGAGCTAGCACTGCAGGTGAATGAAGAAACAATGGAACAATTAGTATTCTAAATATCCCCAAAACTGGGCTTCCTGCTTCATTCATATACAGAAACAATTCATTAGCAGCCTACATGTGAAAGAATTTTTTTCTCATTTAGAAGAAAATATAGGGTAACATCTTTTTTTAATTTCATGTAGAGAGGCATTGTGTTTGAATTGTGTGAGTCTAAAGCACTTGCCTATATCTCCATGTGGGGTATATTCCTTTTTAAGAAATAAGTATTGCCTGACCGGGCAGTGGCGCAATGCATAGAGTATTGAACTGGGATGCAGAGAACCCAGGTTTGAGGCCCCAAGGTTGCCAGCTTGAGTGAGGGCTCATCTGGTTTGAGCAAAAGCTCACCAGCTTGAGCCCAAGGTCGCTGGCTCGAGCAAGAGGTTACTCAGTCTGCTGAAGGCCCGTGGTCAAGGCATGTATGAGAAGGCAATCAATGAATAACTAAGGTGTCGCAATGTGCAACGAAAAACTAATGATTGATGCTTCTCATCTCTCCATTTCTGTCTGTCCCTGTCTATCCCTCTCTCTGACTCTCTCTCTGTCTCTGTAAAAAAAAAAAAAAAAAAAAAAGAAGTATTAAAAATAAGATATAGTTGATAAAATTTAAGTTAAAGCTAAATCCACAACCACTAAGACAAAAAGCTCAAAAGATGAAGGAAAGATTAAGATAAAAGTCTAAAACCCACTAGATGTAAAGTGAAAAATAATCAGAATAGAATAAGATTAAGATTTAGAAACAGAAAACAAATTTTAAACAAAAGATATTATAAAAAATAACTAGGATTGAGGACAACACCTTTTAAGAGGAAAAGGTTGAATTTAGTGTGAGAGTAGACAAGGGTGGTGGGCACTGGGAGTTCCACTCCCCAGTGCCAAGCACCAGTGTGGGGGGTGGCCATGAACACTGGTCCAGCAGGCCAGGACCCATGACTGCCTTTGCCAGAGTCTACGTGAACGTCTCCCTCAACACATGAGTACTCTCTTATCAGGCCACAGATCCTTCCAACAAACACTTAAGAACTTATTCATCCATTTCCTATGCATATATCTATATTTATCAAGTGTCTACTGTATGCAAGGTGGGAATCCCACTGTTGGCACAAGAGAGACCAGATGTTCAAAGGAAAAAGAAGGCAGAGGAAAGCAATTGGAATTGATACAGCCATGCGCTACCAATTTGCTTCAATAGAAATAAAGCAAAGAGAAGAAAATTTATCATCATCCTGTGGCCTATACTTGCCTCTTTTCTGGAAAAACAAAAAAAACCCAACAAATCCTGCAGCACACCTTGGATTTAGGAAGAGAAACAAGGGGAGGAACAGAGAGTCACCATTGTTTGTGGGTGCTTGTAGGCAGTGAGAAGGAAGCAATCTGGGTGAATCATAAATAGAAATAATTTGCATGTCCTCCTATCAATCATAATGGAGGTATCTAATTGACGCATCATTATCAGATGCCTTTCCAAGTATAATGTGGCATCAGTTAATTCCGTGGTGTTTTTTAATACACTTTTTTCTGTACTAATTCCTTTGTTTTACAAATCACTTCTGTACTTCACTCCTTACACCTAAAATTTTATTCTTTCTAAAGATAGACTATATACACAGAGTGACCTTATTTGTTTTTAAATTGAAACTGGAAATGAAAAAAGAGTAAAGTTTCTCATATATTTCAAAAGGTATTTTTCCCTACTAGGTAACACAGTTTCCTCTCACTTTGTCATGATTTATGTGACTCACTTTGAACTAGGATATAGTTGAATGACTTTTCACTTTCACCTCCAAAACCCATATTCACAGGAGGAGACCTGTAACTTTGTGTGTGGAGTGTGGGGTGGGGGTGGGGAAAGAGCCTGAAGATTTGCTAAAACATGTAGAAAAGTTCTGTTGCTTATTGTTTCAAATAAAACATTAGTTTACATGAGGTGAGGCCTCTATCACTTACCAAATAATACAAAACAACTCAACCAATATATGGAGATCTGTAAAAATATTGAACTGTCCAATAAATATCTTTGAAAAATATTGATTTTGATAAGACAGTCGGATGTCATTGAACAAGGATGTTGTCAATCAGGTGACCTAGGACAGCAGTAAGAAGGTTTTTAAATGGTTTATGGCATCCACTTGCTGGTTCAGGGAAAACTAGTGATCTAAAAAGATCTGACAGTGCCATACAATGTTTTTTTCTGTTCAGAAAGCAAAAGCTAAAGGGAGATTTTTCTCCACCCAATTTGTGGGCGAGGAACGTCAAATTTCGTATTTCAGTGTAATGATTTTAAAAAGCAAATAAGATTCTTTCACCATTCAATCAGATCTCCTATAGCAAATAAGCATCACATATGCGACTTAAGTTCTACCACTCACAAATATTAATTCCAGGTAGAAGATAGACTACAAGTATATAAGTCTCTGTGGATCAGAAAAGACAATCTGGGACATGCCTGACACCTCTGCATGGAACAGAGTCCAAAATTCTCTGTCTAGGATAAAGATGCCTAACTTACACGGTTGGATAAAAATGCACAAAATGCCTTGAATGCCACAAAAAGATTGTGGTCTTCTTCCTTTCTCCTTAACACAACGCATTCAAAGTGCAAGAACCACACACACACACCCATCCCACCACTACACACAGACACCCCAACATCACATGACCCGGATACCACATCAGTATACTATTTTGAAATACAAGGACATGAATCCCCTCTTCCATTTATTAGCTGTGCCACCTTGTATAATTAAACATTTTTTTCTATGTCAAATTTCAAAGATATTACAGTCGTCCCTTGCCAGATCGCAGTTCACTTTTCACGGTCTCACTGTATTGCAGATTTTTAAATTGCATATATCTAATTTTAATTGAGGATTTTTCGCTATATTGCAAGGGCAAAGAGAAGGGCGCTAAATTTGCATTTTCAGGAGAGAACACATGGCACTGAGACAGAGCAGACAGAGAAGGGAGCCAGTTAGGAAACACACAAGGTCCAGAGAAGAGTCAGCGGCCGGTGGAATGGGCGGTGGCAGTGAAAGTTCAGAGAAGTGGACTTCAGGGGCTATTTAGAAGTTGGCAGTGAGGCTGATTGGACCATGTGTAGCAAAATGAAGTGTATTTTCTGATTTGGACAATGTAGAGGTTGGTAATTCTCAGACTTTAGAAGAGATAAGGGCTCTGTGCCCACCCAGTCACCATCCTCCTCAATAACCTGCCTACACTCAAACCCTCGCCCGAGGATTTATTTCTGGGAACCTGAAGGAAGATGAGGACTGTAGATAAAATAAGTAGCCATCACTGCAGTCCTCAGCCTCATATCAGCGGGGCCACATTCTAAAAGCCCTGGACTAGACGCGATATTTCCCTGGACAAGTTGGACAGATGCCTGGAGTCAGTCCCGGAGACCAAACGACCACTGGAAGCCCCAGGGAAACCCAGGAGGAACAAGTTGCTCGGCCAGCCTCAGGCCAACGCTGGGTCAGAGTCAGAGGCGCCAGTTTCAGGAAGGGGAAACCCAATGCGGCTTGAGATGGGCCAGGCCACCAGGGGCTCAGGTGGGCAATGGGCCCAAAGCTTTGCTGCTCAAAGCGCAGGCCTCACGCCTGCAGCACCAGTATCTTCTAGGAGCTTGTTAGAAATGCAGAGTTTCTGGCTCTGCCTGGACCAAAATTAGAACCTGCATTATAACAAGAGGCCCAAGGACTTGTGTGCGTGTTCAAATTTGAAAAGCAGTAACCTAGTGAACATTGAGGCTAAATCAAAACATTAACTATAAACCAGTTATCTTCAAGGGCCTATGTTAACTCCACAGATATGATTAACGTGTGTCTGTGTGTGTGTAGGACTTGTCCATTCAAAATGTTTGTACGTTCTTATGAGTTGCACCCATGCTGAGCGATGAGGCACTGCTGATATGACTCATGACTCTTCTCGCCACGCCTGCCAGCTCTGCTATGTTCCGTTTTTCCTTATATAGGTTTTCATGCCTAAGCTGATGGAGCCAGGGCTTCTGCTAATTATACACACCACCTCCTACACTCATAATCCTGGCACACAATGAACATCAAACATAAATAAAACAGCCTAATAAGTCACAAGAAAACATCATTTTAAACAGGAAACAGACATTCTGCCAACCCTGTTTAGTTCGTGTGCTAGAAAGCCACACCAAGGAGAGAAGGAATCGGCGGTGAGTTCATGATGACCAATGCTCCTCGCAATTTCCTGTCCCCAGCCTGTGCTTTTCTCAGCCTATTTAGAACAACTGCAGCCCCAAACACAGCACTCTGTCTTACTCAAAAGGCCAATCCAAATCCAGCATCCTGAAAGAAATTTCCCAATTAGTTAAAGAGCTATATTTTTTAACCAAAATTTGAGATATAAGCAAGCAGATTTAACCAGATTAGTATACTTCTATGTGTGGTCTTTCAAATAAAAATATTCTGTTTTAAATTGAGATCGCCTTGTCAAATATAAAATTACATGACATCATTCTCTTGGGTAACTCTGAACAGCTTTATGTGTATTTTTTGCAGTGGAAACCCAGGTCATAGTTCTCTTATTTTTCAGAATCCCTGATTTCTTCAAAGTAAGTGGCAATGGGATATTTTTAAGATGGGTTTACAAGAACAGAATAATTGCAAAAGAAGCAAGATGCTTGGGGAAAAAAAATGCTTGTCAGGACCTCAAACTGGGTAAGATGCACACCGGTAACACTGGGGAACATTTTTTTTCATTTTCTGTTGCATGAGGTTTTAGAACTGTTTCTATATATTTCTGCATTGCTGATTCCAAATCTGAAATCTGTTTTTTGGTGCATGTTCTAGTTTTTATGCAATTTTAACTTCTTTTTGTTACAGTTAATGGCATGCATTGGTTTTTAAATTGGAGTTAAAGGGCAAATACTCTTGGATTGAACATAACCACAAGGCAATTAATGTTTTACAAACATCACTTTTACATAATTGTAGTTGTTTTTAAATGTAAAAAATTACTATCTTATAAAAACACCCTCTTATTTTGTTTTAAGAATGAATCATGGCTTCTTCGAGTAAGCATAAATGTAAGAATAGTCCTGACACCTTCTGTTATATATGTGGCTATTACACACTTCAATGTCAAAGGCACAATATTTCATCATTTGTGACACATGCATATATTGCCTATTTTCAGCAGTTTCAATTGGTTATTCAACTCATCTGCGAGAAGATTATAATGACATAAAAATTGTCCTTGACTTTCTGAAGTATGAGGAGCATAACTGGATCATTTGTGTGGATCTTAAAATGGTAAATTTCCTGCTAGGACAACAGAGAGGTTTCACGAAGTATCCTTGCTTTCTGTGTTTGTGGGACAGCCGAGCTCAGGAGGAACATCAGACACAGAAGGAGTGGCCGAAACATGAAGCTCTGGAAGTAGGGATTCAAAATATTGTGAATGAACCTGTAGTTAATCGAGATAGGATCATTTTTCCCCTACTTCACATCAAACTTGGCTTAATGAAGCAGTTTGCTCAGGCTTTGAATAGAGAAAGTAAATGCTTTTAACATATTATTTCTGCTTTTCCTGCTTTGTCTTTTGAGAAGATAAAAGCAGGTGTATTAGATGGACCTCAAATTCGAACCCTCATACGTGACAAAGAATTTGCCAGGAAGAAAAATAAGGAGGAGAAAGCAGCATGGCGTCTTTTGTGGCAGTTACAAAGAACTTCCTTGACAACAAAAAAGCAGAAAACTATGAACTTCTGATTCAAAGGATGCTTTTGGGTTTCCATGACATTAGATGTAACATGAACGTTAAGATTCACTTCCTGAACAGTCACCTTGATAAGTTTCCCAAAAATCTTGGAGCTGTTAGTGAGCATCAAATGAGATTGTCCTCAACAAGTACACAAATGCAAGAGCTACAAATGCAAATTTTTCCTGAATAGAATTTAAATAAGTTTTGCACAAATTTTATGATTAAAATAAATGTTTTAATATGTTCTATTTCAAAATTGTAGACAAATTCTGATGCAATCATATCTTTCAGTGTATTTACTGCATTATATAAATTATTATACTTTCACAAAGATGATGCCCAAGAAGGCATTCTACTTCATTATGTTAAACTAAATGTTGAAAATTTTACAATAAGATGAAAACCTAAAATCTTGAATTGCAAAAAAACTGTAGCTTACGGAGAAAAACTAATGTCAGATTTGAGATCAGCACACTCGAATTAGGTAAGAACAAGTGTTTTTGTGGATGCAACAAAAATTTTGTTCCCCAGTATTGGTCAAGAAAGGCTATGTAGCCTAGGATAAAAAATGAGGATAAGAGGAAAACCTGGGATTGGGGGGACCATGCTGGGGAAACCTAGTCTGAGTAAAAGATTAAGGAGGAAAGGTTTTGCTCAAACCCTCCACCCCCTCACCCAATTCCAGCCCCACCCCCAACAACAATAGCATCAACCTGAAAGAAAAATCTCTTGGACACAGACAACAGTATGATAATTGCTGGGGGAGGGGAGGCGGGGGGGGGGGGGGATAAATGGTGATGGTTGGAGACTAGACTGGGATAGTGAACACACAATACAGTATACAGATGATGTGTTGTGGATCTCTGCACCTGAAACCTATATGATTTTGTTTAACTGGTGTCACCCCAATAAATCCAATAAAAAAGAAAAATAAGATTAAGGAGGAACCAACCAAAGAAATTTTGTATAACAAGGGGGAAGAACCCTGACAACCACTGAAGCAGCCACAACTCCCAAGGGTCACCTCATCCCTGTGTCATTCCCCCTGCTCTGTGATGTGAGGCTCTGAGCAGGTGTGGTAAGGATGTCTGCAGCCACTCGAAGAAGGGAGAGTGTGCTGGGTCCTTCTAACTGGCTTCTATAAGATCTGTCATGTGCTCTACTGATGCCACCTACATTCTCAGTGCAAGCTGGCATATAGGTTGAAAGCATATGCTAACCAACCAGCTTACAGAGTTCAACTCAATATTTCCTGAATCCCTCCAGAGAAATTCAGTCATAAGCTTGTTGTAACAGCCTCTTTAAAAAAAAAAAAACTTACTTATTTTTTAGTATTAATGTATTTTTTAAAATTTATTGGGATGACATTGGTTCACAAAACCAAATAGGATTCAAGTGTACAACTCAACAAAACATCATCTGCATACTGCATCCTATGCCCATCACCCAGAGCAGAGTCTCTTTCTATCCACATTTAAACCCCCTTGGCCCACTTCTACCTACCCCCAGTCCCCTTTTCCTCTAGCTATCACCACATTGTTTTCTGAGTCTATGTGAGTCTATAATCCCTTTACATTATTTTATCTAAACCCCAATCCCCCTCCCCTTTGATAGCTGTCAGTCTGTTTTATATATCCATGCCTCTGTTTCTATTTTGTCAGTTTATTTTGTTCATTAGATTCCACAGGTAACTCGGATCATATGGTATTTGTCTTTCTCTGACTAGTTTATTTCACTTAACATAATAATCTCCAGATCCATCCATTTTTTTCAAAAGGAAGTTTTCCTTTTTTATTTCCAAGTAGTATTTCATTGTATAACTTAACCACAGCTTTTTAAAGCACTTAGAAAAATCCAAGATGGCAACAGAGTAGGTGGAAGCTACACTCACCTCCTCCCAGGACCAAACTGGAATAACAACTAAAGTATAAAATAATTATCCTGAATAATCAACTGAAGACTAGCTGAAAAGAAGTCTTTTAAGCAAGGATTTACATCAGAAACCACATTGAGATTGGAATGAAGGGTAGAGAAGGAAAAAGAGCTGGCAATAAATATGTACCTATTAAAATCACTTTAAATGTAAATGGCTTAAATGCTCCAAAGTATCTGAATGTATAAGAAAATAAGACCCTCATATATACTGTCTACAAGAGACCCACCTCAGAATGAAAGATACACACATGAAAGGTAAAAAGATGGAAAAAAGATATTTCATGCAAAGGGAAAGGAAAAAAAATGTTGGGTTAGCAATACTTATATCTGACGAAATAGACTTTAAAAGGAAAACTATAGAAAAAGACAGAAAAGGACCTACATAATGATAAAGGAAACAATCCAACAAGAGGATGTAACCCTTATAACTATTTATACATCCAACATGGGAGCACTAATATGTAAAGCAAATCTTGGTGGACATAGAGAGACTGACCATAATGCAATCATAGTAGGAAATTTTAACATCCCATTGACATCAACTGACAGATCTTCCAAACAGAAAATCAACAAGAAAACAATGGCCTTAAATGACACACTAGATCAGATAAATTTAATTCATATCTTTAGAGCATTTTACCCCAAAGTAAAAAAAAAAAAAAAAAAAAAGTACATTCTTTCAATTGCACATCCAAATTTTCTAGAATAGACAACATGTTAGGACACAAAACAGGTCTCATTATATTAAAGAAGATTAAAATCACATCAAGTATTGTCTCTGACCATAATGATATGTGAAACTAGAAATCAATAAGAAGAAAAAACTGAAAAACACACAAAATGGAAGCTAAATAATGTTACAAAAATGAATGGGTTAACAAGGAGATCAAGGAAGAAATCAACAGATAACTTGAAACAAATGAAAATGGGAACAAAACAACCCAAAATCTATGGAACACAACGAATGAAATCCTAAGAGAAAAAGTCATAGCATTATAGGCCTTCCACAAAAAAAAACAACAAAAAAAAACCCCTCAAATAAATAATCTAATAATAAACTTAAAGAAACTTAAAAAAGAACAACAAACAGCCCAAAGTGAGTAGAAGAAAGAAAATAATAAATACCAGAGCAGGAATATATGATAAAGAGACTAAAAAAATAACACTAAGGATCAATGAAACCAAGAGCTGGATCTTGGAAAATATAAACAAGACTAACAAACCTTTAACCAGACTCATCAAGAAAAAAAGAGAGGATCCAAATAAATATAATCAGAAATGTAACAGGAGAAGTAACAATTGACACCCAAGGCATACAAAGGACTGTAAAAAAATATTATGAACAACTACATACTAACAAATTGGACAATCTGGATAAAATGGATATAGTATTCCTAGAAACATACAATCTTCCAAAACTGAATCAGGAAGAATCACAGAATCTGGACAGATTACACCTAGTAAAATTGAAGTAGGAATTAAAAAACTCTTACCAAACAAAAAAGTCCTTGACCAAATGGCTTCACAGGTAAATTTTACCCAATAGTCAAGGATGCAAGGTTGGTATAATACCTGCAAATCAATTAACATGATATACCACATAAACAAAATGAAGGATAAAAAATGATCATATCAATAAATGCAGAAAAAGCATTTGACAAAATCTAACCCACATATGTGATAAAAACTCTCAGCAAGATGGGAATAGAGGGAACATACATCAATGCAATAAAGGCCATATATAACAAACCCACAGCCAACATTGTACTCAATGGGCAAAAGCTACAAGTGTTTCTCTTAAGACCAGGAATAAGACAGAAATGTCCACTATTACCACTCTTATTCCATATAGTATAGCAATCAGATAATAATAAGAAGAAATTAAAAAAATCCAAATTGAAAAAAAAAAAGTTAAACTGTCATTATATGCAGATGACATGATACTGTATATAGAGAACCCAAAGATTCCATCAAAAAACTACTGAGACTAAAAAATGAATTCAGGAGACTTTCAGGATACAAAATATATATCCAGAATCAGTTGCATTTTTATTCACCAATAGTGGGCTATCAGAAAGAGAAACTAAGAAAGCAATCCCATTCACAATTGTTTCAAAACACACACACACACACACATACACACACACACACACACACACACCCTAGGAATAAATTTAACCAAAGATGTAAAAGACTTGTTCTCAGAAAATTATAAGACACTGGAGAAAGAAATTGAAGAAGATTCAAATAAGTTGAAGCATATTTTGTGTTCATGGATAGAAAGAATTAAAATCATTAAAATGTCCACACCATTCAAAGCAATCTATAGATACAATGCAATTCCGATAAAGATACCAATTGTGTATTTCAAAGAAATAGAATAAATATTCCAAAAATTTATATAGAACCATAAAAGACCTCAAATAGCCACAGCAATCTTTAGAAAGAACAATGTTGAAGAAATCGTACTACCTGATATCAAACTGTACTAGAAGACCATAGTAATCAAAGCAACATGGTACTGCAATAAAAAGAGACATATTAGATCAATGGAACAGAATAAAGAGTCCAGAAATAAACCCATAGCTTTATAGTCATTTAATGTTTGGCAAAGAAGGCAAGAACATATAATGGGGTAAAGATAGTTATTCATAAATGGTGTTGGGCAAATTGGACAGATACGTGCAAGAAAGTGAATCTGGACCACCTTCTTACACCATACACAAGAATAAACTCAAAATGAATGAAAAACTTCAATGTCAGACTTAAAACCATAAAAATCCTAGAAGAAAACATAGGCAGAAAAATCTGAGACATTTCTCAAAACGATATTTTTTTCTGATATAGCAGCTTAGGCAAGGGAAACAAAGGAGGGGGGCGTAGGGTACGGGGAATGGGGGGAAGGGGTGAGGTGAAGGGTATAAAGAGGGATAAATATAAAATGACATAAAATGATTTGACTTTGGGTGATGAGAATACAACATAATCAATAGTTCGAATGCTATAGAAATGTTTACCTGGAATCTATGTACTCTTATGGATCAATGTCACCCTGTTAAATTTAATTTTTTTAAATAAAATTTTTTTAAAAGGAAACAAATAGGACTACATCAACCTACAAAGTTTTTGAACAGCAAAAGAAACCATCAACAAAATGAAAAGTCAACCCACTGAATGGGAGAAAATATTCAGTGATACATCTGTTAAGGGGTTAATATCCAAAATTTATAAAGAATGAGCAAATGGCCTAAATAAATAGCTCTCCAAAAAAAGGACATATAGATGGCCAATAGACATATCAAAAGATGCTCAATATCACTAATGATCAGACAAATACAAGTTAAAACCACAATGAACACAAATACAGTGTGCAGATGTTATGTTTTAGAACTGTGCACCTGAAACCTGTATAATGTTTTAACCAGTGTCATTCCAATAAACTCAATAAAAAGAAAAAAAAAATTTTTTTTAAATTAGGCCCTGGCCAGTTGGCTCAGTGTAGAGCATTGGCCAGGCACATGGGTATTCTGGGTTGGATTCTTAGTCAGGGCACACAGAAGAAGCACCCATCTGCTTCTCCAACCCTCCCCTTCCTCCAGTCTCTCTCTCTCTCTCTCTCTCTCCCCCTTTTGCAGCCATGGCTTGATTGGAGCAAATTGGCTCTGGGCATTGAGGATGGCCTTAGGGTCTTGGCCTCAGGTGTTGAGAAGATCTCAGTTGCTGAGCAATGGAGCAATGCCCCAGATGGGCAGAGCATCATTCCTTAGTGGGCTTGCTGGGTGGATCCTGGTCAGGGCACATGTGGCAGTCTGTCTGTCTCTGCCTCCCCTCCTCTCACTGAATATAAATAAATAAATAAATAAATAAATAAATAAATAAATAGATAGATAGATAGATAGATAACTGTAAGGAGTTATCACCTCATATCTGTCAGAATGGCTATCATCAATAAATCAACAAAGAACAAGTAGTAGCAGGAGGTGGAGAAAAGGGAACTCCCGTGCACCGTTGGTGCGAATGGAGGTTGGTACAGCCACTGTGGAAAGCAGTATGGAGTTACCTAAGAAAATTACAAATGAAACTGCCTTACTTATGACCCAGCAATTCCACTTATGGGAATATATCCAAAGAAATCTGAAACACTAATTTGAAAGCATACATGCACCCCTCTGCTTATTGCAATGTTATTTATAATAGTCAACATTCGTAAGCAGCCCAATTGCCCATCAGTAGATGAGTGCATAAAAGAGCTATGATGCATTTACACAATGGAATATTAGTCGACTGTAAAAAAGAAGGAAATCTTACTATTTGCAACAGCGTGGATGGACCTGGAGAGCACTATGCTAAATGAAACAAGCCAGTCAAAGAAATACAAGTACCACATGATTTCACTCATGTGGAATCTAACGAGCAAAATTAACTAACGAGAAAAATAGAAACAGACTCATAGCGAACAGGCTGACAGCTATTGGGAGGGTAGGGGTGAAGTTTTGGGGCTGTGTGAGGGTTGGAGGGATTGAGCCAAAGAGAAAAAAAAACAGAAACAACTCATGGACACAGACAACAGTGTAGTGATTGTTGGGGGGAGGCGGTGGGAGTGGTGGAGAAGGTATAGGGGCATAAAGGAGTCTTGACTTGGTGTAGTGAACATACAATACAGGGTACAGATGATGTGTTGTGGACCTGTGCACCTGAAACATATATAATTTTGTTAACCAGTGTCACCCCAATAAATTCAATAAAAAAGGTGAAGCACTTAAAATGTGTTGTATTAATTGCTGTAAGCCTTCGCTGCTGTAATCAACTCTAAAGCTCTGTGGCATACATAATAGATATTTAATTTTCTTATAAAATTCAATGCATGTAGTAATTGGTTCCTCAGACCTTTTCAAAATGGACCTAGGGAGAGGAGAGTATTTAGATAATGAGAGACTCAAAGCACTGATATCCAGAGACACAAAACGTCAGCATGGCCCCTGCTTAGAGTGAGCCCTATGGGAGCTTGTAATAAATAGAGTTCACTCTGTCTGGCTCACAGTAGGACCACGACCCACAGACCCACATGATGGGGATTTTCCCAGTTCCCATGTGCACCTAGAATGGATGAATGCTGTAAAATTGGAATGGACCTATGTGAATCCCTGGATGGTGGGGTGAGAACTTTCAGAGTGGAGGTCAGGGGAAGCCTCAAAATTTGCCCCCTCACAAATCAATTAGCAAATCAAAGACGATACTGCACTCTGATGACCTAAAGGATGCCAGGGTGGTCACCTCTGGGTTATCCCCACCTAACTCTCCAGGGTGTCTCACAGGAAACCTGAAGGAGCCTGCACAGCTGCAGACTCAGCCACGGAGCAGCCCCATTGCAGCTGTTGTGCCTACTGTAGAATCTCCTCCAGGAGTATTTCTAGGGTTTCAGGAACATGGGATAGAGCAGGGGTCCCCAAACTATGGCTCGCGGGCTGCATGCAGCCCCCTGAGGCCATTTATCCGGCCCTGCTGCACTTCCGGAAGAGGCACCTCTTTCATTGGTGGTCAGTGAGAGGAGCACAGGATGCATCCTGGAGTACTGTATGTGGTGCCGCAAAGCGTGGCGTCGCTCACGTATAGTACTACTGCTGGTGACGCAGGACGCATGTGTCAGGGTTCCGAAAGCACATCATATCACTTGTTACGGCTAGCAGTGACAAACATGGAACCAGGCATTGACCATCTCATTAGCCAAAAGCAGGCCCATAGTTCCCATTGAAATACTGGTTAGTTTGTTAATTTAAATTTACTTGTTCTTTATTTTAAATATTGTATTTGTTCCCATTTTGTTTTTTTACTTTAAAATAAGATATGTGCAGTGTGCATAGGGATTTGTTCATAGTTTTTTTTTATAGTCTGGCCCTCCAACGGTCTGAGGGACAGTGAACTGGCCCCCTGTGTAAAAAGTTTGGGGACCCCTGGGATAGAGCCACCAATCTGGAAATTGCCTTGCTTCCATCCCTAATGAGAAACAGGACCAAAGTTATATTTATGTAGGATGGATCAGAATGCCTCTGTAGCTTTAACTGCTTGAGCTCTGCCATGATGGAGTCCTACTGGACTTGGATCATCTATGATCTAAACAGGACTCCATATTAGCCTATCACATCGATGGTGTCAGTCTGCAAGAGCTGGGACTGAGAAGCACACTGAAGGCCATGGTAAAGTGCAAGAGCTCCAGAGGGTGGAGATAAACCCTGGGAATTAGCACAGATTCAAGGCAGAGACATGCTTTCCAAAGTAAAGGGAAAATGGTCATTGCTCACATCTTTCACCACACAGAAGAAACCAGGATCGGAGGCCCACTTTGGGCTCTGGAGGCATCATACTGAAGACTGGGGAACATGGTTCCAACATTGGCCCAGTGACAAAGCAAGTTCCCAGCTTTGGGCAGGGGAAGAAAGGGGCCTGCAGCAGGGTCAGTCCTCCCAGGGGCCCCTACAGCACCACAAGTATCTATAGTGGGAAGATGTGCTGAGTTTTAGCTCACCAATGGGAGAATTGCATCCTGGACCCCAGGGTTTTGAAGCAAGATCATACCACTCACAGTACAGAATTAGGCACCATTTGAGAGAGGCATCTGGCATGCTCTGGCCCTGGTAGAGACTGAGCCCTTGCAGGGGATGTCTGGTGACCATGTCACTACAACTGCTCATCATAGGTGGGAATAGTCAGGTTCACCAAGTCTTAAGGCCCACAGACCCATGGCATGAGTCCCAGCATGGGTCAGACACACGCAGGGCAGGAGCACTCGCCCCACGTCCTCTCCCAATCACAGCACTAGGATCCCGCTGTCAGCCACCCTACGTGGAGGGCCCCTCACGACCAGCTGATAGGACAGGACAGGAAGTGATCTCAGTATGTGGTGGACAAGGGCAACCCCAGCACAGAGCTTCCGGGGGAGGGTGGGGGGCTAGCTGGAGCCTCCAACTCCTCCGCTGCCCCATTCTGCATCGCTCACTCCCCACAGAGGCTGTTCTCAAGACAGCTCCCCAGGAAACTTCCTGCATAGTGTCTGGGTCTCAGAACCTGTTCTCCTACGAGCCCAACCCTGGCAACACTTTTAATGAAGAGGTCCTAAAATATTATTCTTAGAAGAAAAATAAAGGAGTATAAACAGTCATAACTAAGCAGCTTGCCGAGGATACAAAGTCACTTTGACCTGTGGCAGGTTCTTTAGGAAACAGACATTACAAAAGGCACAGAATCCCAGGATCAGCCAACGTGATTCGTGCTCAGTTCCTGAAGAAGTCGAGGTGAAGAGAGAACGGGTGTTGCTTTCAATCCTGGTTCTCCATCCCATTCCCACGTAGAGCCTGTCCAACCTGGACATAAACTGAAACTGTGCCTACAAAATCATCTGTGAGTGGGAAAGGTGGAATGGGATTACACATGAGGACGGCCCAGCACAAGTGACACTTAGCACCGACTGGTCCATTCGTTCTTCACAGCACTCGTGAGACCACTTTCTGAAAGCGGGAAGGATGCCAGGAGGAAGATTAATATTTGATGCATTTCAGTTGTCAGTTAGCTCTGAACACCAGCTGTGAGACATCTAAGTCAGCTTAGTCTCATTTTATTAGTACTTAACCACCAAACAGGATCAAAGTCAACAGAAAGTCTGCTTCATAAATTATCTTCAGAGCTCTAAGTTGTCATAGGAAAAATAGAGCCTTGTTCTTAATCAAGAGTATTAGAACAAGGCGTTTTCCCGAACCTCTCCTGAGACAGAAGGTGGGATAGTGTGATGTGAAAAGCCTGGCCAGCGTGCATCTTGCACGATGATTCACCAGACGACGCCCAGGCTCGCCAGGTACCACTCTGAGCCTCATCCTGCAGCAGACAGCTCCAGCTGCCAAAAAGGTTTTAGGAAAGAAAGAATTCTGACTTTATCTTTCTTTAACCACCAATCTATGACAACCTCAACCAGCCAACAACAAGAGCTACCTCAAGGCCCCGTGAAAGGCAAAAATCAGCTATGCCATCATCTCTGACCGTGCGGCAGGTACAAAACAGCAAAGTGGAGCAGGGGACAGGAGATGGCACCGCCGCCTGGCTCAGCTAAGTTACACGGGGCTGGATTTCAGTCAACGGCTGGGTTATGGTATCCCGTTTCCGACAAGATTACAAGGAGCAGATTCATTCTCTCAGTGCTCCTTAGTTGTGGGAAAGGTTTCTGTCCCCGAAATCCACTGGAGCTTGATGACAGGGTGTGTCAGAGGAAGGTGATGTGACCCCTGTCTATCAGCTCAGAAGTGGGCGGAGGATCTCCACGAGATGGTGCCTTGGGGGCATGTGCACACACTCAAGGGAAAGGCAGATGTTCACTTTAAGTGACCAGGGCCCCAGATTTTTCAGTAAAAACTTTTGAACTAAAAAATCTTCAATAATTTTAATTGTTTTGTATGTATGTGTGTGTGAAAGAGACACAGAGAGAGGACAGATAGGGACAGGCAGACAGGAAGGGAGAGAGATGAGAATCATCAATTATTTGTTGCAGCACCATAGTTGTTCATTGATTGCTTTCTCATATGTGCCTTGATGGGGGGGGGGGGCTACAGCAGAGCGAGTGACCCCTTGCTCAAGCCAGTGACCTTGGACTCAAGCCAGAGACCTTGGGCTTCAAGCCAGTGACCTTTGGGCTCAAGCCAGGGACCATGGGGTCATGTCTATGATCCCACGCTCAAGCCAGATGAGTCCACACTCAAGCCGGCGACCTCGGGGTTTCAAACCTGGGTCTTCTGCATCCCAGTCCAATGCTCTATCCACTGCTCCACCGCCTTGTCAAGCAATAATTTTAGTTTTTTACTATAATTTTAAATTATAAAAATGTATAGAAAACCTAAAAAATAGAATAACATGGAGATTGTTTCTAGATATTTTAGATATTGGACAATGAAAAGTGATATTCTTATTTTTAAAAATGTGGCTAACAGACCGCTAAACTCACAAGGATAAACTCATGTCTCCTTAACAAAAGAGTCAAAGTAATGACTTCGAGTTCACCAAAAAATATACCCAGTCACCTCTTTGGGCACTGAAGTCTCTCTCTTTCTATTATCTAGTGTGAGGGGGGTAAGTGGGAGAGGCTAGTGTTATAGGAGCTGTGTCCCCCATAAAAACCCCACACGTTGAAGTCCTAACACTAAGCACTCAGAACGTGACATTTGGAGATAGGGTCTTGACATAGGAAATTAAGTTATTATATAATGAGGTTATGAGGTGGGCCCTAATCCAAAATAACTGGTGTCCTTACAGGAAGAGGCGATTAGAACACAGACACACACAAGGGAAGACCACATGAGGATACAAGGAGGAGACGGACATCTACAAGCCAAGGAGAGAGGCCACAGGAGGAACCACCCTGCCAGCACCTTGATCTCAGACTTACAGCCTCCAAGACTGTGAGAAATAGATTTCTGTTGGTTAAATGGTCCTGTGTGTAGTACTTTGACATGGCAGCCTGAGCTGACTAATGCAGCCACTGTGAGTAGGAAAGTCGGTCCTGTGAGCATGCCCCTGAGAAAGAATTTACTCAAACGGAAAAGAGGCTCAGTCTGACAGACAAGGCACATCCCTATGGTGAATATCTCTCTGGGGTGAGACCCTGGCCCGGTCCCCAAGAGGACCAAGAGTGCCCGGAGGTCCCCTCCCCTGGCCAGCGTGGAACTGAGAGCAGCTGCGGCCCACCTGGGCTCAGGAGGAACAGTGTTTGGAAGCACCTGGGCCTCCTGATCAAGGTTAGTCTCCAAATGGCAGATGCCACAACTGTGCCCAGAAAGGCAATGGTACCGGGTAGGGACCACATAAACCTGCCAATCTTCCTGGTGAGCACAGCGGAAATATGCAGAAATGCTTTGGGGAAATGACTTGAGGACTAGGGTCCTAAATAGCAAAGAGATGTGTATGAACAGATGTTGGCTGTTTGCCCAGCAGTCCCACTTTTGGGGAATACCCCCCATTCCATGTGCCCACATGACAGCCGAGGTGAGACACAGTGCTACTCTTCAGAGCCTGGATTCAGCATGGAGCTCCTTCCCCTCTTGGCTTTCCTAGTGGTATAAACCTTTTTGGCTCAAGTTAGTTTCAGTCATTTTCTATCATCTGGAATTAAAGAGTTCTAATGCATGTGGAGAGAGCCAAAGAAATGTGGACAGCGACTTTGTTTATACTCAGAGGCTGCGCACACAGGTGTGATGGGAGGCTGCTCTTCCACCATATTTATTTAGAAAATCTATACATGGCCTCATAATATATTTATTTTAATCCCATAACAGGGCAATCCACAAAACATATCAGACAGGCTTGCTGTATAATGTGAATTGAAGTCACACTATGACTTTGATATTTTATCTTCTGTTGGAGGAAAATCTATAACTGAATTTAGATATGTGAATTTCAAAGCTGCCTTTTAATGTACCATACTAGTCTTTTCTTCTTATATTTTGACTGACCATGCCAGGATTCAGTAGTTACAATGACTTTGACAACTTATAATATGAAAGTCAAAATGGGAATACCACACTAAGGGTTCTAGATAGCAGATCTCATATTGGGCATTCCTTACTTGTATTTCCACACAGGGATTTCACCTTGGAGGTTCCACATTGGGAGTTCCGGACTGGGTGGAAAACACTGGAGTTCTTCTATATTGGAAATACAAAGTGGGGGTTCCACCTTAGATATTCCTAACTGGGGAGACTGCACTAAGAGTTCCACATTAGGGTTTCTCAAGGGTTCAGCTCTGAGGGTTCCCCATTGAAGGTTCTACATTTGGGGCAATATTACATACTGGTCGCCTCTATTCCCTCCCAAAAAGAAGCAGTGACATAGCAGTAGGTATGTGGCCCTGGACTGAGACAAACTTGAGTTCATATTCAGCTCTGAAGTTCATCAGATGCTTACCTTTGAGCAAGTTATTTAATATCTGACTCAGGACTCTTGTGAGAATAAAAAATGTTAAAGTGCATATGAAGCATTTATCACAGTACTTAGTACCTAGTAATTACTCAACAAAGGCTAAGTGCTAGAAAAAGTGGATGGCATCCTAAAATAGAAAAAGGACATTTTATGGAGAAGAAGAAGAACAAAAAGGAGGAGGAGGAGGAGAAGGAGGAGGAGGAGGGGGGGGAAAGCGAGGAAGAAGAAGAGAAGAAATTAGAAAAGGTCTAGACTTTAGTTAGTAAAGTGTCACTGTGGGTTCCTTGGTCTGTCAGAGGTACCATTCTGATGTCACATGTGAATAGCAGAGGAAGCTGGATGTGGGGTGTCTGGGACTCTGTACTATCTTTGGAACTTTTCTGTAAATCTGCACCTATTCTAAAGTTTCAAAGTTCAATTTAAAAATTAATATGTACAGCATCAATCTGATTTTTAAACTGTGATACACTGTCCCCTGACCAGCCCCCAGTTCTGCACCGTCTTTCCTTTCCCAGGGCATCTGTCCTGACAGAGCAGGGAACTGGTCCCATTAAGCTCGTAATCTCCATGTAAAGCCAGAAGGCACAGCCAGGGCTGCCACTATCAAAGCAGCCTTCTGGCCTATGCAGGTTCGCATTGGATTCGGACAGTCGGCAAAGAAAAAACGGAGCCAAGAACTGATGGGCCTTCATCTTTAATCCTAGCTTGCACCCGGCGGGCAAGTAAAAATACACACTGGGCTCCAAAACCCACTCACATTCAGTGCTCACAAAGCCACTGACTTATCCGAGTTTCCTAGAATCAAAGGTTTCTAGCTCACCAGCCTTATTCTCCTCAGTTCCCCATCTCCTTCCTTATCCCAGATACAAACTCTACACAAACTGGCATCTCACTCAGCACTCCGCCATCTTGGCTGCTTCTCCTGGCGTACTCCACGTGGCCTCCTTCTGCTGCTGGCTCTACTCTATCATGCTAATCTCAGGAACCAAGAGCAAGTTCCCGTTCTACCCCTATTTTATAGTGTAGCTTCACAACCTCTAATCCAATATACAAAATAGGGAAGTCTCTAATACAAAGTCACTTCTCTGAGGCATGATTGGATTGTACCACCCCTCATCAAAAAGGGTGGGAAAGGCTTAATCCCAAAAACCAAGCCCCAGGCTACAATGATCCTGCCTGCCCCCAACACACATTAATATCACCTGGGCGACGGCATCTTTAACAAAGTGAGCATAATACATTTTATCCGCCCAACACTCCATCTCCAGGAAGTTTCTGACACACAAGTGTTGAATGAAGGGATACATCTTTATAACTAACTGCTCGACCAGAAACACAGCCCTTGACCAGAAACCCAGCCACCCTGTGGTTTATCCGCATCAGCATTTGTGAGATGCTCTCAGTCTTGGGACCCTGCTCGGCCTTCCTATCCCACATCCACATCAGAAGGGGGACCGTTCTGATGGAGGGGACGAGGGGAGAAAGGCATGTGATGTGGGGGAGATCGTAGATGACCTGGTCCAGCCAGACCCTGTTTGTAACTACAGGGCCTTGCACAGTTCTGGCATCTTCATAGGTCTTGATTGTTCATCGGGTAAATTAGAAGATGCAAACTTTGTGAGTCTTCGTAGAATTTCCTCTGGCACTTTTAGACCAGTGCAGTTTTTCCCTGCATGAGTCTAAGATGCCTGGTGTGTTTGACAAAAATGCAGGTGCCCAGGTCCTTGCCCAGCCTCAGGAATCAGAGTTTCCAGGGAAGGGTCTATTTGGAAAATGTCCCTACCAGCTGGAAGCTCCGCCCTGGAGAGAGCCACAGTACAACCCAGCCCCTGCACCTGGCTCTCAGACATCACCCTGGCCAAAAACAATCTTCCTTGACAAGCAGGTTCCAAACTTGAGTATGTCCCAATGAGAGAGGAGAAACCAGAAGAATGCAGAGGAAAGGGGGGCCTGCAATGTCTGGGGTCTTACACTCCAGCCTGTGACCTCAGTTTTCTTGACTGAAGGAACAAGGGTAGACAGAAAAGTTTGAAAAATAACAAACCACGGGTGTGGACCTTGCTTGTTATCAGTTCCTTGAAATGAAGCAGCTCCAGTAAGAAGAATGAGTGATAGGATTATCGAGGACAGACCCTCCAGCCTCCTCTCCCCTCCCCCTCCCTAAGACACAAAAGTCATGAAGGCCTGCAAACAAAGAAGTCATAGAAATCAGGCATTTGTCACATGAAAGCTAAAGCTGTAAAGGTATATAAGATGTAAGAAATCTAACTTCGGGGAGCACGTGTTTTGTTGCCTCTTTTGGGGTCATGTAGCTTCACCAGCTAAATAAATCCTATTTCTTTTATCAAGTTCTCTGGGCACTTTTGTCCTCCTTTGATTCCTGCAATACCAGCATCATGACAATGCAGATTCCTGGGCACAACCCCATGGCTCTACTTTGGTCAGAGTAAGACCAGTAGCCACGGCCACCATCACAGCCACCTGGTGCATGCAGGTTCCCATTTGATTCAGACAGACGGTAATGAAACAATGGAGCCAAGAACTGGTGGGCTGTTAGCTTTAATCCTAGCTCGCACCCGGCGGGCGAGAAATACGCACAGTGGGAAAACACTTCCCTTTCCATTCAGGCCTCCCGAAGCCACTGACTTATCCGAGTATTCCTAGAATCAAAGAATTCTACCTTACCGGCCTTATTCACCTCTGTTCCCCATCTCCTTCTCTTCACACAAACTGGCTTCTCCTTCAGCACTCCACCATTTTGGCTGCTTCTCTTCTGCAATGCTAATTTCAGGAACAGAGAGAGAGAGAGAGAGAGAAAGAGAGAGCCCCTGGTCTGCCCCATTTTATAGTATAGAAATCAAAACCTTTAAGCCAATATTCAAGCAAGGAAGTCTCTGATACAAAGACACTTATCTGAGGCATAAATGGGATTCCTAATAAGAGTGCACCACCCCACATCATGCAACAGTCAAGGGTGTGAGGAAAAGCTTAGTTTTGAAAAGATCTTAGTATTAAAAGGGCAGGAAAGGCTTAGTCTTAAAACTAAGCCTTAGACTATAATGACTTTGCTGGCCTACAGCCTGTCTCCCACACCCAATGCAAACTATAAGCAAGCAAACATATATATCATATTTACAAACTTATTTGACCGACAGTCTGAGGCAGAGGTTGGGAATCTGCTTACGAAAAGTTTCCAGGGGACTCTGACAGAGGTGGCCAGTGGCCCACTGGATGGGAGTTTCTCCAAGAGCAAACACTGTGTCTAGCATGGTAACTGGCACATAGTGAGTATGTATAACTACGTTATATGGGAATAACATGAATCAAGAAATTTCCTTGAAGGAGTAAGCTTTGCTCTTCTGAAGGAATGAGGCTCCAGCCATCCTCCCCCCCCCAAAAAAAATACATTTAAAAAGTCACAATTGTACATGGAAGCTTGCTCTTACAATTATTCCATATCCATGTATCTACAAATGTTTGCAGGGTACTTCACATTCCATTTGACCAACCGTCTGATAATGACTGAGCCACACCAATGGAAAGATCGAGGCCCACAGCATGTTCAGTATTTCTCAAAGACCACAATCAACAACAGAGAGAAAACACAGCCCCTGCAGCCCCATGAGGGGCCAGAATCTGACAGCCCCCCCCCACCACCACCACGGTCCCTCCTGAAACACTCCATCCTTGCTCTGAATGTCGCATACCAACTAATCCCCAGGCTGGAAGCAGGGCTGTGTGGATGAGGTTGGTTACACTCATTGTCCATTTGGTGGAACAAGTTGTCAGGCAGGAGGTGTGAGAGCACAGAGGGTGTGGAGAGGGGAACCCCATTTCCCCTCAGAGCGTGTGTTCTATGTGAGGTCGGTTGGCAATGGGGGAAAGTCACATGGAAAACCAGGTCCGGGGACTATGGCCATAACCACCCACACCCATGACCACCAAAAGAAATGGCCACACCCATGCCCGCCGAATGAAACAGTCCAGGAGCATTTTGAAAAAGAACAACTGTCTGTCAGCCAATGAAATTTCGCCACCCACCACCACCCTACCAATGCTATAAATTATCCCCCAGAGGGAGAAGCTGCACAACTTCTCTGGCCCCTGTCTTACAAACCAGTGAACCTCACAAGGGAGCGCTTTAAATAAAGTTTTTGCTTGTCCACACTTGGTGGCTATGCCCTTCTTTCTTCCTTGGTGGAAAATATCTTACATTCTGGGTCTGTGGTTACAGAGGAGAGGGAGGCTCTAGTCTAGGCTAACTGGATGTGGCCTCATGTTCTCCACAGGACCAAGGGTGGGTGGATGGGCATGCAGGGCATGACCAAGATGAGGGGGCCTCACTCCTGCTGTAGAACCACCAATGGAGAAAAATCTCTAAAGACCCAGAGTAGATTGTGCCTGGTGGACCAGGCTCCCCTCTCCTCTCTCCTGTCGTCTTTCTTGGGTGAGAGAAGGAACCAACCAAAACTCCCTGGGACTCTGCTCTAACCTCAGTTCTTCTAGAACAGGGTTTCCCCAAACTATGGCCCGCAGGCCGCATGTGGCCCCCTGAGGCCATTTATCCAGCCCCCGCCGCACTTCCGGAAGGGGCACCTCTTTCATTGGTGGTCAGTGAGAGGAGCATAGTTCCCATTGAAATTCTGGTCAGTTTGTTGATTTAAATTTACTTGTTCTTTATTTTAAATATTGTATTTGTTCCCATTTTATTTTTTTACTTTAAAATAAGATATGTGCAGTGTGTGTAGGGATTTCCACCAGGCACGCCCACCAGGGGCGACGCTCTTCCCACCAGGGGGCGATGCTCTGCCCCTCCGGGGCATCGCTCTGTTGTGACCAGAGCCACTCTAGTGCCTGGGGCAGAGGCCAAGGAACCATCCTCAGCGCCCAGGCCATCTTTGCTCCAATGGAGCCTCGGCTGCGGGAGGGGAAGAGAGAGACAGAGAGGAAGGAGAGGGCGAGGGGTGGAGAAGCAGATGGGTGCTTCTCCTGTGTGCCCTGGCCGGGAATCGAACCCAGGACTTCTGCACACCAGGCCGATGCTCTACCACTGAGCCAACCGGCCAGGGCCTTCATAGTCTTTTTTATAGTCCGGCCCTCCAATGGTCTGAGGGACAGTGAACTGACCCCCTGTGTAAAAAGTTTGGGGACCCCTGTTCTAGAATATTCTCTCTAGCCCCTACCCCCACTGCTGCTGGCTGCTTTTCCCTGCTGTGTTTTCTGTTCCTCTCATCAACAGCCTGAGAGCCCAGGGACAAATGATTTAGAGTGGGTAAAGAGATGGAGGTGGGAGCCACACTCTGAGACTGGGGGCTCAGGAGAGATGACCTGGGTTACCTACTGTTGGGCAGATAAAATGTATTATGCTCACTTTGTTAAAGATGGCGCTGCCCACGTGGAGGCCATTGCCCAGGTGATATTAATGTGTGTCTCTGTGGGCTGTGGGCAGGCAGGATCCTTGTAGCCTGGGGCTTGGTTTTAGGACTAAGCCTTTCCCACCCTTTTTGATGTGGGGTGGTGCAATCCCAACATGCCCCAGATAAGTGATTTTGTATTAAAGACTTCCCTATTTTGTATATTGGTTTAAAGGTTTTGATTTCTACACTATAAAATGGGGGCAGAATGGGAGCTTGCGCTCTTGGTTCCTGAGATTAGCATTAGAGAGAGGAGAGCAGAGAAAGGCCATGTGGAGGAGGCCAGGAGAAGCAGCCAAGATGGCGGAGTGTTGAGTGAGAAGCCAGTTTGTGCAGTTTGTGCAGGGAGAAGGAAGGAGATGGGGAACAGAGGTGAATAAGACTGGTGAGCTAGAAACCTTTGATTCTAGGAAACTCAGATAAGTCAGTAGCTTTGTGAGCACTGAATGTGAGTGGGTTTTGGAGCCCAGTGTGTGTTTTTACTTGCCCGCCGGGTGCAAGCTAGAATTAAAGATGATGGCCCACCAGCTTGGCTCCGTTGTTTCTTTACCGACTATCCGAATCTAATGCGAACCTGCATGGGCCAGGCAGCTGTGATTATGTTGGCCTTGGCTACTGGCCTTACACCTACCATGGCCTGCCATCGTTAGAGCCCTTCTGTTACCACTGCATTAATCTGGCTCTTGGAGCATCCCCTATCCAGATGACAGTGTATCCAGGCAGGCAGTGGTGGGATTCAGCAGGTTCAAAATGGTTCGGTAGAACCAATATCTAATTTTTTCTTGAGTTCCACGAACCAGTTGTTAAAATGCCACTTGTATTCAGTGTTCTCTCTAAAGTGGGCACCTGAGCAGCCACCCAATGTGGAAACCACAATTCACATTCTTTACTCTTTTTTAATGTTCATCTGAGCAACAGCATATTCTAAGCACCCGTAGTAATGTTCATTCCATCTGTAGATGAAAAAAATTGCAAGTGAGGACACCAATCAAGAAGCAATATGGAAATACTTTAAATAACAGTTTTATTGTTTTTGGTCAAGTGTAGGTCAAATAAGTTTGTAAATATGATATATATGTTTGCTCGCTTATAGTTTGCATGGGGTGTGGGAGACAGGCTGTAAGCTGGCAAAGTCATTATAGCCTAAGGCTTAGTTTTAAGACTAAGCTTTTCCTGCCCTTTTAATACTAAGATCTTTTCAAAACTAAGCTTTTCCTCACACCCTTGACTGTTGCATGATGTGGGGTGGTGCACTCTTATTAGGAATCCCATTTATGCCTCAGATAAGTGACTTTGTATCAGAGACTTCCTTGCTTGAATATTGGCTTAAAGGTTTTGATTTCTACACTATAAAATGAAGCAGATGGGAGGGGCACACTCGCTCAGATCCTGTCATCAGTATTGCAGAGGAGAGGTAGCCAAGATGGCAGAGTGCTGAAGGAGAAGCCAGTTTGTGCAGAGAGAAGGAGATGGGAAACAGAGGTGAATAAGGCTGGTGAGGTAGAATTCTTTGATTCTAGGAAACTTGGATGAGTTAGTGGCTTTGGGAGGCCTGAATGGAAAGGGAAGTGTTTTCCCACTGTGCGTATATCTTGCCCGCCGGGTGCGAGCTAGGATTAAATGTAATGGCCACCAGTTCTTGGCTCCATTGTTTCATTACTGTCTGTCCGAATCAAATGGGAATGCATGGGCCAGGAGTCTGTGATGGTGGCTGCGGCTACTGGCTTTACATCAAGTATTATTTAATATGTTTTCATTAATATTTTAAAACTCTTTCCTAAAACATAATCTAGTTTTGTGTACCTCTTGTTCTTATTTAACTATTAAATGCATGACTAATAAACTACCTTTTGGTATATTGGTTTTTTATACTTAAAACGGCCATTAGGGCTGGCCATCCAGACAGTGTGGGAGAAAAGGTAGATTCTGGAAGTGGAAGTAGAAGGGCCGTGGGCAAACCCTGTGCCGGGTTCCCCGCTTGCTGCCGCATTGAGAAAACCGCCTCCTGAATGAAACCCGGAGACTGTGCTGCGAGAAGAACATGCTGACAGAGGGAGGCCAGCTCCGCCCCGCAGTCCTCTCCCTCGGGAGACCTGTGGTGACTCCAGAGAGGCTGCTGTTGTTTCAACATGTGGGGCCACACAGGGACACGGGGCAGAACTTAGATGAGCACAGCATGTTCAGACTTGGCTAAAGGCTGAAGGTAAACCCAGAGAGAACATCACAAAGCAGCCCTCTGAGGTTCAACTTAGAATGTGCCTCAGCCTCGGGGGGGGGGGGGGGAGGTAGAGGGGGGTCAAGAGGGACAAATAAACGTGACTGAAAATGGTTTGACTTTGGGTGATAGGCACACAACACAGTCAACATTTCAAATGGTATAGAGATGTTCACCTGAAGCCTATGTACTCTTATCGATCAATGTCAACCCCTTAAATTTAATTTCTAAAAAGAGAGAGAGAGAGAAAGAAAGAAAGAAAGAAAGAAAGAAAGAAAGAAAGAAAGAAAGAAAGAAAGAAAGAAGGAAAGAAAGAAAGAAAGAAAGAAGGAAGGAAGGAAGGAAGGAAGGAAGGAAGGAAGGAAGGAAGGAAGGAAGGAAAGAAAGAAAGAAAGAAAGAAAGAAAGAAAGAAAGAAAGAAAGAAAGAAAGAAAGAAAGAAAGAAAGAAAGAAAGAAGGAAAGAAAGAAGGAAAGAAAGGAAGGAAGGAAGACAGGAAAAAGAACATGCCTCAGACCTCACAAATGGTCCTGCTATGAATCCTAGGGGAAGAGTAGCCCTGGAGGGTCCCCCCACACCAGGCGGCCTCTCTGGGGGAAGCTGCCCTTGCCCACCCTTCCTCAGCCGGGGCAGACCTCCCTGGAGAGAGAGGACACAGAGCATGCTCTGGCAGAACCTCTCAAGTAAACTACATAACATTCCCCTGATCTTCAGAGTTGGTTTTAAGACAATGAAACTGCTCAAAAGGTTATGTCAGGGGTTGGTCCCTTGAGAGGTGGGGTTTCTGAGGGATCCTCGGTGTCTGAAGTCTGACTGGGTGCAGGGCAGACCCCCCGGTGCACCTGTGGCTAAGCCGTGCTGTGGGCCCTGGCTGGTGAGGGGAGAAGGGCAGAGGCGTCCGGGATGGGACTACAACAACACTATTGTCTTCCAAGGAATACGCAGGGGAGGTGACAGACTGGCCCAGCTTCATCCTTTGTCCTGCTCTTGTCTCATTCCTCCTGCCTGGAATAAAGAAGATGCCCAGAGAGGGAGCAGCGTCCCCGGTGAGGACCAAGGGAAGGGAAGCAAGCAGGACCTTCAAACCAAAGACCTCTGACTAGCTCATCAGTCTTCCAGCTCCTTCCTCAAATCCCTCAGGTTAAGCCACCAGAGTGAGCTTGTCACAAGTTTTTAAATAGAACTAAGGAAGCAGTATATACAAAGAAAGGTCTTGGAGTATTTCCACTCTGCGAGGAGACCCTCACTGTCTACATGACCCAGGGAGCATCCCAGAGAGTACAGAGTATGGGGGCCTGTATTATATTCAAAATGTGTTTGCCCATCTAACAGTTCCATACAGAGTATGGGGGCCCGTATTATATTCAAAATGTGTTTGCCCACCTAACAGTTCCAGACCTTACCAGCCCAGATTAACTGGTGCCAATCTTGCTGCCCTCTGCCATTTTGTCATCTCAGGTTAGAGCAATTAATTGACTGTGTACAACTATTAGTTAAGAGAAGTGGGAAGGGGGATGTCCCCCATTATTTAAATGTTAAGTGTTGGAATTTTATTTCCTCTTTGATGAAAAGTTTGAAATTTTTACCCTGTCACAGAACAAAAGGAACTGTGACTTCTGTTTCACCATTTGCATAGCTGATTTTATGCACTTTTGACAGTTCTATCATGCTTCTGACAGTTATGGTCCCCCTCCCCCAGGGGAAGTTGAGAGGGGGATCTGTTTCTAACCCGTAGCAGCTCATCCCCAAATGTTACACTTTATGTGTAACCTGAAGAATGAGCAGAAAATTTTGCCTTCAGTTTAGAAAACAGCCCCACAAATCTCTAATGAAATAATTTCCTTACAGGTGAAACAAAACATTCTGATAAATCACCTCTTTCAGAATGCTAAACGTTCAGGGGTGGGGGTCCCTCAAAGAACATTCTAGCATCGGCCCAAAGGTCCTTGGGGATGTTGTCGGGAGATGCCCAAGCCAAACCACGTTGGAACATGAGCCATCCTTCCCCAAGCAGGTACTTGTGAGCCAGGTCTGTGTCCCTCTGGGGACACCACCACAAAAAAAGCATGGCCCCTGCTTACGGAGCTTGCAACCAGTGGGAGACACAGGCCGCATTTACATACTCACAGATGTGATAAAGATATGGAGGCACATGAAGGGCTTTCAAAATGAAATAATGTTGAAATGAACTAAGATGCTCCCACCCGATGATCCCACAGACCGGGAAGCTGACCGGCGGTTCTCAAGGAAGACTGTAGTATCCTTCTCTACCATCGTACTCTTCCTCACCAGCTAGCTCTGGGCATCTCCTTTGCAGAGAACCCAACGATTTGACAGGAAGGCCTGTTCTCATTTTCCCAGCCTTGCCTTTCCTTTCCAAGCCTTTGGTTTTTACCCCCCAAAGCTCCATACCCTTTCAAGCTCCCCATAAGGATGTGCTCAGGAATGGCTCTGGCAACCAGGGTCTAAATAAAGAAAGGGATGAAAAAAAGGGCCAGGCTTGGGAGGAAATAGAAAATTCAAATATTATTTTCCCCAACCCCTTTGAGTTGCATAAGATCCTGGACAGTGTGCCAAAGACTATCTATAATCAAAACTCAGGACAAGCCATCCTGAGAGAGCAAAGAGTGAAGAACACAGTGCATATCAGGTTTAAGGTTATGCCACACTTCCAGCAGATGGTCTGGTAGATCAGGAGAAATAGCCCTAGGAATCAGGTTTTAAAATGAGCCATTTCAAGTTGCATCTGGTTTATACACAAGAGAAAATAAAGAACTGTTACCATCGTAAAAGCAATTTGTCCCATTACGAGAAATTTCAGTATATACACAACACATTTTTCTCACATCTCAATGCAAATAGACTATTTTACAAGTTTGTTATTTTTAAACACGAGATTGGCACAGGTTCATAATAATGGTCTAAAGAAACCACCCGTACACAATTCTCTGAATTGCATTTCTTGCCATAACTTTGATGATAACTCAGAGCCAGAACCGGGTTACCTTATGCTGTTTGGTAAATGTCTGCATAGGACTCTGCAAACAGAAATAAGATCAGGCCAAGATGGCCACGTGCATAGGCAGATGCCCCGCACCTCCATTTTCCAGAGAGACGCTGCAGCAGATAAACTTGCTTATTCATTGGTGATCAATGGGCCATTGGGAGATAGGAATGGATTTCATTAGTCCAGTTCATAACTTGCAGCCCAAATTTAATCAAATGCACAGGACAGTGTCCTTCAAATAGGAACACAGATAGCCGTTCTACTAAAATTATCATGCCATTGAACTGCAAAATGGTCCTTCGAAGCACTTTCATAGGCATTTTATTGCCTCAACAGTAAAAACAGTGGTACTTTCTGGAGAAAAATTATAGCTGCCATTTCCAGGTTTTCTGTGGTAATTAACTTAGATGCAACGAGGTGATGAGAGGTCTCCCTAATGACTCTATCGCTCAGAAAGGGGACATTCCCCTCTGAACTCTTCAGACAGTATCATCAGGGTGTTGTCAGTGCAAACAATACCCTTATCTAGCTTCTTTTCAAGTCACCTGATTAACTGGAGAAAATAGAAACAGAGAGAAAAGAGCATGTCCTTGCACAGAGGAGGTAAATGTCACTGAAAGGCCAGGGGACAGTCCTGCCTTGGCTTGTGGCTCTGGCTGGGTCTCCTGGGGGCCACTCAGCTGCTCGTTGGCCAGCAGGTGGCTGGCTCTATCCTCAGTGGCCTTTCAGGGATGGGCACAAAAGCCACCTCCTCCAGGAAGCCCCACCCCCCCCTGCCCACTTGCTCCAAAGGAATAAAGAACCTCTGTGAGGCCTGGATCATAGTTCAGTTTCCATGGTGTGATCTGCATATTAAGTTGCAGCCTTGACCAAATTTGGAATTTCTCAAAATAAATTCCCAGGGAGGCAACAAGGACAAGTGGCCTCTGTGGTGGTGACTTACTTCTCCCATATCCAGCCCGTGCTCCACAAAGAGGGGCAGAAGGCCCAGGAGGGAGCCTCTCGGGCCCAAAGGCACCCTGGGAGGTAGAGACTGTGATAAGATTTCAGTCTAAATGGTTAACGAGGAACCTCATGCAATGTGCCCTCAGGAAAACAGAGCTGAAGAACTGAGAAACTGATTTTCTGTAAATACCTACCTTACAGAAGTCTGAAACTTACTTCCTGACCAGTGAGCATCTCCCAAGAATCTCTCCCCATCCTCAAGCCAATAAACTTCTTGCTGGAAGCCTGGCTGGACACTCCCTCTTGCATTCCTTGCCCTAAACGCAGCCCATCCTCAACCCTCCATAGACTCACCTGCAGCTTGTCACACCACGCTTAGCCCAAACTGCAAGTCCTTTGCTGTTCTTAAATAAACTTAATTTCTGGATATTTGAGCTTCTCTCTGTTTATTTCTTTATTTAGGTTGACAAGCAGGTATTTTGTCTTGCACTGAAGTCAGTGTAGGACCCAGGAAGTGCTTGTTAATGAAGCTATTCACAGTAATCATAATAGCTGACCTTCCTTCTGGGGTATGACATGCCCGACCCTGGGCTGCAGGCTTCACTCACGTGATCTCCACAGAGACTCAGGCTTCAGTGTGTCCACTCTGGGGAACCTTACAGGAGAAGGGAAGCCAGTCTCATAGGAACGTCTGAAAAAGTGTTGATTTTTCAAAGATGCCAAGGACATGTTTTTTCTAATAAAATGTCAAGGAAGTGGTGAGTATGTAGGTGTGTATGTGCATGCGTGTGTATGAGTGTGTGAGTGTGTGTGTGTGTGTGTGTGTGTCAGCGTGTGTGTAATTTCATGGTTTCCCTGGCCACACTGCCTCGGTGTAGGAGGCAATGCTGCCAGCCCCATTTTCAGGAGAGGGAAGAATGCCCACCACCATGCCGCCCGGCCTACCTGCCTGGTAATGGGCTCTGAGTCCCAGCAGGGCCCATGCCCTAGATCAGTGGTCCCCAACCTTTTTTGGGCCACGGACCGGTTTAATGTCAGAAAATATTTTCACGACCGGCCTTTAGGGTGGGACAGATAAATGTATCACGTGACCGAGACAAGCATCAAGAGTGAGTCTTAGACAGATGTAACAGAGGGAATCTGGTCATTTTTTAAACATAAAACATCATTCAGACTTAAATATAAATAAAATGGAAATAATGTAAGTTATTTATTCTTTCTCTGCGGATCGGTACCAAATGGCCCACGGACCAGTACTGGTCCACGGCCCGGGGGTTGGGGACCACTGCCCTAGATGACCAGGTTTGGGGCTGCAGCCTGACACAGACTCCCATTTGTTTCCAAGTCTCCCATGGGGTCATTGTCAGCCCAACTCATAAAACACCAAGTGTGGCCCCTGACAACACCGTGCGCCCCCTCCCTCGTCCCGTGGCAGACTTGAGCTGGGGGTGTGTGAGGTTTGAAAAGCAAATGTTCTTCTGAACCCTATGGGCTCATTATTCAGTAGAAGAGTGGCAACATAATGCATTTTCATTTACTTAGCCTTAAATATATGTAAATTAAAGGGTTTTCTTTTATTAAAAATAACACTGAAACTCACCACTGATGTGTTTTTGTTATTCTAAAAAGAAGCAGTACTAGAGGAATGAGGCTCTAATGACATTTCACATTCAGATTCCTGTCTTGCTGGAGAGAGAGGGGCCTCTCCACCGCAGGGCCTGAGCTCCCGAATAAAGCCCTGCCCAACGATGCTGCCATGGGCGGCTCTCACTTCCTGTATGTTCTCATTGTCTTACGTTGTGATGGAGGGAACGGCTCACCCTGGTTGGAAGCCTAATTGTACCCAAGAAAGAAAAATAAATTGCCGCTCTCCGGTTGGAGGCATGCAATGTTGGAGAAGCAGTGCTCGGTGGGGGAGCGGGTGCCAGAACTTCACTAATGTCAGGAAGGTAAAGGCCCTGCCGAGTCCTCTGGAAGAAAGAACTCAGCCCTCACAGCTCCGCCTCCCTCTCCCAGCCCTGCCGCGACAGCCAGATGATCACAAAGCCCCCAGAAGCCTGTGCCCAGTCTTTCCAGTGAATCCCACATGCCTGAGCCTGTGCTTCTCGTGGAACTCCCCTGCCAACAGCTGGCATCGACGTCCCCCACCCCCAGCTCACCCAGCCTTCTCAGCCTGACCCCAGAGTGTCCCTCTGGACACCCCTACTCCTTTTCAATAGGACCCTGCATTCTAGGCCATTAAAATTGGTTCAACCCTCTGTATCAGTGTCCTGGGGCTGCCGTAACGGACTGCCACAAACTGAGTGGCTTAGAGCCACAGAAATGTGTCCTCTCACTTGTCTAGAGTCCAGAAGTCCAAGATCAAGGTTGGCAGGGCCAGGCTCTCCTTGATTGCTCCGGCAACCCTCAGCATTTCTTCCTTGCTTCATGGACTCATCGCTCCAATCTTTGCTTTTGTGGTCAGATGGTGCCTTCCTTCTGTGTATCTGTCTTCAAATGGCATTCTCTGTGTGCCACTTCTGTTCTTTTAAGGACACCAGTCACAGGAGATCAGGGCCCACCCTACTCCAGCATGACCTCACCATAGCTTAACAAACTACATCTGCAATGACCTTGTGGATGTAGGAACACACTCATAAAAGAGATTCTAAATAAGTTCAGAGTTTGAGGTTCTGGGAAGGACATGAATTTGGGGGGACATTCTTTAGCCCAGTGTACCCTCTCCTCTTATATGTAAGGGGTGTGCATTGCTGAGGACCACACAGGGATGGGGTAGACAAATCCTTTCAATTCCCAGGTCTGTTGTCCTCCCACTGTTACCTGCTTTGAGCTGTCCCTGAGCTGCCATGCCTCTCTGTCCTCTTAGGATACAACTTCCTCTCCCTGGAACCCAACTCAAGACCCAGCCCCTTACCAAACCCTCTAAGTGGAGTTCGCTTTTAGTGGGCTCTGTCTTTCTGGCTGTGCTAACTCTTGCACATTCACCCCGTGTAACACAGGCGAGTCTGCTTCCTAATCACCTCCAGTCTCACGTTGATGACTTCCTCAGATGTGGCCCTTGTGTCTTCAGTTAGCTCCTATGCTTTTCCTAGACAGGGTCACATCCTACTCTCCTGTCTTCACTCCGGTATTTAGCAAGGTGCCTTGCACCATAGGTAATTAGGAGACATTTGGACGGTTGGGGGACCTTCCTGTTTCAGTGACATCCCAACCAGAGACTAAGATAAACACAGCTCTGTTGGGAATCACAGATTGGCTAACCAAGAAATGAAGACCACATCGATGTTGGCTTTTTCAATAAAATTCACAGTGAAATCAGAGTCTTCAAATTCCTTCCCGGCTCTACTTCATTGCTCAGCTGGTAGCAGAATTGGATGTTTTGGGCTTCAGACCCTTCATTCTCTTGCCACTTTTCCAGTAGTTGTTAGAGCACTAGAAACTGGGACAGGGTCTCTTACTCCACAGCCTGCTGCTACCTCTACCAGGAATAAGTGGGAGGGGCCTCCCCAGTAATGATAATGGGCCACTGGTCATGCTGGCTAGGGTCCTCCAAGGCCTTACTGCCATCTCGAATGGACCACAGCAATCAGACAGGGTGGCCACATGAGACGGAAAAAGTGTTAACGATTTAATTGGATCTACTAGAGCCCTAACATGATCCCTCAGGCAGACCCCTACCTGGACCTGAGAGTGAGACATGTTTGCCCTGCAGGCAGGGGCAGTCATAAATAGTCTCAGTTTCCTCAGCGGGCAGCCTTGGCCATGAACATGGGTTACAACCACCACTGCTAACACCTCAGTCTGCTCAGATGAATTCTCCACATGAGTCTTCACCTCCATGGGATACAAACAGGCCTTACACATTATTCCTGAATTTACCTGTTAACTACATCAAGTCCATACAGAACCTTCAAGCGGCTGAACATAGACTGTCATTCAGACCACTGGGGAATATAAACACCCACTACAGTCATGTGAAATCAAAGCCCAAGAATGAGCACAAAAAGTTTCTCATTCAAGTGTCAGGCATTTTTGAGACCAGGGCCTGAGCCCGGAATGGAGGGGACTGTGCACAGATTGGGATGAGGACACACTGGGGAGGAAGCCGGGAGAGAAAAGAGCGACCAGACTGAGAGCATTAACGGCAGCCCCGAGGCTCTGAGGTAAGGAATGGTTATTGGTTTTTGTAGATACACAGTCAAGTCCTTTGAAAGAACCATGTCTAACGCACAACCCAGCTAGAGGTGTGTGGACCCAGCAAATCCAAGGCAAAACTAATTGTGTTCTATTAATTATTTTCCATAGTTCTGAACCCCCAAGAGACAGAGAGGCACCATGTAAGGATTGAATACATCAATGAGGGTGTTTATTTGGACATGTTAAGGTCACCAGACCTGAAAAATGGGTAACACCTTTTAAGACATCAAAGCAACTATTTTCTTAATTCTTCTGTTGCCATAAGATGGTAAATTGACAAAAACTAGTCAAATGTTACAGCAAAATCCCAAATCTGTACCTCTTTGTGATCCTTTACAGAGACCTATAACACGAGCATTTGCTCCTTTTTAAAAATAGCATCCAGGCCTGACCTATGGTGGCGCAGTGGATAAAGCGTTGACCTGGAATGCTGAGGTTGCTGGTTCAAAACCCTGGGCTTGCCTGGTCAATGCACATATGGGAGTTGATGCTTCCTGCTCCTCCCCCTGTTCTCTCTCTCTATCCCTCTCTCTCTTTCTCCCCTCTCTCTCTAATAAAAATGAATAAATAAAATCTAAAAAAGTAAATAAATTAAAAAAATTAAAAAAAAAAAAAGCCTGACCTGTGGTGGCGCAGTGGATAAAGCATCGACCTGGAAATGCTGAGGTCACCGGTTCAAAACCCTGGGCTTGCCTGGTCAAGGCACATATGGGAGTTGATGCTTCCTGCTCCTCCCCCCCTTCTTTCTCTCCTCTCTCTCTCCCCCTCTCTCTCTCCTTTCTAAAATGAATAAATAAAAAAAAATTAAAAAAAAAAAAAAGAAATGCTGTTTTTTAAAAAAAAAATAGCATCCATTTGAGCCCTGGCTGGTTGGCTCAGAGGTAAAGCATTGGCCTGGCATGTGGAAGTCCTGGGTTCTATTTCCAGTCAGGGCACACAGAAGAAGCCACCATCTGCTTCCCTTCCCCCTCCCCTCCCCCTCTTCTTCCCCCTTCTCTCTCTTTCTCTCTCTTCTCCTCCTGCAGCCATGGCTCGATTGGTTTGAGCTCATTGGCCCTGGGCTCCATGCTGAGGATGGCTCCATGCCCCATGGGGCCTCGGCCCCAGGCACTATCAGTTCCCAGTATGGCCCCAGATGATCAGAGCATTGATCCCAGAGATGGTTTGCCAGGTGGATCCCATTCAGGGCACATGCAGGGGTCTGTCTCTCTATCTTCCCTCCTCTCACTTGGAAAAGAAGAAAAAATAATAAAATAAAATAAAACAGCATCTATTTGCATTGTGTTGCCTCTCATCTTTCCCTGAAGTATTCTACTACCAAAAAAAAAAAAAAATCCTTTTGTTCTTTTTTTTTTTATTTAAACATCTCATAAAAGGCCAGGGGAAACAACTGACCCAATTTGAATGGCAATTAATTCCATCACCAAAGATGGAGCCATATGATGTAAAGGGAGGCATTGTTTAATGGTCCATTAACCACAAACTACCTCAATTTCAGCAGCCCCTGTAAGCTAGCAACCAACTATTGAGCATCTCATTGGTTTGGGCTTAGGAATTAGAAAGACTGTAGAGAAAGGAGGAGCCCAAAACCAAAACCAGCCATTAGTCACAGAACACACACACTTGTCAAGGTGACAACTCTTTTGTTTTTATTAGGCTTCAAGAGAACCAAATGTGCCACCAACAACCCTCCAGAATATGAATGTGATCATTTAGGATGGTGCTAATTGCTCCCAAGCCCCATTCACAAATACTTTTGTAATAAGAGGAACACACTCATAGGAGGGATTCTTAAGATATATTTCTAAACATACTCAAAATAATGACTGTGCACTGTAGGCACATTCAGCTCTTTTGAGCAGCTATTTTGAGCCTGCGTGCTTTTACGTATGACCACCTGGATCCTTCACTAATGTTCCTTGAGCCTGGCTCCTTTGCTAGAATTTCAGATTGGGTAACCCACTGACAATATAGCAAGCCAATGAAAAAAACTTAGGCTCATATAGTTCCAGGTATTCTAAAATTACTCATTTGCTATGGATTACTTACTCATCACCTTCCTTCCAATGACTGTAGGTAAATTATTATTACTCCATTTTGCTTCAGAAGCAGTGTACTGGCTTTTGATGAATTTCCCTAAATTTCAAAGAGGAACAAATATGGTCCAGCCACAGATATCTAAGCCAAACCAGACACTTTCATGCTTTCTTATAAAACAGTTGTTTAGCTGAGAGAGGAGAAATCATCAATATAAATACCATCCTCCCTCCAGGCTTAACACAGGGGCATGCCCCTTTCCGCATTTAGAGGGGCTGTTATTTGGCCATGTTTCCATCTGGAGCAGAGGGCAGGAGGCAATAAATAGCATGAGCCATATCCCATGAAGGAAACGGCACTCACTTGCTCGCCCCTCTGATCACCACTAAGTAGGCTCACAGCAGCTTTGTTCATACAAAATACAGCCAAGTAGGGCCAAACCTTCAGAAACAAAATTTCTTCTCCAAATTCTATCTCATTCAGCCCTTTCTGGATCTACTGCATTCTGGACGCCTACCAGAGCCACTGAAAGCTGGGGTTGACCAGGTGGCCATTGTGGGACATCACACCCAGCAGAGACCTGGGGGCACCTTGCCATGAAACAGGAAGAAAGTTCTTAAGGAAGACAGGTAAAAGTTAAATAAACAGGCAGTATGAGAAGCACGGAGTGTTCTCTTTCTCAGTGCCGTGATACAAATACCAATCACAGGGTGAGTCTGGAAGGGTCCTGGCAGGGCAGGAAGTAGCAAACATTCAGCTAGGAAAGCAATAATGCCTCCAATGACTAAAGGCCACTGTAACGTCAGTATTGGGATATTTGCAGCAGGCAATCATTATGTGGTCCTGCATGGAAGGGCCACCCTCTCACACAGGAGACAAGTATAGAGGCTTCCCCCAGCTGTGACATCCGGTAACTGAAAGTCTGAGCTCTGGGAACAAACACCAGGTATCTGGGGCTATGATGGCTTCACCCACTGAAGAACAATCTGCAAGGAGTCAGATGGTTAAATGGTCATTTTCTGCCCACCTGCTCCTTTCCCTGTGCCTTTGGGTCTCTCTTCAGCCAGGGACTGAGCGATGACATGTGCTTCTGTTTATTATTAGTTTCCAAACCTGCCACCAAACTGTGAATGTTCACATAGCTGCAGCTGCTAATGCACCTCCTTTGGGCCCCTATCAGAGAGGGGCCCAGGATGCTTTGGGACTCATCTGCACCTGTAGTGACTAGGAGACCCTGGAGCAAGAGACACTCCCTTAGGAGAGAAGTAACCCAGATGTCTTTCTAGGTGAGGGGAAAGAAGGGAACACTTGTACTTCCACACTTCAGTGCTTTTTCCTTACAAACACACCGAGGTACCACGAGACTGCACACCTGTCCCGGCTTGTAAATTGAAAACATATTTATTGCTTTGTTTCTGGTTTCCTTTTTCTTTTTTCTTTTATCCTTTCTTTCTTTTTTCTTTTTTTGAATAGATGGAAATTCTCCTACTCTGCCACAGACTTGCTGAAGAAATGCATAATTAAAAATAAAAAGAGAAAGTCTCTTAAAGGCTGTTTACTTGGGCAATGACGGTGACACAAATGTTTCTTTCTCTTCACAGGGCCCACCCACAGAAAGGAGCAGAACAATGGCGTGGGGGCCCACCAGGCACTAGACAGCCCTGGAGAGGCCTCTGGCTCCGGCTGGCTGGGCCCATTCAGCTCCGTGGACCGTCCTACGCTCCGACAGTCTGCTAATTACATGTCAGCCTGGCAACTCCAGCCCGCGGGCCACCTCCAATTATAACCGCATTGACATTACTCAAGTAGTTCATGTGTTTACATAGTTCGGTGAGTCTCTCTTAATTTTCAAAAAAAAGTGGAAAATTACCAATATTTTTTTAAAAAGGAGTGGGCTGACCAGGGAGAAAGGATTCACTTTGCATGTGTATCAATATTGAACAGGAAGCCCAAAGTTCTGCTTTTATGTTGCTCTTGCCTTGGACAAACTTGAACAACCACCCCATAAACTCTCAGGGCAAATTCCTAAAGGCTCTTTCAATCTCCAAATTGATAGATGCGTGTCAGAATCGGGTCCTCTGCGCACAGAGGGTTTAAGTTATCGCAGCAGCTAAATAACAAAAGTTACATCATTTTCATCAACATTCATCATTCTAATTGCCTGAGCCCCCCCCCCCCACACACACACCAGAACAAAGTCACACTATAGTTTTATGGTATTTGATTAATGAGGGCAGGAAAAATTGAAGTTTTTGCAATAAAACTAAAAAAAAAAAATCCACAGACTTTTATCGTTTTTTCCCTTATGATTTTAATTTAATGGCTCGTGTTTTCATTACTGCAGAGGCTGTACACTTTAGCTTGCAATTATGTCCCATCTGTGAAGCACTGTGTTATTACAGTTTATTCTAGTAGCTTTTCAATCACTTTTGAGTTGGGCTTTACAAGTATTCTTGCAGCAGGTGGGCTTCCTGGCATCAGCCCAGGAACACACAAAGCGCAAAGCTGGAGTTTAATGGCAGCATATGCATGTGGCACAGAGCACCAGCCTTCCCCCATATGCTGCTAAGCAGCCTCTTCAGCCTGCCAGTCACTCTTCTTACTGACTACAGTCTCTAAGTAGTTTTCTGCCAGGGAAAAATATACCAAGGCAGCAAATTTCTCCAGTGCACCATCCTTATTACTGAGACAACCCTGTCATTAGCACAAGCACAATGAACCTGAACTGGGGATGCATACCAATTAGGTGGCACGGAGCACTTTTGCTTCTTATCTCTATGGAAACGCCCCCCCCTCCTCCGGCTGCAGTGGACAAGCAGGAATGTCCCCCACACATATGTCACCTAGTTAACACTGTACACTGTGATGTGAACCAAAATCTGCTCTAGCCCCTTCAGCCGCGGAGAGAAAGGAGCGGAAACAACAGAAGTCTCCGCACGTTTGGGAGGCATTCGCCTTTAGAATTCTGGATCCTGCGCAGCCATAGCTCATAGCCACGAACAGGAAACAATGTTTAAATCTATAAATAATATTCTCCTACTAAATCTAGCAGGAAAATTCAAGGAATCTAAAGGAAAATGCTTTATCCCATTAAAAATATATAGACCTAACATTTAAAAAAAATATATTACCATGAAGAATGTTTCACTTCTAAGAGGCTGGGACAGCTCCTGAAACCACAAGCCTCATAGCCCTTCTTCCCTGGAATTTTTATCTGCTCCCCTATACAAAATAAGCACAAAGTGACAAAGAGCCAAAATGTTTGTGTGTAAAGAATGTTCCCACCTGAATGCTGTGAATTTTGCAAAGACATACCAATAAAGGCTTTTGTTTTCTTTGTGTGTAGGTGTGTGTGTATAAAACAGAAAGAGAGCAAGAGAGGAAGAGAGAGAGGAAGAGAGAGAGGGAAGAGAGAGATTGAGAGAGAGAATGAGGGAGAGACTCAGTTTTTATTTCACAGCTCAATCTCCATAAACCTGAGAGATTCTGACTTCACGGGTCTGGGCTACTTTAATTTCAGTGTGAACCGTCAGTGGATGACACAGCACAGCTTTATTGGCCCCGAAATTCCACCGGCAGTTCTAAAACAGAGGAGACCCCTGACGCGGGCACCTGACACTCTGTCCCCTGCTCCCGAACTGGCTGACCCTCTTCCTTAACTAAGATCCCCCTCAGCATCATTTCATGGATAAGTTCAGTCCTTCTCTTCAGACTGAGAGTGCTGGACACCTGAGTCTTACTTTCTTCGCGGAGGGATATTGTTTTCAACGCTGTCTCTCAACTGTCACACACCTTTCAGTCAAGGGACCATCTCAGCTGATGGTAGGCAGCAAGGAACACATTCACATGCTCCTTCTGTCCTGCACGTCCAGGGGACCCCCGCTGAAGTTCATGGCTCTTTGGAGTAAAACTATGCAACAGCCCCGAACTTACTAGGAATCTAAATGAAGTACTGTTTAAGGTGCACATAAAGTATTATTTTCAAAGAGCACCCATCAAGTATTAGATGCCATGAAATAAAGTCCTGCTGCCGAGACAGTAACTCAGGGAGATGGAAAATAACGTGAAGTCAGAAAAACTGCTTTATGAGCACAGAATCGACTAAACTTGTGTCAGGACGAGTGCTATTCCCCAGGAACTATCACTTATAGAACTTTTTTTTTTTTTCATTAGAAAAGTAATTCTAGATATATGTGAAATTCACTGGATTCTAATGGGAATAATTTCCTCCTGCATAATGTGTTCCAGTGGGAATCGTACAACTCTTTGATTTTTGTTTTTAAGTTAAAGACATCAAGGGAAAAAGAAAACTTCTGTATAAAGAGAAAGAGCAGTTCTCAGCCAGAGCAATCCACCTTCGGCAAAGTGGAGACAGGCAGAGGGAGGCGGAGCCCAAAGAGGTTTAATTCCGCGCTAAGGGCTATTGGTCTTCTCCCCAAATGCAAGAGGGTCAGCATTAAGGACTGGAACTGGGAACAAGTCAGTAACCTGGCCTTCTACCTACTTCAGGGATTTCTGTGGAAGAGTTGATTAATTATGAAGAAGAACATGCATTCCCTGGCCACAGTGCTGCAAATTACTGTAAGAACCCAGGAAATGAAAGCAACTTGTCTTTATTTCCATTTATTACATTTTCTCCCTTCTCAAAGTAAGATCCTGGAACCCACCTTAGGTGACCCCACCCACTGAAGGGAATGGAGCGTGGGGCATGTCAACCCCCCACTCCCAACCCCATTGATTTTTTTTCCCTTTGTCCCTTTAAGGATAGCTAATCTCTGCCAGGACATCACAGGTTGGGATGCAGCTGGAGAGATAGGAGCTCCTTCAGACCACAATCTGACATCATAAACAAGGCCAACATTTCCATCCCCTGAGTGAGAGTGAGGAACCTCTTTTTTGTTCTTGTACAGGTGGTCTTTCCCTGTCTGTGACCTCAAACCTCACACATTCTAGGCAGGCTGACTTAGGACATGTCTACCCATGTAACAGACATAGGCAAGGCGCTGGCCCTATACCCGAGCCCCTGCATTTCTCAGTCAATGCACAGAGACAGTGTGTGATCATTGGTGGAACTGAGTCCAATCCAGGGCATTCGTGCTGCCAGCCACCGTTGCCCTTCAGTCTTGTTCCGCCTGCCTGGGAGATGAAGAAGCCGTCAGGCTGACTGGTGGGCCCCCGCCATGTGCCCATGAGCAGGCACCCATTCCTTTTGGCTAGTGTTCAGTCCAGTCAGCCAAGTGACTATTCTGATTGGTCAGGACCTGAATCTCATGGTTAGTAAACATTTTGAGTACCACGCTCTTTGGGCCCATACTTTTCCTTCGTGGGTGCTGCTACGGGTTGAATTGTGTCTCTAAAAGACAGGTGAAAGCCCTAACTCCAGTATATCAGAATGTGACCTTGGTTGGAAATAAGGCCATTGCAGATGTAACTAGTTAAGATGAGGTCACACTAGAGAAGGTGGCCCTGATCCAATATAAAGGGAAATCTGGATGCAGAGAAGAGACCACAGAGAGAAGATGGCCACATGAGGACAGAGGCAGAGGCTGGAGTGATGCATGTACAAGCCAAGGAACGCAAGGCCAGAGCTGGAAGAGACAAGGAAGGACCCTCTCCTAGAGCCTGCAGAGCAAGAACGGCTTGCTGACACCTTGATCTTGGACTTCAGCCCTTCAGGACTGTGAGAGAATAAATATCTGTTATTTCAAGCACCTCATTTTATGGTGCTTTATTATGGTAGCCCCCCAAAAAACTACTATAGGTGCTTATTAGGTAATGAGTTTCTAGACTTGTAAAATAAAGAAAGAAACTTGGCTTTGCAATGAAAAAGCACTTGGCTCTAGATCCCAGGGAATATAGAAAAATAATGAGTTCAAGGGCTCTGGAGCCCTGGAAAAGTTAGTCTCTCTGACCCTCATGTTCCTAGTTTATAAAATGAATATAATAGTATCTAACCTATAAATATTCTGCAAGGCAAAAATTAGTTAATCCATGTGTAAAAATAACATTTAGTATATAGTAAATGCTTGGTGAATCATTTATATATCTCAATATAGTAAAATTTGTTAGGATAAAATATCTTTTTTTTTTCTGTTCTTAAAAACCACATTTAGCCTGACCAGGCAGTGGCACAGTGGATAAAGCATCAAACTGGGATGCGGAAGACCCAGGTTCGAGACCCCGAGGTCTCCAGCTTGAGTGCGGGCTCATCTGGTTTGAGCAGGGCTCACCAGCTGGGACCCAAGTTCGCTGGCTTGAGCAAGGAGTTACTCAGTCTGCTATAGCCCCACCACCAAGGCATGTATGAGAAAGCAATCAATGAACAACTAAAGTGCCACAACAAAAAATTGATGCTTCTCATCTCTCTTCGTTCCTGTCTGTCTGTCCCTATCTATCCTTCTCTCTGACTCTCTCTCTGTCTCTGTCAAAAACCAAACAAAACAAATAAGAAAACCCACATTTAATTTTGTGCTATCACTGTTAAGTACTTTTCCAATTCTCTTGCAGTCATATCAACACAAGGTTTCTTTTAACATATGAAAGAAAACAACAAACTTGTGTTACATGGACAAAAAAAACTGTTTCATAGAATTAATGTATAGCCTAGACTCTTCTAGGCTTTTCCCAATCTCAGATGACCTCCTCGACCTCCAATTCTATGTCACCCTTAGCATCAATAACACTATATTCTAAACCATTTTATGAGTCGGTCTTTTGGTTGATTTTTCTCTTTATGTTTATCTTTCTATCTCCCCAAATAAACAGTAGGTGCCTTGGAGATATGGATTCTATCTAATAATTCCTCATATCACTAGCCTTCATGTATTATCTTGTATATGAAATGACCTTAAGACATTGTATGAAGAAAAATTAAGTAAGATAAAAAGAAAAATAACAGAGCTTTTAAAACACTTTCAATATGCTGCCCAGCTTGATCTAGCCTAATAGGGTCTTATTGCTTTTCTTTTTTCTTTTTACATTTTTTACAAATGAATATATAAGGAATCAGAAAGGCTGTATTCTTTGGAATCCAAGCCTATGCCCTACTTAATAGCTAAGACCGTTCATTTGGCTCTTGAATCTTTGATACTTGGGGAGGGGTGATAATGGGGAACTCTAGGGGGTTTCTACCCATCTCTGGGCATTGTTATCACAGCTAGAGGTGACTTTAAGGTTTTCTTTTTTAATAAATTGGAAAAATGATAGTAAAATAGAAGTGCAGTAGGAAAAATGTATTTGGGTTCTAGTCTTGGTTTTTCAACTAACTAGCCATCAGAAATTTGTCAAGTTATTTTATTTCTTTGGGTCTCAATTTCCTTATTTTTTAAGTGCGATAATTTCGAATGATTCATTCACCATTCCAATACGTTTGCTCCTTCCCTCAGTATTTCACCAAATAAATTTATTCCTTATTTGAACTTAATATAGACACTACAGTGAATAAATGCATGTGGGAGTCAGGCTCTACCATCTGTAGGCTGTGTAACCTTGGGCAAAAACACTTCTCTGAGCCTCAGTTTCCTCACCTGCCAAACAGAAACACTAACACCTTATACACCAAATGTCATTCTCTGTATCTCTGACAGTGCTAAGTGCTCTGCAGATACTTGGCACTTCTTCCTCATACAACCACCTAGTCTTAGTCTCCTCATATACACACGAAAGCACTGGGCACGAGGACAGTAACTAGCTCTCCCAAGCTCCATGGCTCACAGTGCCAGCGCCGACACCTCCACCCAAGCAGCAGCCCCAGTACCTGTGCCCTCTGAAGGCACAGTGCTATTGCTCCTCTTGGTGATACGGGTAAAGTTAAATTAAGTAGCAAGTGTAACCATGTGGAAGGTGCACAGTGCTTAGGACTCAGTAGTTATTAACTCTAAGTGGGGTCATCATACGTAATTCCTCTCTCTGTTTTGAAAGTATAAGGTGTCACTGTTAATAATTATACTGAAACAACAGGTAGAACCTAGGAGTCTCTCAGGCAAACTGGATCACAGATTCTTAGCTGTAGTTATTATTCTGGATTGTAAACTCTCCGAGAGAAGAGTCTATATCTTTCCACATACACTGTCCACACAAATATGGATGATGGTGTTTCCTTCCGGAAGGGGAGTCTGAGGCATAAACAACTGAGAGGAGACTGACTGAAGTTCCTTTCAGCCTCTTAATCTGCATCCAAGATTCTGAGGCTGGAAAGATGCTGGTGACACCTGAGACCATGATAAAGTAACACTTCCTTTTTTTTAATTAAGTAAGAGGAGCGGAGGCAGAGAGACAGACTCCCACAAGCACCCCAACTAGGATGCATCTGGCAAGTCCACTAGGGGGAGATGCTCTGCCCATCTGAACATTGCTCTATTGCTCAGCAACCAAGCTCTTCTTAGTGCCTGAGGCAGGCCATAGAGCCATCCTTAGTGCCCATGGCCAACTCACTCCAACTGAGCCATGGCTGCAGGAGGGGAAGAGAGAGAGAGAGAAGTGAGAGGGGGAGGGGTGGAGAAGCAGATGGGCACTTCTCCTATGTGCCCTGACCAGGATTCAAACCTGGGACATCCACACACCAGGCCGATGCTCTACCACTGAACCAACCGGCCAGGGCAGGTAACACTACTGAATCCCTACAATGGTGAATCAAATAGAGATAACTTGACTCTGTGTGTGTCTGTGTGTGTGTGTGTGTATGTGTGTGACAGAGATAGAGAGAGGACAGATAGATAGGAAAGGAGAGAGATGAGAAACATCAATTCTTCATTGCGGCACCTTAGTTTCTCATTGATTGCTTTCTTATATGTGCCTTGACTGAGGGGCTACAGCAGACCGAGTGACCCCTTGCTCTAGCCAGTGACCTTGGGCTCAAGCTGGTGAGCCTTGATCAAACCAGATGAGCCCATGCTCAAGCTGGCGGCTTCAGGGTTTCGAACCTGGGTCCTCCGTGTCCCAGTCGGATGATCTATCTACTGCACCACTGCCTGGTCAGGCTTTATTTTTTTTCCCACCCCCCCCAAAGTGAGAAGTGGTGTGGGGGGAGGCAGACAGACTCCCACATGCACCAGACCATGGGGCTATGCTTGGCTCTTCTGGGGCATTGTTCGGCTGCAATTGGAGCCATTCTAGCACCTGAGGCAGAAGCCATGGAGCCATCCTTAGCGCTCGGGCCAACTTTGCTCCAATGGAGCCTTGGCTGCGGGAGGGGAAGAGAGAGATAGAGAGGAAGGAGAGGGGGAAGGGTGGAGAAGCAGATAGGTGCTTCTCCTATGTGTCCAGGAATCGAACCCGGGACTTCTACACACCAGGCCAACACTCTACCGCTGAGCCAAGTAGCCAGAGCCAGGCTTGATTATTTTTAATGTACTCATCAGTATGATCTTCCCAAGGATGGAGAAAGAATAACACTGAACATTATTATGTCTCTCATTTCATAAAATCCACACATAATTCAGATCATATTTGTAGTTAAAATAAAATTAAGACATAATAATTATATTACATTGGAAGAAGCAGGCCTAAAAATTTCAGTTGTGCAAGAAGCTATTGATGTGTCTAGAAGCTTCTAGAGGCTGCTGAGTAGGCTAGAAGACCATGTGTGTATAAAAGTTGCCTCAGAGTCAGAGGACCCCAAATTCAAGCTTTAGCTCCTACTCACTAGGATAATCACTCTACATCCTTATTGTCCTTAGTGAAAATCAGGATACTACTTGTCTTATCTCACCTTTACAGGATGTTAAGAGAATCAATCACATAAAGTAATTCAAACACATTTTTTCAATGATTTGATATTTATTGCATACCTACTCTGAGCTACGTGTGTGAAGCACTGCGAATGCAGTGCACTGAGCGAGACAGACAGAAATAAACCAGCAACTATAATGGAATTTGTTGAAAGTAATGATAAAAACATGATTGGGGCCCTAGCCGGATAGCTCAGTTGGTTAGGGCATCATCCCGAAGGGCAGGGGTTGTGGGTTCAATCCCCGGTCAGGGCACATACAGGAACACAGTGATGTTCCTGTCTCTCTTGCTTTCTCCCTTGTTCTCTCTAAAATCAATAAAATAACATTTTAAAAAAAAACATGACTGGGGAGTTGGTAGATTTTACAAAGTATGCCACGGTCTGTCCTGAATTCAGTGCATGGAAATCGGACCCTTAGGCCAGCACCACAGATGCTATCTTATTTGCTTGTCCATATTGAAATGATGATTGAAAACATTCTGTTTTTTAGATAGAAAGCCTGGATCTTTGTTCAAAATGAACAATATTAATAGCAAAGATTTGTAGCAAGTTGCCACTATAACAAGGCCAATTTTTACAATCTTTTATAGGTGTTAAAATATATATTAATGATCAACTGATTTGATCTTTGTCCCATTTGCTAAAATGTCTTCCCTGGATGACATTTAAGGTCCCTAGGAATAGCCCTGGTCATTCTTTCCTATTTGTAACTACCAATTTACTTCACTTCCGCTATCAAAGTGCAGATCATAGCTCCCAGTTTTCTAATCTCAGCTCCTTTCAAGTTGATGTAGCACAGATGAAATTTTAGCCTCTGTCTCCTGTAATTATGCAAGCTGAGAACATGAAAGTTGTGAGTACATAAGAACACTTTTCTAACTTACTCTATTGAGTCCGCACCATAAAGGGAAGGTAAACAAATAAAAGAAATGAATGGGGCCTGACCTGTGGTGGTGCAGTGGATAGAGCATCAACCCTGGAAATGCTGAGGTTGCCAGTTCGAAGCCCTGGGCTTGCCTGGTCAAGGCACATATGGGAGTTGATGCTTCCAGCTCCTCCCTCCCTTCTCTCTCTCTGTCTCTCCTCTCTGTCTCTCCTTCTCCTCTCTAAAAAATGAATAAATAAATAAAAATAAATAAAAATAAAAAAAAATTAAAAAAAAGAAATGAATGGGTAGCTTGCCTTACTGGCCAGGTCAAAAAGCACAGAAAATTCTCCTTTCATGAAAGCCAGTGGATGTGGGTTTGTCCTGACCTTGACCTTGGAGCAGAGGTTGCCTGCTCTCTCCTTCCTGAAGACTCTTGTGGGTTGTCTTCTGTGACTTCCATCACAACTGTCCTCCCACTAAGGCTTTTTTCTAGAACCTTCATGGTTTTCTTCTTCTCGATTTTTGTCTTAAATATTGGTGTTTTGGCCAAATACCCTTGGGTGACCATGACCATTCTCACTTGTGGCAAAGACTGGCTAGAGGCTCACCAAACCTTTTCCACCAGTAGCTGAAGTACATTCCTCAGCCTCCCTTGCAGGCGGGCTAGGATGTGTGACTGTTGGGCCCATAAGAGCCCTAAGGACATTTTCCAGACTTCCATTCCATTGGCTATTCCAGGAGGCCAGAAGAGACGACAGCCCCACAAACGGAACACCCGGATGGGTCCTCGGCCTCTGTTTGGAGAAGGAAGTCCAGGGGCGGTGTCTGTCCTGGAAGGCCCCGTCACCTGTGCCAGTGGGCAGTGAACTTTCCCCACTGCTCTTAGATTCGGGGGTGGTCTGCTCTGCAGCCAGCATCCACCTGCCTGATTACCATGGCCTCAGATTTGTGCCCCTCTTCTGGGCCACTGCTGGTTATCCCCTTCCCATTCACCACCAAATGCACTACCAGCATCTCAAGACAAGCTCATCTTCTCTCTACTGAACCCCAACTGTCCTTTTCTCTGTCTTCTCTGCCTCTCGAAAAGGTGTTAACCTTCACCAACACCTACGCCAGCTGACAAGTCATCGTCCTCGACCGTGCCCTCCTCTTGGCCCAACCTCCCCCTCCCCCGCCCCGCATCAGACTTCCTGATGTCTCTTATGTCTAGATACCACTGTCCCCTCAGATCTGGCCCTCTGAACCCCTGGCATGGCCCCCCAGGAAACCCTTTCTATCTTCTTAACATAAAAGAATATATGTTTGATTATGATGTCACCCTGCTAAAAACAAAACAAAACTAAACTAATTTTCCCATGGGGTCTAGGACCATTCAGGAGAGGCTCGGGACATGCCTGCAGCCTCCCCTCTCCCTCCTGCCCTCTCAGCCTGCAGCTCCCTCCCCGTGCTGTGCCCCTCCCAGCCCTGCTCCTCCCCTCATCCCTGGATGGAAACTGACACCCTGCAAGGCTGTCCAGTGTACTTTTCTTCATCAGTTTCCTACATCCTCTGCTAACCACAGGCTTCCCTAATTCCTGTGTTTACAAGACAGGGCCCAACACAGAGAAAGGGCCTAATGAATCACAATGACTGAAGAATGTGGGTATGAATGATAGACACCGTATTTCCAAACCCTCCCCACCATCACCACCCTGAACCTACATTTTGCTCCTGTTATGGAATTGTCTCTCTGATCAGGTCCCCAGAAGCAGGTGCCCAGTTCTCACTACGGGGCTGACCTCACTCAGCGTTATCCAGTGGTCACCATGCCTGATGTTGCAGGGTACCAGGCCGCTCCTAGCTGCTCTGAACTGCACTCCTCATTGACATTGTCATTGATTCCCTGTTGCTATAAGTCTAACGAGAAGGGATGTGTGGAAGCCCTTTCAAAGTTCAACACAAGTGTTCATAGGTATCGCCATTTTTATCTTCACTATTAGAGACATCAGTCGAGGTGAACTGTGACCAACATCCAGATCTATTTTATTTATTTGAAATGTATTTGTAAAGGCTTTAAACCTCTGACCTCAAACATGGTCTTTTCCAATGGGCCTGGGTAGTAATACCATTTTGTGGGGAGAAGAAAAGGAGGGAGATAGAAGCCCTGATGCATCTTGTCTGGCCTTGGCTGGTTGGCTCAGTGGTAGAGTATCAACCCAGTATGTGGAAGTCCTGGGTTTGATTCCCAGTCAGGGCACACAGGAGAAGCAACCATCTGCTTCTCTACCCCTCCCCCTCTTGCTTCTCTCTCTCTCTCTCTCTCTCTCTCTCTCTCTCTCTCTCTCTCTCGCCCCCTCCTGCAGCCATGGCTTGATTGCAGATCAAGCCCTGGGTGCTGAGGATGGCTCCAGGGCCTCTGCCTCAGGTGCTAAGAAGAGCTCAGTTGCTGAGCAATGGAGCAATGCCCAAGATGGTCAGAGCATTGCCCCCTAGTGGGCTTGCTGGGTGGATCTCAGTCAAGGCACATGTAGAAGTCTGTCTCTGTGCCTCCCCTCTTCTCACTGAATAAAAAAAAAAAGCCCACTATTTTCCTTAAACATCCTTTTTAAAAAATATCATTCCTTATTTTGTTTCATTTTGTAGGGGTTGGAACAGGTAGAATGCAAGTTTATAGCTAAAGGCCAAGAGCTACACTTCAAGCTAAAAGATATTTGGTTGATTCCTAATGGGTCTTCCAATTCTTTTACTCCTTATAGCTAAAAGACAGATTTTAAAATTAGGTGAGCAAGACACTGCTCTAACCACTCACCACATAATAAGATTTGATAACTTCTCATCTGGGGCTCCAATCATAGGTGCTGGGTCATGGCTTGACTTCAGAGCTGCTTACTGTCCCCTTGGGGCATCCCTACCACCATGTTCTATATCAGTGTTCCTGCCAGAGACATTTCTGGTTTCCCAGATCCTGAGCCTCCAAATAGAGGCCTGTCTGGGAAAGGCTGACTCCAAGCATATCACGGGTGCCTTTCACCATTACACGCTACCCAAGCCCGCCCCAAAGCTCTGCCTCATACCTCTCACATGAGAGTGGCTATAGTCATCCAGAGATTTTGTTGATATATACTTGACCCCTAAAAGTCCAAGGCATCACTGAAAACATTTTTCAAGGCCAAAATTGGCACATTTTTCTAGTAGAACTTCAAAATGTAAGACAAATTTTAAAAGCATCTGCTTCCTCCTTAGAGAGGATTTTCAGAAGCTTTAAACTTAAATGACTAAGAAACAACCTATCGCTTGAACCAGCTCTCCTTCTTATAAAGGTCCTGCAGGAGAGGCAGCGGACAGAGGACGGGAGAGAAGGGCAGAAGGGGCACCGTGCACTGGGCTCCACAGCCACCAGTGGGTTTCAGACTACTGTGTACAGAGGCTGTGGGATTGCTCAAAGCAGTTCTCACATTCTCATAAAAGACAAGGAAGCTGTTTTCTTCTGGATACCCTACCTGTACCTCTTTGACTTTGCTGATCATCGGCTCTACGTCTGGCCTATTTCTGGAGCTGCATGTCTCCAGATACGCTCAGTTCCCCGCTCCATTCTGAATTCTCCTCTCCCGTTCAATCTCTACCCTCCGTAGTAGTTAAAAAAGACAGATGCTGTCTGGGCCGAGGAAAGGGGAATGAAATTATCTGTAATCTGGTTTTATGCAACCAAATGCATGTAGTTAAGTATATTCACGTTAATATCCACAGATGGAAATAAACAGAATGGTCTTCTCTACTTAGTTACAAGACCTTCGAATCTTAGCACCAAAGTGGCTGTTTCGAACCCGGTGCCCAAACTTAAGGCTGCGCTACATGCAAAATCTTTTCTAGGCGGAAGGGGCTGCCGCGTATTTACAGAAAAAATCTCACATATCTTTTTCAAGAGCTCTCTCCCAAAATTAAATTAATGCCTTCACTATGGGGAAATTCTACTATCATGTGAGGCCCGCCATTTCTCCCCCTTCCTCGTCCCCTTCTAGTTGGAGGCAGGTAGCTCTGTTACAACCTTCATTGAACAGATTGTCCTTTTAGATCAAAGTACTTAACCCCTCAAATATGCCCCAATAACCACAAGGTTGCAGCACGCAGTTTGGAGTGGAGCAGACCTGCGTTCAAATACTGTCAGCTATCAGCTGTGAACTGGGAGAGTTACTTATCTGTGTCAATATCTCTATCTACAAAGTCAGGGCCACATAAGCCCTGGAGGGTGATTGTAAATATTAACTGAACTAGCATTCGTAGACTTCTAATAGAGTCCCTGGCAAGGCAGCAGGTGCTCAGTAAATGGCCTGCGCGACTCTCTTAGGAGGAATGAAGCAGACATTCAGCAGGAGGATTGACACCAGAGCTGAGCATGGGCACTTGCGTCCCTGGGCTCTGTTCAGTGACAGACAGCCTTCTCTATCATATTGCTATCAGAATGCTCAAGATGACTTTCAGTTCCATGTAAACAACAGGTTTATTTCTACTTCCTTTCTGTACTCTGTACAAAGCAAATAGGAAGAAGAAAGAAGGCTAGCATCATGTTAATGGAGCATTCCAGTTCAGAGCTTTAAGAGACAGGAGAACTTCGTCTGCCCACTCAGTCCACACTTCAACCTCTAGGATGGAACATCAGAGTTCAGCTGGAGAAAGTGCGGGAGACAGCAGAGAGGAGGCACCGAAGTGGGGGATGTCGGCTGATGAGACACCGCAGCTGGGTTGGCCCTGGCCGGTTGGCTCAGCGGTAGAGCGTCGGCCTGGCGTGCGGGGGACCCGGGTTCGATTCCCGGCCAGGGCACATAGGAGAAGCGCCCATCTGCTTCTCCACCCCCCACCCCCCTCCCTCTTCTCTGTCTCTCTCTTCCCCTCCCGCAGCCAAGGCTCCATTGGAGCAAAGATGGCCCGGGCTCTGGGGATGGCTCCTTGGCCTCTGCCCCAGACGCTAGAGTGGCTCTGGTCGCGGCAGAGCGATGCCCCAAGGGGCAGAGCATCTCCCCCTGGTGGGCAGAGCGTCGCCCCTGGTGGGCGTGCCGGGATCGGTCGGGCGCATGTGGGAGTCTGTCTGACTGTCTCTCCCCGTTTCCGGCTTGAGAAGAGAAGAGAAGAGAAGAGAAGAGAAGAGAAGAGAAGAGAAGAGAAGAGAAGAGAAGAGAAGAGAAGAGAAGAAACCGCAGCTGGGATTCCCTCTCTTGTGCGTTTACAGTGGACTCTGTCGTGATTTTATATTTTCTTCATAATTTTCACAATGAAGAATGCCCAGTTTGTAATATGATGGCTAATAGTCAAATACCAGCAAGATGCTCCAGTGTTTGGATTGAGAGAAACATGTGACGCCCACTGCTAAAAAGAAAGCTTCCCGTTAGCACCAACAGAATTCAAAATGTCAGTTGAGGGAGAACCCTTTCCGCCATCCCCTCTGCACACGCACTGCGTCGGACATCGGCACCCTCCGCTGGCAGTGAGCAACACTGGCGCCATTTTGATTTCTGTCCTAGGGGAAGCTAATCAAACTGTGGAAATGAAAGTAAGAGCACTTGAAAGGAAATATAAACAAAGACATGAGAAATGTAAAATAGAAATGCTTTGAGCTCACGGAACATTTCAGGGACGGCTCCACTGCTCTGTGAGACTGCTGCCTTTTCCTCCAAGGGGGATGGATCATGGCAGAGTTAGCATTGTTGCTATATTTACACTTTTCTTTCAAAACAAAAGTAAAGATTTGCTTTTAATAAATATCTTTTCAAATTTTGCTGGTAAGATGTTAAGAGATATTCCCCTAAGGGAAAATAATAGCTTTTTCAATCACTAATATAATACATAGTATCCAGAAATTCAGAGGAAACTCATCCCACTGGCACAGCAGCATGTATGGTTTTCATATACAGGGTGGGAAAAAAGTAGGTTTACAGTTCATATGTAAAAGAATACAATAATTAATAAAAAATAACTCAAGCATCAAGTCTGATTTACATACAACTGTAAATCTACTCTTGCCCACCTCGTGTTGTAATAAGGCGTTAAGAGAATGTTTTATTGTTATAAGAGGTATTTTTGTGTTTTTCATAAAATGAAACAAGCAATATTTTACCAGACAATATATTTGATAAAGAGTAAAATTTTTAATATAAATGTCACTATAATATAAATATAAAAGTATACTCACCAAGATTATTTGTGTTACAAGATAAAATGACAGAAAAAAATCCTCTTATGTTCAATAATGCTGATAAATGCTCCTTGTTTAATGTTAAGCAGTTTCAAAATAGTAAGTTTTATTTCTCGTCAAGGCCAATAAAAAATCGTTGCTAATACACACATGCTAACTTTCTTTGTTGCCCTTGTAATAAGATTTCTAAACTGCCAAAGCTTCCACTTTAAAACTATTTCAAGATTCTAAAGTTAGGAGACAGTGAAATGTCAGACTGCAAATGGAGACTGAGGACCGAGACATGCACTGGGCAATCCTAAATCACGGGATAAAATGCTAGAAGGTTTTGTCAAATTCAGTGTTGTGTGGTTCTACCAACTCTTCTTGATAATTGCCAAGGTCGTCTTAATTAAAAGTAAAGATATTAGTCATTCGCACAACTTACTTTTCCCCTCCTGGTCAGTTTTATCCCTCAGCTCAATTATTTCAAGACACATGCACAGCCCTCCTTTCCTGAGCCGAGCATCGTTCAAACACACAATCACATTTCAGAGCAGTGAAGGCCCTGTGCAGGCCTGCAGCTCACCTGCTTCAGAGCCGCCATTCAGGATACTGAAGACAGCAGGGCACCTTCCTGGGGAGTATTCCTGACAGGCACCCTCAAACCCACTGATCCTCACTGTCATGCAGTGATTTTCTTAGATGTACATAAAATGCATAAATGAGCATGTTCATCCTTTTAGAACAAATGTATCAATCAAAATAGATATAACAATTGTAATTAATTTCCTTGTGATGGGAAATTTTTTTTCTTTTTTAGCTGAGAGGAGAGGAGATAGAGAGACAGACTACTGCATGCACCCCAACCGGGATCCACCCAGCAACCTCACCTGAGGCTAGTGCTCAAGTATCGAGCTATTTTTAGCACCTGAGGCCGTCCTGCTTCCTAGAAGCTATCCTCAGTGCCCAGGGCCATGCTCGAACCAATCAAACCACTGGCTATGGGAGGCAAAGAAGGAAAGAAGAGGGAAAGGATGGGGGTGAAGCAGATGGTCGCCTGTCCTAAGTGCCCTGACCAGATATCGAACCTGGGATGTCCATATGCCAGGCCGACGCTCTATCCATTGAGACACTGGCCAGGGCCAAAAAGATGTGGTCTTGATTAATCCTAGAACACTATGGGTCTAGTGACAAAAGTAGTATATGTTTGTTTAATTATCTTACTCCCAAGTTCAGGCTCTAAATCAGGGTCCATCTAGAAAGCCCTACTTGGGGGTAGTCAAGGTCAAACCAGCTATTTGGGCCGAAATACTACTACAGGTGCACATCCCTCAGGAACAACATGGCAGCATGAACTGTTAGCTTGTGGCTGCGTTTGCGGAGGTGGCGTGCAGGGTCCCCCGGAAGATGTCCAGTTCACCAGCATGTGTACACTGCCAGGACCTTCTGCACTTGTTCTTAGGCTAGAGACTTGGGCACAAGAAGTGCGGCTCCCTCTGTGTCCACAGGAGACAAGGAAAAGCACCATCCCTACTTGCAAGTGCCCTCCAAGTTTGCTGCCCTCACAGTAGTGTTTGAAACAAGCCAAACGCAGTGGCTGGGAGGCCCACAGTGGAGGGATGTGTAACCAGCAGAAGGGTACTGTCTTTGCCCACAGGCCAGGCAGGGCAGCTGCAGCTCCTGGGCCATGCAGAGCCACAGCACCCTGCGGAAGGGAAACAGTTCCAGGACAGCGGCGGAGAGCAGCTCTGCCAGAAGGAAGCGCGGCGGATTAATCAACTTTATATTATCCATACTGATTAAACAATGAGGCGCCCTGGGGTTCTGCTGTCTGTCCCAATGCGCGCTCATCAGACTAATGTGCAAACCCCGCACGGCTCCCTCGGGAGCAAACTACCTTTTAATTTTTCCCTCTAAAGATTAATTGCATTGTTATGGAACCTGTATTATAGGCACCATAAACTAATCATTAGTCATTTTCAAACAATCTGACCTTCCCTGCCACAAATCGTGGAGTGTTTCCCAAGAGGTCTTCTGGGGGTTCTGGGGATTTGCATCATGCAAGTTTGGAAGGAAGAGTCGAAAATAAACAATAACACGTCTGTCTTGTAACTTCGGCACAGAAGGGAAATCATGGAAATGGCTTCTTTTTCACACATGTTATTTTTCATATATTTTTTTTCCTTTCCATACTTTTATAGCTTAGAAAGCCAAACTGAGAACATTGCTTTTGTCCCAGCCCCACACCGCCTGCCGAGGGACAGGAAAGGGCAGCAGGAATGGCTGTCCCCAGACCAGCGCCTCACTCTGCACAGCCTCGCCAGTGCTCCCTGAATCTTTTCAGAGAAGTATGCTGACTCGTGTTCTAGGGCAGTCTAATGAGTGTCACAACCAGAGGGGCTTACACATCAAAACCTTATTCTCTCATAGTCTGGGAGGCAGATGTCCCAGGTCGAGGTGCGCGCAGGGCCACACTCCCTCCGCAGGCGCTGGGGGGCGACCTGTCCAGGCCTCGCCAAGGCTTCTGGTGGCTCCTGGGCTGGTGTCAGCCCAGCTCGAGCCTTCCACCATGTCCCCCTGCGGTCTCTTCTCTGCGTCCTCACCTCTGCTTTCATAAGGACACCAATTACATCTACATTCATCCTATTTCCAAATAAGGTCACATTCTGAGTTCTAGGGGTTGAGGCTTCAACATCAGTTTGGGTGAAACATTTTCTTTTCTTCTTTTTTCTTTCTTTATTTTTTTTTGCAATTAAATTAATGGGATGACATTGATCAATAAGAGCACATAGGTTTCAGGTAAACATCTCTATAGCATTTGAACTGTTGATTACGTTGTGTACCTATCACCCAAATCAAATCATTTTTTGTCTGTATATTTGTCCTTCTTTACTCAACTTCCCACCCCCTCTCCCTGGGAACCACTTAACTTTTATCTATGTTCATGAGTCTCAGAAGGGGGGATACTTTCAAAGCATGCAGTATGATTAGGATTATATGACAGGTGAGATGATTAGAGTTCAGAAAGGTCGAGAGACACACTTAATATCTACAGGGCTACAGTCGACCTCTGAAACAGACTGGGCTTACCTGGAAGGTTAGACCCCTTCTGAAACCCTTTACTTTTTGAAAACCTAAACTTGGCCTTATAAAAATATCATCCAGAAAAAAACAAATGCCTCACTGTATCACCTGCTGTTGGCTATGCCACAGCATTGGGGCAGGATGTGAGCTGAGTCAAATGCAGAGAAACACCAAACTCCAGGTCCTGGTGGCCCCAGTCCTGGGACCTCTTAGGACAAAGGTCGAAAGAATGGTGGATCTCTGGCGTCAGCATTCCAGCAGAAGCCTTTCTAGTCTATCTGCTCCCCAGTTGAATGCGTCTCTTCTTTTTGAGAGCCATCATATCTTATGGGATGTCCTATATCAGGAGTACTGAGATAGGCATTTGAGTGTGTGTTTTATTTATTCCCCACTCCCTCTCCAGAAGTTGGAAACATCTCCAGAGCTTAAGGTTTTCCCACAGTACCAAGCATCATGAAACTGAGAAAGCTACTGCCGACCAGATGATACCTTAGCCAAATTAAAACTCTAAGTAGTCAGAATTAAGTCTAATAATTCATGTTTCCTTTTTTTTTTTTTTTTTTTGTATTTTTCTGAAGCTGGAAACGGGGAGAGACAGTCAGATCAGACAGACTCCCGCATGCGCCCGACCGGGATCCACCCGGCATGCCCACCAGGGGCGATGCTCTGCCCCTCAGGGGCGTCGCTCTGCCGCGACCAGAGCCACTCCAGCGCCTGGGGCAGAGGCCAAGGAGCCATCCCCAGCGCCCGGGCCATCTCCGCTCCAATGGAGCCTCGGCTGCGGGAGGGGAAGAGAGAGACAGAGAGGAAGGAGGGGGGGTGGAGAAGCAAATGGGCGCTTCTCCTATGTGCCCTGGCCGGGAATCGAACCCGGGTCCCCCGCACGCCAGGCCAACGCTCTACCGCTGAGCCAACCGGCCAGGGCCCATGTTTCCACTTTTGAGAGAAACAAGAAATATAGTCTCCAAGCTTATTTACACCAGAAAACTCTTTCTACTCCCATACCCATAGATGAAAGAAATTAAGATCATATTCAGAATAATAGTTTATGGGCCTTTGATGAACTTGAACACACACACGCGCGCGCGCACACACACACACACACACACACACCCTATTGAACTTGGCTCAGGGGTATTTCAGAGTTACTCTCCCGTGTTCTGAGCCTGGAGTCAAGGCCCTCCATGTGCCAGCCTCCATGTTTCTTGCCAGCAACGTCCATCTGCAAATACATTTTCAGTATTTGATGCAAAGACTAATATCCTTAATAAGTAAAGAGCTTTTGAATACTAATCATAAAAACACCAGAATAAATGAGCCCAAGTGTGAAAAGGCAACTCAGAGAAGAGAAAGAGGAAATGAGAGAGAGGGAGGCTGAGGCAGGTGCAGGAATTATTGTGACAGACTCCAGCCAGTCCGTTCCCGGTCCAGCCCCAGGGAGCAGGCCGCTGGAGGGACAAAGAAAAGTTTCCATGAAGCATTTTAAAATCCATTAAGGTACACAAATCTGTAGCATATTCACAATCTCTCTGAGGTGGAAACTTAGCAGATACCTTCCTAAATGAAATATTTCGCTGTCCTTTCTGTGAGAAGGGGTTGAGCTGATGAAACTGGCTTGGGACAGAGTGGTCCCTAGATTTCAGACTTCAGAAACACAAAAATACCTAGTAACAGAATTCTCTTTACCACTTCTTTTAAACCTAGAGAAAACTTTATGTAGAGCTTTTTTTTTTTCATAAAATAAATTATCCATACATAAGCCCAAAGGACTAATCTTTTCTAAAGGATAATTATTGTTTCTTGCTCAAAGCAAAATGACATACCTAATTCACCACATAGCATCTGACCTAATTCCCGAGAAGGAGAAATCCGACACAAAGCCAGAGCTTTGTCGAGGTCAAGGCACACTCTGAGAGGTCTGCGCACCTCCACATCTCCTGAGCACTAAAAGCTAATCAGAGCTGCAGCCAAGAACATAACTTGCAAAACCCTATCTGCTACTGGAACAAGAAACAGAAAAAAAAGCCATCTACTTTTCCAGTATTGTCCTTCTAAGCATTTAAAATCTTTCATTAAAATAAAATCCATGTAATGTAATATAAACCACTTTAAAGTAAATAATTCAACAGCATTTAGTATATTCACAACATTGTGCAACCCCCACTTACATCTAATTTTAAGACCCCGAAAGCGAACCCTGTACCTGTTAAATAGTTTCTCCTCATTCCTCTTACTCCTAGCCCTAGGCAGCCACCAATCTGCTCTCTGTCTCTGGAATGGTCTGTCATGGATATTTCAATTAGATGGGATCATACAATGTGTGCCCCTTTGTGTCAGAACTCTAGCACGGAGCAGGTTTTCAAGGTTTATCCACATTGTAACAGGTGTCAGTACTTCATTCCTTTTTATGGCTGAGTAACATCCCATTGGCTGGATAAACCACATGGTTGTTTATCTGTCATCTGCTGATGGATATTCTTGCTGTTTTCACCTTTTGGCCCTTATGAATAATGCTGTCATGAACATGTGTCTACACATGTAGGTACATGCATGTGAGCATGTAATTTCAGCTACCTAGGGTATATGTGTAGGAACAGAATTGCTTCTTCCTATGATAAATCTGTGTTTAACTTTTTGAGGAACCCAAGCCTATTTTATATGTCACGGAAAACATATCACTGTATTCCGCAGATACCTATTAAGTGTGACTATTGGGCCATAAAATAAAATGCCTTTTACGTGTTATAACAGTTCTTTTTGTGTTCAGGCGGCTTTGCTGATTTAAAAGCAGCTTCTTTACCTTTTCTCTTTATTTTCCATAAAGGTTTGGATAAAACCAATGTCCAGTGATGTTTTCTCTTCATTAATATCCCTGACCTTGAACTCAGACTATAAATGGAAAGGCCACTGGGTAAGAGAGGTTATGTGTAAATTGATCATGTGACAGATGATTTTCTGGTACAATCAAAACCTCAAGGCCCAATTCTTAAGAGGCTCCTCCAAGGCTCAAGCTTATTTGGGAAGATGCTCCCATGGCCAGGAGCAGGGGCAGGGGCAGGGGCAGGGCTTTGACCCTGGAAAATCTGGGCTTGGCATCCACAACATCCAGATCTCCTTCTGTTTCAGAGCCTCATCCCAGCGCCAAAATCTCCTTGGTGGATTTGAGCCAGAGTAGTGGCCCGTATCTGGTCTCCCCCTCCCCACACCCCCTCCCCACACCGTGCTTGAAGCCTCTGACATGCAGCAGGAGATTGCCCTCACTCTGTGTGGCATCATGTTACCAACTCTAGGCACACATAGGCTTAGCCTTTGACCACGGATTGAAACGACTTTGTTTTGGAGGGTGTTAGCAATTCCCTCTGCATTTAAAATGCTCATACCTTTGAACCGTTTCTAGGAATTCCTCCTACTCATGTAGATGGGTGCAAAGACATTTATTGCAGCATTCTATAGAGTAGTAAAATGCAATACACAAAGTGTTGTGACAGTTATGCAGCCTACAGCACCCTCTTCCATTGGCCAGGGGACTGGCTGCTGGAGCAGAGGGGCTGGAGGTGCCAGGACACACCTCCTGCTCCAACAGCCGCCGCAGCTGAGTGGGAGTGGCAGGGGTCACCTCGGGACCCAGGCAGTGGTTACTCATGCACTGTATGAAAGCATGGAAAACGTTACACAGGTGTGGGCATGCTGTGCACATCAGATCAACCTTAGCTGTGGGTAAGATCAGATGAAATAACTGTGTGAGTTGATAAGAAATTATCTCCAAGAGATTTTACATAAGGTAAAGAACAGTATTTTATCTTTAAAATACTCACATAGACATACAGAATTGAATATATGAATTATATATGTATAACATTGTGTATATATCATATATACTCAATTATAGATTGATGGATACACATCAATATATGCTTATAGATGTATAGATTATTGATGAAAAAATATGCGACAAGTGGAAATAGTAGTTGCCTTTAGAGAACAGAACTACTTTTCATGCTACACTTTTCTTGTATTGGTTTAATTTTTAATATTTATTTATTTATTTATTTATTTATTTATTTTTCCAAAGTTAGAAGCAGGGAGGCAGTCCGACAGACTCCCGCATGTGCCCGAACGGGATCCACCTGGCATGCCCACCAGGGGGCAATGCTCTGACCATCTGGGGCGTTGTTCCATTGTGGCCAGAGCCATTTTAGTGCCTGAGGCAGAGGCCATGGAGCCGTCCTCAGTGCCCAGGCCAACTTTGTTCCAATGAAGCCTTGGCTGCAAAAGGGGAAGAGAGAGATAGAGAGGAAAAAGAGGGGAAGGGTGGAGAAGCAGATGGGTGCTTCTCCTGTGTGCCCTGGCTGGGAATTGAACCAGAGACATCCACACACTGGCTGATGTTCTACTGCTGAGTCAATCAGCCAGAGTCTAATTTTTAATTTTTAACTGCAAGCACATACTTATTTTTTTCCAATTTTTTTTTTTTTACTTAATAAAATATACATTTGCCATAAGAAAGATAAGATGTATTATTTGTTCTTGCCATCAAGTGTCATATGGCTTACTGATTGATGTGTCATTTTGCAGGGGTCCCCAAACTTTTTACACAGGGGGCCAGTTCACTGTCCCTCAGACTGTTGGAGGGCCGCCACATACAGTGCTCCTCTCACTGACCACCAATGAAAGAGGTGCCCCTTCCGGAAGTACGGGGGGAGGGGGGGCGGATAAATGGCCTCAGGGGGCCGCATGCAGCCCGCGGGCTGTAGTTTGGGGATGCCTGTTTTAAAGCATTGCTGTCATCTTCAAAGGCCTCCCAGTACTAAAATCAAATGTGTCAATAAGTAGTTATCTCATGGTAGGGGAGTCATAAGCAAAAGTCTTTGCCACTTTGCTGCCAAAGAAATTCAGTTCAAGATGGCTCTAAGGCTTGTCAGAGATGGCAGGAAAACCTCAGCTTCCCAGTCTCAGCCTGAGTCTGTCTGCCTCTGGTTGTGGCAGAAAGTAGGCAGGCAGAGCTGGTCATGGTCATTGAGCATAGAAAGCTCTACCAAAGATGCAGTGGTGGGATTCAGCTGGTTTGCCCCAGTTCGGCAGAACAGATACCTAATTTTCTGTTGAGTTCAGTGAATTGGTTGTTAAAATGGCACTTGTAATCGGGGTTCTTTCTAAGGTGGGCACCTGGGCAGCCGCCAAATATGGAAATCACAGATTTACATTCCTTATTTTTTTTTAATGTTCATCTGCACAACAGCACATTCTAAGCATCCGTAGTATTGTTTATTCCATCCATAGGTGAAAAACATTTGATAGAACTATGCTTGTAATATTTATTTATTCATTTCATAAAATTCATTATACCTTTGATGAAATAGTACGTTTTGATTCCTTTGTGTTTGTTACTTCAGTAGGAAGTGAGGACACCAGTCAAGAAGCAATACAGAAATATCTTAAGTAACAGTTTTATTATTTTTGTCAGGTATTATTGAATATTTTTCATTAATATTTTAAAACTCTTATAATCTAGTTTTGTGCACCTCTTTTATTGTTCTGATATAAGTGTTAAATGCATGACACAATTATATATATATATACATATATATATTTATATATATTAATTCAGTGAAAGAAAGGGAGGAAGAGACAGACTCATGCATGCACCATGACCAAGAACCACCTGGCAAGCCCACTGGGGGCAATGCTCTGCCCATCTGGGGCATTGCTCCGTTGCTCAGCAACCAAGCTCTTCTTAGCACCTGAGGCAGAGGCCATGGTGCCATCCTCAGCACCCAGGGCCAACTCACTCCAATTGAGCCATGGCTGCAGGAGGAGAACTGAGAGAGAGAGAGAGAGAGAGAGAGAGAGAGAAGCAAGAGAAGAAGGGTTAAAGAAGCAGATGGATGCTTCTCCTGTGTGCTCTGACTGGAAATCAAACCTGGAACATCCCCATGCTGGCCAATGCTCTACCACTGAGCCAACTGGACTGGGCAATATATAATTTTTTATACTTAAAATGGTTATTAGAACAGAGAACTGGTTGTTAAATTATTTGAATCCTACCACTGCCAAGATGTTTCCCTTTAAAACAAAACAAAAACAAAACTATCTCATTGGTTCTCTCAGTTATTTTAGCCCCAAACCTTTTAACATGCCATAAACTTTTCTAGAAAAATTTTTCTAGGGCAAAGCATTGCCCTTAATTACATGCATCGTCTCATCAGGGCCAGCCACTCACATAGGCAGGAAAAATCAGTCTGAACCTTAATAAGAGCTCTTTGCAGTTTCTTTTAGAAATTAAATGCTGTTTTCTGCTCCATTTAAAATACAAATTTTCCTGAGTGGATCCCCTCTTCAATCTGCTGTACACCCTGTTCTGTTATGGCTACACTAAGGAAGATTTTAGGGAGCCCAAATTAACCAATCATTAAAATAACAAAAACAAATAGAGGCATCTGCGTTTGATGGCACAAAAGTGGGGCCATGGAAGTCTTGGCTTTCCTACAGGGCTAACCACTTCTGAGGAGCCTACTCCTCCACACATGTAGGAGGAAACCGTCTTGTGCTTTGAGTTTAGGCTACCTGCTGGAACTCGCTAGAACTGTTTCAATTTATTCCCTGCACATTCTCTTCTGAGCTGCCTGCCACTGCTGGAAGTGCTAATGCAGATAATTACAACAGGTGAAAACCCCTCTGTTACCAATGGTTAGGGGCACAGGTGATACAGTCACAGACCTGAATTCCACCTGGTTTCCAACCTATGTGACATTTTGCAAGACATTCGATCTCTCTGAGCCTCAGCTACTTCATTGGCACAATGAGGATGATTAAAGTACTTCACATCTATTTAAGTGGCTGTCTCAGAATAAGAAACTAAGCTTCTTTTCTGCAAATTAATCTATAAATTAAAATCCAGAGTGACAAAGAGCTGAAACACTCATGTCCAATGGACATTTCAGGTGCTTTGTGCATTCTGGCCCCTCTGCTTAACTCACTTCTTCCTGGAAGTGAGAGACGTGCTCAGGAGGAGGAAAATGCACTGGAGGCTGGCATTTGCATGTCCCTGCCATGTTTATTTTACTGTCACTGGTGCCCTTCAGTGTTGAAAGTAATAGAACAGTCAAGATGTCAATAGAAAAGTCTTACGATGTCAGAGTCTGCCACTGTCACAGCCCCTGCAATTGTTGGAATCAGACATAGAAAAGGAGATACAGCTCTCAACTGGCGTGTTGACAAAGCCAGTAGGCATCCCAGTGGAGATCTTGTAAGGATCAGCTGCTTACTCCGTGATGTTTACACTGACATTGATGTAGTGACAGTCTGATCTAATTACATGTCAATAACCAAAGTCCTGATGCACTGAGGAGACCAGAAGAGGATTACAAGACTCCATTGGCAATTCTTAAAGAACAAGGACTCAACCTTCAGATTCAATTACTGGAAAGCTAGCCAACTGGAAACGCCTGACTCGGAGGGAAAGGGGGAGAGAGAGAGCTCAAATTCAGTTTTATAACCTGACATGGACTGGCCCCTTTTAAAACATTAAGCTTTCTGCCTTTCGGAAGCTTGTTTTCACTAAGCTGACTGGCTCTTATTACATAGTTCATGTAAGTGATAAATTTCAGAAACTTTGGGCAGAACAGTATAAAATCTAATGTTATTTCCCTTGCAGATTAGCACCAGCCCTGCCTACACTTCTGCTCTGCCTTCAGTACCAGGAACTGGAAACCCACCTGCACAGAGGAAGGTGCTCCCGGAAGGCTCAGATTCCAAGGAGACCTAACGAAGCGTGTCAGAGGAGGGAGGCAGAGTGTGTTCAGTTTCTCTAGGGCCTGCTGCCCAGCCCTGTGGCCGCTGTGCCTGGAGCACGCAGGATTCCTAAAACTTCAATGAAATGCATGATCTTTAGGGAGCACAATTTGAAACTCGAACTGATTTGGCTTGCCCTCTGTGCCTGGGTCTTTCGTGTCAAATAGTCAACTATTGTGTATTTTTACTTATCCATCAGTGTTCATATCTTTGTTGCATTTTGAGGTTCCCTACATTGTGGGTTGAGAGCAGACTGAAAATATTTCCAAACCACAGAGCCACTTGGTAAATATTCAAGCAGAAATGGCCTTCAATACAAGAATCACAAACTTTTTCTTTAAATGGACAGATAGCAAATATTTTGGGCTTTGTAAGCCAGTCTCCTGCAATTACTTAACTGCCCTTCTAGCCCCAAAGTAGCCATGTGTAAAAACACAAGTGTGGTTGTATTCCAATCAAACTTTAGTAAGGGACATTAAAATTTGAATTTTATGTAAAATTATATACCATAAAATGCCACTCTTCTTTTAATTTGCTTTCTACTAATTTATAAATGTGAAAACCATCCTTAGATCACCAGTCATACAAATAATGGTATAGGCCAGGTTTGGCCTCTGGGCTATCATTGGCTAACCCCTGCTCTAATACTGAGAAGGGCCTTAACAAGCTAAAACTTCATTGTTAACATAAGGACGCTGGGCATGATGACCTCAAACTGGTATCCTGTGCTTAGTAAAAAATCAAATGTGAATTTTCTACTCCCAAAAGACTTCCTGAACCCAAAGAATTTTCATAGTTGATGAAAATTGGAGTGAAAGTCTTCCAGGATGTCTGGTTTCCTGGCTGAACATTTTAAAATCACGTCTTCCAGTGCTCAAAGAAACTATCACCATTTCAGGCAAACAATAAAAGCAGAAATGAGAATAAACAGGTTGTTAATCTTTTGGGAAGATCCTATATCAGTGATAAACATGCAAGAGCCTCTCTGGTAATGATAATATTCTGTTTTTGTATCTGCATTTCGAGAATCATGAGGATTTCTATGCATTTGGGGTCAAAGCACACCCATTTCTAAGCATGCCCCAAACTTCACAAATGCACTGTCATGGGCATAATATAGTTTAGGAATGAGTCAGATAGCCCCATAGATCTCTGACAATTCTACTATCTTACTGTTCAAGAGAACTACTTTAATAGTAAAAACAAGAATTTTTCCTTGTGCATCTGCTGGGCAGATGTAAAACAATTAGGTAGCAGGAAGCTCAAAGACACATTTGAATTGAGGACAAGAAGAAATTTTTCTTGGTATTACTAATGGGCAGAGGTAAAACAAGCTATTGATGATGCAAAAGCGAAAAAGACAAAGCAAATGAAGATAATGCTTTTGAAGCACCCTTAGTTGGGCACAAAATAAAGCAAGTAAGTTTCCTACTCAGGCAGCATCAACAGCTGTGTCCTTGAATTGTTTCCTGGTTGGACAAGGAGCAGTGTTTTCTGTAATTTTCCTTGAACTGTTGACACAGATCAATGCTTTGCAACTGAAAGTTCAAGTTTGTTCTAATACGCCACCTCTATGTTTTATTTTCAAGGTAGTTTACTATCAACAAAAAGGAATTACAATAAAATGGTTTACTCCTAGCAGAGTGTTTCCGACAAACAGAAAATACATACACAAATCATTAAATCAGTTTCCACAGGGTGACTTTGGCTGGCTGGAAAGTCCTCCATGCTTGTTTTTCATATTTTCGTAGGAAACATAAAAAGACATTGGGCTATTCTCTTGACTCTCCTCCAATAGAGATAAAAGCTAGTGAGAGGACTGAGATGAAACTAAAGTGCTTTATAAACTCAGCTACTCAGATTGCTTCTCACACGGTTGAATGACCCCTTGGAAGCCACCTGTGTATATTCTCAAGAAGGAGGCCACTGAAAACAGAAGATATGGGGACTGGTGCTTGGGACAGAAAATATTCCAAACCAAGACATGAGTTACCTAATTTATATTTTTAAAGTAGATGAACATTTTTAGAAGCAGAAAAAGTTATAAAATTAAACTTCTGCGAGAGCCACCATCATGGTAATCTGCTGTAGCCACCAGCATTACTTTCTTTTGTCCCTACTAAATATGCTTCTTGGCATCTCCTACATTCTAGTCCCCTACAGGCACAATTTGACTTTTTTTGTCCCCATGAGGCTGCCCAATTTTATATGAACTAGGCATCAGCAAACTAGGGCTCTCAAGTCAAATTTGGCCCATTGTCTGTTTTATAAATAAAGTTTTATTGATATACCCCCACCATGGTCATTCATTTGCATTTGTCTGTGGTCACTTCTAAGCTATAAGGTAGCATTAAATAGTTGTGACAGAGATTGTATGACCTATAAAGCTTAAAATATTGCCTGACCAGGCGGTGGTGCAGTGGATAGAGCATTGGACTTGGATGTGGAAGGACCCAGGTTCAAGACCCCGAGGTCGCCAGCTTGAGTATGGGATGGGCTCATCTGGTTTGAGCAAAAGCTCACCAGCTTGGACCCAAGGTCACTGGCTTGAGCAAGGATTACTCAGTCAGCTGAAGGCCTGTGGTCAAGGCACATATGAGAAAGCAATCAATGAACAACTAAGGTGTCACAATGCGCAACGAAAAACTAATGATTGATGCTTCTCATCTCTCCGTTCCTGTCTGTCTTGTCCCTGTCTATCCCTCTCTCTGACTCTCTCTGTCTCTGTAAAAAAAATAAAAATAAAAAAAATAAAAAATAAAAAACAAAATATTAGTTAGTCCTACAGAAAATGTTGGCCAACCTGATGTAGACAAAACCAAAGTGTCGTACGTAGTAAACAGCAAACAGGCAGGGCTTACTAACATAATTGTGGTTTTTTTCTTCTGTCATATAACAGCTATCTAGTGCCCAGAACTTTACTCGTTGAGACAGGCTCCCTCATCTATGAAGTCTGAAGACAATGATATCTACCTCACAGTCTTTTTGGCAAGGTCATGAGGCAACCTATGTCAATTACCCAGCATAGTACTTGATACATAATTCATGGTAAATAAAGAAAAACTGTGATAAACCATCAAACATTGTTTTTGTTTATTTGTTTGTCATATGACATGTTTTTCTTATGCTGATGCTCTCTCTCACTGTCTTTGTTCCCTGTTTCTTCTAAGTGTAACATTATCTCATATCTTCTGTTCTTCATGCCCTGGTTCCTGGGGGTTCGTCCTGTTGTTTTGTCTCTCCTTTCTGTCTCTCTGCTCCTTTTTTTTTAATTGTCTGGTTCATTCACTTTACTGAGGACCCAGTATTCTTAGCAGTGTCTCTGTGCTGGGGATTAGTACCTTTTCTTTCTGAAGACCTATTCCTTCTATCATCATCTTTCCCTTTAAAAGGAAAATGATGGTTTCAGAAAACTCCAAATCTAAACACCAGGGACTCTGCCCTGAACCTCAGTAGGTCCCTGCTCTTTTGCATGTGGCCAATGGAAGGAGGCCATCTAGGTCAGACTCCTAAGAAGCCATCAGCCCTTTGCAATAGCCCAGATCCTGGCTGCTGAGCTCAGGTGTGCCTGCTGGTCTCTTATGTGGAATATCCAGGCATGAAGGATAACCGGTTACCAATCCTATTTCAGAACCTGGGAAATCAAGGCCCTCAAAAATCAAGCAACTCAATGAAGACAAAGTGAAGGCCTGGTCACAAATATCCAGCAAAATGAATTTGTAGGTATCCTGTTTGTTTGGTAGGTTTTTTGGGAGGGGATGACTCTAATGACCCTAAGATAGGATTGTGTGTGCTCCAAGGCATGTAGATGTCTCAGAGTTAAACTTGGTTCATAACCTCAGATAAATAGATAATGGGCTATTAGGGGGGAGAAAGCCAGAATTAACTGAACGCTTCAAGTGGCTGTGCTATCCACTGTGTGCTCACGTAAGAATTTTAATGCAATTAGCCAAGTGCAAGGATGGATCTGATGAGCCGCACCAATCTTTTGATTAACACCCAGGTTTACTTGAGAAGATGCATAACTTATTTTGAAAAATTACACAAACAAATAAAAGGCAGAGGATTCTCAGCCTGTGCTTTCACAGTCCAGGAGGGAATGTAACTCCCTTTTGGGGCAAGATTATTGTTTCTCATTAAATCCATCACCCAACTAGAGAGAAAGGGACAGCATTTAACATCTAGTCTCTGAAGTCTTATAATTGCCTAATATTTGACTCCCTGATTACAGTATTTATCTTTTAAAGACCTGGGTAAACACACACAGGTGCAACAGTGCCTTCTTCATGGCTTGCTTTCTTATCTCCGTCCTTTAGGACATACTATAAAAGAACTCCACTGAATCTAGTCGAGGTGTTATGTAGCTGATAAACATTTGTTGATCTGTCTACCCAGAGGTGGTCATGCTCTAGAAGTGGATTAGTGGCCCCCACAGATCAATGGTGGGTTATCTTCACATACTAGGTTTATAAAAGCTTAGGGATTCTGGCAGATAAAAGGTATGTTGGAGGGTATGAGTACAGGATTTCAAAACCCAAATCAGAAATATGTTAATGGATATAATATCTAATAAATAACTAAATGCTTTTACTTTTCCTCCAAAATCACAGGAACAGAAGGGAGTAGCTCTTAAACACTCATGCTGTGGCAAGGTTTGAGCCATGTGACTTCCGCATATTTATATATGATCTTTCATTTAATCCTTGAAACCCGAGGTGCAGGTGGCATTATCCCATTTTACAGATATGGAGCCTTAAGCTTTAAAAGATTAGATCACAGGTTATACTTTCCCGAGTGACACAGCCAGAAAATGGTAAAGTGAGGCTGTCTCCTGCATGCCTTCTTTTATATTGTGCCTCGCATTGAACATGTGGCTTCTGAAGATATTAACATCTTTGGGGGAAAAAACAGAAGTCATCTTTGTAAATATCAGTCACATACTGAATAATGCTTCCTAATGCTAATCACATCAGATAAACATTCTAACTCAAAGATATGTACAGTTAAAATGATGGCTATCCTTGAAGATACTAATTTTTTAAAGTTTTTAAAATTATTTTCAGCTTATAAGAAGAATCGAGGTTTTCAATTATTTTGAAATTTATTATAAATATATATATATTTTTATTACCCAATCATTTTTTACACTATGGTTAATCACTTGTAAAGAAACTGTAGTTAATTAGGAAGGATCTTGGTCAATGCGGATATCTGGAACATACCATATTCCCCGTGTATAAGACACTCCCGTGTATAAGACGCACCTTAATTTTGGGACCCGAAATTTGAAAAAGTATGTATTACACAAAGTTATTGAACTCAAGTTTTATTCATCATAAAATTCATACAACTTCTCATCCATGCAAAAAAGTGGGAAATGCAAGTAAAAATATCTGAACCACTGTATAAGATGCACCCAGGTTTAGACCCCAAATTTTTTGGAAAAAGGTACATCTTATACATGGGGAAATATGGTACATCCTGATTGAATCCCATGCCTGTCATCAGAGACAAAGGTTTCCAGATATATTATCATTACTTAACACATGGGACACTAAGCCAGGGAGAGCAACACCCAGCTTTAGAGGAAGTTCCTGAGGACCACAAACTCATCAAGAGCCATTTACGTGGTGGGGGTGAGGGAGGGTGAAGGAGCTCCAACCTCCTGGGTATCTAACATAGGACAAGAACAAAAGAAGTGCTTCCTAGAAATGCAATGAAGATGACATTACATATTAAATTCCTTTTTTAAAAAAGGCATCTAACTGTTGGCCAGCTTATTACAGAAAACACCCAGAATTCACACAACTCTCAAAGTAGGTGTTTCGACCCCTGTTTTGCAGATAAAAGAATCTGAGGAATGAAGACATTGAGGGACCAGCCCAAGGTAATGTAGGGGTAAGTGTTGGATTTGGGGTTCTAACCCAGATCTACCTGGCTCCAGACACATCCAGAAGGCTGCTGCTGTTCATATTCACCATGTCACATGGGAAGTGAGCTCTATTCAGTCATCAGCACCATGAATAGATCAGCAAACAAATATGAAAGTGTCACTTGCTGAGCACCTACTGTGTACTGGGGGTTACACACATTCTTTCTAATGCGGGTGACATTGACATTATTGTCTACACTTTAATTTTATGACTTCTTTTTCTATACTATGTTTAAATCATAAGATATTACTATATGAGTGGATAAATCAGAAAGGATATAGAGCAAAAAGACTAAGCCCTGGGCTATTTCAAACTTAGTCTGTATTTAATTTAGGTGAAAAAAAAAAAGATTTCCCAGACAAAAAAGGCATAAAATTATTCGAACAAAACTACTATTTCCCACATTTAAAAACTGAGAAAATGGACGCAAAAGGTGAAAGTATACCCCCTGAAGTAACACATCTAACATAGGAAATTCCCGTGTCACTGTGTCTCTAAATCCATCATCTTAAACTAGTCACTTAATCTTTACTCCCATGAAAAGATAGTCTAAGAATCAGCCAGCAGATAGAATAGATACTTAAAGCTGTGACATCCCTGCCAGGGGTGACCTCCTTTCTGCACCACCTTTAGGATTGAATCAGCATTTCAGCCCAAGGTGTAATTTGCACCGCAGGATGCTCTGAGCTTCGGTCCTGTAGATTTCTTCCCAGGTGAGCAGAGGTAAAGCACAGCTTTCCACCGGAGCATCAGGACCCGTCACTCAAAAATTCCTCCTGCTCACCTGAAGGCTCAGAAGGACACTGCCTCCCAGCTGTCCTTAGAGAAGATTCAGTATTAAACAGTAATATAAAAATTGTCACCATTAATTGGTTATGATGACTATTGTGTTGGATGGGTTTTCCTGCTATGGAAATTCATAAGTTGTGTCTCCACTCAGTCATTTGCTTTCTTCCCCTCCAAAAAGTTTGATAAATAAAGGAGATATTTTATTATGATACACTAACTTAAACAGATAATGGCTTTACATGTACCATATTATGAGTTAGTTTTTAATAGACCTTTAAATCAGAAGCAAAAAGTACAAAGCCGTAAATCTAATTTTTCTCCTTCAGTCCCCGTAGTTTAATATGAGCTATGCTAACATGCAAACAATATAAAACATCAGTGGAAATGATGTCTAATGGGAATAGAGAATCTATCAAATAAAAGAATTCCATTTAATGGGCTAATATCACACATTAAGCTTAAAAAACAAAAATCTGTGCTGAAGTCTAGGATGAACACATACATTTGTCTCATTTTTTTTGCTTTAAAAATTAAGCATTAAACATCTCTTAATGCTGCCATTGTTCATCTCCTAAAAAAATAAAAAGACCCACACTGTTTCACACATTTTGAAGGTAAAATAAATAGCAGTCCAAAGATATATTATCAATAGAATTTGAATTTGCTATTTATGCAGAGCCTGCTCTCAGGAAACATGATCTACTTTGGGATTCAAGCAATTAATGTAATAGCCTTCCTAACATGATAAACACTGCGAATAAAGCATTTATTTACTGAATATAATGCACTTCTAAATAATAGAGGATTTACATGTGGGATGACTATAGGTGGTCAGCTTTGACTCTGATGGATAGGTGAGTGACCAGGCAGGAAATGCGTTACTTTTCTGTTCCTACAGACAAAAAAAACCAAGGCAACAATGGTCCCTCACTTTTCAATCTTCTGGGTGTGCCTCACACACTTCAAGCACTAATCTCTCCCCTATTTTACCATTATGGGAAATCAAACAATGTTCTTACGGATACTTGTTGATCATTTAAAAAAATAAATTCAGAACATTTGCAAAATATATTTCATAAAGATAAATTATTGTTCCAAGGGCCTGGATGACATAATTTACACCTTCCCAGCTCAGTGAGAACATACATACAACACACACACATTTTGGGGGGGAAAATGCATTTGAATTCCATTTTTAAACATGACTTGGCAGTAAATAAATTTGCCAAAGGCCACACTGCAGTAGCTACCATATTAAATACAAATAATATCTGCATATTCTTATATTTTTCATATATTTGTTTTAAACATAAGTATAAAGGAGAGTACTGATATGTGGTAACTAGCACTGTCCCAACTGACACCATATTAACATGGAATTATAGAGGATCCCATGATTTACTTGTCAGTAAACATGAAATACTTTTAAAACTTTACTTCACACAAGTAGGGACCACACTGGGAATATATTTTTAGCTACCATTAATTACCTGGGCAGACACTCACTCCTTTTGTAGCAAACTCAAGAAAAGCAATTGATTTTAGAAACATACCTCTAAATATAATGGAGAGACAGAGAGAAGGAGAGTGAAAACTAGGTTAAGACCAGAAGTATTTCTGTATTACAACAATCTAAATTTAACAAGGGAAAGAGAAATAAGAAATAGTAAAGTTTATCAAAATTCATGCCAGAAATGTCTTAGGAATGCAGTGTGTAAAAATAAAGATGAACTTTGGCACTATGTGATGTATCCAACAAACAGACCGTTTTGTGAGTCGAAAATCTCAGCATCACGATGATACGGACCAGACTTACTTCCATTTCTTACTCCTTTCCCTTCCCAAAGGTGCTGTGCTTTTTAGCCAAGAAGCTTTCATAGAACCTGCCTTCTGCTTTTTAAAAATGAAAAACATATGTAGTTTTACAACTTAAAAAAAATAAATTTGTAATTTCAAAGCTCTAGAAAAAGAAATCATCCACGTGGTTTCACTAGAGAATTTTACAGACATTTAAAGAATCAGCACGATTTTACATACCCTCCAGAAAACACAGAGGAGAGAGTACAACCCGAAGTGATTTAATAAGGTCAATATTATTCTGAGACCAAAACCAGCCAAAGATGAAATAAAACTACAGACCAATATTTCACGTGAACGTAAGTGTAAAATACTCAAAAAAATATTAGCAAACTGAATACAGCAAAATAGAATAATATGCCATCACCAAGTGGGATTTATTCAAAGTATGCCAAGCTAATTCAATATTCAAAAATAAGACTTAAAATGAAAAATCATATGCTTATATTAATTGATACAGAAAAAGCACTTGACAAATATCCAATAACCATTTATGATTAAAAAATTCTGAGTAAACTAGAAATAAAAGGAACTTTCTAACTTAATAAAGAGACCTACAGAAAAACCCTACAGTGATCATCATATTAATGGTGAAAGGCTGAACATTTAAGTTTGGGAAAAAGGCAAGTATCTCTACTCTCACCACTCTCATTAAGCCTACTTCTAGCCAGTGCAATAAGGCAAGAGAAGGAAATAAAGAGCATATAGCTTGTAAAGGAAGAAAGAAAATGGCCTTTATACACAGATGATACGATTATCCATGTAGAACTCCTAAGAAATCTGTTTAAAATTCTAGGACTAATACATAAGTTCAGCAAAGTCACAGGATAGAAGATAAACATACAGAAATTGTTTCTATAAACTAACAATAAAAGGGGAAAACCAAAATAAAAAATGTAATACCACTTACAGTTACTCCAAAGAAACAAACATAAACAGGAGCTGTATGCCAAATATTACAAAATGATGATGAAATGGATGGAAGAAGACCAAATAACTGGAGAGACATACTGTGTTCATGGATAGAAGACTCAGAAAAGACAGTTCTCCCCAAATAAGTATATAAGTTTAATGCAATTATTATCTAAATCTCAGCAAAATATTTTGTAAACATGAATAAGCTTATTCTAAAATATATATTAAAAGGAAAATGTCCTGAAATAGCCAAAACAATTTTGAAAAAGAAAAGTAAAATGAGAGCCTGACCTGTGGTGGCGCAGTGGGTCAAGCTTCGACCTGAAACACTGAGGTCGCCGGTTCAAAACCCTGGGCTTGCCCGGTCAAGGCACATATGGGAGTTGATGCTTCCAGCTCCTCCCCCCTTCACTCTCTCTATCTCTCTCTCTCTTTCTCTGTCTCTCTTCTCTAAAATGAATAAATAAATAAAAATAATTTAAAAAGAAAAATAAAAGTAAAATAAGAAGAAACCAATTTGTCATATTTCAGACCTTCTATAACTATAATAATCAAGATAGTGCTGGGAAGAAAGACAGACAGACATATAGATCAGTTGGACAGAATAGAGAACCCAGAAATAAATTCATAGGAATATGCCCAATTGATTTTAAATGAAAATGTTAACACAATTTAATGGTGGAAAGATAGCTTTTCAACAGATGATGCTGGAACAACTGAATATTCGTGGGCAAAAAAATAAACCTTAACCTAACCTCTTACCTTATACAAAAATTAACTCAAATGGATCACAGGCTTAATGTAAAATATAAAACTGTAAAACTTAAAAAAAAAAGAAAAACAGGAGAAAACTTCAGGACGAGAATTAGCAAAAGAATTCTTAAACTTGAAACCAAAAGCAAGGAGAAATTGATAAATTAGAATACATCAAAATTAAAAATGTTAATTGAAAGAACGTTAAGAGGATAAAAAGACAAATTAGCCTGAGAAGAAATATTTGCAAATCACAAAGCGGGCAAAAGCCTTGTATCTAGACTACATAAAGAACTCTCAAAGCTCAACAGTAAAAAAAATTAAAAATCTATTTAGAAAATGGGTAAAAGACATGAATAGCAATTTTACCAAAGATGACATATAAATGGCAAGTAAACACATGAAATGAAGGTCAAAATCATTAGCTACTAGAAAAATGCAAATTAAAACCACAAGGAGATATTGCTATAGTTATCAGAATGGCAAAAATAGAAGCAGCTATGACCTCAAATGCTAGGGCTCTGTGGCCCTGTATTTAAACATCTGCAACCTTTGAGTGCACCTACCTCCCTTGGGACAAGACTTTGGTTAGAATGATCATTCATGCCTGGGCCAACAGATTTCTGCTGGACTGACCAACAATCCTCCCTCATACCCAGTAGCTCTCATACCAGGACTGAATATGGCTGGCTCACCCTGAAGACCCCAGGATGAGAAGTCCCATCAACACCATTCACAAAACATTGGCTCAAGCTGGCAGAAGCAATTTCAGTAAAGTCAAGCAGGAAAGAGAATCCCTTCCGACTGCTATACAATTCCATGGAAATGTCCTGTTTTTACATTTCGCATTGCTCAAAATTCATCATGGATGGTGGCCTACAGGCTCACTGCCTACCATTTTCAGCTCAAAATTGTTTCTCCAAAAACCCTTTTGTGACTATGTCTGTTCTGGTTGTGAGAGAGATGATTATCTGTGAGCATGAGCGGGATGAGAAGGTAGGAAGGAAAAAAGCGAGCAATACAGAAGTGACCCCAGTGATGAAGGAAGGTTCCTGCCGGGCACATCCAAGGCACAGTCTCCATTAGCTTCAAAGGAGCTGTGTGCAGGGCTGAGCCCTACGGGTGTGGGTGGAGATGAGAGCCTGGCCCGAGGAGGGGCACGAAGCACATCAAAGACGCGGGCTGACCTATGACCACCCCTCCCTGTGCACACTTGGGGGCTAAGGGGCTCTTTCCCACTCAGCTCTGCCTCACGTAGAAGAGCAAGGCGTTTGCACCAAAGGGGCACTCATATGGAGCTTTGATGGCCACACACATGGGGCTTGAGGGCTAAGACACAAAATGATGATAAGAAGAAACAAATGCCCCAGGCCAGGGGGAAGGGAACACAAAGAGAGAAGTGCCCAGCTAACCTCTGAGCCTCTCCTGGCCCAAAGGTCGAGCCCCTCCTCGGGAGAATGTGATTTCAGTATGGAGGTTCCACAGCAAACTGGAAGAGGGTGGGGAGTCCAAACCCTAGCGGAGCGATAGATGACAAAGTGAGGATCAAAAAGAATGAACATTTATTTTCTTGCCTAATTAGGCCTTTCCTCCAAGTGATGGCTTCCCCTTAGTAACAGGAAGGAAAAGCATCTTTATTCACGTGTCGCAATTGTGTTTACATGTCTTTTATCCTCAGTTGTCTTTCCTTCCAGTTGTATACCTTCCTTTTGGTTCAATATTTACCAAAGAACTGCAAAATTAAAAGAGATCCCATGGTTGCAGAAGACAACATAATTATAAGGGTCAGCTTGATAAGACATATAATCTTCAGAAACCTGCAGGTTTGCCTAATAAAATATTTATTATCAGTCACTGTTGGACCCAAAGAGAGTAAAGTAAATGATGCCTCCACCTCAACTTTCCAGTGTGTGCAAAAATGTCATGTGCCTATTTAACCAATACATGCCCTTTTTAAAATAATATATTGACACTAAATATTACTAAGAAATGGTGACTTTAATTCAAGTCTTAAATTTGATGTTTTTTATAAATTTTTAAAAGATAATTTTTTTCTTTAGTTATATTTCATAAAAAGAAAGAAACTAATGATACCTAATCCTTAGTTTAGTTTGTACAATAGTCTTTATTCCCATACATTTTATTATTTTTAATATAGCATGAGCATTTTCTTTTGAATTCAGTTAGAATTGAAAATTTTTAAAATAATAAAACAATATTAACAACAAGTAGTTTATGCTTTCAGAGCATACAATCCAAGGGGACTTGAATTCCATTTCTAAGTATGCCCATAAGTTTCCAGTTTTGTTCCTATTGCTATAGTTATACACATGACAGGATAAAGTCACTTTTTAAGCTGACAATTTGGTAATATGGTCTCTAAAGTCATTCTGAAGCATCTTAGAGTGAATGAATCTATAATTATTAAAAATTACTTTGTAATATTAGCTGCACTTGGAGATACAATCAAGGTGATCATATTGCTAAAATAAAATGTGTTAAATTTAACATTACGGCAATTCTGTCATTTCATTCAAAGCCCCATAAATTGCCACTGTATTCTGGGTAAACTATTAGACTATTAGCTTACTCCTTTTACTTATGTTCCTTTCTTCTCTTTTAAATCCCAAAGAAATGGCTGTAATGAGTTGCTAATAAAATGACAAATAGGAACAACCCCAATTCATTCAAAGATTGCATATTCAGAAGAGACCTGATTCTAATTCCAGGAAGAACTAAAGAAGGCGGGTGGACCAAGGTGACCCCTTGTCCATAAGTCCCCTCTCGTTACACTTGGTCTGGCTTACAGAATGGCCCAGGTGGTAGAGCACATCGTCGCTACTGAAAACCAGCAGTGTGCAAAGCCACTGGTGGAACCCAGCCATCATTCTCAGGTAAAACTCCTCTTGTAGCAAAGCCGTAGGAGAAATTCACCACGGACCTCTTCACACCTGATCACCGATAAAGCCACTGGAAGTATTTGGGGGAGTCAAGCATTCTCAATTCCAAAGACCCCACCCCAAGTAATCTCCGCATCCCAGTCCGACACTCTATCCACTGCGCCACCGCCTGGTCAGCCCAAGTAATATCAAACATATTCACATGCCCACATTTAACCTGGTTCTTTTGAGTTAAAGTGTTTAAAGAGATTTTATCATTGTTCTTTTGAGAGATAGCCTAGAACAGTGAATGAGTGCTGTGTTAAAACCTCACTTCTGTGTGATTTGAAAACTGTTACCAAACACCTCTCTGCTGCATTTATAAAATGGAAGTAACGATAGGGCTTTTTTTTTTTTATCATAGGTTATTATAAATATAATGAATAAATGAGTTAATATACATTAGGGGGTAGAAAAGTGTTTAGCACAAAATAAGCCCTACACAAGTATTCTTTTGTGGTTGCTGTTGTATCGTTTGGCAATAAATAACTCATTTGATTTACAATAAATTGGCTATGCCACCTTGGCTATTCTTATGTGCACTCAGGGATCCTGGATGTAAGAACTAACGTGTAAAAAAAAAGAACTAATGTAAATTTTTTCCAAATGTAACACAATGTTGATAAAAACTAAATTTAGCCATTAATGAATTTGATGTTATGTTTTAAAACCATTTATTAAAAAGTTTAAATTTCAGTTTTGTAGCTTTCTTATTTCATTTTTGGAGTTGCTCATCCTTTTTTCTTTTCAGATCTCCTCAGAGATTTGGAAGAGCTGCTGGTCCCAGGTGCCATGCCTGGAGCATCTGTGGAGGCACTGAACACAAAACCTATGGAACGAAGCACCCAGCCAGTCAGTGCAGGTCGGGGAGACTCCGGATGGCAGGACTCAGTGTGTTGCCTTCTATTTATAACTCAGTTGTTTATAACTTCCCTTCTGTCCACTGCATTCATTATATCCAGCCTCATGCTCAAATTTTCCCACAGGCAAGCAGGACATTTGTCACTGCATCTCAAATTAACACTTTACAGGAGGTGTTTCTCATTATAATATGAGCATGAAGAGGGGCCCGTAACTCAACAGTTCCTGTGGCTTTGTGTTTGTTGAATTATCTGGTCTTTCACCACAAATAGTCTATGTCAAATACTTAATATATAATCCTAATACATAATCCATAACATACTAATACTTAATAATACTTAACATAAATCCTAAAATATACATAATGCTAAATATAAATCCTCCTATAAAAAAATTCTCCTATAAAAGAAATCTCTTTTTCTCAGAATCAATATTGCCTTGTTGTTTCTGGCTATGGGACACTAAATGTCACTTTCCCTCATGTCCTCCTGTAAATGCTGCTTGCAGTGGTCAAAAGGATACATTTATCATGCCGTATTAGATGGTCCAGTGATTACCGATTACTGGGAAAAAGTAGTGAGCTGAATTAATTGGTTACAGACATGTTGACACTGATAGACACCTTGTACCTTACAGTGGACACTAATGCACAAAAAAGCACCACAGCAAATGGCCTTCAAGTCCAAGTGGCCACAAAGTATATTAAGTCAAGTCACTGAGGAGATGGGGAGTCCAACAGAAATGTCAATGGGCTTGATATTAGCTCTTCAAATAAATGTCCATCCCACAGGTATCCAAATTTGCCTTTTGTAAGTACCATGGCCTTCTCCTCCACAATGCTTAATTGTAATTTAGTCACTTACCTATCCAATACCTGGGCCATCCTGAGAAAGTCAATGATTTTCTAACATGTAGAAATCCTTGCCCACGTAGGAAGGTTTTTTTTTTTTTTTTTTACCTGAGAGGAGGGGAGATAGAGAGACAGACTCCCACATGTACCCTGACCAGTATCCACCCAGCAACCCCATCTGGGGCCGATGCTCAGACCACCAAGCTATCCTCAGTGCCTGAGCTGATTCTGGAACCATCTGAACCACTGGCTGTGAGAGGGGAAGAGGAAGAGAAGGGGGAGAAGCAGATGGTTGCTTCTCATGTGCGCCCTGACCTGGGATTGAACCCAGGATGTCTGCAAACCGTGGCTGATGTTCTATCCACTGAACCAGCTGGCCAGGGGCTCAAGAAAGCTTTCTAAGAGCAGCATCTTGATTGGTACATCTTCACGTGCATGCAAGTGCATGTGAATTTCTCTTCTTGCCTACAATGCTCAGTTAATGCTGACAATGGACCAGCTATCTAGAGACCATAAGACAAGATTGTGCTAATAACAGCTGAGGAGAAGTGAAAAAGAAACAGGGCCCCTCGGCACACTGCTGGACCAGCACACGAGCTGTGGGCCGAGGATTTCTGGACCAGCCAGTTAAGAAATATAAAATCCCTAACAAGTATCATTCCCTGTCAGTCTTAGCTCAGTGCATACCCTGGACTATACCAAATGAGACTCTCTTGCTTGGCACCTCCCAACTGTGTAGGGTTCTCTCACTCCATTTCCATTTCCTGTCAAGTTGAAGCCACAGTAACTAATATTTTGAGGCCAAATAAATGAGTTAGCCCTCTTTTAGTTCTTTGAAGAGTCATTTGGGGCTCTTCTTTTAAAAGTACAGAATAACAATACTTACATCCACATAAGTAGTCACTCAATATTCAATAAAGTGTGGTTGAATGGCCTGGCCTGTGGTGGTGCAGTGGATAGAGCACTGACCTGGAATGCTGAAGTCTCTGATTTGAAACCCTAAGCTTGCCTGGTCAAGCACATACGAACAAGCAACAATCAAGCAATTAACAACTAAAATGAAGCAACTATGAGTTGATACTTCTTGCTACCTCCCTCCTCTCTCTGTAAAATCAATAAATAAAATCTTTTTAAAAATTGTGGTTGAATGAATAAAGTCAGGAGATGCTTATTTTCTCAAAGGGGAGATCAAGAGTATATCTCACAATTAACAAGGACATTGATATTGCTGCTTTATTTAGACTCAGTCTTAGACTCTTCTGCTTTCTATCTTCCCTCCCCCATCTGACCACCCTCACTTTGCCCTTTAGCAGAGCCAGCTCCACAGGTGTCTTGGATGTCCTCCAGTCATGGACCCAAGACCCAGTCCCCCTCTGCTGGCCTGTTTCCGCTTATTCCTTCTGCACCAAGACATCAGGGGCTTTGATAGGGAGGAGTTGAAGGGATCACTCACAGAGGACCCTTCAAACAAGTAGGTGAGAAAGGGGGAAAGTCCTAGTTAATGCTGGAGGGTGGGGGCAAAACTCGGAGAGAACAGTAAGTATTGTCTTAGGTGGAAAGAGAAGGAAAGATAGGAAAGCAATGGGAGGCATCAAGACAGAAAAGATTAAATCATAGAAAGTTTGGGAAAACTGTCAATGTCAATGCTGTTTATAGATATGAGTAAAATAAGGAAAAGGGAAATGAGGGGGAAACACAGTTTGGCTTTGTGGTGGTATACTAATTACTGTCATTTATGCGCACTGTTTACCGTTTATGGCCAATTACTATTACCATACGCAAAATTATTATGCACACTATTAGTATGTGTTAGAGTAAGTTTTTATTTGATTACAGCACAAAATTCTGGTCCTCTGTGTGTGGTCCTTAGTCTCATAGAGCAGAGCCATCTGCTCAGATTTGGAAGCATTCACTAAGATGAGTAGAAGGAATCAGAGCTGGTAAGGGAGTATAGTCAATGACATGGGTTCACATAGCAAGACTTCCAACACAGAGTAATGTGTAAGACACGGACAAATGTTATTCCACTGGGACCTCCCCTTGCTTCAATTCTCATTAAGATATCTAAGTTTCAATCACTGTTAAGAGAAGGAAGGATTCTGGGGTAAATCGATATAATATAATGCATAGCATATATTCAAATTGTTATTGATTAAAATTAGAAGGAATAGATGATATAGTGGGAAATTTTCAAGGAATTAGGGCTGCTAATCAGGGTAAGACTGGTTTAGAGATGTAAGTGGCTTCTAGAAGAAGGCACTCTACATCCGCATAAGTACCAAGTAAGAGGGACCCCTGCTCTTCCATGACCCCTCAGATAATCCTGAGCGAGGAACATCATTTCCCTAGGAATTCACTGACTCACAAAATAAAGGGATTGCACTTGATAGTTTGATAGTAAAGGTTTGGCTAATCCTGCCATTCCAAAATGGTTTAAATGGGGTTTTGGTTAGCCTCAACTGCCAGGATGATGCAACCCAGGTGAGAGCCATGATAGCTGGGTTTGGTGTCTCTGCTCTAAAAGGTGCCCAGAGGACACATAGATGCTCTCTCTTCTGGATTCAGCAGCTCCAATTGCATCCTTTTCCTAAAAAGTAGGTAAACTTAGGTAATGCCTACCACTTGAACTCTTGTGACATATATGATAGTATCATTTGCATCTGTTTTAAATGATTTTATTTAGAAAAGTAAATTGAATGGGGTGACATTGATCAATAAGAGTACATAGGTTTTAGGTAAACATTTCTATAGCATTTGCAGTGTTGAGTGTGCTGGTATACCTGAACAGCCACTTCTCTCATTTGCTTCTTGATTTTTATTGCTTGCTAAGGAAAAGAGGGAAAGAAGGGGGGAATATTCTTTGGGTAGCAGAAAGGCATCACGTTGAATGGTGCAAAGGCTGCATTTTTCATAGCCGAGCATCCTGAACTAAATTTATCATAACTGCCAGGAGTTTAAAGGCAGATTTAAACCTAGAGTGTTACACCTTTAACTTCTTTGAGGTAGAAAGGAAATTGTGCTGGATGAGACAAAGGGGAGAAACCCAAAGAAGTGTTGGAGCAGCTACAGAAGCTGGAACCTCGTTCTGACTGGGCCATCACATCTAAAACCTTTCAAATCACTGAGCTAATATTACCCACATCTTGCCCTACAAGAACTTGTCTGAACTTTTCATTTCTGTGGCTGATTCCTTTTTTCAGCTACCACCTTTGACTTGCAAAACAATAATCTACACGCTTTATGCATGTTTGGCAATTATCCAGTTAACCTCAGCTGTCTCTCCTATGGATAGCTTGGTTTCTAAGCTCCCAAAGATCATACATTGTTTTGTTTCAAGTACTTTATATGGTGTCCACTGAGGAGCTACAGGCAATAAAAGCTCTTAATAATAATGGAATTATCTTTAGTGCTGAAGGCATCACCTTCAGTCTCTGAGGTCCCGTGCCATGTGACTGCTCCCTGGCCTCCCACAGTAAGTCCATTTATGATATCATCTTACCCCCAGCATGGACCAAAGACATCTCTCTTTGTTATGCATATTATGGATTTCTAAAATTACACAGAGAGTTTAAATATTAATTTGCCTGTCTGTATATTCTAATTCCAGAACACCAAGGAAAAACTTGACGATTGGTGATTGCTATCACATTATTTAAATATTGCATGTATTTACTTGATAATACACAGTCATTTTTCTTCAGCTGTATATGTAATAAATACACTCCCAAGCCATAATTCTCTATGATATTTATCTGAGTGATATAAACATTCCTTTGAATAATAATACATTGTGTAACCTCCCATGACAGTTCGTCTATTAAAAAGGAAATTAAATATACAAAAGTATGGGGAAAATCACTGTGAGGCAATAATGAACTTAGCAAATTCAAGAAGGAAAATGAAATCGGACTTATTTGAAGCCTAAACTTCCCTTTCGATTTCTATTGATTCGTCACTTATCACTAGAAACATGGCTGGAACACCGTCCTTGCATCACAAACACACACTGGACACCTAGAGAGTCACGCACAGTAAATGTGGCTCAGCTCACTAATCAGTGAGGAGCTGAGTTTCTGGAGAAGGAATTTGTACCTCTCCGGAAAACATTCTCTCTGCTTCTCCCAGTTCCTGATTCTTTACTTAACAAATGTTCCCCAAAATTAATTTTCAATTCCCAAAATTAATTTTCAATTCACAACCCAGTTTCTGGTTTAAAATCATCTAGCCTAGGGCTCCATGATCCTGTTTTCTGAAACAGTAAGAAACTCCACCCTAGAAGTAGCACCCAGCCTCCACCAGTCTTTTTTCTTTTTTTAAAAAGCCCAAACCAATATAACAAGAAATATTAAGTACGGATATAGTCAAACACATGCTCAGTAATACGTTCTTGTTTTAAAGCTGACCACACATTGACATTCAAACTTTTAAATTTTTTGGAAGAGAAGTGGAAGTGCTATGCTCATGCGGCAATAATAACTTTACAAAGATGAGCAATTTGCAGATAGGTTATTTGTGATATAAGTTGTTTTTTTCTTTTACTAATTTACTATTTCTGACACTAAATCTGCCTAAAATTACCATTTAACCGAAGTCAAAGATGTACAGCCACACTGATTTATTAATTTTTTTTTTTACAACGGGAAGAAAACTTTTAGAATGAGGAGAAAATTTTTATTTCCACGAACAAAATAACGTTTGTCGTCTTTTTCAAAAAAATGATAAAGAAAAGCTAGACCCAAGTAGTAGAAGTTATACCTCCGAGAAAACTAAAATCCACCTCCCCACTAAATAAAAAAGCAATATTCATGACTTTTCACTGGTGAGTTTGCTTGAACCGTGCTTAGGTCAACTCGTGGTTTAGTCAAAAGCATGAAAAGACAGTATCATATTGCAGCTATAAAATAAAAGTCTTCATTTTCAAAGCCCTCTTGGTAATGCTTTTAAAATCAGCAATCAGGAAACCATTAGAATGATGACCGGTCCCCCCAAACCTGGTAGTTCACATTTCTGGACTCTGTCTGCAGCAGCCCTGGGGCCTGCCTTCCTGTCCGTCTCCACCAGCAGCTGGAAATCTCTGCGGCTGCGCTGAGGGGCACCAGGGTGGAAAGAGGCATCAAGCAAATGTGAGCAGGTTTTACTCAGCTTGGGTCAGTTGAGAAACTACATGCCGGTGGGGAAGTTTGAAGTTTGTTTTCTGAGTAGTGGAGTGAGTTGAAATCTCACCAGGTCCCCATAGCCTGGGGTATAGCTTTAAAGTCTGGTCTTTATGTCCCAAGGCCTACATCCTCCCTCATCCCCTTGCTGCCTCTCAATCTACTGTCACAATAAACGGGAACTATTGACACACTCTCCGGGACTTGCTCCCACATGACATAGTTTAACTTCTAGAAAGTGTGTTATTGATAAATCCAGGAAAATCTGAATTTCATTCCAAATAAAGTAGAGAGTTCAGCATACTTGCTTATTTTGCATTTGCTATTTTAGTTTGTTGTCTTTGTTTTGTTTTACAGCTTTAGATGCTGAACAGGAATTAAATTCTTAATTCTTTTTTTTTTCTTTTTTTTTTCTGAAGCTGGAAACGGGGAGAGACAGTCAGACAGACTCCCACATGCGCCCGACCAGGATCCACCCGGCACGCCCACCAGGGGCGATGCTCTGCCCCTCCCGGGCATCACTCTGCCTCGACCAGAGCCACTCTAGCGCCTGGGGCAGAGGCCAAGGAGCCATCCCCAGCGCCCGGGCCATCTTTGCTCCAATGGAGCCTTGGCTGCAGGAAGGGAAGAGAGAGACAGAGAGGAAGGGGGTGGGGGGAGCAAATAGGCGCTTCTCCTATATGCCCTGGCCGGGAATCGAACCCAGGTCCCCCCCGCACGCCAGGCCAATGCTCTACCGCTGAGCCAACCGGCCAGGGCCAAATTCTTAATTCTTGATCATAGGGTGTACAAGAAACTAAAGAAAAGTAAAAGATAAATTATGTCCACATATGTGCAAATTGATTTCACAGAAAAACAGGAAATAGAAATGCTTCAAGTTCTCCTTTTGGTAATGGCTTATCTTCCCTCCCCTCCTTTTCCTTTCCTCCTTCTCTCATAGCCTGAGGCATCAGCAGGCCTGCAGGCGTTCATCCAGGCCGGTGCTGGGCCAGCCCCAGGCCTGCTGAAAGGCTCCTATGCCTTGTCTGGTAGGTGTGAGCCTGCCCTGAGCTTGGGTCACCTCAAAGCCTTGCCACTGGCTTCTATTCTGGCAGTCAAACACTTGGCAAGAGTTACTAGGTATCGGTTCAATCTACTTACCATTTGTGAATGTCTAGAATTAAACAAAAAGGGAATTTCATGGAAGGTAGCAGAACACGACCTCAGTGTTTGGCAACTCTCTTTCAGCTGGCACCTGTTGGTTAAGCCTAGAGCTATAGCTGGCAGTGATTTTTAAACTCCGACAGTGTAAATGCATGCTTTTACTCTTCCCTCCCAATGCCCAATGGATATATCTAACATTTAAATCTAATTCATAGTCCCAAACAGAATATTCTTTAGATGCAAACTCACAAACTACCCCAGAGCTCAGTTTCCTTATTTACATGGTTGAGAAAACTCTTTCTTCTCCAACTTTCTGCCCTTAACTCTCATGAGTTTTAATTTTGGAAGGAAAATCAATCAGGATCCCCCAAGTTATGATTTGCTCATATAGTAGAGTCTTGAGCAGCGGGCGAATTGGCAATGCAGAGGTGATATGGGCTATCTAGGTATTATGCACTGGGGGGTGGGGTATACTTCCTGACACAGACAGTTGTGAGAGCGCTGGGGACAGAGTGGCACAGAGCTCTCAGTGTCCCATCAGTGCATCTGGCTGCCTAAACACGTAAGCGGGACAGCAAATGCTGCTCTTCTTCAGTGGACGCTAGCTCTGGACAGACTGCAGAATTCCTCAAACTTGGAACCAGCAAGAAAAGAGCAGAAACAAATGAAGTTGTAAGATACAAAATTTTATTGCCAATATCTCAAGACTGACATAGAAAAACTGCTTTCCCCGTTACTGCAAGTCAATACATAGCAGGGCAACGTAAGTGTCTTCCATTTTCCGCTATTTCACGCTAGATTTACCTGATAGATGAGTGTACTTAAGTAAATAATAGCACACACGGTTTTAATAGGACAGGTGCTTTAAATGTACATGGAAGATCATTGCTACTATATCAATTAATAGCATAAGCTATGAAAAAACACACAAGGGTGAATTAATTTAAAGCTTCCATTTAATGCTACCAGTGAGAACATCTTTGGGCCCCCTGGTTGTCTTGGCAACTCCGGCATCCCAAACAGCAGAAGCAGCCTCTGCCAGTCCCCTTCCTGGCACACACACAGTTCAGATAGTACATTAGCAAAGAATATGATGCCCATGTAAATGTTGAAATATTTCTGTTGCCATAGAGATAAGAATGGCAAAAAAAAATACAGGACTATTTGACATATTTTGAGGCAGACTTTTAATTTTAAAAAATCTCAAATGACAATGCCAAGATGGCTGATCACACCATAGGGTTTTTATGCTCACTCACTATGCGCAGAAGTCCCCCATCCAAATAATGTGGGCAGAATCAAAGCATTCTGGCTGAATAGCCAATGAGGAGACATGAAGCCACCGAGGGGTGCAGTGGCCCTAATCATTATCTTTATACTGAGCACAGAAAAAGAAAGGGATAAAAAATAGTGGAGACAATTTACCATGTTAGTTACTTTTTTTTTCAGAGGTGGGAAGCCAAATCAGCGACAGTGTTTTTTATACTTCCACGGCTGTGGAACCTGGAGTGCTGGCAAGAATAACCTTGAATATGTCGTGATGTGTTTCCTTGTCAGCCTTTCCCCTCTGTGCAAACAGACTGAACAATTTCTTTAGAGGAGGTGGCTTGTTCAACAATGTGATGTGTGTGCTCTGTCAAAGCAAAAGGTGGTGAGGGTGAGGAGGGACAATTTGCATGTCGTGTTCTAAATGGTGAACAGTTCCTCTAAAAACCTGTCGTTCCAAAACGTTAGGGGAGAGTTTTCGCTTTTCTCCAAAGTTAATATCTAATTTTTACAAAAACTGTGAAAATTTCCATGAGCTTCCATCAAAGAAATCTGCTACTCAATATTTCCTAAATGACTTCTTGCCCAAGACCTGAGAAATGCTTACAACCACATTCAATATGGCGCCCTTGATAGGACAGTGTGGGAGAGGACAGAGCGGTGATCAAGGGCAAATAGAAGACGCTTCGCTTCGCTTCCTGGCAGCACTGGTCGGTCAGCACTAGCCACTCATTCATCTCTCTGACTGACTTTCTTTGATTAGTTCTCTGTCCATGGCAAGGACTCAGTGTCAGAGTTCTCCCAGAGTTTTGTCCTCTTCCTGCTTATTCTTCCTGTATAATCTTATCAACTTTCTTAATGTCAGCTACCCTCGAAAGCAGTGATTTTCAACCTTTTCCATCTCATGGCACTTATAAACTAATTACTAAAATTCTGCAGCACACCAAAAAATATATTATTTTGCTGATTTGACCAAAAAAAAAAAAAAAAGGTATAATTTTGACTCATTCACATCAGAAGGGTATTGTTATATTGGCTGTTTTCATTTTTTTATTTGATAGTCTTAGGGAAAAGAAGTCAGTGCCTCTGACTCAACAGTCAGGTATTGCATGTTTTAAAAATTCTTGTGGCTCACCAGTGTGCCATGGTACAATGGTTGAAAATCTAGGCTTGAAAGTGATGCTCAATCACCCAGAACCCAGTCCTGATCTCTGCTAACTGCTAACTGGTTTTCCCCACCTGGATGTTCTGTCCCAGACTTAACACATCATAGATCAACTCATCGTCTTTCCTCTCTCTCCATCCCCATCTCTACACACATAGCAACCTAAGACTGAAAGCTTAGTTTTTTCCAGATCCTTCTCTCTGCCATGGGCTTAAAAAGTCACAAAGTCACTGATAATCAAGGTGATGCCTCTCCTCTGACTAGGGGTGAACAATTTTCAAAGCCAGATCAATCCAACTTTCTCTCCCAGGATTTTGTGCAGAGTGTGGCAAGATGAAAATAAGCAACAGCAAAAAAAAAGAGGGAAGGGCCCATTCATTCTCCCACCAGCACCCTGCAAGAGTGTCTTCTTCCTACACAGACTCCCGAGCTGCTCTGGCTTCTGGCTTCTGGGACATGGCTCCTGACTCTTTCCTAGATTCAGTCCAAAATAAAAATGTGTTTCTGCTTAAAATAGCTAGATTGGGTGTTTGTTATTTATAGTATAAGAACTCTGATCAATACAGATATTGATAGAGAAAATGTTTCAGGAGAAATATTTACAGAAAAAAAAGATGGGGCAGAGCCTTCATAAACTCTGTCATGTGATTATTCTAAACTTGAGCTCATCAGTATCTTGCAAGGTTGCATTTGCTTAAAGAAGCCATTAGTGTGTAACTCCCCTCTAGACTTGAAGGTCAGGACTAAGAGTTACTCATCTTAAAATCTCTACCATTCACAGAGTGGAGGGCTTAGTAAATGACTTTGCCTGCCCACAAACCCACACTCTGCTAATGCTGAACCACCATTTCTCTCTGCTTCAAATCCTACCCTAAGAGCACACTATATTCTAAGGTATCTGAGATGAGAGTTTTACTTCTAGGGCAATAACACATATATAGTCAGTGCCCAATTAGAGTTTCTGATTGGTTCCTTTTTGAAAATATGTACTTTTCATGAGATACACAACCACTTTTTAATCTTCCCAACTGCATATTGAGGAGCCACATGTAAAGAATGCTGAGGCTACAGCTGACCCAAGGCGGAGAGATCCAGACTCAATGGTCCACATGCCTCCACAGGGGCTAGCTATACCGACACCATCCTGCTCTTCCAGCATGCCAGCATGGGGTTGGATCCTCCTGTTCTTAGCCCTCTGTTGCCATGCTACAGCTTCTGTCAGTCAGTATTCCTTTCTCACGGAGCACCCACGCTATGCCAGGCACCACAAAGAAATACAAGCCATAGTCATGGGTCCCAAGGGCAGGCAGGCCAGGAGGTCTGATAGAGATTATATTTAACTTACAGCGGACCGACTCTAACAACATCAGGCTGCCGTGGAGATGTGACAACGATGAGAGGGCTAACGTGGCAAGAAAGGCTTGAAGGGGGATTCAAGACATAATATTGATTTCAAAGTGTAGGTTTGAAAAGATGAAGGGAACAGTGGAATGTGAGGGAGAGGAGGGGGGAGCAGCACAGACCGTGAGCAGAGCTGTGAAGAAGGGAATACCCAAATCCCAGGTGGGAGGAGTTGACTCTTAGTCTGGAGCAAAGATTCCTTTAGGATGCCAAAGAGACAGAGTTGTGCAAAAGGCTACCACAGATTGCAAAGTCTCCGCATTCCACACCACATTTTCTTTAGGGGCCAAAGAAGCAAAACAACATAAGGCGTCTCAGAAGGTGATTGTTGACATCAAGAAAGATGGTGCCGCCCAAGACCCCTGGCACACAGACAGCACTCTACAACTCTCCACCACTCTGTGCCCCTTAATATCACCCTGCCATTCCCCAGCCCCCTTCTTCCCCAGTCCAGGCTCTCGCTTGAAGGAGCCAAGCAGTATTTCCTGTGGATCTTGGGACTTAGAAACGACTCCAGTGTGACCTGAAAGCTCAGCCTCGTGGTGCTTGTACACTGACCTTCCTCTGTCAGGATCGAACACACAGTCCACCAGTGCTACCCGGGAACACCAAAGCCAGGGTTTAGAACAATCCTATAGCCAAAGACGGCTGCCAAACCCTGCTCTCACCATCCCAGTGTTTCTGAATGGTGATGACCCAAGAATAAACGAGAAGAGGGGCCTGCTTTGCTTGTCATCCGGAGCGCTGGCAGGTGGCCAGGCTGCAGCAGCAGGTTGGGAGGAGCAGGAAGAGCTCCCGGGGTTCCCTTCCTGTCTTTGCATTGGCTGCGTCTCCCCTCCTTGTGCCAGGCATAACTGGATGATGAGGGGACTGTCAGGCTTGAGTGTGTGGTCAATGTGGGTGAGTGGTGTTGGAGAGGTCTGCTTGACAGAAGAGGTGACTGAGGCCCCTTCACCTCCCCAAGGGGTCCAGGCTCTGCCAAGTCCTTTGGCCAGAAAAGAGAACTCGGCATCTCAGTGGGAGTAATTGCACAGCTGAACTTATGCCAAATCAATCTGTGCCTTCCGTGAGTCTGAACTAGCCAAGCACCATGTCCAGAGGAGCCCAAGGGCATGGCAAGGCTCTCCCAGGAAGCGCTTCCTCCACCAGGACTAGATGGGAGAGGAGCGGGCAGCCTTGTGTGTGTGTGTGGGGGGGGGGGGGGTGAACAGAGGCCAAGCTGCAGAGGAGACAGGGCTTCCAGAATGCTCCCCACCAGTCCAATCACGCTCACTCTTCTTCACTCTTGGAAATATAGAAAAAGCCTCAAAATGTGGCTAAGGAAAGCCTGAGAAAGAAATTTATTTAGACAAAGTAGAAACTGAGAACACTTTGAAACTTAAATTTTTATACAAAACCATTTCTATCCCAGCGAAGGTAACCAGTACAGTGCAGAAACTAAGGCAGGCCACTGACTTCCTGCCCGGCGAGGACTTACAAGGAAAGGAGGCAGAGGTTCCGGCTGGCCCCAGTTTTCTTTCCAGCCCCAGGATCTGGGCCATTACCACCTCACAGAGTTATTCTGAGAATAATATATGTGAAATATTTAGCACTTAGTAATTACTAAGAGAAACAGAACCAACAGGTTTTTCTGTTGTAAAGAAACACACACACCCACACAGAAGGGGAGGGGGGCAGGAGAAAGGGAAGAAGGGGGAGGGAGGGAAGGAGAAAGGGAAGAAGGGGGAGGGAGAGAAGGAGGAAGGGAGGAAGAAGGATGGGAGGAAAGGAGGAAGGGGGGAGGAAGGAGGGAGGAGGGAGGGAGAGAAGGAGGAAGGGGGGAGGAAGGATGGGAGGGAAGGAGGCAGGGGGGAGGAAGGAGAAAGGAGGGAGGGAGAGAAGGAGGAAGGGGGGAAGAAGGATAGGAGGAAAGGAGGGAGGAGGAGGAAGGGGGAGGGAAGAATGAAGGGGGGAGGAAGGGCGGAAGGGAAGAAGGGATGGGGGAGGGAGGGAAGGAGGAAGGGGGGAGGAAGGATGGGAGGGAAGGAAGGAGGGGGGAGGGAGGGAGATCTTTAGTTTAAGAAACTGGCTCAAGAGATTGTGGGGCAGGCAAGTCTAAATTTTGCAGGGCATGCTGCAGATTGGAGACTCAGAGAAAAGCTGATGTTGCAGCTGAAGTCTGAAAGCAGTCTGCTGGCAAAATTTCCTCTTCTGAGGGGGCCTCAGACTTTTTCTGTTAAGACCTTCCACTGTCTGGATGAAGCCAACGCACATCAGTGGGGGGGGGGGGGGGGGGGGGCAATCTGCTTTACTCAAAGTCCACTAATTAAAATAATAATCACTTCTAAAAATTACTTCCTCGGCAGCATCAAGACTGGTATTTGACCAAATATCTGGGTGCCAGGGCCTGGCTCAGTTGACATATAAAACAAACAGACACAGATCATATCCAACATCTCCTTCTTCCTACCTAATCATCCTTTCTTAGATCCAGACTACTCGGACCCCGAACCGTGGGATCCTAGGCGTAGAGCCAAAGATGATGGAACATTTCCCATGTGAGTCTGCCTGGCATTGTTCCAGGGGACACGTGGGCCATGAAAGCACGCTCTGAACACTTTGAAAAATCTGATGAAAGTTTTGGATTTTCTCCCCAGAAAATAAACACGCACACCAAACCTGCACACAAAAGGAACAAACATGGGCTTCCACATGGTGGAGTTTAGTTGCCATGATGGGGCCAATGACCTGCTTTCTGGTTACTTCACTTGCATATTTACCCGGCAGGCCATAGTGAGGACCCCACGCAGAGCCTCATCTCCCTTCACAGCCTCTCCAGGCAGCATTCATCCATTTTTTTCCTCTGCACACAAGAGGAACCACGTGGCCTTCCCTAACGCATCAACGTTCTAAGGGTGGCTGAACGCTGAGTTTCAGAACCTTCCAGCTAAAAGTACTGACGATGCAGACAGAGGAGGAAAGGGGCTTTATTAGCACCGAGGTGCTTTCACCAGGGGGAAGTGGGTGAGCGCTGCCTGGAGAGGCTGTGAAGGGAGATGAGGCTCCTGTGGGGTCCTCACTATGGCCTGCCAGGTAAGTATGCAAATGAAGTAACCAGAAAGCAGGTCACTGGCCCCCCTCATGGCAACTAAACTCCACCACTGTGGAAGCTGTTTGTTCTTGCAACCTTCTGCTTCTTATTCCAAGCAGAGAGTTGACGAGATGGCCTTGGTCTTGCAGGACAAGCTTAGTCCCATGCTCAAAACAACCCAACGATGTATATTCCCTGCTGAGAATGGCAGGCAGTCTCCACGTGCCTGTGCATGGGCAGTAACACTGTTATGAAAATGGCAAAATTTCAAACAAAACCCTTTTTATGTATCAATAACAAAAATGTTTCCATCTCAAACTCCTTTTTGTAACGAACTATAGAAATGACCCCTGAAAGTATGGTCTTTCGAACTCCTTTTTGTAGGGTATCTATATCACCTCTCCATCATTCGTGTCACCCCACGTTTGCTTCTGCTTTGCAACCCAAATATGCACTGTGATTGGTTTTGGCTAATGCTTTGCTAGTAAAAACAGACTTCTGCAAGTCTTCACTTGGTTCTTCAGAGTCAAATTTAGAGGTATTTCCCATATGGATGCATGTGTGCCCTGAGTTTCACAGGGCAAGATGTCACTGCAGAAACGAGACTGACAAAGGCCAGTCAGAAGATTTCAGAACAGGAAGGGAGGGCCAGGCAGAGGGGAACAGGGAAGGAGAGGAAGGTCAGTTTCCCTGAGAGGGATCCTGCAGGAAAAGGGGGGGGGGTATGTGTAGATAATATACCCAAGGAGGTGGGCACTGACTGGGCTATACAAAGACAGAGTCCTCAGTATAATAACGTTTGCTGGCTCTCGGACCAGAAAAGGGATTTTAACACAGGCTGTGGACAAACACACCTGTGGGTCTGGACAGAAGGAGACTGGTGACTCTGGGGAACATTTCCTAAAATTCCACAGCCACAGAGAACTTGAGTAAAACTGAGACCTTTATTACTGTCAGGGAACCCAAAACAGGTATAGTTAGTTACATGGAGAAGCATAGATTGAATAAATGAAAATTGAATAAATACCCACTGTGGGTCAAGACAGAGGATCGACACCCCCATTCACCCATTCATACCCATCTGACTATATAACACATCACAGCCTAATTCTAGACCTTCCTCTTTGATCTCTTAGGACAACTGTGTGAAGAACGTGGGGCATGTTGTTTCTCATGTATTAAGAGCAGAAAAACTGGGAATAAAAAAGACTGTCTTAGTCCATATGTCTATAAAATGTCAGCGCCCGGCAGATGCCAGCTCTTCCGTCTATAGTGTACTTTCTTCTACTGGCCAGAGCGAGCACTGTGGTGATTCTGATATAAATTCTCTCCCTGCTGCCCTCAGAGCTGCCCACTGGGCAGTGTCAGAAAAGAGGTGCCCATCCGGATGACTGTCACAGCCTTTCAGGCAATGGCGACTCGTTTCACTAACAAATATAATAATAGCAAGAGACATTTGAAATGCAGCAATGAGCGTATTTTGAGGGCATTTTCTCTCTGGTTATTCAACAGTCAGAGAGGCTCAGAGAGAAATGTCCCCTAATGAAAAGTGACAAGGTTCCTGCAGGCAGGCACCGATGGAGAGTTACTGAAGTGGTAGGGAAGAGGAGGGAGCTGCTACGGGGATGAGCTGGCTTAGGAGGGCAGGCACAATGTCCCATACCTTAGGGAACGTGGCAGCTTTGGTACTGTTCCCTAAGCATTGTTTCAAATCAATGGTATCATTAGATCCAAGTGACATTTTCACATATATGAAGTGAGATGGCCTTGGAGTTAATGCACAAGATGTTGTCTCAATTATGACAAAAGTGAAAACCGCACTAAATGCTCTCCAGGAAGGAAGGAAGGAAGGAAGGAAGGAAGGAAGGAAGGAAGGAAGGAAGGAAGGAAGGAAGGAAGGAAGGAAGGAAGGAAGGAAGGAAGGAAGGAAGGAAGGGAGGGAGGGAGGGAGGGAGGGAGGGAGGGAGGGAGGGAGGGAGGGAGGGAGGGAGGGAGGGAAGGAGAGAGAGAGAGAGAGAGGGAAAGAAAGAAAGAAAGAAAGAAAGAAAGAAAGAAAGAAAGAAAGAAAGAAAGAAAGAAAGAAAGAAGAAAGACTTGTGTAACTCCTCAGTCATTGTGAGCTTGCTGCTGCAGCCAATAGTCTGCATTCGTGGGTTTGTCAGAAAATTGTATTGATTTCCCATGAAGGCACATCACACAACGTGTACACAGGAGGGGCATGGATGTCAAGTGTTTTAAATTCCAAACTCAGGTGGAGACAGAAGCAAAACGTGTCGGAAATTTAGCATTTGGATCATAACACGAATACAGGTGAAGGATGAGGTCTGCAGCCAGTCCTATGAGCCTGGGAAGGCAGGGAGGGTATTCTTGCAGCGGGTGTGCCGGAGAGAAGGAGGTGGTCAGAACCAGCCAAGTGCCAGGGAGACGAGGCATTTGTAGTCAGGTGGCTGAATCCTTCTCCTAGCTGGATCCTTCCAGAAATCACTGACAGTTTCCTGTGGCCTTACCTTCCCATCACTCCAAATTCCTGCACACATTTCCTCTATAATCCTCCTATAAATCCTATTAACATTTTAATTAACCACTCTAGCTCCTCTACAAAGAGTCTCCCCTAGTAGAAGATAAAGTCGCATCGAATCACTTAATAATCTCCCCTGACATGCTGGCCATACAACGTTTACCAAAGCTGCTGCACCACCTGGAAACCACAAGCCAACGGGACGCGGGCAGTCCCGCCAGGAGGCTTCAGGACTTCCCCTTCCAAGAGACTGCCTGTGACATTAGTCAGCAAAGCAAAGCCAGGACAAAAACCCCCCAAACCCTGGACAATGTGGCAAGAGCAAGTCATCCTAGCTCTTCTGGCTTTCCTGGCTTTGCAGTTGGACGTTATTAAAACGTTCAGCAGGAAACGCACACACCAAGTCTGATTTTGTTTCTTTGTTTGGGATATGCACAGCCTTCAAAGCAACTAATTTGTGAGAGAGGAGGATGAAAAGAGAAGAGCCCGGACCCCTAGACCTCCTCTGCATCCAGCCTCTCTCTCTGTTTCTGAACTAATGCAGAGACACAATCATACATGAGCAGGAATCGGTAAGTACCAAAGATCCTAATAACAATAATGATCATAAACAGCCTAAAAGCCTAAAAGAATTCTTGTCCTGCAGTCATTCACCTTGGGAATCAGGGATGGGTTTATTCTCTCCAGAGAAGGATACAAAAGCTTGATAAAGTTTTTTTTTTTTAAAGGCTTTAACAAAGTCTCTGAAAGAATAATAATAAGTGGGAAGGAAGCCAAAAAAAAAAAAAAGCTGAGAATCACTGGTGAATGCAGTAAGCACTTATGTTTTATGCCAATAAGCACATTCTGTTAAAAAATGTTTGTGAAGCAAGTAAAAATGCATAAGCAAAAAAAAAAAAAGAAAGAAATTTAAAACTTGTTGACTATATCTAATAGAGGATTGTCAAACATTATCTATCACTGTGTGAATAAATATATTACATGCCCTAGAATATTTCTCAGTAGACTTGTGTATTAGTGTACGATAGCTGTTGTAATGAAGTGCCATAGACTAGGCGGCTCACACGACAGAACTGAACTCTCTCACTCTGGAGGCAGATGTCCCAGGTCAAGGTGCGCACAGGGCCGCGCTCCCCTCCACAGGCGCTGGGGGGCGACCTGTCCAGGCCTCGCCAAGGCTTCTGGTGGCTCCTTGGCTGGTGGCAGCCCAGCTCCAGTCTTCCACAATGTTCCCCTGTGGTCTTTTCTCTGTGTCCAAAGTTTCCCTTTGATAAGGATACTAGTCATTGGATTAGGACCACCCTACCCCGAATGACCTCATCTTAACTAACTACATCTACAAGACCTTGTTTTCAAATGAGGTCCTACTCTGTAGTACTGGGCATTGGGGCTTCACTATATCTTCTTTTTTTTTTGGGGGGGGGGGGACACAGTTCAGTCCACAACACCAGGTTAGGAAAGGAGTATCTCTTCACATCAGGTGGGCAAATGGCTGGCGCCTTGGCACGAACCAAGGCGTGCCACCAGACCCCACTGGTCATCACGGGATTGTTCACCAGTGTGCTCAGAGTTAAAGAGAGAAAGCTACCGTCACGCAAGAGAGAATGGCCTGGGGGAAGCACTAACCAGTAGTAATTTTATGAGAGCCCAGCCCTGGCACACAGGACTTTCTAGGCCCGCATGTCACCGGCACACAGAGCTCCGGCTCGTCCCCAGGTGTGAGGGTGTCTCAAGGAAAAGCAACGTGGGCGGCACCGGAGCTGCAGCACCTCAGCCCCTCTCTCCCGTGCCCTTGACATAATCGACACCCAGACCGCGCGGCTCTTCAGACTTGGGTATTCAGGAGATGTTTTCTCGAACATGCACAAAGAAGAAATCTGTTACTTCAAGGAAAACAGTCGAGAGTATTTGTTGCCAAGGATAAAATCTGAGCTTTCAAAGGAAACATTAATACTTTGTAAAATTTGCTTTGGCCTCAGTGAACTCGACATCTTGGCAGTGCTTAAAGACATCTTTGATAACACAGGTAATGAGATTTTTAATAAATGTGATCTTTGAGTATTGGATGATGAAATCTGTGAACATTTGGGAGAGCTGCGTTAACTGAGGAAATCGTTTTTCTTTTCCCCGTGACCAATGCACGATGTTACAGAGTCATGTTTGGGTAAGTAAGATCCATTGAAAGAGTAACGGGTATAGCAGAATAGAGCTTGAAAAGTCATTGATCTGGTTTCAGATTCCACTTCACAACCTCTAAGACTCTTGTTCAGTTTCAGTGTTATATCAGAGAAGATGATCTACAATTATCTGAAAAGGCTATTAAAATATCCCTCCGTCTTCCAGCTACATACATATCTGTGTGAGGCTGGATTTTCTTCATCTACGTACTTCAACCAAAACAGCAGATTGTAACAGATTGAAGACAGAAGAAGCACCACTGTCTTCAGCAAGCCAGACATCAAAGAAATGGGCAAAAAATGTAAAATAATGTCACTATCCTCAATGTTTTTTGTTTGAGAAAATGTAGTTAGCTTCCAGGAAAAAAAACATGTGAACTATATTACCATAAAATTGTTCATCATTATAATTTATAAATTAATTAATAAATATTTCAAACGTTTGTTTTGATTTTTAATTTGGTCAATGTCCATGAATATAACCCAGAGAAACAAAAGCTCTTTGGGGTCCTCAATAACTTTTAGGAGTGTAAAGGGATCCTGAGACCAAAGCATTTGAGAATGGCCAACATATATTATTTCATCTCTGGACCAGACTTAATTCTAAAATTGAACTTTATAATAATTAAACAAACTTTTTAAAAACACCTCAACTTGCTTGACTTAATCCCTGATAAAAGCACTTTGCCCTGAATTTTAATGAAATCATTTATTCCCAGCACAGCTGATGATTACATGTACAACCTTAGAACAACTGGCATATGGCAGGCACTTTGAAAATAGCATTTTTATGTATCATGGGCTGCTGGAACCACATTGCTTTAGTTTGAATCCCATATCTGCCTTTTACTAGCTGTGTGATCTTAGCAAGTTACTAACCCTCTTTGAGTCTCATTGTGCTCACATGTAATAGAAGCATCAGAGCACCACCCTCACAGGCTGCCAAAAACATCAGTGACTTAACCTGTGAAAAGAACTTGAACAAGTAAGTGGCTGACACATAGTAAATTTTAGGAAAGTGTTAGCCGATGTTGTTATACAACAGAGCTTATGCTTGCTTATCACATCTTCTCAAGCCCTGTAATAACATTAGGTCCATGGCTAACAACATCTAATGTTTAATGAATACTTAGTATATTCCAAGCAGTGTGCTCAGTTGCTTTATTTGCAGCGCCTTATTTAGTCCTTGGAATAAGCAAGAGCTGGATCTTGAGTTCAACACGGGGGTACTGAATGATTTCTCTGAAACCACCAGGGCTCAGAAAGGAACACAGGGCTTGAGTTCAGCGAGGGACAGAGAGTTTGGAAAATAAAAACAGTTCTCAGTCATTGTCTTTAAACTTTCTAGTTAATGGCATTAGTAACCATTACTGAGCTTGCCAATTCATTCACATATTCATCCGATGAACAACTATTTATATAACACTAGTTGCTGGGCACAAAAGATGAGCAAGGGAGAGCTCCTGTCTCAAGCTGTTTGCCATGTTGGCAGCATGCAAGTGGATGAATTCAAAGTGGTAAACACTGTAACAGATATGAATATAGCAGTCTAGGAGCAAAGCAGAAAGAGCAATTCTTCTGGCCTTGCAGAAATCAAGGGAGGCTTCATCAAGGAATTGACAGGTGAAATGGCTCTTGAGGGATGAGTAGGAGTTCAGTGATTTAGGGAGGGAGCTGCTGTGTTCTGTCTGTCAAGGAACACCTTACCAAGCTGTAAAGGAGTAGGCAGTAGGCTGATGAATGGAGTGAGCTCAGTCATTTACTTTCCACAGTTCTATTAGCCTCCGTAGTGCCAAAGCTTGAACATATGTTATCTCAGCTTTGTAGATGGTGCTGTTACTGCTAGGCAAGAAATAAAGGCTACTGGTTTCATTTATATCCATTCCTCTTTGGGGACACTGCTATTTATAAATTCACAGTTATAAGACTGGCTTAATTCTTGTTTACAGTTGCTCTAGTCTTAGCATTCAGTCAACAACAAACTAAATACTAGGGTTTTAATGAGCTTTCTCTAGGTCTGAATACTACAATATTTTCAAGAACTTTCTCTCATTCTTCCTGCATCTCAACCAAATACCTCTAGTACCTCTGCAACTTTAGGAGAAATTTTTCCAGAAAGCTATCAATGTCCTACAATTAAGAAAAGGGCCTCATTATCTTTCCAAATCATGGCTCAACATAAATTTGTATTAACTATACAGGGGCAGGGGCCAGGGGCAGAAAAACAGGGCAAGTAAGGAAAATTTTGCCAAATTCTGTAAATTTTATTTCTGCAGTTTTTGCTTTGACCAAAGGTGTTCCTGCATATGGATATGGACGAGTCACAGAACAATATAGGACAAGGTGCAGGATGGAATAGTAGGGACCCAGTGTACCTATGTGATAAGATATGGAACAAATGCTCTTGTTAAACAAGACTCAGAAAAATAAAACCTAAAACCTGGAAACGTACACAACTTTCATATGCTCGGGAACTTCATCAAAGTACAACCTCTCCCTTTTGGTAAAAAGATATATAAATAGAAACATATTTCCTGCACTAAGTATTCTTTCCAAGGAAGAAATTTTCTGCCTTTATGATTTTGTCTGCCCAATGAGTCTCTATATGATGTTTATTTACTGGAGCAATTCAATTTGACAGCAGTTTTTTACACATCAGAACATGTAGCTTTTTTAAAGATAACTGTCTTTGTGTCCTGTGATTAAGCCAAGAACCAGTGATTGCAAATTAAACGCCAGAATTTGGAAGAGATTAGTTCAGGAGAGATTTGCCAGTGTGTGCCTTATATATACGAAGTCACATACACTGAGATGATAAATAGTGCAGCCTCTGTTGTTTTAATGCCTTCCTCTGATACATCTGGTTTGATTGGCATGAATGTCATTAGGTAAAACAGGCTGAAGCTACAATGCCAATATTTTTGTGACTATTTTGCAATCGAGGTTAATCAATGAGATGGGACTATAATTGCTGCAATTTTCCATCACTCCCTCTCTTCCTGGCTCCAGAATCACAGATATAATAGCACTCCTAAGAGTTCCTGACAATTTGCTATTCACAAATGGTATATTACACATACTGCATAACATTGCTTCCTGACATTCCTCTTTTTTTTTTTTTTCTCCAAACTCTTTCTAAAAATCCATCAAGTCCAAGGGTGTTTGTACTTAAAGACTCAGTCTCTCCAAAGTTTTCTGCTGAGCTCCCTGGCTGAATCTGTCCTTGAAAGCCATGTTGAAATTTTGGTTGCATAGCCTCATAACATTTCATGAATTCAACTTCATTTTGGAAAATTTTCAATCACTTTGGTGACATTGACAATTTTCCATTTCGTTATAATGCAACAAAATTCAAGCACCTGCTTTGCTTTTCAAAATGTAAATCTACTGAAAAATCAGAGAAAAAGCAGGTGTTCCACCTTAATTGACAGAATTGAATCTCCTACCCGAAAGCAAACCTCCAAATCAAAACAGTAGCTCCAAAGTATCGGCCAATGTCAGAAAAAAGCGAAGGCTCCAGCCCCAGCACAGACCCTCCTACAGTGTAAACAGACAGATACCTAGGTCTGTTAGATTGTTTTTTAACCTAAGTAACAATAGGACATTGGGCAGAAATGAAACTCAACTAACCTTTCTAACCTAAAAATAAATAGATGTAGTGAAAAAAAAATGTGTATCAAAAGACTTTCAAACTGATGTTTTTAGTACACTCACAACTCTGATGCTTAGTGAACAGTAGTGTTATTATACACTAATTTTGGAATCAGATGCAGAAATTCAATTCCATAGAGAAATACACTTCCAGGAAGTTTTAATTGTGCTTTTCACTTTTTTCTCTCTTTAAATTCACAAAAGAATCTGTTCAACTTGAAGAACATCTCCTCCATCCTAATTCACTGGCAGCCTTTTCTTGCAAATGGCAGTGCTATTCAGCCTGATTAACTTCAGTAATGTTCCACAAAATATTAAGTGAAACTCAAAAGCCATAATGATAGACTTTGGGGTAAAGAAATGTTGCTCTGTCTATCAAAAACACTGCAAATTATTTTATTACATAAAATTGTACTCGGGGCATCTAAACCTCCAATTCTCCACGAACAGGAAGGGCGCGGCTACCCTGTAAAAGTGTAGGAAGATGTACTTAGTGCTGGGGGTGGCTCGTTGTATTATATTCTCAGATGGGGCCATTGCTTTGGGATCCTGATCCCAACTTATCCTGCTCCACACAAGCTGTGCCACCCTGGACACATCACTTAAGTTTTGAGCCCAAATTCTTCATCCGGGGCTGAAATGGCATCAGTTATCTTCCAGGATATGAACATGGACCGTGCCTATAGTAAGGCACACAGCAAAATGCTTGACACAGTCACGAACTCCATGAATTATTGCACCTGCTGTCACTGCTGTGGTCATTGTCATTTCAGGGTAGGCACTAAAACTGGTCATGGTAAGGTGAAACTATGCAAACACTACAGCTCATTTGCAATACTCCCAGACAGCTGCAGAGAGACCGCTGGAGCTGTGGCTTCTTACGTGGTGGATACAAGTCTGGATCGTCAACATGTGTCAGTGACACATGTTGCTTATAACGTTTCTTCCCATGTGCCAGGGTCCTGAGAGGCTTAAAAAAGAAATTTTATAAACTTTTGGTAATCACCATTGGTAAAACTTGGCAGCGCAGGCTGAACTGTTTTTATTTGACTATTTGAGGGCACATTTTAAGAATATGTCAGATTCTTTTCTTGTTATGATTCTAATATGAGTCCTAATTCATGTTTGGGAGTCACTATTTAGAGAGAATTCTTATATTAGGCAATTATATGAACATCCCTTTACACCCTCCTTCCCCCCCCCAAAGAAAATCTATCTAGACACACTCAGAACAAGATGGACAGGACGCCCCCCAACTTTGTTTCGGAAGAAGCATGACTGCTTTCTGTGGGCACAAAACAGTGATGTCAGCATTCAGAAACATCTTATGACTTTCATCCAGAATTCGCTTTATTATATCAAGTGATATGACAATTCAATCCATGGATTAAAGTCTGCTAGGCTGCTCGCGAGAATCATTTTTTAGCTCATTCTGTATATCATTGTATTTCCCAATCTGGCACCGTGAACCATAAATAATCCTATCATTTATTAATTACATTTCCTAACCTAGTCAAGAAGAATCCTGCAGTGTGGAGCAGCGGATCATGAATAAATGGTTCATTGAAAAGCAACTCTTATTGCCAAGTAGTTGTAAATTAGGGTGTGATAATTACCCACTTTAACCTTTTTAAACAGGTTCCTCTAAAAAGCTCCAAGATGAATGTTTTATTATAATAACTTTGACCTCCAACACACAACAACACAATTAGTTGTGTGTCTTGACAAAGGGATGCTTTGATTAAAAATCTGGTATACCATATTATTATAAGGTATTGAATGTGGGTGGATACACGTATGCATTATACATACACAATATTCACATATTATGTCCTACGTCTAGTTGAAGTATAGATCTAGCTAAGTAGAAAATAATGAATAAGTACGGACTGTAATTACATAAAAATGGGCCAGCTCTGTCATCAAAACCATTACGAGTGATGCTCCTGTGGAGTGCGCTGTCCCCAGCGTCCTAACCCTGCTGAACATCTTAACTAATGTCACAGAAACCACAGAAATACAGCAAAACAGGCAAACCCACTCAATCCACACACCGCAGCCAGGGTCCGACACAGTCTCCCAGCAAAACCTGAGGCCTCCTGTCTCAGGAGAAGCAGGACTGCTATTATATCAATGAATAAGCCCTGTGGTGCTCAGAGCAAGGGGACTGCAGCAGCACCTGGAGCACCGGTTAAAATTCTAATTCCTGCACCTGCCCTCAGGTGCACTGATTCAGTCCATCGGGGCCGGCCTGAGGCTCTGCATTTCTAACAAGTTGCCTGTGAGATCTGTGCTCCCACTGGTTGAGGGACACAGGTTGAGAATCCCTGTCTTAATCATAGCCTACAAACATGCTAAGACCACCTGATTCATGTCTCATGGAGGGAAGATGTCATACAACGACATCCTTCCTCTCCTTTCCGAGACTCTGGTCTTTAAGCGTCACCCTCTTTGGCGTGAGGGGGACAGCAGTGACCATACCCCTTCAGTCAGTTCTCCATCCCTATCCCCACACACTCCACCAGGACTTTTATACTCTGTATTTATTTATGAAATGGCAAAGTCTAAAACAGAACATTTTACAACTCCATAAAGTAGGCACTTGCCTGAGAGAAGATTTAAATTCTACAGAGAAAGGGGTGGAGAGAGGGAACAGAAGACAGGAAAACAAACATGAAGTGGCCAGTGCCACACTGCCCTCTGTCTATAATTACCTGAAAATCATTACCTAAGGTAGAAGGAGCACCGTCTCATTCATCAAATGTTATTGTAGCTAAGGGGACGTATTGCCTCTACAACATAAACTCCCTTCTAAAGAGGGCAGAGCTTGTCCAGGAGAAGGGTCTTTTGTCCCGCAGAGCACCATCACTCTTTGATATAAAGGCCTGACCTTGAGACCATTTGGGGGGTGCGTGGAGGAGGAGTGCATTGCTGTGCATAAGAGCGAGAGGGATTTGGAGCTCACCAAGGCTCCCAGAGGAGCAAGGGAAGGGGGAAAAAAGCAGAACCAGATGAAAAGGACCTGGCTGGGCCAGAGGGCTGCATGAGCCATGTCTAATATCCACTAACAATCCACCTTGCTTCTGTGCACCCCCATCTGTCCCGTTGCCACTCCCAATCGTCCAGCTGGCTTAAGAAGGAATCGGGCTTTTGTTTGCTTGCTTTTAAGAGGCCAAGAAGGGCTTGAGTTTTACATCTACGTCAATAGTGGAATAGAACAAAGACTGAATGATGAAAAAATCCAAAAACTGAACCAATTTAGCAGAAGCATGAGTTAAGATTAGAACTAGAGAGATAATCATGAAAAAAACACCAAGAGACAGCTTGACTTCCCCAGAACACAGAACGTGGATGGGGAAGGAGGTTAAGAAAAATCTTACCTAGATCTCTGGAGGGTTCAAAGTGGTACTGTCATACTGGAAACAAGGTGATTCCCACACCTACCCACCAACAAGCTGGTGTTGGGGAAAACAGAGGCTGGTCTACGAACATTAGTGCTGGGGTAAGTCACCTAGAAACACGAGCAAGTTCAAAAACGTGTGAGATGTTGGCTCACACACTGCTGTTGGAGTTGAAAATTCATACCACTTTGGGGGGAAAGCAATTTGGCAACATATGAAAAACCTAAAATGTATTCCTATCTCTTGTCACAGTAACTTCACTTCTGAATATCTATTCTTTAAAAGTAATCCTTAATTCAAAGATGTTCACTGTGAGATAATCCTAATACCACAAAACACGGGAAGCAACTAAATGCCCAATAATAGAGCCAGAGATAAGTGAATTAGACAGCAGCTATACGCCAGAATGTTTTACAATTGTTGCAAACTGTTGACAAAGAATTTTAATGACATGGGAAAATTCTTATGCTCTAACGCTGCTAGAGGGAAACCAGGACACTAAATATATAACATCAGGAACTCAGTCCTGTAAAATTATAATCACAGAAAGAGAAATACACCATTACCCTGGTTGAATGCTATAGCTGCATTAAACATTGTTGCTGCCGAATTGTTCCTGCTGATCTATACTTTGACATGTTTTCCACATTTTTATAACCATGAATTTACATTAAATATAAGAAAATGGGTTTTATTTTTAAAAATATGATCTAAATTTACAAATGAAAAATCCAGAATGAGCCATCATATACATTTTTACCCTTAATCTATTGAGTCAATAAAAAGCAGAACACAGTCGTACATAAATTTACTAACAAGGCCATTGACAAATCAAATTGGGTACAGGTGCCAGAGTGTGCCAACAATCCGTGACTATAACACTAATTTAAAAGTAAATAAAGTACAAATCTGAATGGCAGCTATGGTGTCATTTGATTCGTCTAAACACACTATAACCTGATTCTGATGGCATGTCATAAAATGCACCACCTTGTCTGCCCAACTGTTTCTATATATACATGGTTACGTCCATCAATGTCTATAAATATGTAAATGATATGGATATGTCTGATAGATATGTGTTTTGTATGAATATTTATATGTATTTCAGTACATATATGCATATTAATATATGTGTATATATAAGTGTTTAAGAATGCATATGTGTGGCCCTGGCTGGTGGCTCAGTGGATAGAGTGTCAGCCTGGCATATGGATATCCCTGGTTCAATCCCCAGTCAGGGCACACAGAAGAGACCATCTTCTTCTCCCTCCTTCCCCTCTCACATCTCTATCTCTTCCTCTCCCACAGCCAATGGCTCAATCAGATCAAGCATAAGCCCCAGGCACTGAGGATAGCTTGGTTGGTCCAAGTGTCTGTCTCAGGCACTAAAAATAGCTCGTTATTCAAGTATTGACCCCAGATGAGATTGTCAGGTGAATCTCATTGAGGACCATGTGGGAGTCTGCCTCACTATCTCCCCTCCGCTCATAAAAAAAAAAAAAAATGCATGTGCTTATATGTATGTGGACATACACATAAATAGATTTATAAATATGAATGTTAGATGTCTGTATGTTATAAATATATACATATATGAATGTATTTCTGTGAATGGGTATGCAGACATGCATATGTGTATAAATTTGCATATGTTTACATGAATATATTTATATATATATATGTGTATATGAATATGTATGTTTATATGTAAATATGATAAATTTTTCTCTCAGCTTCTATATACCTAATTCCAGAAACTTAGTTCTCCCTTTAAAGTAGTGACTTTAATTGGATAATGATATTTACTACTAAATAAAAGTGTATAAGACAAAACATTTTTTTAAGACCAGAATAATTACATTAGTCCTATAAAAGTTGATACAGTCTATTTAATTTTTTTTAAACTTTTAAATAAATTTTATACCTAACTGCTTAGAAAATAAGTTTTTGGTGACTTTAAAGTTTATACTGTTAATATTTTGAAATGATGGCCAAATTAACAACTATGGGAAGAACTATGTGTTTCCATGCTGGTCAGTGGAGCAGTTAAAGGAAGGGCATTCTGTTGTACAAATCCACTGGGACTTTGATTAAGCTTTCTCAATATTTTTACTTTTGACTCAATTGAAGCACATAAACCCTCGTCTACGGGAACATTCGAGAAAGTTTAAAACAACAAAATAGAAGAATTTTCAATGAAGTACATATCTTTTTAGCCTGAACAGCAGTAGACATTACAGAAAACACTATTATATCATCAGTAGCTTTCTTCTTTACCCATCGGGGGGTCTGTAATTATGTCATAATTCATATTTAATTGTTTCATCTGAAGACTATTATCTCATTTCTTCATGATTGTCTTATTCTAGCTGTTTATATTTTTCCCTATTCACAATGTCATAATTTTCAGACTAAAATATTGAGCTTAGAGAATATTAGTTCTGTTATAAATGATATATATATGATTTAATTTTCATTTTAACTTTTTAAGAAAATCAAACTGTAATCCAAAGATGTCTTGTATCATAACTATAGGATTCTATTTTGAATGCTTTAAAATATCACATTGCAATGGGCATTTATAGCTACAGTTCCCTTCACAGCAAATATTAAACATGCTTTTGCAGAGTATGGTGTTAAATACTATTATAAATATTTTCAAATAAAAGAGTAGAAAATATATACCTTAAAAGTCTACAGTTTCCTAAGCATACAAAAGAACTGAACCCCAACATTATTACTGAGAACTAAAAACTACATTGGAATAGCCTTGTTCTTCAGAAAGTAGTTATTTAAAAACTGTAATGCAAACATTTTTATAAAATGGTTTTGTGAAATTCAGAAAGACTGTTAGCCAAAGTTACATCTTTATTTAGACTTAGCATTGGAAGAAATTAAGTTTGGGCTGGGGAATGAAAGAATTTCTGCCTGCTGGGGAAGAAATTTGGTTCACAAGAGGACATTCCTTTGTGAGTCCTGGAGCCCTGGGCTGTTGAGGTCATAGCGTTGATCAATATAAATCCATGCTCACATTTGGAAAACAATTTTGAATGCATATCTTCTTAAGCACCAGTTGTAGTATAAATAGGGTTACTGCAGTGGTTGGTGTGTTGGCAAATGTACGGTAGGCTCTCCACTGGGGGTGGAAGGTTGGGAGAGCCCTGCTCAGTAGTGTTGGCCAGTTTCCATGGTGTGAATACCTCCACCATGGCTGATTCCAAGCTGCCACTGGGATATTACTAAATACCCAGTTGGGAAGGACAGTGGGGAGCATGTCATCATACAGTACATTTACTATATGATAGACATAAATAACTTCAAGAGTATGGACAATAAAATATAGTAAATGAGCCTGACCTGTGGTGGCGCAGTGGATAAAGCATTGACCTGGAAATGCTGAGGTCACCGGTTCGAAACCCTGGGCTTGCCTGGTCAAGGCACATATGGGAGTTGATGCTTTCAGCTCCTCCCCCCTTCTCTCTCTCTGTCTCTCTCTCTCTCTCTCTCTCTCCTCTCTAAAAATGAATAAATAAAAATTAAAAAAATTAAAAAAATATATAGTAAATGTAATTAGAGTGATGTTTTGAGTATTTGTTAAACTTCGTTGTTGAAACAATCTATTTAATTGGAAGTTTACACAGTACAATTTAATTTTCAATAGTGGCTGACTATTATAATGGGCTCACAGAATTCCTGAAAATGTCAGAGTTGGTTCTCACAAGCCATTCTGAGCTGACTCTGCACCACTGTTTAGTGCCACCTTAAACATGCCTGGGTGGGGCCATGACTCAGCAGACCCATGAGAAAAGGTCCTAAAGAGAAAGGCAGAGTCCAAGACAAATAAACAGCAAAGAGGAACTTGGTCAGGAATCAAAAGAATTAAAAATAAAGAACTAATCACTAATAATGTTAGGGAGAAAAGAGAAGATAGTGTATTTTAGTAACAAGGATATCCAAGTCACACTCAAAGAAAAAAAATAAGAGTTTTTATTAATTAATAAGAGTTTCATCATAAAAATATGATGAAAATTTAAAATTTAATAGAAGAAAAAGATTACAAAATTTTTCAGAAATTAGAACAAAAATCAACATGATGGAAAACAGAGACAAAATAAGAAAAATTAAATGATTCTGCAGGAGATAAAATATTTGACTACTAAAATTCCAGAAACAGCATATAGAGAAAATGTAGAGGAAGAAAGCATAAAAGAATTCAAGACAGTTCCCCAGACTGAAGAACATGAGTATCCAGGCTGCGATGACCCATCTGCCATGACAGAATGGACAAAGACCCACATGTAAGTAATATAAATAAAAAGGACCATACTCTCGAAACTTCAGTATACTTGAATCAAAGGATCTTTTTAAAATGCTTCTAGGAATGGGGGAAGGAGTCTGTTACAAAGGATGGAGAATCAGAACAGCCTCAGGTATCTCAGCACCAGAGCCGAAAGTCAATAGGACAGTAACTTTATCCGCAGCCAAACCACCAACTAAGGATGAATGTAGAAAATAAGAGAGTGTCTTAAATTGTTTATCTTTTGCACACACTTCCTTCAGAAAGTTAGTGGAAGATGTGATTTACCAAAAGTAAGGTAAAACCATGAGTGGTTGATATGAGACCCGGGAAACAGATACTGCCAGCGGAGTGGTTAAACTACCCCGGGATGTCCAGGCAGAAGAATCCAGAAAACCAGAGAGGTGGCAGGTCTAGACAGCAGGCAGTCCAGAGAAGACAAAGCCAGTCTACTGTTTGTATTTATATTATAGTAGTCCCCTCTTATCAACTGTTTTGTTTTCTGTGACTTCTCTTTCCATGGTTTTAGTTACCCAGAGTTAACTGTGGTCAGAAAATATTAAATGAAAAATTCCAAAACTAAGTAATTCCACTGTACATTGGGTGCTGTTGTGCTCATGCCTCCTGCTCTGTCCCGCCCAGGATGTGCACCACCCCTTTGTTCAGTGTATTCTGTATGCACAGTACCCTGGTTTGAGAGACCGCATTCACATAATTTATATTATAGTATATTGTTATAATTGTTCTATTTTATTGTTAGCTGTTGTTACTCTCACACTGTGCCTTATTTATCATTTAAACTTTGTCATAGGTATTTATGTATAGGAAAAATATAGTATACATAGGATTTGGTACTATCCACAGTTTCAGGCATCCACTGGGGGAGGGGAGGTCTTAAAACATATTGCTTGTGGAAAATAGGGGAGTAATGTACAAGCGTTTAGAGATGAATTCAGGGAAAGTATGTAGAAAATTATGCAAATAAAACAGCTTCAAGAAAAACAAAAAATATAAGAACATAGCTCACTCTTTGTATACTATAGAACTCAGCATAAATGGTAAGCAGGGCATCAAGTTAATATGAATGCTGAATGCCAGTGTGACCAAATGTTAAAATATTCCTAGAGGGAGAGGAGGGGAGAGAGAATATATGTTTCTAGAAAAATGTAAAGAAGTTAAATAATCCTTATCTTAGGTCAATAAATAATATCTAAAGCTAAAAAACCAAGCAATAGTAATATAAGCACAGTATTTAGATATATGGAGGACATCCCAGAGAAACAACTAGAAGAATGGAGAGCGGCTGCCTCTGGGAGCTGGAGGTGAGGAGGAGTGATATGAGGGATACCTTTACCCCTCTGACCTCTGAAGGTTGAGAACAGGTAGTAGACCCAGGGGAACAAACCATTCCTGTTGTTAATACATTCAAGGCTGTGTAGACAGACACAAAATAGGCACACTGACCATATTCATAAGTCTCCAACAATTCACACAATGTGGTCTAAGAGTCACAGTTTCAACTAACAGTCATCAGACACAATTTGAATGATACTATATAAACCAACCAGATCTGTTTCTCTAACAAGGTTTTAAATGTTGAGCAGTGGTACCTCTCTAGGGCCTTTTCACAAAGAGTCAAAAATCTTCATCGAAAGGAATACATTTATCTTGGTGACATGCAAGGCTCTGTGATCATCTTTTTAAAAACCTGTGAGAGGTGCAGAAGATTTGAGACGCTCCTCAAACTCCACTACGTAAATATCTATCCGTTGTATTGCCCATACTTAAAATCAACACCCATCTACTTAGGCAAGGAATGATGACATCTAAAATTAGAGTAAAAACCATTCTTGCTTTTTCTCATTTTGAAAAAAATGAATGTTACGAGATGACTCCCAAAACAGACCCAAGTGTTGTAGGCCAGTAAGTGATATTTTGAAAGTAACTAAAAAACTGTAATAAAATTAGCAATCCAACAAAAAAAACTGTTTATTCCAGCATGGCAAATGTTTTAGGTGGGGACAGAAATCCTAACGAAGCTGCTCTTCAGAAACAAAATTTTAAGAAACCCATCAAATGAAAATACCCCTCTCTGAATGAATTTCCAGGGATCCCCAGTGACAATCCCTCACTCCACTGTGACATTCCCATTGTGAGGCTGTGTCACTGCAGTGTGTCATCACATATTTATGCAGACATCACAATGCACTATAGAGCAGGGGTCCCCAAACTATGGCCCACGGGCTGCATGAGGCCTCCTGAGGCCATTTATCCAGCCCTGCTACACTTCCAGAAGGGGCACCTCTTTCATTGGTGGTCAGTGAGAGGAGCACAGGATGCATCCTAGAGTACAGTATGTGGCGGTGCCGCAAAGTGCTGCGTCGCTCACGTACAGTACTACTTCCGGTGACGCAGGATGCACAGCTCCGGAAGTACATCATATCACTTGTTACGGCTAGCAGTGACATATACGGAACCGGACATTGACTATCTCATTAGCCAAAAGCAGGCCCATAGTTCCTATTGAAATACTGGTCAGTTTGTTTATTTAAATTTACTTGTTCTTTATTTTAAATATTGTATTTGTTCCCATTTTGTTTTTTTACTTTAAAATAAGATATGTGCAGTGTGCATAGGGATTTGTTCATAGTTTTTTTTATAGTCCGGCCCTCCAATGGTCTGAGGGACAGTGAACTGGCCCCCTATGTAAAAAGTTTGGGGACCCCTGCTATAGAGTATAGTGTCCAGCCTTTTTGCCTCTCTGCTCTCTCCACTGCCTCCTGCTAGCACACCGGGGTCTTATGGAGAGCTGGCTCAGGGTTCTGCAGGGGTCAGGATATTCAGGGATCCAATGTCCCTTTACCAGGTGGCCTCAGCCAAGGCCAGTTAGTCCTCTGCCTCAGTAAATTTGTTCTAGATGGTAGCTGTATCTGGGAGACAGTAGTGAAAAGCAATTGATGTGCTCAGGTGGGCCATTAAAAGACTTTGTTTGGTTTTAATCTTTCAGATGTAATACCTAATGAATAAGACCTATAGAAATGCTGAAGTAATTGGGTGCTAGATCCTTCTTTTCTAGTTTGCAACACTGCTGGTGAGGAGGATTCTGGGGAGGTAGGAAAGCTGAGACTTTGAGGGGCAGGCGTGAGAATACACATCTCTCTAAGGCTGAGTGCTCTCTTTTCAGTTTTAGATGAGAAAACTCCACTTCCTGAGAAAAGTAAACGCGACTGGTTTCATACTTTCTGCAAAACGTAATGGTAAATGAAGGAAATCCTCCCCTGGGTTATTAGTCTAGCTTCCTCAGAATTCCTTTGGAATGAGAACAAAAATTAATTAATCTGTGATTAATAAATAAGCCATTATTCAGATAAGAAAGGAGCAAATCTTGATTGCGATTTTTTTTTTCTGAGCTTAGTGCAGTATCTCCTAGTACAAGAAGATGCTATGGCTACAGAGGGATAAGTTTTCTACATTTCCAGAGTGATGCTCTGCCATCAGTGGCTACCGCCCTGGCAGAGCTAATGGAATATATCCATGGATCACCAAAGTCCCCTGTCAACAATTGTGGTTGGTGAGACTCATGAATCAATAGGTCTGATCAGACAGTATGAAGTATTTTGGATGCTACAGTTAATGACTGAGACCCACTGAGTTTCAAATTATGTTTTAACTTTAGTTTAATTTTATTTGACTCTAATACAAATATGATTTTGTTCTAGAGACAGTGTTGAAACCAGAAATTTATTCTCCCTAGCAGACTCTCAAAGTGAGCATATAGCACAGCAATTTTCAATCTTTTTTATTTCATGGCATACATAATTATACATATTAAAATTCTGCAGCACAATAAAAATATATATTTTTGTCAATCTGACAAAAAATAGGTATAATTTTAGTTTATTCACACTAGACGGCTATTGTGTTGGTTGTCATTTTTTTATCTGACAATCTAAGGGAAAAGAGGTCAGTGCCTCTGCCTAAATAGTTACTTATTACATGTTTAAAACTTTTTAAATTTTTTTGAGGCACACCAGAGTGCATTGCACACCAATTGAAAAATCACTGATATAGAGGTATGGGGACTCAGTGGACCCAACAGCTAGCATTGATTTATCTAACATTTGCATTATTTTTTATTATCACTTTAGATTATTTGATCTCCTCACACCTCTAACAGAGATTTTACATGAAAAGAATTCAATACTCAAATATCTCAAGAAGAGATGGCAAGAATCATTCTTGTTTTCAAATAATATACTAAATGTAGTTCATTGCAATGATCAACAATTTGAACTAGGTTCAAATTAAAAGAGCCTTTGCAAACAACCATGTGTGGGGGGGCTTTTCCCACAGAGGGTGAAACATTGAACTAGTAAGTAACTTTGTTTTCTTTCCCCCTGGCTAGTCTCACTTGCACAGTGACAAATGGGAAAGCTTGTCTGTATATCATAGAAATAGGATGCTCAGTGCATCTGCATGCTTTTCAGATTTCTTTCCCAAAAAGCGTGTGGCTGAGATGATGTGACTGATGATGCTATTTATCATTTTAGAGCAAAAAGAAAGGTTTCCAGACATAAAACAGGTTTTGCAGCCTGGCCTGCTGGGCAGGATGAGGTGTGTCTCTGTCCCAGGGTCCCAGTGCATGCTGGATGCAGTAATTGCTATTTTATGATAAGAAGTGCATTCATATGTGCAATAGGTAAAAACCCACCTGGCTTGTACATCTAGACTCATTGTGCTGAAGCATTTAGGAACTCTACCAGAAAGGAGGTAAAAATGAGAATCCAGGAAGATTTCATAGAACACACCAGCCTGTGGGTAACAAACAGTCTGATCACTTGTAAATGAAAGCAATCATTAACTTAATACAAAAGGCCAATTTAAAAAATTGAAATAGAATAGCTGACTTTTCATTGACCAAGAACCATTAACATTATGTCCAAGCATATTAATCACAATGCTATAAATCTAGAATGTCCCCAGGGTTGGGCTCACCTAGCAAAAAACCTCTTTGCACGTGCCTATTGACCAGTGCTCAGATCATAGTTAATTCAAGGCAACAAATTTTCTCCTAAGCAGGATGCATTTCATGGGGTCATGCTAGGTATTTCTGTGTCCTATTTCTAAGATGTTTCCTGCACAGGTAATGCTCTCTTCCTGGTTCCCCTGGTCTTCCCACTGGGCAGTTCATAAATGCTTTCCACCTCAATTGGACCGATGCAGCCTAAGGCCAAGGTACCTAAGATGCAAGAGAAATTACAGGTCACAGGGCTCTTACTCCTTCTGTTATTCTTTCTTGCCTTTATCTCCCATTTATACCCAGTCACATAGTCCTGCTCTTATGTCAACATGTTTCTTTCCCTCAGCCTTTCTCTTGGTCCCTAGCTCAACTGCATATCACTCTAATTCCTTTCAGGATGGTTCCCTAGCTCAGCCACTTCCCTAACCTATAAGGCACCATCACTGGAGCAATTTTACTAAAACAGACTTTTCAAACCTGTCCTCTATTTGAAAGCTGACTATACGGCCCTGGCCGGTTGGCTCAGTGGTAGAGCGTCGGCCCGGCGTGCAGAAGTACCGGGTTCGATTCCCGGCCAGAGCACACAGGAGAAGCGCCCATCTGCTTCTCCACCCCCCCCCCTCCTTCCTCTCTGTCTCTCTCTTCCCCTCCCGCAGTAAGGCTCCATTGGAGCAAAGATGGCCCGGGCGCTGGGGATGGCTCCTTGGCCTCTGCCTCAGGTGCTAGACTGGCTCTGGTTGCGACAGAGCGACACCTCGGAGGGACAGAGCATTGCCCCCTGGTGGGCAGAGCATTGCCCCCTGGTGGGCGTGCCGGGTGGATCCCGGTTGGGCGCATGCGGGAGTCTGTCTGACTGTCTCTCCCCGTTTCCAGCTTCAGAAAAAAAAAAAAAGAAAAGAAAGAAAGCTGACTATGGCGCCCCTACTGCCTATCCTGTTGGCTGATCTCCTCTGCTTGATCTTCTACCATGTGATCCCACCTTGTATATAATTTTGTCCTCCATTACTCACCTGCCCATCACTCACAACTCCCCCCTTTTTTTTAACATCTCAGAACTTCTTTGTGCCATTGGACACATAGATTCATTCTCAACTCCTACAGAAGTCTTCCTCCACCTAGGGAGTCCATTTCGCATCAGCCATGAGTAGTCCATGCCTGCCCCTCCTTAGTCCTCAGGAATTCCATACCAGCCTTCATCTCCTACAGTTCTCGTCTTTGATGGCACTGTGAGCACAGTGCGCCTTTGGAGGCTGACCTCGTCCTTTCTGGCTCTAGTAACAAGCCACATTATGTCCCCAATGCAGATGTAAAAGAATCATGAGGTACTGTCCCCCATTAGTGGCCAACTCAGTACCTGGAACATAGAAGGGACTCTATTCTTGTGAGTCATGCAAAGGGACAAAGTGAAGGTTGAGACGCACACTTAGACCTATTCTAGATGGGATCCATCAATGTGTGTATAAGGAAAGCATTTTCTTTTTTCAGGAAACTGGTTATAAAATGACCATTTTTTTTCCAGATTACATTTTGAAAGATGTTTATAGACCACATCTTTCTGATAGGCAATGAATCAAAAACAATTCAAAAGCAGGTGTCATAGCATGAGACCTCTCCCTCATCAAAAAAATAAAACCTAATTCTCTTACCATGTACTTAATTACTTAATAAAACATTAGGTAGGACTTGGGTAGAAATAAATGAACTCTAAATGTCCGACTATCCTCTAACTTGGATGGTGGCTTCACAGCCATAATTTTGACCGAGCCACAGACACATGTTCCTAAAAAAAAATAGGTAAGGCCTGACCTGTGGTGGCGCAGTGGATAAAGCGTCGACCTGGAATGCTGAGGTTGCCAGTTCAAAACCCTGGGCTTGCCCGGTCAAGGCACATATGGGAGTTGAAGCTTCCTGCTCCTCCCTCCCTTCTCTCTCTCTTTCTCTCTCCTCTAAAATGAATAAATAAATAAAAATAATTTTAAAAAATAGGTAATATTTAGGTTCAATTAACATGCTATACACTTAGTATATAATTATAAAATTAAGGTACTTTTCTGAATACAACAATAGCTGGCACTTGAGCAATTCACAAGTTCTCTTTATTATGTCACTTGTTATTATAACCTTCACTTTCCAAATAAGGAAATGGAGGTCCAGAGAAGTTAAGAAACCTCCTTGGGGTCACCCAGCTTCTCAGCATCAAAGCTGACACTCAGAGCCACACTTCCTGATTGCAGATCGAACACACCCCACTGTCCACAGCAGTCTCTTAAAATCCACGTATCACTGCCAGAAACACCATCTCATGTGATCCACTGTTGACCGTCTGTTTCCCAATGTCTCAGTGTTTCCCCAAGTCCTACTGCTGACACTGTTCTGGGCAGAGCTGCCCCACAGAATTTCCATGTAGCAGAAGGCCAGACAAAAAAAGGGTTTAAGATTTAGAGCTCAAGTCTGGGGGAAGGCAAATATGGCCACAGGTAGGGCATGAGTATATGGATAGCAGTTGCCACCTGGCCCAGGTAGGCAGTCTGTATGCCAACCGACCTCAGCAGGGTCACGTGTAGAAAACATGCCCACAGGTAAAGGCACACAAGCCTATTTATTAAGGTGATGTCCTCAGGGCACATAGGTCAAATCTAAGCCAACATCAACCTCATCCGGCCTCTATGTTCCTTTACACAGAAAGGAGAAGGAATATATAAGGCCAGGTGTTTCATCATCCCATTCCCAACAGTCCAAAGGGGAGAAAACTGAACAGAGACTCACGAGACGAGGCATGAGTGTCCCAGTCTCTCAGCTCAGGGCAGGGTCCTGCTGCTACTCAGGCACGTGCCTCTTAATATTAACGCGAAATATTGGTCCCATTCATTTCAAGGAATCTGACAGTGGCAAATTTGTAAGTTGACGATTCTATAACTTGATCCCTAAAAAAATGTAATAGGCTCACATCCAGAAGCACATCAGAAATGTATTCAAAGGCCACAGATTTCCTACTGATGAGATGGCCGCACATTTAAAGTAGTGTTAGGACATCTAAAGTTCAGAGGTTCTGCTTGCAAGTGCATTGATCCTCTTCTCATCATTAAGGGATAATGGGAACTGGGATTTTGTCAACAATAGTTCCAGGAGGTACTAGAGAACAAGTGTGAGAGCAAAGAAAAAAGAAATGAACCAAAGAGCAAAAATGTGAGAGAACAAGAGGAAAATCCCACCTGACCAGGCAATGGCGCAGTGGATAGAGCGTCGGACTGGGATGCGGAGGGCCCGGGTTCAAGACCCCGAGGTCGCCAGCTTGAGTGCGGGCTCATTGGGTTTGAGCAAGGCTCACCAGCTTGAGCCCAAGGTCACTGGATCGAGCAAGGGGTCACTTGGTCTGCTGAAGGCCCACGGTCAAGGCATATATGAGAAATCAATCAATGAACAACTAAGGTGCACAAGGAAGAATTGATGCTTCTCGTCTCTGTCCCTTCCTGCTGCCTGTCTCTGTCCCTCTCTCTGACTCTCTGTCTCTGCCACAAAAAAAAAGAGGAAAATCCCAAAAGAGAGAGGAAAACTGGGTGTTTAAGACTGTTGTTGACACAGAAGAGAAATGCACCAGGCCTTCCCTAGAGGAAGCACACCTCAGTGACTTGGAGAATCTCGAAAATCAGCAATAAAATCATCATGGGCTGCTGTGCCTCCTGGGCATAGAGCCACATGCACCCATTAGGACCATGCCATGTGCTACTCCAGAAATGGAACTGGGGAACAATGGCATTTCGGAGCGCTTATGGTGATTAGGACCTGTTCTTAGTGGTTGATAATATCTTGTGACTTTCTCCCAATATTGAAGACTAACGGGTAAGTTTTCTCATAACAGCCCTCTGAGGTAGGTTCTGTCATCCCCAAGGGCCACCTAGGTCATTTAAAGTAATCTGCCCCACATAAAGATTAGCTTTATTTCCTACAGACTTTCCAGGAGGAGTAGCATAGCATAGCAATCAAAACCCCACATTTGAGAATAGACACTATGGATGAAAGGAATTCCCTAGAAGTTCTCAAGCCTTGTCTATTATTTGACTCCTAGAAGACTCCCTGTCTCTTTCCCAGTCTCTCTTTCCCCTGCTGGATGTCTTCCCTGTTTTGTTGTTAAGGTCACCTTCACATGTTATAAAAATGTAGATTTTTAAGTCCACCAAGAATAATCTTCCTCGGTTATGAAACAACATGATCCTCTTAGACTTGATCCAAAGATTCTTTTTTTCTCTCTCTCCCTCAAATAGAAAAAACACCCTCACGTACACCCCATTGCTCCCGTGGATTTGTTCTCCGGCTACCAGGGTGGCGTATGGCGGCTCAGCCAGTCAATGGCCCCAGCTTCATCCCGGAAGGGATGTGTTTTCCTCTTTGTCACCAGACAACTGCCCACGGCCCTGCCTCCCACCGCTGCGTACCCCAATGCAGAAACTGGCTGATACAACCACAGGTAGGAAAATGCCTCTGTTTGATGATGTCCATGACAGCTGCTAATTGTGATAAAAACTAATTATAATGCAGTCTGAATGGTTGGGGGGTCTTTGTGTCAAGTTTAAAAGTAGTGGGTTTAAAATTTCATTTCTCCCGAGATGGGTCAGAGCAAGAGCAGCGGCAGTGGTGGTGGCCTGGGCCTGTCCACCTCCTTGGAATCACTAATTAATTATTGAGCTGCAGTGCCGCTAGACAGCTCTCTGAGGAGCCACGCTTCCATTCCTAGATTCAATGCAAACCAACCTGAGAACAGGAGTCTGGAAGAGGCACGGGACTGTGCTGGCCAGGGAAGAGCGATTCTGGGCCAAGAGGCCCGGCGGGGGGACCAGCCCAGGAGGTACATTCCATGCTGGGTCTGGGAACATCAGCGCGGTGAAATATCTGTGATATCACCGCAAATGTAATGAGCCCAGGAAATTGACGGCAGCTCCAACTAAATTACAGCGTAAAAGACAAGGGAGGTCCCCAGAGATGGCCACAAAAGGGAACTCGGCTGACCAGGCTGAGGTAAAATTGAATTGGAAATGGTCCCTGCCTGATTATCATAACAAAAGTTCCAATGTTTAAAGAAGAAAAGTCATTCTGTGTAAATGAAAGAAGGAACAAAAAAATAAAGAAACCCATCTCCCTACAAACATAGTTATCTTTTAAAATGTCCAGTCCAAGATAGATCTAAACTGTGCTGAAAACAACACCCTATATAAATGAATTCTTAACTAGTTCCCCTAAATCCATATTTATTCCTCTTCCATTTGGATGGAGACTGACCAGCTATTTAAAACTCCATAATAGCTGTACACACATGTGTACCCATATACAGTGTGTCCATAAAGTCATGGTGCACTTTTGACCGGTCACAGGAAAGCAAAAAAAGAAATGTGAAATCTGCACCAAATAAAAGGAAAACCTTCCCAGTTTCTGTAGGATGATGTGGCAGCGTGTAAGCATACGCAGATGATGACATAACACCGTGTATACAGCGGAGCAGCCCATGGCCATGCCAGTTGAGATGTGGACGGTACAGAGGAAAGTTCAGTGTGTTCTGTGGCTCGCTAAATTCTAATTGGTGACCAAAGTGCAACATGAATATCGGCACATTTATAACAAAGTGCCACGACATTAATCACTTAAAACAGAGAATCACAGATGTTATTCACTCTGTTACACTAGACGTCCTTACCCGTGTGTGGCAAGAACTTCACTATCATTTAGATGTGTGTAGGGCAACAAATAGAGCCCACATCGAACTGCACTGAATAGGTATGAAAAACTGGGAGAGTTTTCTTTTTATTTGGTGCAGATTTCACATTTCTATCGTCTTTTGTTGCCTTCCTGTGACTGGTCAAAAGTGCACCATGACTTTACAGACACACTGTATTTTTTCTTCTCACTTCACAGAAGAGCAAAGGCAAGCTTAGCTGGGTGCTGTTTACTACCAACATTCAAAAGTACAGTAATTCACAAAAGGACATATTGGATATTTATAGGGATCTACTTTATACCAGGAATTTAGAGAGTAGCCTCATTTATTAAAAAAAAAGTTGATTGTTGTTATTATATTATTATTTAAATTTATTGTAAATTACTAGAATAAATGGCCATGCAAAAACCAAAGCAAGATAGAAATTAGAATTAGATCATTGCAAGGAAAGCAAAATATCCCATCCTTTCTTTAATTTTATTCTAAGATATACTTAAAGATTCATTATAATGATGCTAGAATTATAACCATTGTGCATTGAATCCATTCTAGGTGCCAGGCAATCTCCTAGGCAAATCTAACAACCAACTTTCAAAGCAGTATTATTGTGCCCATTCCACAGATAAGGAAGGAAACTGAGTTCACAGAAATTCAGTAATTTGTTTAACAGGTCGACTGAACCAAACTCTTGTCAAAAAGAGTGCTTAACCCAACATGACATACTTTTATGCCTTACAGAGAGATAAATTCAATGAGAATTTTATATTCAAAGTAAGTTCTGGCTTTTTATAGAAACAGAAATGAGGCAAAGCTCCTGTTTTCACAGCGAGCCTCCAGTTCTTCCTCTTGTCAATGTGGGTCACCATTTCCTTTCACAGAAGCATTTCTTCCAGTGGGTGTAGAAGGAAAAGCTCTGGCTCTGAATATTAGTCACAATTAGGTTTAACTGGGAATACAACAGCAAAATCCTGGAGACAAGTGACTTTACCCAATAAAAGGCTATTTCTTTCTCACTTAAAGGATCCCAGACAAGGCAGTCCCTGAGCATCAGAGAAACAGCTCCTTCCTTTCAGGATGCCTCTAGGCCCATGCCAGCTGCTGTCATGCCAGCTCTCTCAACATCCTTCCAGTTGGCATCATGAAGAATAGCACACTTTGTATCTCTTAAAGAGCCTTCAGGAAGTCTCTCTCTCTCTCTCTCTCTCTCTCTCTCTCTCTCACACACACACACACACACACACACGCACACACACACGCACACACACGCACACGCACACAATTTTTGTTTCATTATATTAGCTAGAACTTAGGGATGTGGCCAATGTCAGCTGCCAAAAAGGCAGGGAGATGCGATCTTTATTAGGGACAGCTCAGCCAGAATCAGAGCTCCATGACTAAGGACGACAGTGAGAGGCTATCAGCGGTCTCATCAGCAAGCACTACTGTGGTCTAAGAGCCTGGGAGAATCGTCAAGTGCACTGGGTGAACTTGAAAGGCCATTTAACTTCATACCATTTACAAATAAAAATGAGAAAAGCCATCTGCATTGCTCCAAAGCTCTGCATTTTCCAGAATCCCTTCTGAGGTCATTGTTGATCCAACAACAACTACCATCTATTTAACATCTATTCCTCCAATTATTTTTCCAGTCATTACTGAGCATCCAAAGTTGCCCACCTCGGATTGAATAAAGCGAAAAGTGTATATAACTTTTGACCTTGACTAGGGCTCATCAGCCTCTCATTCTTTTTTTTTTTTTTTTTTTTTTTCCTTTGGTATTTTTCTGAAGCTAGAAACGGGGAGAGACAGTCAGACAGACTCCCACATGCGCCCGACCGGGATCCACCCGGCACGCCCACCAGGGGCGATGCTCTGCCCACCAGGGGGCGATGCTCTGCCCCTCTGGAGCATCGCTCTGCCGCGACCAGAGCCACTCTAGCGCCTGGGGCAGAGGCCAAGGAGCCATCCCCAGCGCCCGGGCCATCTTTGCTCCAATGGAGCCTTGGCTGCGGGAGGGGAAGAGAGAGACATAGAGGAAGGAGGGGGGGTGGAGAAGCAAATGGGCGCTTCTCCTATGTGCCCTGGCCGGGAATCAAACCCAGGTCCCCCGCACGCCAGGCCGACGCTCTACTGCTGAGCCAACCGGCCAGGGCCCCAGCCTCTCATTCTTAATTTCTGGCCTCTCAGATTTCTTGAGCTGGGGGCTTTACTCATCCACGAGATATGCCACCTGGCCTTCACAAAGTCTGTTCCCACACTCACTCACCTACATACAGTGCTCAGAGCACCCCCCTTCACTCTTGTCCCTTACTATGGTTTCTAAACTACATATTGAAATACATAATGGGATCCATGATCTGACAACTTTTTTCAGATGCTTGAATCTATTCATATGCAAAGTCTCACAATGTTTATTTTTTAAATCACTTATAAGTGAATAGGCAATGGATTCCTTGCAGAAAATATTAAATGATATAAAATTATGATAGCTATGAACAAATAATCAGGGATGTACAATATCTGTTCTTTACAGCAGGGGTTGTCAACCTTTTTATACCTACTGCCCGCTTCTGTATCTCTGTTAGTAGTAAAATTTTCTAACTGCTCCCTGGTTCCACAGTAATGGTGATTTATAAAGTAGGGAAGTAACTTTACTTTATAAAATTTATGAAGCAGAGTTACAGCAAGTTAAAGCTAGAATAATAATTACTTACCAAGTACTTTATGTTGGATTTTTCTAAGTTTGGCAGAATAAATCTTTATAAAACAACTTACTATAGTTAAATCTATCTTTTTATTTATACTTTGGTTGCTCCACTATCACCCACCATGAAAGCTGGAACGCCCACTAGTGGGTGGTAGGGACCAGCTTGACTACCACTGCTTTACAGTAAATCTGTTTCTAATCTAGTGTCTTCTATTGAAAATTTTTCTTTCATCTTTATCCATTCTGCAAAGCACATCATTTTGCTTCCGAGGTCAAACCAGATCCAGCAGATAAAGCTCATCATTTTGAACCTGCTTTATTGCCACTGTCCTCTGAGAAGGACCAGGCCCACCAGCTCTCTGATCTCGGTCCATCTTTGGCCAACAGCCCTTGTCCTTCTTCATCAAGCCAATGTCCTTCTTAAGAATGGATGGCATCTGCTCACTGCTAACTTTAAACATTGCTGCTTGTTTTCAAAACCTTCCATAATCCAATCATTCTAATCTCTCCTGCCCAATTTAATTCCCACCCTCTGCTCACACAGTTTCAGGCTCACAGAAGCCAGATTTCCTACCATTTGCAAACACCCTTCACCAGCATTCAAATTGTTCAGAACCATCCCTGCCTCCTCCACTACCACCAGGGCACCAGGGATTGCTTAAGCAGCTCTTAGAGCCTGGCTTACTCATATTTCCCTTTATCTTCAAGGCCTTCTCTAACTCATCCTTCTGAAATCCTTTTATAGTTTTGGTGGAGGGAATTTACAGCATATGGTTGAGAGCATGCCCTCTGCTCACATACTGATGGCAGCAAAACTCAGCACAGCTGAGACCTTCCAGGAGTCGTCAAACTTTTTATTAAAACCGCCCACTTTTGGCCCTGGCCGGTTGGCTCAGCGGTAGAGCGTCGGCCTAGCGTGCGGAGGACCCGGGTTCGATTCCCGGCCAGGGCACACAGGAGAAGTGCCCATTTGCTTCTCCACCCCTCCGCCGCGCTTTCCTCTCTGTCTCTTTCTTCCCCTCCCGCAGCCAAGGCTCCATTGGAGCAAAGATGGCCCGGGCGCTGGGGATGGCTCTGTGGCCTCTGCCTCAGGCGCTGGAGTGGCTCTGGTCGCAACATGGCGACGCCCCGGAGAGGCAGAGCATCGCCCCCTGGTGGGCAGAGCTTCGTCCCTGGTGGGCGTGCCGGGTGGATCCCGGTCTGGCGCATGCGGGAGTCTGACTGTCTCTTCCCCATTCCAGCTTCAGAAAAAAAAAAAAAAAAAAACCGCCCACTTTTGCAGTGCTGGTCAACCTGGTCCCTACTGCCCACTAGTGAGCGCTTCAGCTTTCATGGTAGGCAGAGTAGAGCAACCAAACGGTGCCACGATTGGCCCACCATGAAAGCTGGAACGCCCACTAGTGGGTGATAGGGACCAGGTTGACCAGCACTGCAAAAGTGGGCGGTTTTTATTAAAAGTTTGACGACCTCTGTATGGGATGAGGGTTTCCCCCTGAGAGAGGGCTGAACTCCTTGATGAACACAACAGGCTCAGCACAGTTCCTGGCACAAAGTAAGGATGAGGGGAAGCTCCCTCTGTGTGACTGTGTAGTTGAAATCAGCACCACTCAAGGCTTGGCTCATGTCCACCATGCCCAGAACAAGATGGTGCATGCAAACACGCGCTTGTGTTGGGGCTGGAGCCCCACCAGCACCACTGCAGGGATCAACCCCTCTGCAGCCGGGAGGCACGTCTCTGACTTCAGTAGCTGTCACAATTTACCACCCAAAGACACGTCCTCTCCCTGGCATGCCGAGATACATAGCTGCATCTACTCCTAGCCAAGGAGTGTAGCTTATTCCACAAGGGACTATGAGGCCAGTTTTTATTTCCTCTCTTCTTGTAGACTCATAAAAGCTCAAGAACATGAAACCAGCCAAGTGATCGTAGCATAGCTCTGGAGCAGGGCCCAGTGTCTCTAGATCACCGCCCTGAGTATGGCAGTATCTGCTCTGCCCAGTGGCAACATGCTGGTCTCTGCCAGCTGCCTTGCCTAGAAATGTAACTGCTAGCTCCAGCGTCATGGGTTGAATAGTGTCCTCAATAATTTAAAGCTTGAAGCCTTAACCCCTAGTATTTTAGAATGTGACCTTGGAAATAGGATCATTGCAGTTGTAACTAATTAAGATGAGGTCATACTGGGGTAGGGTGGGCCTAATCCAATGACTAGTGTCCTTATTAACAGGAAAGTTTGGGTACAGAGTAGAGACCCTAGGGGGAGCACCATAGGAAGACTAGGGTTGTACTGACAGGAGCCAAGAAACCACCAGAAACCTGGGAGAAACCTGGGTAGGTCCTTCCCCAGAGCCTGCAGGGGAAGTGCGGCGCTGCCCATACCTTGATTTTAGACACCTGCCTCCAGTGAGTGCTGTAAAAAAGTAAGTTCTGCTGTTTAAGCCACCTGGTCTGTTTATTTTGTTACAGCAGCCCCAGGACACGAATACAACCAAGACCTGTACCTACATCTATAATATCCATCCATGTAACATATATCCTAAGGGATAATGTATGCGGCTTAGTACCTCTGGTTGTTTCATTCATATTTGTTTTTTTCTGAAGCTAGAGGAAAGCACAGCCCGATCTTATTTTTGCATCTTCTAGGGAACTGGCCCAGAGATGATCAAGTCAGAGTTTCTGATAAACATTTGCTAATCACCATCTGGAACCCTCACCCCCAAAATGCACCTTAAACCTCCTTCAAAGAGCATACTCCCCAGAACATTATATATATAATCGCTTTGCAAGCACGTGTGACATAGCCACTTTCCACAAAGCCAGTTCCACCTGCATCCCTCTGCTGGACGAGGAACCCACGGGGTGCCCCACGCGTCCTGCAGGCCCACAGGAGGGAAAGTAGCAGATACCACCGGCTCTTCGCGGGCAGTAGTATGCTACTGCGGCGGGAAATTTGTGGCATATCACTGCCGCACTTAATCGGTATTTTTGCAGCTGAAATCACAAGACTCATTTCAGGATAGAGTTGGAGTGAGGAGAGCCTATCTATATCTGTAAATGAATGATATCATTATTTTGGGAAATGAAAGTTGAAGCTGTGTAAAACATACAATCCCATGGAGATCTCAGTGGAGGAACTTGTGCGCGCAGGTGTTCAACGTGATAAGGTGCGTCCCCATTTATCTGTGTACTTGCAGGCAAATATTAACATAGTCATGAATTAAGCTTTTAATCCTTTTATTATAAATTGAATATCTTTATTTTAACAAACATCAACAATGCCCATTATTGTGGCCCGAACTATTCATTACTATTCCCCACAGCCTACCATTACATGATACACCGTCATACACGTGTTCCTAGAGCGGCAGCCATCTGCCCGAGGACTCCGCGGTATATTTCATTCCTTTTCCCCCTTCAAGACAAAGACGCACTCTCACAAAGGCACTTTTTATGGAGGGAAGGAGGCCCATGGCTCCATGTTGTGTCCAGGAAGTCTCGGAATGTTTCATGTTGGAGACATTTGTTAGGAACCAAGCTATTTCTCAGAAACTTTGAACGAAATTGGATTGAGGTGCAGAGATTATTAAAACAGCAAACTTAAGGGGCTTGGTACAGAGCAGGGTGCCCAGCCAGGGCAGTGGTTTAGGGCCAAGTGTGGGTCTAATCTCCACCTGCTCCAGTCCTCTGTCCCACATGCAAGTGACATGGCTGTTTCAGTCTGGGATCAAAGACAGAAACAGAGAAGGAGGATACAGCCTCAAATGGTTACCTGAGGCATATGATTTTACTCATTGAGCCATTATAACAAGTGTTTTGAGAGCTCCTATTGTGCACAGAGCCTATGTCAGGAATTGCAAGATTCAAGGGATTGACAATAAATATGAACCCACATAGTTAAGATATAATCAGAAGATGATAAAGTATTTCATGGAGGTATGGGAAATGGAAATGGAGGCATTAACTCTCATCGGGGACTGAATCAGGTTATGGAGTATAGAAGAAGGTGTCATGAATCGAACGAACACGGAAACACGCAAACGTGTACCAAGGCATGCTGAAACACAAAAGCAGGCCACAGCATGTTTGTCTCAGGCACAACTTTGTGGGTCATGATTCTAGACTGATCCATCTTTGATAAGTGAAGAAACGAAGACCCACTGTAATTAAGCAGCCCTGCTCAGGGCACAGGGTGGTCCGTGTTGGTGCTCCTATACCTCACATGGCAATTTTTCCCAATACATCACCCTGATTTTCCTGGCACTGATCATTATATTTGATGCTTTTAGCCTCCCATGCACACACATACACATGCACCACATACAGTCCGAGATTATATGGAAAGTGAAGTCATCAGGAACAGTACACAGTTTTATCTCATGTCACATTATAGCTACCCATCACTCCCCATGTCCCTGACGACAATGACGATATGGTGCTAGGAAGTGATTCTTACTAAATGGAGCAGCAAAGCCTCTGCCAGGAAAAGCACTGACTGCTTACAGATATGTCTGCCACCAAAGCCCGCATTGCTATTTTGATGTTGCTTTTAAAGGGTAGTGACCACTAGAGAGGGAAATGAGCTATTGAGGCTGCACTATTTCTCATGGCCAACATATGGGTTAGGTTATCAATAATAAGCTTCGCTTCGCAATTTTAAAGGCCCTCCAAAATAAAAGTTCAAGATGTCTCTATATTCCATACAGGGAAGGATGGTGATGACAATGTCACGCCCTGTTTCCAACTATGGCCCTGATACCAAAGATTGGGAATCACCCTAAGTAACTTAGAGGAAACCAGAAAGTTAAAAAAGGGTAGAGCTGGGGAACCTGTCAGGAGCATTAGCACTGAGTGAGGGTCCCCATTACTGCCCTACCCCCTATTAAAATTATTTTCCCACTCCCTGCATTTACAGAAATATTATTTCTCCGGATAATATTATTAATCAGAAAGCTACATGGTTGCCAGGTGAAGTCGAGAGAATGTTTCTCTAACAATATTACCTGGAGACCTAGTTTAATCTATAAAAAGACAAACGCTGGAAATATACCCTGATGGCATAAACAGTTCCTGAAGAGGGAAGCCAGAAGATAATTTGAAGTCTATGATTTGTTTTAAAAGCTGTATATCCCGTTTTAAAAACTCAGAGTAATCTTCATTATCCCGAAAAAACCCTCTGATTGTTTTATTCCTGCAAATGCTACCTATTTAGATAATTTTTCTAGCTGTATAGATGGCACTACATTATTAGCTCCAAAAAGTGTTTGCAGGATGTCTCGAATGGAATCCTCAAGGCTCTGCAATTTGCTGCGAGGCTAACATTGTCATAACAAGGTGTTTTTCCTACAACACATCAGAGCTCCAGGCACCGCACTTGGGAAAACAAATCCCATGTAGGCAAACACAAGAATAGGCTCTAGGAGAGGAAAACATAGCCCTGCCTGCGTCAAACTGCATGGGCATGAGGTGGCCTTTGTCCGTTGTGTAACATGGGTTGGTGGCATGGCAGTAGATGCGGTGCTATCAGGGGCTGGGGCTTCTGTAACTGCCTCCCCTTTGAGTCATAGATATTGCAAATGGCCCTCTGATGATGACACCTTCTTTCTTCTTATTTATTGATTTGAGAGTAAGAGAGAGGGAGAAACATCTATTGGTTGTTCCACTTATTTATGCATTCATTGGATGATTCTTGTATGTGCCCTGACTGGGGATCGAACCAGCAACCTTGGTGTACCAGGTCAACACTCTAACCAACTGAGCTATCTGGCCAGGGTCTGAATTCACCTTCTTGAAAAAACTTGTAGAGTGTGGTCAAAAAGTTCATGCTATTCATTGATTAAGAGTATTAAACAGGACTACAGAAATAAATGAATGTTTATCTTGTTAAGTGCTGTGGTTTTATTTTTACTTCATAAGCTTTGGATTGCAAAGCTCAGTTCTCAAAAGGCCTTTATTTGAAGAATTTTGACTGAATTAAGAGATGAAAGAGCAGCAGGGTCTTGAAAATGACTCTGCCCCCGAGCTACCTAGCTTCGTGTCTGGCAAACTTCTCTGTACACTTGTTCCCTACCCTGTATTTTTTTTGGGGGGGGGGGGGTTACAAACAGAATTCTTAAAATTCTTGTTTCCTACTCTGTATTTTGAGTATTTTTGCAAACAGAATTCTTAAAATTTTTTAAAAAACGAAATTCTTAAAATAGGGCTTTTCTTAAAATTAACGCAGTTACAGAGCAAAATGTTTAAAGTAGGTCCTGGCCAGTTGGCTCAGTGGTAGAGCGTCGGCCTGGTGTGTGTATGTCCCGGGTTTGATCCCTGGTCAGGGCACTCAGGAGAAGTGGCCATCTGCTTCATCCCATCTCCCTCCCCCTTTTCCTTCTCTCTCTCTTCCCCTCCCACAGCCATGGCTCAATTGGTTCAAGAGCATCACCCAGGGACTAAGGATGGCTCCACCGAGCCTCTGCTTCAGGTGCTAAAAATAGCTCACTTGCCAATATGGCCCCAGATGAGCAGAGGATCAGCCCCAGATGTTGCTGCATGGATCTCGGTCAGGGCATGAGGGTGTCTGTTTCTCTATCTCCCCTCCTCACTTGGAAAAGAAGGAAAAAAAATATTTAAACTATACACCTTAGGTACAATTTCAACAATTAATTTTAATTAATTATTAAGAAACAAACATATGCTCTTGCCTTGATTTTTGTCTCTTGTATTTATGACAAAATCACTATAAATTTATCCAAAATTTTTGGCATCAAGACTCCTTCTTGCATTTCTGCCTTAATTTGTTAAGTGCATGAAATACAAATGCTATTGTATTTATTTAGTTATGTTGGCTGTGGTACTTTATATAAAAAAAAAAACTTGTTTCCTTTTTCTATTGTCTCTCAGGCTCTGCTACTAAAGTAATTTCTGAAAAATGACAGGTCAATTTCTCAAAAATTCTTGATTTACCCAGTTCTACTGGACAAAATTGAAAGGAAATTGAAATGAACTCCAAAGAGTTCTGAAGTGATTTGATGCTTCTGGTCCATGTAATTCCTTAATTTTTTTATCATCCCAAGCTTTCCCTCTTTGGTGTTCTTTTCTTTTTTTTTTTTTAATTTTTTATTTATTCATTTTAGAGAGGGGAGACAGAGAGAGACAGAGAGGAAAGAGAGACAGGGGGGAGGAGCTGGAAGCATCAACTCCCATATGTGCCTTGACCAGGCAAGCCCAGGGTTTCGAACCTGCGACCTCAGCATTTCCAGGTTGACAGTTTATCCACTGCGCCACCACAGGTCAGGCGCTCTTTGGTGTTCAAAACACCCTATCTGCATGTAATATTTCTGAATATTCATCACAATTGTTCTCTTTGTGATTAATAATTCACCTCTTAAACAAATCTTTATTTTTTATTGAATTTATTAGGGTGACACTGATTAGCAAAATTATATAGGTTTCAGGTGCACAATTCTATAATACATCACCTGTATATTATATTGTGTGTTCATCACTCCAGGTTGTCTCCTTCCATCATCATTGTTCCCCCATACCCTCTCCTACCTCTCCCAACTCTCCTTTCCCTCTAGTAATCACCATAGATTGGTGTAGCCACTGTGGAAAGCAATACAGAGTTACCTCAGGAAGTTAAATATGGACGTGCCTTATGACCCAGCAATTCTACTTCTGGGAATACAGTGGTACTCTGAGATACAAACAGACCAACATACGAATTTTTTAAGATACAAGCTGCAACTTGGTATTTTTGTTCGAGATGCGAGCAAAATTCCGAGATATGAGTCGTGATTCAGGAAGCTGCCGCTAGTTGGCGCATTGGTGCACGATCCGGTATCGGTAGTTTGATATACGAGTTGACTGACTTATGAACTTGGTTACAGAGTGAATTAAATTCATATCTCAAGGTACCACTGTATAGCCCAAGAAACCCAAAACAATAAATCCAAAGAATATATACAACCCCTATGTTTATTGCAGCATTATTTACAACAGCCAAGATTTGGAAGCGGCCCAAGTATTCTTCAGTAGATGTGTGAATAAAAAACCTGTGGTCCATTTACACAATGGAATATTGCTTGGCCATAAAAAAGAAGGAAGTCTTACCCTTTGTGACAGCATGGATGGATTTCGAGATCATTATGCTAAGTGCAATAAGCCAGTCAGAGAAAGATAGTACCGTGTGATTTCTTTGATATGTAGAACCTAATGAACAAAATGAACTAACAAACAAAATAGAAACAGATCCATAGAGAACAGACTGCTGTCAGAGGGAGAGGGTTACAGAGCTGGGTGAAAAGGTGAAGGAATTAAGAAAAAAAAATAGTCTCGTACACATCTCACCAGCACAACAAAAATCTCAACTTGTACCAAAAACTATTTATACTAAGATCCGGTTCTCTTTTACAATGAACCATTCTCTAGTACCCAGAATGCCTCTAAGAAAGAGGGTGATATAGAATCCTGTCCTCCTTCATAGAACTGATCAAAACCTTTAAAAAGAAGTAAAAGTAGTGAAGAAAATATCATCAACATAATGGTTAGCATAACAATCAAAAACTGAATGACAATTCAGAAAATGGGATCCCCAGTTCACCTTTATAAGAGAGCAGCTTACAGCAGCAGGAGGTGGAGAAATCCTGGACAATCTTCCTTCTAGACCCGCACTGGGGAGCTAAACTCTCAGGTGGGGGAGAACAGAGGCAGGATCTGCAGGCCCTCCCATGCCTACTTCCTTCCCCCAGGAAAATGTTGTCCAGGCAGAAGGCTGAGGAACCAGGCCAGGTGATCTGGGGGAAGCCATTGTTGCCACAACAAACTGAGATTCACAGCAGCGCATTGGAGAAACCTAAAATCTGGGAGTATCTTGCTGGAAGATGAGATATACCCTCAAACTGGAGAATTTGCCCCAGTACAGGTGGTTGAAAACTTCAGGGAGACCTTCTGACACCAAGCTTCCTGTTCACGGTGCCTTCAAACCCGGGATATGGAGAATTACACACTGAGTGACAAACAGAGATTTTAGACAGAACTTTCTTCCCTTCAATTCAAAAGTAGGGAAAGGTGGAAAACTACCACAGAAATTACAGCAAAAGAACAGGAACCATTGCATGTATAAGGGAGATGAGGGAATACTCTGGAATAGGGTGTATGCCACAACAAAATAAATTTTATAAGACTGCTTCATACTCAAGGGAACTAAGAAAACAATGAATTTTTAAAATAAGAGAGAAAATGTGAGATAAGCAGAGACGATGAGAAGAAAAGAAAGCTAATGACTAAAGGAAGAAATTGAGATGGGTACTAGACGGTGTGGTGATCACTTTATAAGGTATATATATAAATGTTGTATCACTATGTTTTACACCTGAAACTAATATAATATGGTATGCCAACTATACTTTAATCAAAAATATAAAAATAAATAAGTTAATTAATAATAAAAGAAGAAATTGAGGCTATAAATAATGCCATTATAACACTCAGCATTGCAGTAGGAGCCAGACATGGCAGAACCAAGATTGCAGAAAATGTCATGATGTGGGTGCCCAGCACAAGAAACAAGCACCCTGGATGCAAAAAAAAAGGCAAAAGATGAAAACAATTAGAGAAATGATTAAGTATGGTAAAAGACCCCCCCAAAAAAGGTAGCTTACATGCAAAAGAACATAGAAAAAGGAGAGAGAACTATTCAAAGTTATTGGAAAAAACTAAGACCTGCTATTTACAATGCTCCCTGCACATATACAGGGGGTCCTTGGGTTACGACAGTCTCAACATACAACGTTTTGAATTTACAATGCTCACTCCCATAAAAACTTTTAAAATTTGAAGGAATTTTTTTTTGTATTTTTCTGAAGTTGGAAACGGGGAAGCAGTCAAACAGACTCCCGCATGCACCCAACTGGGATCCACCAGCATGCCCACCAAGGGGCGATGCTCTAACCATCTGGGGCATCGCTCTGTTGCAACCAGAGCCATTCTAGTGCCTGAGGCAGAGGCCACGGAGCCATCCTCAGCACCAGGGCCAACTTTGCTCCAATGGAGCCTTGGCTGCAGGAAGGGAAGAGAGAGACAGAGAGGAAGGAGAGGGGGAGGGATGGAGAAGCAGATGGGAGCTTCTCCTGTGTGCCCTGGCTGGGAATCAAACCCAGGACTCCTGCACGCCAGGCCAGCGCTCTACCACTGTTGAAGGAATTTTTTTATACTCATTTCTTGTCATTTTTCACTCATTTTTTCTGTCACTATAGTACAAGGTACAGTACAGTATATTTATGTCTTTTTCCTTTTTCTGTGGCTTAGTTGTGTTCTAGATTATGTTCTAGATTATGATTTTACAACTCAAGATAGGTAAGTGACTTAGGCTAGTGTATGTTTCGACTTACACCAAAATTAAGGTTATGTTACTGTCATAGGAATGGAACTGTGTCATAAACTGAGGACCCCGTATATGTTTTTAAGCAATACTAAATTATATCAAGTGGGTCTGCAGGTAGAATCAGGTAAAAATCAGCCCAGTTCATATTAAAGAGAATGACAATATATGTATATATGTTCACTTCCTCCCAGATGTTATCAAATTGACAAAAAAAATCCAAACAAACAACAGCAAAAGCCCACGCAGACAAGAGAATGGTTGATAGGGATCTGCAAAGTAACAAGAAACCACAACTCAAATTCATAAAAATATTAAAGAAATATGTTATCTCACATAAGACTGTCTCAAGTTGTGCTGGCCAATCTAGTAGTCATTAGCCACATGTGACCATTTAAAATTTAACTTTAATTAACTAAAATTAAAAATTCAGTTTCTCAATCACCTTAGCTGCATTTTAAGTTCCCAAAAGCTACTGGACAATGCCTAGATATATCCCCAAAAAGAGTAGAAAGCAAGGACTCAAACAGATATTTGTGTAACCATGTTCATAAAAGCATTACTCACAGTGGCCAAAAGGTGGAAAGATCTTCAATGTCCATGAACAGATAAACAAAATGTAGTCTCTACATTCTGTAGAATAGGGGTTGGGAACCTATGGTTCACGAGCCAGATGTGGCTTTTTTGATGGCTGCATCTGGCTCGCAGACAAATCTTTAATAAAAAAAAATTAACGTTAAAAATATAAAACATTCTCATGTATTACAATCCATTCATTTTCTACTGCTTATGTTTATGGTTGCGGGTGGCTGGAGCCAATCACAGCTGTCCTCTGGAACAACACCAAATTTTTATTGGATAATGCATAACGTACATGGGTTGTTTTGAGGTCAAGAAGTAAACTTCCCTCCTTTTAATCAAGTAGTCAGCTAGCTAATTGCAGAAACCCTTTTGATGAAGAAGATGGCTAAAAGAAAAAAAGATGAGGAGTATCATACTTTTCAGCAGGAATGGACAGAGGAATTCACCTTTGTGGAGAGAGCAGGTTCTGCAGTGTGTCTAATATGCAATGATAAAATTGTATCAATGAAACGGTCAAATATAAAGCGGCACTTTGACACACGCCATACTACATTTGCATCAAAATATCAAGCAGGGGACAGCAGGAAGAAAGCATGTCAAGAGCTACTGTGCAGAGTGCAAGCTAGTCAGCAGCAACTCCATGTTTGGACCCAACAAGGTGACTGGAATTCAGCTAGCTTTGCTGGTGCTTTAGCAATTGTGAGAAACAGAAATCCATTCACAGATGGGGAGTATGCCAAAACATTCATGCTTGATGTTGTCAATGAAATTTTTGACAACTTTTTGGATAAAGACAAGATAATCAAACAAATAAAAGTCATGCCTCTGTCAGCAAGAACTGTTCATGATTGTACCATCATGATGGCAAATCAAATGAAGGATTGAGGCAACACAAGTGAAGGACATAAATGCAGCATCATTCTTTTCTCTCGCTTTGGATGAGTCAACAGACGTAAGCCATTTATCCCGTTCAGCATGATTGCAAGGTATGCTGTCAGTGACACACTATGTGAGGAAAGTCTTGCTGTTTTGCCTATGAAAGAAACAACAAGAAGGGTAGATTTATTCAAGCCTTTCACTGAGTTCACTAAAGAAAAAAATCTACCGATGGATAAACTTATGTCGTGTGTACTGATGGTGCTCCATGCATGGTGGGGAAAAATAGAGGATTCGTAGTGCTTCTTCGTGAACATGAAAAGAGATTCATCCTAAGTTTTCACTGCATCCTACATCAGGAGGCGCTTTGTGCTCAGATGTGTGGCAAGCAGCTTGCTGGTCATTCGGGTGGTCAACTTTATTGTTGCCCGAGCTTTAAATGATCGCCAGTTTAAAACACTGCTGGATGGGCCCTGGCCGGTTGGCTCAGTGGTAGAGCGTCAGCCTGGCGTGCAGGGATCCCGGGTTCGATTCCTGGCCAGGACACACAGGGGAAGCGCCCATCTGCTTCTCCACCCCTCCCCCTCTCCTTCCTCTCTGTCTCTCTCTTCCCCTCCCACAGCCAAGGCTCCATTAGAGCAAAGATGGCCCGGGCGCTGGGGATGGCTCCTTGGCCTCTACCCCAGGCGCTAGAGTGGCTCTGGTCGCGACAGAGCGACGCCCCGGAGGGGCAGAGCATCGCCCCCTGGTGGACATAGCGTCGCCCCCTGGTGGGCGTGCCAGGTGGATCCCGGTCGGGCGCATGCGGGAGTCTGTCTGACTGTCTCTCCCAGTTTCTAGCTTCAGAAAAATACAAAAAAATAAAAAATAAATAAAACACTGCTGGATGAAGTTGGGAATAATTATCCTTGTCTGCTTCTGCACAGCAATGTGTGTTGGTTGTCAAGAGGGAAGGTGCTCAGCTGTTTCACAGCTTGTCTGAGTGAAATCCAGACTTTTCTTGAAATGAAAACGTCAAGCATCCTGAGTTAGCTAACACTGAGTAGCCCCTGAAGTTCTACTATCTCGTGGACATGACTGAACATCTGAACCAGCTCAATGTGAAAATGCAAGGCATTGGAAATACAGTCTTATCCCTTCAACAAGCAGTGTTTGCATGTGAAAACAAGCTGGAACTCTTCATGGCCAACATTAAAACAGGTTGTTTATTACACTTTGAAAAACTGGGAGAGTTTAAAGATGCATGCACAGCAAGTGACCCTGCTCAACACCTTGATCTCCAGCAGCTAGCAGGCTTCAAATCTAATCTCCTGCAGTCATTCAAAGTGTGCTTTGGAGAATTTCGTGAGCGCACTCATCTTTTTAAGTTCATCACCCATCCACACGAGTGTGCAGTGGACAGCACCGACCTGAGTTATATCCCCAGTGTTTCCATCAGAGATTTTGAGCTACAAACTGCTGGCCTGAAGGCCTCAGACATGTGGGTGAATAAGTTCAAGTCACTGAATAAAGATTTGGAAAGACTTGCATGACAGCAAGCAGAGTTGGTGAGCAAACACAAGTGGGGAGAAATGATAAAACTTCAATCCGCAGACCAGCTGATTGTCAAAACTTGGAATGCACTTCCCATCACATACCACACACTGCAGCGTGAGTATTGCTGTACTGACAATATTTGGCTCTACGTATGCATGTGAGCAGTCTTTCTCACATCTAAAGAACGTTAAGACCAACCTACGACCACGTTTAACGAAGAGAAGTCTCAACACCTGCATGAAGCTTAACCTTACCACATATCAACCAGGCTACAAAGCCATCAGCAAAACCATGCAGCACCAGAAGTCGCATTAATGTTAAGAAGTACTTTATTCATCATTGGGTAGCAACAGCATACAACATTATTAAAAAGAATTCAGAGACTTATTATACTTTAAAAGTGTTGGTCTTACATAAAATGCACACATTTACTTGTATTTAGTGTTAAACATATTGTATGGCTCTCACGGAATTACACTTTAAAATATGTGGCATTCATGGCTCTCTCAGCCAAAAAGGTTCCCAACCCCTGCTGTAGAATATTGGTCAGCCTTAAAAAGGAATGGGATTCTGACACATGCTACAACCACCATGAAAACCTTATGCTAAGTGAAGTCAACCAGTCACAGAAGGACAAATACTATAGGATTCCACTCATATGAAGGACCTAGACCAGTCAAATTCATAGGGACAGGAAGTAGAATGATGGGTGCCCAGGCCTGGGGGAGGGGAAAAGGGTTAGTGTTTAATGGGGACAGGGCTTCAGTTTGAAAAGATGAAAAATTATTGGAGATGAATGATGGTGATGGTGGCACAAGAACCTGAGTGTGTTTAAGGCCACTGAACTGTACACTTAACATGGCTAAAATTGTAAGTTTAATATTATATCTATTTTACCACAATAAACAATGATTTTAAAAAAGCAGTAACTCCATTCTGCCAGGAGTTTTAAATATATCCCAAAGATGCCACTAACTTCCTTGGACCTCAAATTTCTTCCTTTTCAAAGAGATTTTGAGACCAGTACTTTGTATTATATATATTTTAAAGCAACAGGACTTATTTTCTTGTGAAATCTCATACATAAACCCAAAATATTAGGTTTGCTTTTGCCCTTTTCTGTGGTGAGAATTGTTGATCATAACAGTTTCATGTAAATCAAACTAATCTAATGGACTCAATCAGAACTTTTCTGGTCAAATTAGGAGAAGTCCTGAATATGGTTTCAAAACCACCAAGATGTACCATCAGTCAAGCCTCCTTAACTTTTAAACATTTGTCTACGGCCATACCACCCTGAACGCGCCCGATCTCGTCTGATCTCGGAAGCTAAGCAGGGTCGGGCCTGGTTAGTACTTGGATGGGAGAACTTTTAAACATTTATGATTCTGGGATGTAGTCTACTCTAGGAATGAAAAACATCAAGTAAAAAATCATGCTCATGGGTAACAACGGTGCCCCGGGACTGCATATCAGTTCCCTGTGTGACTCCACAGCCTGTACCAGTATTATAATGGTTAATTCTGGAATCATCTGATGTCTGGCTACCCAACAAATCTGTGTGCTTCACAGAATTTAGATACATTCGTCTTTTCCAACAAGTGTGTCATCACTAATGTGTACACCAAATACCCCTGGCCCCAACTCCCTGGACACATGACAGACGTGTGTCCTGACCCCATGTTTGGGACGGCCCATAACTAGTTTCTTCCAATAGACTGTGAGTGGAAATAATACATGTCAATTTGGTGCCAAAGCACTGAATTGCTAGAAGAAGGTCTTCCAGGGCTCCATTCTCTCTTCGACCGGAGCTGGCAATGCTCCCGAGAGCAGGTCCCGGAGGAAGGAAGATGCAGGCAGAGCCCCGACTGGACCTGAGGCATGTATTGAGTAAGAAATAAGCCTTTGCTGTTTCAGGTCACTGAGATCTGGGGCTGTTTGTCTCCTTCACATAACTTGGCTTGTTCTGACCAGTTCACCAGTCTATGCCCGTGCCTGGTCCCTAGCACGCACCCTAAGATTTGTCAAATAAATGAATAATGCATGTTATAATCAAAGAGTCTATAATGAGCTTATCTAGACATTCCTGATGAGCAAATTATCACTGCCCTCAATGGTATGTGGCATCCTTCAACAACTCTTTAAAGCCTTTGATCTCCTCAGAGTCCCGCTATTCTATCCTACTCCCTGACCCTAGGGTCAGCCTCCACTGGTAAGGGCCACCTGGTATCCTCAGCTTTGCTACAAGTCAAGGAAGGAAAAGATCAGAAATCAAGTTGCTCAGGTAAGCCATAGTCTGGTTCATAGAAGAAGAAGGTGGCAGGAGTGATATTCATTACGAGAAGTGAAATTAGTGATCTCCCCACTGAGTCTAGTACCCATCTGACACCCTACATCAGTGGTTCTCAACCTTTCTAATGCCGTGACCCCGCAATACAGTTCCTCATGTTGCGGTGACCCCAAACCAAAAAATAATTTTAGTGGCTACTTCATGACTGTAATTTTGCTACAGTTATGATTCAGAATGTAAATACCTGATATGCATTATGTATTTTCTGATGGCTTTAGGTGACCCCGCCGGGGTCGCGACCCACAGGTTGAGAACCACTGCCCTACATAGTTATTACAATATTACTGACTATTCCTTAAGCTGTACTTTACATATTGGGGTAATTATTTTATAAATTATATAAATATTTAATCACTGTATTGTACACATGGAATTAATATAATATTATATGTAAATTATAATTAAAAATAAATTTTAAAGAAAAGTTTTTTTTTTAAAGTAAAATTAGGATAGTATTCTGGGAATTCCATGGACAGGAACAGATCAAGTAGATCTTAAGCGTACTCTTTTTTTTTTTTTTTAATTTATTGATTTGGGGGGGGGGGGTAGGGGAAGTGGGAAGGAGAGAAAGAGAGACATCAATTTGTTGTTCCACTTATTTATGCATTCATTGGTTGATTCTTGTATGCACCCTGACCAGGGATCAAACCTGCTACCTTGGTATATCAAAACAATGTTCTTAAACTAACTGAGCTACCTGGCCAGGACCTCAAATATACTCTTATTAAGCGGTCTTCTTGAATATGTTATTATTTAGTTTTAGTACCCAAACTGATGACTCTTCCAAAAGGAGGAGGAGGGACAGTTGTCATGAATAGGTTCTGATGCAGCCCAATCATTTCTAGACATTACTGCTGCTCCACTAAAAGAAGGTTTAAGCCACTACTGACTGTGGAGGTTATCAACCAAACGTGGCAGAGACCGGATGAAGGTATTTTATGCTGTGCATGTGCCTGGTCACAGCTTACTAAAATGGAGATCAACAGCCCTGAGACGACAGGTCCAGGCTGCAATCGGCAGCACTCCCTCATAGAGCAGAGTTAATTAAAAATTACAAGCTAAATAAACCACCGTAGGAAGATTATCTCCCTTCATAATTGAATTGTGAACTCTGAGGTTTGTGAGTTCAACTGTCTTAAATTAATGAGCCCTGTCTGCTGGGATCTCAGGCCTTCCTTAAAATGAAAATTATACATTTTGTCTTCAATGACTGTGGAACCTTCACCATACCAGTTGTACTATTTGCTGTCATTTCCCATTTACTTTTCTAAAAATTTCAAGTCTGTGTTTCTCAGGACAATATTCTACATGAAAAACATGCAAGACTCTAGGCAGAGATATAGATGACCATTGCATTCTTGATCATTTTGAAGAACTCTCAAATTGAAAGAAAACAAACATTTTACAGCTTTTATTTATTTATCCAAAATCTTTGCATATGTGAGGGAAATCCAATCTGAGCTAAATGATATGTGCTCAATTTAGAAATGCTAGTGATTAACACTTATTCAAAATCTGCCTGTTAATACTACCTCAAGTGTCAACATGGGTAGCAAAAATCTTTTGATGAATCACACAATCATGTCTAGTAGGGGAAACAAATAGTATTTTTAACCTCATGTATTTTTAGATGAGCTGCCCATATGTTTTCTTCCCACTCCCCTAAAATGTTGAAATGCAAGTATTTCCCATTGCAGATGGCACAGTTCTGTTGTCATTAACAAGGACTTGATATATTCCAAAATTAAGTTTGACTTTTTTTTTTTTTTTTAATTTTTTTTTTTTTCTTTTCATTTTTCTGAAGCTGGAAACAGGGAGAGACAGTCAGACAGACTCCCGCATGCGCCCGACCGGGATCCACCCGGCACGCCCACCAGGGGCAACGCTCTGCCCCTCCGGGGCGTCGCTCTGCCGCGACCAGAGCCACTCTAGCGCCTGGGGCAGAGGCCACAGAGCCATCCCCAGCGCCCGGGCCATCTTTGCTCCAATGGAGCCTTGGCTGCGGGAGGGGAAGAGAGAGACAGAGAGGAAAGCATGGCGGAGGGGTGGAGAAGCAAATGGGCGCTTCTCTTGTGTGCCCTGGCCGGGAATCGAACCCGGGTCCTCTGCACGCTAAAGTTTGACATTATTAATATTAATCACCATTATTCAGCTGGCTTATAATTAATAAGCTCACGTAGCAAGTTAACTCATTCTGTTACATTGAGAGAATTCTGCAACCAACTTATCTTGGAAGGCTCACAAGCATATGGCACTTTTTAAAGTTGTTGTACAGGTAATATACTTATATTGTTTTCCTAATGGCTAAAATGAGCACCTGTTATAAAAGTTATTTAGGTTTTCTTTCCAGGATAAAATCAGTGCAGCCATGCAGAACTGTATTTGAATTTCAAAGCCTGACTCAATGGCTTGTCAACAATAGCACCCAGTGCAAATGGACACCCTCTTAGCCTGGTAGGCAGCTTTTACTGCCCTGCGTCCCCAGATCCACCCTTAGATCCAGAGACCAGATGGGAGATGAGACGGAGAGAGGAAAGGGTGGAAGACCAGGGGCTGTGCTTGGAGAGGAGAGGAGCCTTGCAGTTGGCTGAGCTTCTCATCAAGTCCGGGCTCTTCTACCATGTGGCCTGAGACTTTTTGATGAGTTAAGGTGCAAACTTTGGAGGCAGGCTGTTCAAATTACTTCTTCACTCAACCCCTATGACTGTGACGGGGATTCAGTGGCTAAAATCTTGAACTCCAGACTCCTCCTTCTTATCCTCACAGGCTGACCCACCCACATTTTCTACATTCCAGGCCTTCTTCCTTTACAATGGTTCTTAATGCACGATAGAGAGTAATATTTCTATTTCATCCACAAACTGATGCCCATGGCACCTTAACTACTGTACTAAGTGAGGTTTATATATATTTACGTGTCTATCTACATACATATGCCCATACCATTCCTATATATGTATATACGTCTCTATATATACACACAGTACATATGTATATACATATGTGTATGTGTGTATACATATGTAGATATAGAACTTAACTCATAGTGTGACAGGCTCTGGAGCCAGGGCACCCAGCCTCATGTTTGGCTCATTCACTACAGGTGTGCGCTGTCTTTGTCTAAGTTCTTCATCATCTCTAGATGCAAGTTTGGTCATACACTATACGGGAGTAACGAAAAATCTTTCCTCATAAGTTTTCTGTGAGGATTCATTATAATGTGTTTAAAAGACTCATGGCACACTGAAAGTGGTAAATACATACTAGCCATCAAATACGCCTGCCCCCTCATTAGTGTACCTGGTGCTGTGATCCCCACCAATCCGACCTAAGACATGAAGGTCCTGCTCTCCTTTTGCAGGGAGCGCTGTTGGCAGACGGCCCTCAGTTGTCAGCTCTCCTCTGGAACTGCCTTGGCTAGAAAGGGCTATCTTGTGCCAAGTCACCTCCCTCCCAGTGCAGCCTGCATCTGAAGGCTGGCCCACACAGGGTAGAAAAGGCTGGCCTTCTTGCCCCAACTCTGGAAACACTGAAAGGCCAGCTAGGTTCAGAGCACCCTGTGTGGCCAGCTGGGTCCAGTGTTGAGACTGTGTTCATCCTGATTCCTCCCAGGCCCAACCCCACTCCCCTGCCTCCTGTCCTCAGCTGAAAATCCCCAGAGCTCTCCCAGAAGAAAGGCCTACATACTGCACCAGATGCGGCTTCCCAGGGGTCATAACCTCTAATAATCTATTTATGGTCTAACTCTAGAGACACCTGCTCAGTGGGTTTGTCTCTCTGCTTTGTTCCACACCTATAAGGCCTGAATTCACAACACTGCCCATCTGCAGGGAGAGTACATGACTGTAGGCATCCAGAGATGGTGCCCCTAAATCCATCTCTACCTTTTGCAACCAGAGCCTTGAGACTTTCGCCATGATTTTTCTACACAGGAGACAGTCTTACATGGCTTTTGTGGAGAATCTTTATGCTTGGGTGCTCTCTTCCCCTCTGCGAAAGAGATGCAGTCTCTATTTAAGCCTACTCATGCCAGACTCCTCATTTTCTCTGAAGGGCTTTGCTACCTCGTCTATTCTGGGATTATGTAGTCTTCAGGATGCATGCAGGTGATTTGGGTAATGTGTGGAGGAACAAGTAACAAGACAAGAAAAGTGAAGAAGTGCATCAAACCCATGACTTCAAGCATGGTACTGCTGACTTAAAAACTAAAATAGCTATTTTAAAAATAGTAATTTAATAAAATTAAAAAATAAAAATAGAAGACATTTACTAAACATTCGAAAAAATAAAATAAAAATAGTAATTTAAGCTTTTAGAAGAAAATTAAGTTGAAGAAAATGCTAATGACATATAAATGGCACTCAGTGAAAACATCAGGAAAGCAGTGCAGGAATGAAGACATTTGAGGAAAGCTGATTTCAGCTCTTCATTTGGAGGAACATTAGACAGCTTCATGGCTACTTTGGGCAGGCAGTAAAAACTCACCTAGCCTGCTGGCTGGGTATCAATGCTACTCAGCATTTGTCAACATTTCATCAAGAGAAATAACCACTAGGAAGGCTTGTTGAAGGATGGATTCATCCAGTTCTCTGCTCAAGGTTGGTCAGACCAGAAGCATTATCTAGAATTATTTTGGGACCCCCACTTCATATGGCTTTTATTGTACTGGATTTAGGTTTACCAGTGGCCCATCTTAAAATGCACCATAAGAAATAGTTGAGCCCTGGCCGGTTGGTTCAGTGGTAGAGCGTCGGCCTGGCATGCAGGAGTCCTGGGTTCGATTCCCAGCCAGGGCACACAGGAGAAGCGCCCATCTGCTTCTCCACCCCTCCCCCTCTCCTTCCTCTCTGTCTCTCTCTTCCCCTCCTGCAGCAAAGGCTCCATTGGAGCAAAGTTGGCCCGGGTGCTGGGGATGGCTCCATGGCCTTTGCCTCAGGTGCTAGAATGGCTCTGGATGCAACAGAGCAACACCCCAGATGGGCAGAGCATCGACCCTGGTGGGCGTGCCGGGTGGATCCCAATCAGGCGCATGAGGGAGTCTGTCTGACTGCCTCCCCATTTCCAACTTCAGAAAAATACAAAAAAAAAAAAAAAAGAAATAGCTCTTGAAAGGCTGTGGAGAAAAAGGAACCCTCATTCACCGTTGGTAGAAATGCAAATTAGTATAATCATTATGGAAAAAAGTATGGTGTTCCTCAAAAACTTAAGAATAGAATTACCATATGACCCAGCAATCCTTCTATTGGGTACCTACCCCCCAAATTTGAAAACATTGGTACATAAAGACACATGCACACCCATGTTCATCACAGCATCATTCACAGTGGCCAAGATATGGAAACAACCAAAGTGTCCCTCAATAGAGGATTGAATAAAGAAGATGTGGTACATATATACAGTGGAATACTACTCAGCCATAAGAAATGATGACATAATGACATTTACAACAACATGGATGGACCTTGAGAACATTATACTGAGTGAAATAAGTAAATTAGAAAAAGCTAAGAACTGTATGATTTCACACATAGGTGGGATATAAAACTGAGACTACGGACATAAATAAAAGTGAAGTGGTTACCAGGGGTAAAGGAATGTGGGAGAATGGGAAAGGGTGTGAGTGAGGGGAAAGGTGTAAAGAGGAACAAATATAAGATGACAGAAAATGATTTGACTTTGGGTGATGTGTATACAACAAAATAATTCAAATGCTATAGAAATGTTCCCCTGAAACCTATGTACTCTTATTGATCAATGTCATATTCTTAAAGTTAATTTTCTAAACAAAATTTAAAATTGTTTTTTAAAAAAAGAAAGAAAACTGTCCTCCCAACTCCCATTAGGATGATATTCAGCACCGGAGACAGCCATCTTTCTGTGAGGACCAAGAAGTGAATTTTTCCCTAAGGCTTAATACCAGGGGCAAAATCCTACTCAGGTTATAGATAAATGCATATTTGTTACATGCTTTTTGTTGGTATATGTCTAGACTTCATATTTGATTTGACTCCCTCAGCGTGTAGCACCTCATTTTGTACAAGTAGGTACACAGTAATTTCTTGAATAAATGACAACATAATTTTGAAAAATAAAGAGTTTAATTGATTAAGAATAAATTCTTAGGACATAAGAGTGTGGAACGTGACAGTGAGGACCTGGTTGGCAACCACCCTGTGATGTAATGAAGATCTGGAATAGAGCGAGGCAACAACATCTGGTGACTACCTTCATGAAGGAGGAGACCCAGGCAGAAGGCATGGGAAACTGGAATGGGGAACTGGGTCCCTACACAAATGAGCTTCAGTTGGGCCATGTTCATTCCATGTAGATTCGCAATGTCCAAACTTTAAACCCCTGATTGTCACCAAAAGCACCAATCAAGGTCCTCACCCTAATGAGTGTGTGACATTGAACAAAACCTACTCTGTCGGATTCTGTTCTAGTCAGCTCAGGCTGTTACAACAAAGCACCACAGACAGGGAGGCTTATTATGAACAACAGACATTTATTTCTCACAGTTCTGAAGGCTGGAGCCCAATAGCAAGGTGCCCATATGGTTGGGTTCTGGTGAGGGCCCTCTTCCTGGCTTGGAGACAGCTGCCTTCTCACGATGCCCTCACATGGCAGAAAACAGAGAGAGAAAACAAGTCCTCTGAGGTCTTTTCTTATAAGGGTACTAATCCCATCATGAGGGCTCTACCCTTATGACCTCTTCGACTCCTGATAACCTCCCAAAGGTCCCCACCTCCTGATACCATCACATTGGAGGTTATAGTTTCCATATGGGAATTGGAGGGATGGGGGCACATTCAGTCTATAGCAGGTTCATTCTGCCATTGCAAGGAGCTTACTAATTGTGGTTCTAGCTCTAAGAGGATATATTTGTATGAAGTATAAGCACCTAGTAACAGAAGTGGAATGCCTTGCCTGGAGGTAGAAATTCTGAATCAACTTTTGACTTAAAAATAAAAATTAAGTTTGCATACCAGGAACTTCTCTGCAGCGTGGGAGACCACCCAGCTAGCAGCAAAACTTGCTCCTGTGTGACTGAGTAGCCCCCTAACTGCAGTGGCCAGATCCAGCAGATGAAATCCAGGACGCCTAGTTAACTTTGAATTTCAGATAAACAAATTAACTCTGGCCCCACAGGACACATATGTACTAAAAACTAGTTGTTTATCTGAAACCCAAATCTAACTGGCCATCCTGGATGTTAACTGGAAATACCTACCGTCTGATTTGACATCGTATCTGTGGTTCTCAAGAGCTCACTGCAGCCTTGTGTCTGTCGTGCGAAGCCTCCTGCTGCGGCCACTTCCAGCAATGACAGGGCCAAAAAATAAGCCAGCCACAAGGCCCACTCCAAAAAGGAAAAAAAAAAAATGGGGCTTCAGGCTATGCTCACGTTAAACCTACAACTGTGCCATCAGCAAATTAAAATCAATTGAAATCAATTTAGCCAGGATCAAGTCTCCCTCCCGGGCTGAGGCTCATCTGCTGTGCTAACAGCTCCCAGCAATGAAACAGGTGCTTGTAAATTAATTAGCCTACTGAAACACACCTTAAAATGAATTTCCCAGAACTCCCTGGCAGGGAGCCATCCTGGTCCCACGAGCTGATCAGCGTCTGTAAATATTGAGATTTGATAAAGTAAGCGCTGCTCCGGCAGCAGATGGCTGGGGATGATCTGTTGACACTGCCTATGAAGACTTTACTCTGCAGGCCTCCTCTGGGAGCCGCTGGAGGACCCAAGCCCCTCTGCAGCTATTTGCCTCCTAATTGAAAATCCTTATTCCCAGATGGAGCCAAATGTGCTGCTCCAGGCATCGCTCTGTGCTGCTTGACTGTTGATACATGGGTAATTGCTTTCAGTATTGCAGGTTAAATGTGACATTTAGTGCTTAATAAAAATTATCAAGGCCAAAGCCGTTTATCATTCTTACACTTTGGGCTGTCACTTCTAAGGGGATTCTCAAAATTCATTTGAATTCTTGAGGAGAGGTCACTCCGTTGCAAAGCTAACTCAAATTGTTGAAGTCTTTCTTTCTCTATCTTTTCTTTCTTTTCTTTTCTTTTCTTTCTTTCTTTCTTTCTTTCTTTCTTTCTTTCTTTCTTTCTTTCTTTCTTTCTTTCTTTTTCTTTCTTTCTTTCTTTCTTTCTATACTTTTAAAAGATTTGTTTGTTTGTTAACAAAATACATTCCAAATTAACCTATCAAGCGCTGTGTCTCTCTGCCTTTGTATTTAGTGTGTTGGTGAATAATATATAATCAGCTGCTGTTGGGTACACAGAGCATTTAGAGCAGATGCACTCTGCACCTTCGGGGGGAGGGGGCATGGAGCTGAAAGTCACCCCTCCAAGCAGCGTAAAGAAGGAAACCTGAAGGGAAAAAGACTGTGTTGGCCTCACTTGATATCAACCACAAACGATTTTAAACAGAGAAGGAGAAATTGCTGTTTAGATCAAGAGCTTGGGGTTCCTCGCTGTGATTATTTTTTACCAACAATGGAAACAATTTGAGAGCTGGCCTTTGGGAGAAACCACTTCACAGAAATAATGGGCCCAAGAAAAAACTCCCCTGAGCGCGCGTGGGCTTTTGCAGAAGAGCTGCTTCCAGAACATGCCGGACATGCTGACAGGCAGCAAAAACCGCAGGGCTTTGGGCTTCTTAGTAGTAGAAATCCTGGAAGAAATAGCTGTGTGTGAGAATCCTGTCTGTGTTTGAATGTTTGTCTAATTCTTTTCCCCATATATTCATAACTTTTAAGTCAAGTGCTATGGACTGAATGTTTGTGTCCCTCCAAAATTCCTATGTTGAAATCCTAATCCCCAAGGTTATGGTTTTAGGAAGTGGAGCTCGCTCATGGGAGGCACTTAGCTCATAAAGGTGGAGTCCTCATGATGGAATTAGTGTCCTTATAAAAGAGGCCCAGAGAGCTCCCTCACCCCTTCCACCACGTGAGGACACAAGAAGTTGGTGGTCTACAAGCCAGGAAGAAGATCTCACCAGAACCCCACCATGCTGGCACCCTGATCTCAGACTTTCAGCCTCCAGAACTATAAGAAATAAATTTATGGGCCCTGGCCAGGTAGCTCAGTTGGTTAGAGCATTGTCCCAAAATGCTAGATTGTGAGTTGATTTCTGGTCAGAGCACATACAAGAAGCAACCAATGAATGCATAAATAAGTGGAACAGCAACAACAAAAAATAATGTTTCTCTGTCTCTCTTAATTTTTTTTAAAAAAGAAATAAATTTATGTTGTTTGCAAGCCATCTACTCTGTGATGGTTTGTTATAGCAACCTGAACAGACTAAGACAGTGGTTCTCAAAGTGTGCGCCAGGGTGCACTGGTGTGCCCTAGAAGATTTCCAGGTATGCCCTATGGTATTCCAGAGAAATATGTGGCTGTTGGGGACCAAAAAAAAAACAACAGGATTTTTGGAGTTTAGATTTTGGGGGACAGAGGTGTGGGGAATTGGCTGTAAGCTGACAGTCTGCCCCACCCCCACCTCACTTGCCTGCTTAGGTTGCAAAAGGCTGTTAAGCTGTGGTGTTGGATTGTTTACACTACCCTCATGTTCCCCAGAAAGACTGGAGGCAAGTTTCTTCTATCCTTTGTTTGGTGTAAAGTCAAGATGATATGTATGGTGGGGGTTTTCTGCACTTGGTAAAATTCTTGGGTTTCCCTGGAAACATGATCAAAGATCTCATTGATTCACTAATGGCCTCACTTTGCTCTATAAATAAAGCAAGATGCGGTTTTGGGGCACGCTTTGTTCTTGCCAGCAACAATTACAGGGCCCTCTCAACCCGTATTTTCTTAATTCCACATATTTTCTTAATTCCACACCGTTCTCATTCAGGACCTGGAATTACTAGCTGCTCTGGTTTGCAACATGTGCCCAGATATAAAAATAAATATAGTTACTTTATTATATCATTTCATTATGGAAATACCACTCTTTTTGTTAACACATCATTATTATATTTATTATTAACACATCATTATATTATTTTTAGATAAATATACCCAAATAAAATGGATAAATTTCTCAAAAAGAAGCGTGATATTGAAGAATCCAATTCTGGAAGTGAGCAAAAGTTAATAAAATAGGACTTGAAGGCTGATGGGCAGAATTTAATTTATAGCATTTTCCATCACTTAACACTGAATAAAACGATTGGATTAGAAACCCATTCATGGAAGCTTCAAGTGATTTTGGTTTAACATTAACAGAAGAAGAACTGGCAGCTATATCCACTGATCATGAATTGATGATTAAACATAAGGAATTGTCTCTTGAAGCCTTTTGGATTTCTATAAAAGAAGAATATGTGGCAATATCTAAAAAAGCTTTGAACATTTTACTACCATTTTTAACATCCTATTTATGTGAATTAGGGTTTTCTACCCTCAACACAGTTAAGAGTAAAAAGAGAGGAATTCTTCAATGTATTGATGAGGAAATGAGAGTTTGCCTTTCAAATATACGCCCAAACATTGAAGAATGTTTCTCAAAAACACAAGAATGAAAAAAACAACACATTCACGCTGGGACCTGCCGAATTCACTAAATCTTACTAAGAACATATCTGTATATATAAAAAAATAACTTTTTTGTCTTTTTTTAAAATTTCTAACCCCTATTTTTTTACGAATTCTAAAAAACATAACTCAAAAAATGTAACATAAAAATGTTTTTTAATGTCAGAATAAATTTAATTTTGTCGTATTTATTTTGTTTAATTACCATAAAAGCACGCTTAGACTTTATATTTTTCTTTAATATTTGACTTAATTATTATAACATATTTCTCAGAAATTTGTATATAGTGCACTTCCAATTATTTATAGGATTTTAAATGCACCCCGACTTCAAAAAATTTGAGAACCACTGGTCTAAGACATCAAGTAAAATGAGTTTTTTCCTAATACAGTTGTTATACCCCTGAGGTACCCAGAAAAGATGTGGCAGAAGGTAAATGTTGGGCCTTACCAACCCAGCACCCTTCGAAAGTGCCAGCCCAACACAAGGAGATCCAGGGACCCTGCACACTAGGTTAGAAGAAAAAAGACAAATGATTCCAAAAACAATGTTAAAAAGTCAAACTCCCGGTCACCTGCTTTAAAGGTACAGACAGCACTGAACTCAGCCAGTTCAGGCCTAAGCACTGGGCCAATAAGCCCCCACTCGGTGGGAAGGGGCAGGCCCTGAGCAATTCGTACAGCGTCCTGGTTGACCTCAAGGATTCACCTTGGTTCCTGAGCCTCAACAAAAGGAATTCAAAGCACTCTACCTCACTGCAAATTCTCTTTCCAAATCACACACATCCCCCAGTGAGACACTCCCCAGAAAAAGAAGTAAAGAACCGCTGAGTGACAGATGTAGATGGAAGGAGACTTTTCTGCCAGCCCATCCAAACCTGAATGTTGCATGACTCAGAAATATCCTGGAACACACACAGGCCCCTTCTCTCTACATCAGGGACTCTGGGCCTTCCAGGGAAAACCATCCACAGAGAGTTCAAAGGTCTATGACACCTGCACATTTAAAATTTTTCTGAGGCCCAACTTCAGATTACAAGCTGGGAGGGGGTTTGCTGAAAGGAGTTATCCCATGGGGATGAGCCCAGCTCTACCCATCACTCTGCCCGTGTATTTTCCCCCAGCTTCTTGGGGACAGTAACTTGGTTGGGGGGTCTGTCAAATAACCTCTATCTTTTTATTTAAATTGTTGAGGGATTGGAATGCTCTGGTGTCATGTTCCTCCCATTTCTGGTAAACAATAACCTTCTTGAGAATTTGATAAACACTGGATCCCTGTCCCAGAAAACAGAAAGTCTGTAAGGATATATACTCAAGATTTTGCCTGCAGCCTTTAAGATGTTTAAAGACCTGCTGAAAACTATGTTTCTTAAGAGCCCCTGTTATTGCGGCCTTTTACAATTATATGCAGTAAGGTCTCTAGGTGCAGCAGTCCACGTAGTAAGGGCCCCCTGCATGTTATTCAGGGGGTTTTAAGGTACTTGAAGTGTGCAGACTCAGTCACCCCAACCAGACAAGCACCCAACAGGGTGAAAGATTTGGACCTGTGTTTGCATCTAATACAGGGTCCTAGTCAGACTCGGGACAGAGTAATGAATTTATGAATGCAGGTGCCATAGATAGAAACAACTATGGCGGCAAAGCAGAAAACTCTTATTGAACTGTACCAAACAAAACCCTGAGTTTACAACAGCAACTAAACATTTTCTTCTTAACTCGTCTCAAATTCGATGTCTGCATTTTCCCTAAATTATAAAGCAAATGCAATAAGACATTGCTTGCAGGATGTTCTCTCTTCAACAGTTTCTCCCCTCTCTTCTCACCACCCTTTTTGCAAGAATACTGTATATCGGCAACCTCTCTGGGGAAAATAATTTTGAAAAATTGTATAGTGGATGCTAAATGACTTAATGGATAATAAAATGGCTTGTGCTTCTGAGACTGCTATTTAAAGACCAACTTGACATTTTATGTAAAATGAACACTAGTTTTTATATAATCATGGGGCCTCACCCAGCTTTCCTGCCAAATTTGCTATTTATGGAGCAGGTACTTCTTCCAAGCAAGTTAGACACCACTTCTGGGGCTCAACTTCTGAAGGACAACTGATCTCTTTAACCACCTCCAAAGTGGGTTGAAAACAAGAGAAGGGGTACCTTCAAACTCCAAAAGATAACCAAAACTTTAAGATGAAATTGTAAGAGATCATCTTTGTGTGTTTGCAGGCGTTGCAAACTGAGGCTTGAACTTCAAGTTGTAGAAACATTTGGGAATTCACTTGCACCCCCTGACAAAATCCTGGGTGCCATCCTATGCTTCAGCCTAGACATTCCCTCCTCAGTCCTCCAAGTCCACCTCCAAGACACCTCACCCATCTGTCCTCTCTATGCTTCACCCTAGACACTCCCTCATCAGCCCTCCAAGTCCACCTCCCAGACACCTCACCCATCTGTCCTCTCTATGCTTCACCCTAGACATTCCCTCCTCAGTCCTCCAGGTCCACCTCCCAGACACCTCACCCCTCTGTCCTCTCTATGCTTCACCCTAGACATTCCCTCATCAGTCCTCCAAGTCCACCTCCCAGACACCTCACCCATCTGTCCTCTCTATTTCCACCCCACTCCCCAAGGCAGACCCTCATCGTTTTTCCCTGGACTGCTGCAATGGGTTTCTAACTCTCTCTCCATCTCTGGTCCTGCCCCTTTTATTCCAGCATTCAATTTGCTGCAAGAATCACATTTATAAAATACAAAGCAAGTCACATCATTCCCCAAATGCAAATCCTCAGATAGTTTTCCAGTGCCTTCTACATAAAATCTGACGTCTTAGTGGGGCACCCCAGGCCTTTCTCTGTCTGGCCTTCATCTGTGTCTTCAGTCCACTTTTTGCACCTCAACCACGATGGCAGACCTTTCCCCTCCTGCTAACAGAACTCTGGCTTTGGGGGGTTCTTTCCAATCCCCTGCAGCCCAGGGTGGCCATGAGACACACTCTAGCCAATGAGATATAAGCAGAAGTCTATACAAGGTTTCTAAGGAAGCTGTCGCTTTTCTCACTTAATAGAACTCACATAGCTGGTCCCTTTGCTCCCCTTCTGAAAATGTGACATCTGAACACGAAAATGTTCTTACAACCTTGAATAAGAAGGTCAACATGCTGAAGATGGAGCAAAGAAATAGAAGCCTAGGTCCCTGTTGACCTTCAAACAGCTAAAACAGTGCCAATAGCTAGCTATCTTATCTTGAGTAAATTCAACCCTATTTAGCTTTTCCATTACTTGAAACCAAATGCCATCCAGTTAATACCGAGTCACACTCTGGCTCCAGCCTATGGGTTCTCTTACACCCACTGCATTCTCTCACACCTCTTGGCCTTAACGCATGCTCCCTTCTATGCCCAAAAGATCTTTCTTTGCCCTCCCAGGTTTAATAGCATCAAAGCTAAGTTTAACAGCATCTACCTTGGGAAGCCTTCCCTGACTGTGAGCTTATGGTCAGTCACTTCCTTCCTATTGTTATTAATGTTCGTATTCTATATTTCTCTTCTAGCAGATGAGTTTTGGGGGGACAGTAATTCTTTACCTTTTGCACATGGGTGTCAGAACATTAGCATTCAAAAACATCTAATGAATTGGATAAAGTAACAAAACTACCAGATTATAATTAAAGAAATTATAAGAAAATTTCCTAGGTGGTTGGAAGATGAGAAATCCACCCAGTGCCTCAGACAATACAGTGCAACTATCTGGTATCACAACAGTCCGAACACATTTTGAAAATGCTGATGATATCAGGAACTGCAGAAAAAGAGCTTTGAAATTGAATTAGGTCCACCGGACTGAGAGTGGCCAGGAGCAAGTATACTGGCCCACTAGTCAAGATTTACTCAAAGTGCAAAAAGAAACAAAACCCAATCAGAAAAACACCCCTCCCTCTTCTTTTTTTCTAATTTTCTCGGTTTTTTGAATAAGTAATTCTTGAACTTCAGATAAGGCAGGTTTCTCTCTGGTCACAGAATCATAGCAAAGTTGGCAATGGCATCCAAGCCTCTTCCCTTTCAAAAGAAAGGAAAAAGAAAAGAAAGAATGAACAGCTAAGATGCTGCAACAAAAAATGGATGCTTCTCATCTCACTCTCTTTCTGTCTGTCTGTCCCTATCTGTTCCTCTCTCTGTCTCTCCCTCTGTCTCTGTCTCTCTCTCTCTCTCTCTCTCAAAAGAAAGAAAGAAAGAAAGAAAGAAAGAAAGAAAGAAAGAAAGAAAGAAAGAAAGAAAGAAAGAAAGAAAAGAAAGAAAAGGAACATTGGCTTCAAGCACTCTGACAATAGTGACCCCTTATTAAACTATTGAAAGAAGTTAATAATGGTAACTATTTGGGCCAAACCAGGTCACCTTCCAGATTTTATACATATTGCTAGATAGATAGATAGATAGATAGATAGACATGGAGATATAGATATAGATATATAGATATAGATATAGATATAGATATAGATACAGATACAGATATAGATATAGATATAGATATAGATATAGATACAGATAAATGAAAGAGAGACAAAGTGGGAGATGGGCCAGACTTCCTGGTCACATTCTAAAGTATTTTATATAAAAATATAAAAACTTAGGGTCAAACCACATAGGATCCAATCTTGTTTCTGATCCTTAACTAGCTTTGTGACCTTCACATAAGCACTTGGGGCCTCATATTCTTATTTACAAAATGAGCAAATTAGACGAGATAGTTTCAAAGATGCCTACCATCTCTAAACATATACACCATTCTCTGTCACATTAGTCATGGTACAGGTTACAATCTAATATTTTTTAAAGTCTATTGGATTGCTTTTATCCTACAGAGAATTAATTCGCTGATTTACTTGTCCAACACCTAGCCAAGCTCTGGCCCCAACAGTTATGAACCCCACACAGAGACTCCATTTCTCCTGTGACCACTGATCAATAATTCATTGGTTATTGAGGCTCTATGAACCACAGAATCAACCAGAATCTGGAAAACAGTTAAAAGGCCATGCTAAACCTGTTGATTTCTAGGGTTCCCCACCTCAGTCAGCCAAGCTAGATACCTGAAAATATTTACCTCCTCTTCCCGTCTCCCTTTCCCTTCTTCTCCCCAACATCCAGCTTTTAACCGTGAATTTCCTATGATAAATATCCAACCCAGCCCTCTTCCCACGGCACTCTCAGCCTTGGTCCAGGCCCATCGCCTCCGCCTGCTCCTCATCCTAACTGCTCTTCTCAGGCACAGCGGCCAGTTATCTGCTTCGAAAAACAAATTGATCCGAACCTGTTCCTGCTCCAAAGTCTCCACAGGCCACCAGTTTCCCACAGGATCTCTGACCTCTTATCCTGACACGTCAGACTCTTTCTGACCTGACTCCAGTCCACCTTCCAGGTTCCTCCCCCACTGCTTCCCCACCGCGTGCCGCAAGCCACCTGTCTGCTCACAGAGCGCCTGCTACACTCGGGATGCTAAGCCTGTGCGTGCTGCTCCGGCTGTCTGGCACACCTTCCCTACTTGCTCTTCTCTACCTAAACGTCTTGCTGATCTTCAAAAATCAGTTCAGGAATTCAGAAGCCACATGTGTGGTTCACTTCCTGACTTCCCTGATTCTGGTCATTTCTCCTGGGCTCCTGAGTCACTTGCCTTCTGCCTCCACTCTGCCTCTCCCTGGGGGTACCACACTGTGTGATCAGGGCCAGTGACTTGTTGGGGAGAATCATCCAATTCTATTTTGCATTTTGGCTGCCTTGCCTAGCCCCAGGGAATCCATAGGCCCTCGATTATTATTTGCTAAAGCGGAGGCCCACAGTCAAACTCCCTAGGGCTTTAGACATCAGAGAAGGTGATCCTAGATCAATGCGTCTGTGCCTTCAGTCTTCCAATGTTCCAGTTCCCATCTGGGATTATCTCTTTCCCAGGATAAGGAAAGGGAATAAGACTGAGAAGTTTTTCTCTTTTTTGATGATAAGGTAGAAAAGTGATAGGATTATCAAACAAGTAGGCAGTGTTGTAACAATTCTCTCCTACCTCTTGGCTTCCACACCTCCTACTTACTATTCTCCATTCAATTCTGTTTTACTTACAGTGCTATCTTCTCCCCATCACCACACACAAATGAACACATGGGCTTTGGAGGTTGATGAGGGAACTATGTACTGACAACTGGAATTCATGGAACCAAAACAAGCTACTATCTCAATAATTACAGGAGATACATTATAAAGACTTATGTGCTTTGAAAGAAATGAATCAAAAGAAGCATTTTTAAGTTAAAAATATCCACGGCAACTTATAAGAGTAAAATCAAAGGCAATTTTATCATGAATCAGCCATCTTGCATTTTTACCACATTTTTTTTATGAAATGTGATTTAAAATTCTGATTTTGGTCATCAACAAAATATTTATACAGGGGTGGGCAAAAAGTAGGTTTATAGTTGTGAGTACATAAAACACAGAGTTTATTCTTGTATTAGCATTTATTTATTATTGTGTTATTTACTATTATTAGCATACTTTTGCCCACTCCTGTGTATTTCTTAGAATAAACATATTTGAATGAAAAGCTCAATGAATACAGAGAATGCTTGGAACTATAAATAAAACCAAAAGGAAAACTATCCATACCTATTTAATAATGTATGTGACCACATGCAGACATAAAAGTAAGATCATATAACCATTACATGAGGGAATGCTACAGACATAAATAAATTGGTTTCATCACATATTTGAAGGAGAGTAAAGGTAGGAATTTGAAAAAGAGAAGAGACACCTGGAATCGAGCAAAGTAACAAGAAGGACCTAGAAATGAATCGAATCTCAGAGGCTATGCCCTGCCCTGATTCATGCCCTTGTCAGATTCTAAGCTCCAGAAAGGCAAAAGGCATGATGTCAGGACGATGAGAACTGCCCTGCCTGCAAAGAGGGCCACAGACTCGGCGTCTTGGTCCAATTAGACCCGCTGTTCTTTTTTATCACTTTTTTAAAATTTTTACTTAGAAAATTAAACTTAGTGGGGTGACATTGATCAATAAGTACACAGGTTTCAGGTAAGCATTTCCATAGTATTTGAACTGTTGATTGTGTTGTATGTCCATCATTCAAAATCAAATTATTTTCTGTCACCATATATACATCCCTCTTGACTCCATTCCTCCCACCCTTCCCCCATATCACCCTCCCCCTGGTAACCACTTCACTTTTATCTATGTCCATGAGTCTCAGTTTTATATCCCACCCATATGTGAAATCATACAGTTCTTAGCTTTTTCTGATTTATTTATTTCACTCAGTATAATGTTCTCAAGGCCCATCCATGTTGTTGTAAATGGCAATATATCATTTCTTATGGTTGAGTAGTATTAGTATTCCAAAGTATATATGTGCCACATCTTCTTTACCCAATCCTCTACCAAAGGACACTGGTTGTTTCCATGTCTTGGCCACTATGAATAATGCTGCAATGGACATGGGGGTACATGTGTCTTTGCGTACCAATGTTTTTGAGCCTTTTGGGTATATAACCATTACAGGGATTGATGGGTCATATGGTAGTTCTATTCTTAATTTTTTGAGGAACCACCATACTTTCTTCCATAATAGTTGTACTAATTTGTATTCCCACCAGCAGTAAATCAGGTTTTCTTTTTCTCCACAGTCTCTTCAACATTTGTTTTTACTTGTCTTGTTAATAATAGCCAGTCTAACAGGTGTGAGGTGGTATCTCATTGTAACTTTGATTCACATTTCCCTAATAGCTAATGAAGATGAGCATCTTTTCATATATCTGTTGGCTATTTATATGTCTTTTTGGGAGAAGTGTCTGTTCAGGTCCTCTTCCAATTTTTAATTGGAGTTTTAAAAAATAATCTGTACCACCTTAAAAAGAAATAATAGATAATAAACTCTACACTGATTAGTCAAAGTTTCAAAAAAATCAACACAATACCCTAACAGAATGAAAAGAAAGATAATCATAATAGAAGTAAAATGTATCTCATCATGAAGTTCCTGGGCATAACCATACCCAAAGGCATACTCAAGTCATCCCATGTTTGCACTGATATTTGACTTGCTGAGAGTGTGATGACCACAAAAGTCGAAGGATAGTCGTGCACATGGTGATTCAGTGGTGAGTGATGTTCTCATCAATGAGGGGGCTTTCTGAAATGGTGAGCAACTCTTGGTAAAGCTCCAAATAACATAAAGAATAACCTTTCTTCAATTTAAGCATATGTGCACTTCTGGAAATTTTAACAAATATTAAAATGATTCAAAAAGACTTTGAAAAATGCCATGAAAAAAATTTGATCTGAGGCCCAGATATTGTACTTAGAAACAGGGTTTCACCTTCGTGAAGGATCTTGTGAAAGCTGTATGCGACAAGGGACATTGCTTTAATGTGTGGAACTGTCCTGAGCATCACACGATATGTCATGATGCCGTCAAGACCACCCTTCCCATCCATGTAGTGACTGAAGAGGCCCCTGAAGGTCTGAAAGGCTCCCCAGAGGTGGTACCCTCTTTGTTGAGAATAGGGCATTAACTGATCAGTACACTTCGGTACCAGTGGGAAAGTTGGAGGTAAAAAGGCAAAACAGAGGGGCAAATTCAGAAAGGGGAGAGTGAGCAGAGACATGTGCGGCAACCATTCAAGGGAAGAACAGAGCTCAGAATAGGCAACCATCCTCCCCTTTGTAGTTACCATGCCCCCTTGAAAAACAGTGAGAACAGCAAGGCCAGCTCTGGCCCTCAGCACTCACAGAACTTCTAATGGCACAGATTTCAGCTGAGTCTGCAGCGCATCCAAGAGCCTGCCATCTACACCAGCCATTGAGAATCACGTGGGGTAGAGCTCAGCCCTAGAGACAGCTCCACAGAGCCCCTGGCCCCCACGTGTTCCTTAGGCCAAACATTTATCCTCACAATGCATGTGCCTGGTCCATCCCCAGCTTCATAAATGACAAAGAGGCGGTATGACATGCTGCCAAATCTGAGTCTGAATGATATTTAAATGTAAATAATTTGTACGTAGTGTCAACTTTAACTTGAAACAATCCACTTCAATATTCACCTTAGAGGCTCTGGGTTTACTGGTCCTAAACTGGTTCCCGTAGAACCTGACCCTGAAGAGAAAGCACCAGGCTTCTCTCGGAGGTGATTAGCATAGCAAAGCTAGACAGCACATGTACCTGGCCCCCGTGGGCAGGGGGTCACTGTGGAGGGCTGGGAAAGAATGAGCAGAAAGTCTTCTGGCTTTCCTTCTAGAGGACGTATCATAAGAGTGATAACTGTCACTGTTTTAAGGGATGGGTTCAAAATCATCTTCACCCCTTGATAAGAAATGTGAACACTGTCTTGTGGAGGATGAAGGGATATGAGTGAGAGAATGAGAATTTCAGTTCAATAGACTACTCTGACTGTGCAGAGGCCGGACTCAAAAGGGAGCAAGATTTCAGTCAGGGAGCCAGGTGTGCTTGTTGTAGCAGTAACCCCATTAAGAAACAAAGAAGGGCCTGATCTGTGGTGGCGGAGTGGATGAAGTGTCAACCTGGAATGCTGAGGTCACCAGTTTGAAACCCTGGGCTTGCTTGGTCAAGGCACATATGGGAGTTGATGCTTCCTGCTCCTCCCCCCTTCTCTGTTTCTCTCTCTCTCTCTCCTCTCTCTAAATGAAAAACAATTTTTTTAATTAAAAAATAAACAGAGAAGGACTTGGGGAGGCCAAGGCCCAGGGGATGGGAGAAGGAGAGACACTCAAGCGGTATTGCTCACACAGACGAGTGGGAAGGAGTTTCTCATAGTAGAAACAGACTAGAAGGAAACAGAAAACAACAAACAGTAGTTATAGGTGATTTTCGTCTACTTCTTTATAATTTTGTTTTCTAACTATTCCTCTATAAATTCACTGTTACATTTGTAATGAGGAGAAAATAGTACATGATGAAATAAATTTTTGCATTTTAATATATATGGAGATAGCATACTTGACAAGGGTTAGCAATGACTATTTGGTGAGTCAGTAACAAGGAAGAGAAAGTGATTAAGATGTCTTTTAGGGTATTGCTAGAATAGAATCCATCCAGTGAAACTGGGAGTCGAGGAAGCTGGTTTTGGTAGTAGAAAGTTATGAATTTGCTTTGAATTTATTTTAGCATGACAGCAAGTTACCAACTCACAATTGTCCCATATTAGGTAACAGAAACGTGAATCTAGAATTCAAGAATGATCTAGAATGATGATTCGAATAAAGTATATCCAGTGAAAAGAGAAGTTGGAATTAGTGGGGGGGTAGTGATTTTCTTTTTTATTATTATTTAATTAACAGATTTGGTTTTTGGTAAAAATGAAACATCACTATACTCACATCTTCACATACTTATTAACAGTAAAGGGAGTGAACACTAACCCAAGTACAATGTATGTGAGGGTGGATGAGACATTAAATCTGAAGATGTAGCCTGACCAGGCAGAGACACAGTGGATAGAGCATTGGCCTGGGACACCGAGGACTCAGGTTTGAAACCCCAAGATCACTGGCTTTAACGCGGGCTCACCAGCCTGAGCACACGGTCACCAGCTTGAAAGTGGGATCATAGACATAACCCCAAAGTCGTTGGCTTGAACCGAAGGTCATTGGCTTGGGCAAAGGGTCACTGGCTTGGCTGGAGCCTCCCGGTCAAGGTACATATGAGGAAGCAATCAATAAACAACTAAGGTGCCGCAATGAAGAATTGATACTTCTCATCTCCCTTCCTGTCTGTCTGTCTTTGTCTGTCCCCTTCTCTCTGTCTCTCTTTCTCGCTCTCACTAAAATATAAATAAATAAAAAATAAAGATGTAGAACTTCACTTTCTTTCATAGCCATGACTTTTTTTTCCTTATGTGTGTTTTAATGGGAAATGTCTTAAATTATGTGCAGATTAAACAACTTATCTGTCTTTTTAGTGTCTGAATGATACGAGTATTCTGTGAAAGTATATTCACATTTCAGTGTTAAAACACAACGCTTTACATCTTCAGCTGTACCTGCCTGTCCTCTTGTCCTGTGTTTCTCGCCTCCTCTTCTAAGAGCTCTGGTGAGAGCCAGACAAGAACAGATGGAAGGTACGCAGGGCAGGGGTGAGGGAGCCGCGATCCTGTTCCCGTGACGATGCAGAAATGTGCTCTGGGCTTGGGGTGGAAGGTCATGCAGGACCGCCCACACTCTGGAGTGCGCAATTGTTGCCATGGCCGAATGAGTCAGAGATGGAAACATTCGGCAGCCACGTTTTAGTTGTTTCAGTGTCACACTGCAGAAACGATGCCAACAAACTGGCCCGTCACGAAGTGCCGCTCTGCACAGCCCCAGTTGCCCTCTAATTACAGTATATTGGCTTCTGCGTGAAGCCTGGAGGTGGCTTGAGTGGAGGTAACTGAGAGCCCCTCTGCCCAAAGCGAGGCCAGTCTGCAAGGATGTGGTCACAGATGGATTAGCTCCGCTCACAGAGCATCAGCTGGGAGCTTCTCAGAACAGTGACCGACGCAGCCCAAGGACAAGGCAAGGCTGCGAGTTCACGCCACCAGACACAAGGGGATGTAGTTTTCAAAGAGTAGCATATTTCTTTCTTGAGGGAGATGGTTTTGTTGTTGTTAACATTAAGGAAGTAGAGGCCATTTAGTTTTTATATAATTCATATCCTTTCTCATGAGAACGAAGCCCTTGGTTAGCTTATCAAAAGCTGCTGCTTTGATTTAATGTGTAAGCCCCGATCTCTGGAAGCAACGCGCTGACAATGCACCTTAGCTGCCCTCACATTCTGTAATGCTCCAGGCAAGACGTCAGACAGTGGGAAGGCTGTGCATTCACCCACAGTATCCATGGAGAAAGGTGAGATTTTGTTTCAGAGTTTGGCAAAGGCCTTGTATTTATTTAACAGGCATGGCTGGGAGTGAGAGGGAGCACGTCACACATTGTGAAGCAGACATTCTTAACCTTTAATTTCACAAGAATTGCTGGCAAGCTTGTGGAAATGCAGATTCTGATGCAGGAGACTTGGGGTAGAGCCTGAGACTCGGTATTTCTAACAGTCTCCCAGGGGATGCTGCTGCTAGATGGAGGAACACACTTTGCACAGGGAAGAACACTCTTCTTGCCCACAATAATACCCATTCATCCCCTAAAACCCAAGAGACCTTTCCTAACCCACCCACACATGCTAGAGAAGTAGCCCCCATCTTTCCTTGGGATCCAGTGTGTGCCATGTCAGTGTAATTCCCACATGGCATTATCATTACCAGTTTATAAGTCCTCACCCCGATAAGCCAAAGAATTTGCACATAGAAACCATAAGTTTTTCAACTAGGAATGACCAGTGACAACAGCTTCTGCCATGATGTTTGATAAATGTTGGATAGAGGAATGGAACAATGGAGAGATTTATAAGTGGAATGGGTGAGTAGATGGTTAGATGATGAATAATGAATGGAAGGATGGAGGAATAGAGGGATGGAGGTATAGAGGGATGGAGGGATGGAGGGATAGAGGAATGGAGGGATGAAGGGATGGAGAGATGGAGAGATAGAGGATGGAGGGATGGAGCAATGGAGGGATGGAGCAATGGAGGGATGGAGTGATGAAGGGAAGGAGGGATGGAGGGATAAAGGGACACAGGGATGAAGGCACAGAGGGATGAATTAGGGGATATTTCAAAATGCATATGAAGCAATAAAAAAGCATTCTATTTTTTTTATTAAACAAGAACATCAGAAAAGAAAATGAAAAGTCAAAGAAAGTTGTTCAATTATGCAAATGAGGTACAAAACCAATTTTTATTTTATTGGTGAAAATGTACTATACAAAAGGCTGAAAGTGCTGGAGTATCTGCATGTTCCCTGGTCCCCTAATCTTTGTGAGCAGTATATAATCATCAGCTAGTCTCTGAACCTTCTCACTTTCCTACTTGATAAAATAAAGGTGCATGATGGTTCTAAAGGCTTCTTCAATTTGCATATTACCATAACGAAAGCTATAATTTATTGACAGCATGCTTTGGATTTAGAAAAACTGAAGTTGTTGAGCATTGGATTCTTAGTATAAGAAGTGAGTGACATCTGTGCTGAGCTGTATGTTCCTGTGTCACTACCACCTGATCAGTGGCTTGAGCTGACCCCCATGCAAATGGTCAGCTGCCCACCTTTAGCTGGTTCCTTTGATAGGAGAGCCGCCACCACCACAACAAACCTCTACAGTTACCTTCTAGCTAGGTAAGTAGAGGTGGGTAAAATGTTGTTGGGAATTTTTAAAGGGTGTTTTTTTCAGTTATCTATTGCTATGTAATATACCATCCCAAAATTGAATGGCTTAAGTTATAAAACTTTTCTCTGCTGATTTTACCTATCATTTGGTCAGGGCTTGGTGAGAATGGCTCATCTGCTCTATGTAGGATATAAACTGTGAATGAGACTAGAGGTGCATTTCAAAGATGGTTCATTTGCATGACTGGCAAGTTAATGCTGGCTTTGTGCTAGCTGCTGCACTGGGGCTGTAGGTAGGGACTTCGGTTTTCCCTACATGGCCCTGTTCACACTTTGCTGAGTCTTCCTCACAGTATGACTGGGTTTCAAGAACAAATATCCCAAAAGAACGAGAAATAAATGCTTATTATTTCTATCATCTGTTCTTGGAAATCCAGAGCATCACTCCTACCATACTCTGGGTGGACACCCAGTCTACACAGAGAAAAAAAAAGGGACATGGACCCCACCTATAGCTCTGGAGTGGCATCCATGAAGCAAAGCTTAACTCTTTTAACCAAATGGTAAATATCACACTGGAAATCAAAGAGCAAAAACATCACCTCTCCTTCCCCCACCTATAGTCATCCTCACTTTTATGACTTCCAAAATTGACCCTCTCTGCTCCAGGCAAGCCATTTCCCCAACTGTGTCCCCTGCCCTTCCCTTTTACCCTGTCACCAAAACTGTATTTCCTCCTTTTTCTCCCTCAGCCAACCTATGACCAGCATACCCTTTTCAAGTCTCCCCCCAAAACACAACTCAAATAACGACAACCTCCTCTAGTAACTCCACTCCGTGCAGCCCCCATGTCCTCTAGAGGGCATTAGCCAACATCCTCTAGTTGTCTTCCACATCTTCCTACCTGAGCTGATGTGCCAACATTCACCACAGCTCCTCACGTATTGAAACCAGGCATATAATCAGTGCTCAATGAAGGCTAAGTGGGTGTCACTTGGATTCTGCACAGAAAAGCTATATAGGAACGTCTGTTATTAATTTGAGAGATGGAAATGAGAACAGGAGGGAGAGTATGCCATCGAAGGAGCAACATAAAAATCCAACCTTGCACATGAGTCATGTGTTTCATGGGATTTTTCTAAATTCTTTGTCTGTTTACAAATCCTACAGACAATGCCATTGAAAAAATTGTTTTCTTTTTTTTTTTTTTTTGCTGGTCAACCTGGTCCCTCCCTCCCACTAGTGGGCGTTCCAGCTTTCATGGTGGGCGGTAGCACCAAATGGCACCGCAATTGGCCCATCTAGAAGAACCAGGTTGACCAGCACTGCAAAAGTGGGCAGTTTTTATAAAAAGGTTCACCATCACGGCCTTAGATCTAGCAATTCTTGTGGTTTTATACCCAGCGAAACTTGCTTATACATGCACCCAAGGAAATTCATGCAAAGCAACTCATTACCATATTGTTGTTTTCATTGAAAAGCTGGAAACTACCTGTCTGTCCATTAATTAGAGGTAAACTAGACAACACTAAAAATGAATGAGCTCAAGCTACACACACCGCCATGAATAAGTCTTTAAAACAGACATTAAACACTCCCACCAAGAAGCACAAAAAGTTACACAACAGGCTACTATTTGCATAACAATTTCAAACTGCAAATTAATATTGCATATTTATCTTAAAAACAACCAATTCAGGATGGCCATTTCCTCTAGGGAAGGAGAGTTGAGACTGTGAGAGGAGAGCGTCTGTCACAATTGTTAAGGTCAATGGTGAAGCACGTGGATATTCACAGCTTACGTCTCCTTTTTATATGTCTGCTGAAAATATTTCATCATATAATTTATGTGTGCTATTTATAAGAAAGAACCTAATTCTAAATCACATTCCAGAGAATAAAGAGCAATTATTCCTCATGAATCCACCACTTTCTGTTCCACAGACTCACAGCGCTCCTCCTATAGCAGCCCTCCCCAGACTAATATTATTTTGGGAAGCCTTTCCCAGCATTCAAGGAGTTTACCCAGATGCTGTGGGTCTGCTCCCATTGCCTGATCTGAGCATGTCTGTCTTGCTGAGAGCATGAGGTCCCTGAGCAGAAATCAGGTTGCACTGTGCTCATGGCAGAGCATCACCAAGGCTAATTGTTGAGTCAGCGGCAGTTAGCCTCCTGGGCATTTTGACAAGCAAGTTTATAAACACTGCCCTTCCAAACCAGTGATGTCACAGAGCAGTGGCTATGTGCTGACCATCACAGTGCTGGAACAGGCAGGGCTGCCACCATGCCAACACGGCCTTGGGCCTCATCCCACTCAGGTCACTTAACCTCGCCCAGCCTCTGACTTCTCCACCTATCCAATTGATGATGAGGACACTAATTACCAAACTATCTCCCACCGGCTATGCAGGGATCTAAAATAAGATTGTCAGAGTACTTTGACTTCTTACAAGGAGAATACTAAGTAATTATCACACTCACTATACAACCTTCATATGGATCCCTCTCATCATTTCTTCATTTATAATCATATGCACACACACACATATGCACATATGTATATGTGCATACATATACACATACATACATGAGTGTATATATACATGTGTATGCACTGTACACACCATATGCATACACTTGTGTACACGTATGTACGTGTGTGGTACATGCATGTGTGCACACAAATGCATACACACATTTATACAGTAGTATGTACATACATGTACACAACATACATTCCCCTCTCAAACCAAGTCATTTCCTCTCAAAATATAACTACTCTATCATGGGCATAAAATGATTGTTTTGAACATTGAGTACTTGCTCTCCAGATAATCAGGCTTTTCATTTAATCTTGGGCATTCTTTTTAGTTAATGACTTCTGTTGCTTTAAAAACACTTAGCCAATAGAGAACTGGAAAGGAGAACTGACCCCTCCTAAAAGTTTTACAGTAGCACAGCAATTGCTGGCTTTGAGGTCTCTCTAATGCAAGAGAGCCATGTGGTGGTGTCACCTAAAATGTCACCTGCAGGTTACGATGTCTCTGCCTTTCAACCAAGACAGGATGTAGAGCAGCTCTGAGGCTGCAGGCAAGCAGGGTCCTCAGCGATTTTGTTTCTGTCGGTCTATTTTATAAGTTCCCCTAGCTAGCAAGTCTAAAGTGCAGTGAAGAACTGATAGAAAACATGAGGACATGAGGTTCCGGGGCCCTTTAACAGGAACCAGAACAATCCCTCACCTAGGCCTCCCTAGGGAGGACGACTGAGCAGCTGCACAGACCTCACCGAGGGGTCGTTAGAAATGCAGGGTCCCAGACCCACGCCCTACAGCCAAGGCATTTGACATGCATTCACATTTGAGGTGCAGACACACAGCTCCAGGGACTCACTGGGCTTATGCATGGATTATGTGAGTCCTTCTTTGAGCCCTAAGTCAAACTCATGGTCAGAGGAAGTCAGTGTTTAGCTAGCTGAGGGTGCCATTTGCCTGAAGACATTCAAAGAAGGGGCTCAGGAGGCAAAAATAAGCCTCTACTTTTGGCCTTCTCCAATTTTTGCAAACCGGCCAAAGTGATCCCTAACATGGCTCAAGAGCCTGTGAAACCTGACATCCTATATCACACCACTTCTCCTGTCCTGCATGATGTCTGACCACTCAGCCTCCCCTAAGAGCAGATACATCAAGTGCCACAAGGATGGGGCAGTCCAGCTTGCCCACCAGGCCAGGCACATGCCCTGGCCCAGCATGCCCGCCTGGCAGGCTCACGGGGTATCACGGGGACAGGCTTCTCGGGGCAGGACTGTCCAGACACCAAAGAGCCTGGCACACCCCCGCTGTCTGGAGCATCACAGGCGTTGTGACGCCAAAAACCGCCCTACCATCTCCCCAAGGCTGAGGGGAACCCCGGAGTGGTCCAAGGGTACAGCAGACGGAGGTAGAGAGCCCCTCTGCCCGCCTTTGATAGGCGACTCCAGCCAGCTGGAAGCCACGCATGTCCTAAGGCCGTTGAGAGAAAGTCAATGGTCAATTAAGCAGCGCTTGATAAAAAGTAAATTTAATTACCAGGGCACTTAGGTATTTGGATCACTTTGATACTGTCTTCTAAATTGGATGTCGCTTTGGTTATCATTAGAAATTAGAATCAAATGAATACATACGCTGTTATTTAAAAGTGACGTCTTTCAGAAGGAAAAATATAAATGAGTGGGTTGGGTATCTAATGTCTTAGGTACCAAAAGGTGATTTATTTTTTTCTCAGTTACCCACATATGAAAACAAAACTGCTGACCCGAGCAGGTGGGGTCCCCACGGGTGTGCGTCAGCAGCCTGTCCCCAGCGGTGAGAACTTGGCAAGCTGGAACTAATCCTATCTGATAGTCATGTGAATGTACTGTAGCCCATCCAAAGGGGCTCTGAAAAGATTTCTGACCTGTGTTTTTCTCCTCTGAATATTTCTCTTTTCCTTTCCTACTTAATCAGCTCTTTTCTGCATATTTATTAAATATCTGTCGTTTCTGTGCATTCCTTTGGTTTAATAACCTTAAAGTGAATTATTTTACCTCTGATCTGGCTCTTAAAAATAAAGAGACTTATTGTTCTTTTCACTGTTCATTCTGTGCTTACTAAAAACACAAGGAAATGTTTTCATTTTAGGGAAGTATGCCCAAAACAGTCCATCTTTAGTTATGCTACTTTTGTTAGTTTCTGACTAATGGGGTGTTGGTCAAATAAGTTTGCAAAATATGATTTTTATGTTTGCTCACTTATAGTCTGCATTGGGGGCTGGGCAGTGCCAGGTATCTGTGGTCTGTGAAATTGCAAATTACCTTCCCACTTGGGAAGGGCCACTGTTTTGCTCATGTTTGCCGGAGAAGGAGTCAAGCGTGGGCCCAGGTAGTTTCGCAGAGGGAGAAGAAGGAAGAGAGGCAAAAAAGAAGCCGTGTTTGCAGAGTGAAAGTGGAGAGAATGCAGAGTGCTGAAGAAGAAGCCAGTTTGTGCAGAGAGAGAGGTGTGCAGATGGGGAACCAGAGCTGAGGGGTTTTTGCGAGCACTGCTGAGACTGGTGAGGCCTTGGATTCTAGGAGAAACCAAAGAAGATTCTCCTGGTTGTGGAACCAGATAATGTGTCAGGGCTTTGGGAGCTCTCAATGAGTGAAAGGGTAGTGTTTTCCTTGTGTGTCTGCTCATTGGCCAGGGCGAGACTTTATTCAAGGAATGGCCCTCCATTTTTTGGCTCTACTGTTTCTTTACCGTCTGTCCAAATTCAATGAGAATCTGTATGTGCATGGCCACGATGGTGGCAGCCCCTGGCCCTACATGAGGAAATTAAGTTTTCCACAATGAGGAATGGCCACTGGGCCATTTACATCTGTGAGGTGGATGGTTAGTGACTGAAGAGGTTGAAAAACACAGAAGATTCCACATATTAACACCAAACACCACATTGCCTTATAATACCTCCCATCCTGAGCCTCGGCACGGACTGACCAAGGTTCACTCCTGTCGTCAAAATGTTTGTCTTGTAGCATTTCATCCATTTTAATTAAATTTAAATTAATTTTTAAGGCCTTGGCTGGGTGGGTTAGTGGATCAACCTGCTGCACCAGAGAGATCTCGGGTTTGATCCCCGGTCAAAGCTTGTGCAAGAAGCAATCAATGAGTGCACACCTATATGGAACTGAGTGAAACAACAAGTTGATGTTTCTCTCTCTCTCTCTCTCTCTCTCTCTCTCTCTCTCTCCCCCCCCCCCCACCGCCTCATTCTATCTCTCAGATCAATGGAAGTGTTTTTAAATATTAAATTTTTAAATTGTAATTAATATTGTAAAGTTAAGTTTGCAGGCTCCCTGGCCTAACCCCCACCGCCCTGTCCAGGCAAGATGGATGCCTTTTGTTATGGTATTCTTCCTCGTATTTTCTGTCCTTCGGTTTCTCAACTACCGTCTCTTCTTTCTCAGTAATGAAGGGACCTCTCTGACCCTGGCCCCTGTGTGTCACCTCACCTCTGCACTTACGCCCTCCACTCTGGAAGACTCCCCTGCGCCTTCTCCATGAAGCCCCCTCCCAGCCCAGGTCAAGGTCCTCCAGAGGCTAAATTTGATTCCTAGGCTCATGCCCCATCCCCACTTCATTCCTGTCAGTTAGAATTTTTATTTTAAAAATCACAGGAGCTCTGGGTTTCTTCACTGTCACTGGAATAGGATTCCATTTCCTTGGACACTGAAGGCCTGGTGGTGGCATCGCCAGTGCCCGGGAGGAAGGTTAGGCATGTTCTCATAATGTTGAATATACACTTATCATAGGACCAGCCGTCGCACTCCTAAAGAAATGGAAACCATGTCCATTCAAAACCAAATGTTCTTAGCAGCTTTAGTCATGGAAATCCAACAGCTGGAAACTATCAAAATGTCCTTCTGCTGGTAAACAGATAACTGTGGTGCATCTACACCATGGGGGTGCGACTCGGCGGCCAGAGCAAGCACTTTTTTATTGATGGGCGCAAAAATCTGATAAACCTCAGAGGCATTACGCTGAGCAGCAGAAGAGAACTTGGAGGTTGATGATCCAACTTACTCAATATTCTCGAAGAGATGCTAATGATGGGAAAGAGACCAGTGGTTCCTGGAGTTAGGGGTGATGTGATAGGGTGACTGCCTGCATTGGTTTCTTTGGGACTTCCCCAGTGTTAGCACTGAAAGCCCCACATGCCAGGAAGACTGGATGCTTGGTTGCCATAGATGTGACTGTAGAAGGCCAGCAGGAGGTGGTCTGGAGCTGATGGAATTGTTCTACAGCTCGGTTATGGCAATGGTTATATCATCTATACCTGTGTTAAAATTCAGAGGACTCTATACCAAACAGTATATTTTGGGGGGAAAAATAATTTTACTGTATGATCATTTTTAAAACTAAAAAAAACAAAAATGCATATATAGAATCTCTTCTGGGGCAGGGTGGGATTGGGTGGGGTGCTGGCTCCAAACCTGTATGGCCTCCCATGGAGAGCGGAGAAAACAGAAGGAATAACAGGCTTACTCTGCAGATAGCAGTCTGACTGTAAGCCCTCGCCGTGCTCCTCAGATGTCATCCAGACAGACTGACCCTGCGCCTCCTTTAGTCGCTCCAGCCTGCTGGCACAAACCCCAAATTCTTACAGCTTACAAGTCACTTCGCCTACCCCCTATTTTGAAGCCTGAATCCCTCCACAGTGAAACCCACTTGGGCTGGGTTTTCACTCTGGTCCTCGCAAAGATCTCTGAGGCAGGTAGAATCCATCTCTGTTGGGTTTTCTTTCATTAGAGAACAGGTACAGAGAGAGGGGCTCACTCAAGATCATACACTGATGCTTGGTCCACCTCAGCACATGTGAGCTGCACACAGTTTTTGTTTTCAGAGAGAGGCAAAGGGAGAGAGCGAGAGAAACAGAAGCATAGATTTGTTTCTGTATGTGCCCTGCCCAGATATCAAACCGGCAACCTTTGCACGCTGGAATGACAATCTAACCAAGCGAACTATTCAGTCAAGGCTGCACACATTTTTAAAACACTTATTTTTTATGTCTGCAAAAATAGCAGAGGTTACCATGGGCCATGAGCCAAATGGGAAGGTAGCCTTTGGGCTCCGTGTCTTAGAACCCCGGTGCCAGTGCACTGGGGTCTTGGGGCTCAGCAGCTAGTACTTTTGAAGAAGGTTAGGGCTTTCTAACCCTCCACTCCTCCCTCCCCGCCTGGCAGGTGCCTCTGCCAGCACAGTGATGCATCAGGGCATCAGCAGTGCTGTGCCAGGCCACCACCATCAGCAAAGGCAAGTCTGCTTGGGAAACCTGCAAGGTGGAGAATCTGAGAGAACAACTCTGTAGATGCGGAGCAGTAGGAATCCCCATGCCCTTGGGAGTGGAGCAGGGAACCAGGACTCGGTGTCGAGGATGGAGTAGCATGCCACCAGAATGGACCAGGATACAGGGGGGAGTGGTGAGAGAAGCAGAGACTCCTGTAGCCACCAGCTCCACTCTGTGTGAGCTGAAAGCAGTTACCAGGGAAGCATGAGGGTGTGCCTTGCAACACCCTCTGCACCCTTCCTAGGCCCTTAACCTACTAATGGGGAGCATGGGTCTCTTGCAGGGAAAGAACTGTCCTTTGGGAGCCCCCATCCTGAGGTTGCACCTGCATGGCCCAGAGGGACCCCAGCTACTCCCTGAAGTGGGGGTGGAGGTCTCAGAAGACTCATCCTCCCAGCACCACAGAGAAGCTGCCAAAGATGATGGAATTCTCTAGGGGGGGGCTCTGTGGTCCCTTCTGAGCAGCTGAGCTCAAGTCCATGTGTGACTGACTGATGTTATAACAGTGCAGCTCCTTTACCCATCCTCCCACCAAATCTACTGAGAGCCTTCCAAATTCCACCTCCACAAAACAGCAATACTGTTGTTACCTGCTCACAAAAGGCCAAATGCTGCGAGAGAAAGCAGGAGGAATTCAGACTCAGAACTCAGAGATTCAAGGCTGTTCAGCCCTGACCTTGGAGCAGGTAGCCCTGCAGCCTCGGTGCAAAATGAGAGTAAAAACACTTCGCTACTGTGGTGTGGGAGCAGAGAAATGGAAATACACAAGAAGAACTAAGACCAAATGAGAGAGCTCATCTTATTCTACTAGTCTACTGCTACTCCCCCCCCCCCCCCACATAAGCACATTATAAGTTTCTATTCTAGGGCTAGGACATCGCCTGAATGGCCTGTGCTGTGGGTGATGTGTGACCTCAGTGGGCCTTACAAACCTGTGTCCAAACCGCTTATAATCAAATCAACAGCCTTCCTCAAGGACCTTACCCAAGAATCACACATTTACTCAGCTTGAACCAAGAATCATGGGGAATCATCACACCCCAACCAGTCTACCCGTTCTCATGGACAGAGGGACTCATTCATTCTCTCCTGTGGTTTATATACTCTATCCGGTATCATAACTGGAAATTCTTCAAAAAAGAAAAGGTCCATCCACCCTCAGTTTCAGTTTGGAAATACAAACTGTGATTCAACTGAGAAAAATGACATTTTGCAATTTATTCATCGTCACCAGTCCGTCCTTCCTACTGATTGTTGGCCTGAGCAAAGAGCCGGCGCTTCCCTCTTCAGGTAGAAAACTTCACAGCGTATATATAATGCCAAACTATGCAAATGTGACCAAGCTGTAATTGCTATGAGAACCGGAACATTGAATTTTATGACTTTTGTGCATTTGAATTTCCTACCCTAATGTTGCATTAACGAAGGGCATCTTTTTTCTTTTTTTTTTTTTTGCATTGAATTTATACCTAATGTGATTCCATTTTGCATTCTTTACATATGCAGATGAGGTAGCTATACTGTTCCTGATGCAAAAGCTGTTTTTGCTAAATCATATCAAAATGTTTCGTGGATCACACCACAAAGTATTGATATATGGAAATTGCTCTTTTTCAAAAACTGTCCTTAAAATCTCTAAATGGTAGACTTTGAACTTTTCTCCACCACACCCTCCCCAGTATTTGTGGAGAATTAGAGAAAATAAATAACATATTAATGCCATGCTGCCAAGGCATGGGAGGAAGGTGACCAGGATCATACTCATTTTATTGTAACTACTGTTAAAATAAAAGGAGGTTAGTCCAGGGCCAAGGAGTAACTCCGGCAGACAGAGTAGCGAACATTAATGTTTAGAAGGTCAGAAAGGTCTGGGTAAGGAAATAACTGAATAATACCTTTCTCAATTCTATAAACTTTCTATTTCCATATACAAAGTAGGTGTGGGTAACTCAGTCTTACGTTATATATAGTTATAAATGGGATGAAAACAAAACTGAACATTGTAAAGATCTGTAAAGGGCAGCAGCATCTAATAGATGGTGGTTCCAGTGAGATGTGCTGTCTGCAGGGAGACAGGAATAGTGTCTATTTTCATATAATAGCTTTCCAAATTCTTTAGGCAGATTGAAAACCAGCACAAAATCTGCTGCATTGTGAGAATAAACTGTTTTAGGTCTTATGCAAAAAAATAATTAAAATGCACGTGAGCACAATTACACAGATTAATGTAATTAGAAGAAGGTACAGTAGCCAGATATCAAAGACGTGTTCTAAGCAGCTCCAGAAAAAGCGAGGTGAAGTGCAGGACAATGCTCTATAAAAGGCCGGGTGGCCTTCTCGGCAATTAATTGAGTTGAGTCGGGGAGAGAGAGAGCTTGAAAAGCTGAGGGAGAATGAATAAAAAATTTAAAAAAAAAAACAAGGGAGAATATTTAAAAAATGAGACAGACACACAAACAAAAAGCAAGGGCTCTCTCTAGTTGATGACATTCTTTCAAATCAAAGCATAAATTGGCCTGAAGCTAGTTATTTTACTTCCTCAGATGAAGAAACAGTGTGAAACACACAATGGGAATGTACTGGTTATCACTGTTATTGGTGGTCTTGCACATTTGGCCACAACAGTGTTCATCTGCCACAGGACTCGGTTAAAACACGCTGGGTTCAGTCTACCTACGGGGAATCTGCACAGTCCCAGCCATGGAATAAATATTCCTTATGGTGAGGTGAATAGAGGAATGTCCAAGGTCTCGACACCCTTCCTATGGGTGCAGCATAATTATCTTTTTAAGTACATAATATTAACCAGCCTTTGACTTTCCATACATTAATAAATTTTAACACAATCTGGATGGATCAAACTGTTTTATGATGCTGGGTGAGGACTCACCTTCTTCTAATAGCCATCACAAATCAGTTTTCCTTTTTTTTAGTTTTGTCTCGGGGTAGGAAAGGGAGATTGCTGAGATCAGACTCAGAAACTATTTAATAATGCTACTTGAATGGTGTATTTCCAGTTCAATCATCTTACTCTAATAGAATAATATACCTTGATTTTTCATCAATGTTAAGTGTTCTTTTTAATATATATAATGGTATTTGGATGGCATTTATTTAATAGATTCAAATCATACCCTGGACATCTCTGTTATTGATTTGGTTCACCTTAACGTCCCCGAACATATTATGGGTATGCTCCAGATTATCGCAAGGTGGGAAGTTTATACAAAAGCTTGCTTGCTGAATCTACACACATCGCCCAGGCCACAAGGGAAAAAAAGCTAAAGAACTCTGGAAATTTTCTTCTGCTTCGAATGTGTCTCTGACAGCCATGATTGTAACATGTATCATTGTCCTCCATTCATTGCTTTCAATCTTTCATTAATAATTTAATGTTTAGAAAAAAACAAGCTCTTCAAAGCAGAAAAAAAATCTATTCAAAGCTAAATAAACTATATTTCTTTTTTGTCAGAGTCAAATGTCTTTGTATTTTGAAATATGAGTTCTTTCACGCAGGCTTAATTAAAGCTACTGGATTTAGAGAAAAGGAAGTTTTGTTGGCAAGCTAACCTCTCCACGCTCTGTCAATATGAACAGAGTTGGAAATTACCTCTCAATGACTGAGAATATGTGTACACATTATCATATTTTTAACTAATCGCATTTTGCCCTCACATAGAAGTAGACGTGTTTATTTATATAGATTTAATCAATGACAAGGGTCCCTCTCAATGTAGCTTTGAATCATAGCTTGAAAGCAAACTGTTATTGCAGCATTTCTAAAGTTACAACTTACAGCCTAGACCCCTCCCAGCACCCTCCGCATTCGGAAATTGCCATTTTGACTTAATTACTAACCCTTTGCTTTTCGAATGGAATTATTCAGGATATTGTGATAGACAGATACAAAACAATTTTTCCTCTGCCAAAGGAACATACAGTGATTGATCCAAGTCAGAAACTGCACTCATCACAGCCAAGACCCAAAGGCCAGCACTGAGATTCACAGGTGAGTTTGGCAGGTAAACACACACTGTAGTCACGTGGCTTCGGGACCAGTTGTAAAGAGAGTATTCACACTTCTACAGGACAAAGCTCCAGGGAAGCAAAACCTCCACGTGAGTTTAGGCTGTTCAGGTTAGGAACTGAGTAGCATCTGCTCTGACCTCTCCTGGGCTCTCACCGTTATGCTCTCACCTGGGAAGGGGAAGTCTCTGCCCTCTCCAACCCCACCGGCTGACCTTTGATCTAAACAGCTCACTCAACATTCAGTTCCCAACGACTACTGTCCTCTCTGGAAAAAATCTACATAATATTGGTCAAAGATTGTCAAACCAATGCTTGACTTAATACACCCCATCTCAGTAGCATGAGCAAAACACAAGAAGGGAGGAAGGAAGGAAGGAAGGAAGGAAGGAAGGAAGGAAGGAAGGAAGGAAGGAAGGAAGGAAGGAAGGAAGGAAGGAAGGAAGGAAGGAAGGAAAAACTCACTGAGCCTCAGGAAGATGCAGTGGACAAAAAAGCACTGACATGGAGAACCCTTTGGAAGACAAAAATCAGACATTCTTGTGAGAATGTAGATGCAAGATGCTGAATATGACCTCCATGAAATTTATGTTATGAGCTATGTTGAATTCTGTATCTTCTTCCCACCCCCTTTATGTGGAGACACAAGTTCCAACCACTGACTCAGAGTGTGAAAGAGAAAGTTTGCCAAGGGTTTTGAGAAAGTGCAGTTGTTTCTTGCTGCAGGAATAACGGGCTGGGGAGAGGAGGAAGGGGCATGAAGGGTAACAGACTCCTTTTAGACTCTTCGGTCTACACTATTTTTAAAAACAACTTCAACTTTTAGTAGAAGCATTTACAATCTCCAAAATTAATAAATGAATATTACTATTTCTCCTTAACTATATCCCAACTTAAACTACCCCCATCTTTGTAAATTTGGCTAATTGGTAATAAAGCACGCAGCAGCATTGGCAATATGCTCACATTCTACAGAACTCACTATTTCTTATCCTAATGAAACTACCCTAAAAAACAAACAGCCAATGTGTTTTATCTAAAACCAAATTATTTTAAATAAGTTCTGGTATTGTTTGTTTACGGCTTACATAGGAAAAGTTGTTAAAGCACTTCTTTTTTTACTTCTAACGACTTACTGTTTAAAAACTTAGCTGCACCGTTAGATTCAAAGATCACTTCATTCTCTTAAAGGTAACATGCTATTTTGCCTCATTATAATAAACACTAATGTTTTTACAACTGCAACAGTTCCCCGCCTCATTAGCATATTTTGGCTGAGGTATTGTTTTACTCTGACCTGTATAATAAGTGTCACATTAGCAAGACAACAAATCAAACGTTTGTTAATTTCCCTCGCTTTCCCACACAGCTGGTGGTGTTATCGTGTCACCAGATTTTAATTAATATGATAAGTAACACTTGCAAGACAACAGCCGGATTTTTTTCCCCTCTGGGTGCGCGAGGGTCTATAAGCCGTGTGTGTGTGTGTGTGTGTGTGTGTGTGTGTGTGTGTGTGTGTGTGCGCGCGCGCATGCACTCCTACACACACGTGTGTGCACATGGGAGAAAAGGGGGAGTAAACCAAGATATTTACAAAGGCCTTTCACAGCAAATTAGTCAGTAAAAACATTCACAGCCCCACACAATGCTATTTCAAATCAAACTTTCATTATACCATTTTATTTTCCTCTTCCAGATCAAAGCTCGCCGTGCACCAATGCATAATAAAAATCATAAAAACATAATGAAATGTACTAATTCTCATACCTGGGGTAGTTGTAAGTTTAAGGTTTTAGCATTTAAGAGAGATGCAATACTGCTGTCTTCGGAGAGGCTTAATTTTAATTTCTCCAGCCTCCACGTGAATAGTAACACATTTCTGACTTACACAGAGATAGACCATTGTGAGTGTTTTCCATATGCGGAGGTCTGATTAGCAGTGCTCTTGGCTAAGTCAAAAGTGCCATCTATTTGCAAAAGATAGAAATGCAACCGAAGCCAAAATGAAAAATTCCTCATCCAGTTCCAGCTTTCAGAGCTGCTAACGTTGCTGATGACAGACCCTGAGATCAGCTAAGCAGAGGAAGAAAAATTATAGCACTCAAATACATAAATGAAAATTAATTCCTGTAATGTTTACACTGTAAAATATTTTACAGTGCTAGTGCCAAGATTGTATTTAAAACTGTTTCAATGCACTTTTAATAAAAAACAAAAGCAGTATCTAATTCCAAACAAACTATAATATAAAATCTTACCTGAAAATGAATGTATTTTACCTTTAGAGTAAATAAAACACTCGCTTAGTAATTTTTTAAGACACAGTACAAGCTAAGGTATAAAAAAAATTACAGTTAGAAACCCTTAAACCCTTTCTACAGAGAAAACGCCAATAAGAAAAGTGGTGTTCAAAATTAGAACTCACTCTAATGCTCTCTGATTTTGAATATTCTAAAGAGAAAAGAAACCTCTTTCTCCTGGGATTGGAAAGCAGGAGGCCCTTTTTAAAAGCTGAAATTCTTCCAAATCTCCTTATTGTTGTTTAATTTAACATTTTCTCCTCTGTTGGAAAATATAAGATTTCCCCCAATGAATCCCAAACGCTAATATTCCACCTACATAAAATTAAACCCCGGAAGCAGGATGGCACCAACACCCTTAAAAACGGTTTTCTCTGTAAGTAGGATTAAGCACAGCAGCAATCTCCAAGCTCGTAGGAGGTTTGTTGAGATGCAAGGCCACCAAATCCAATTATTAACTGTGCAGTGGCATAAGGCCTCCCCTCCCCTAAAGCTGCCTAGCGAAAAAACTACCTTCAACTAATTATGTAAAAAGAGGCTCAAATTTTACATCGATTTGCAGATTGAAGGTAGTGGTTCTAACAGTAAGTCTGGAAGCCTGACACCTCTTCCAATTTCCTTTTTCCTCTCCGGCTCTGTACAAGCAGATTATGCCTGTCAACATGCACGAGAAGGTGTGCAGGAAAACCATGCCAACAAGCCAATCGTTCAGAGATCAACTCCAGGATAAATCACCTATGAATTCAGAAAACAAATGAAGAACCCAAGGGACTCCTGTCAAGTCAGGGGCAGGGTCTGTCCATTGTGGGGAACCAGGGACCCTGACCTCACCCTCCCACACACCCTGAGGAAACTCCTCCTGTATCCGTTCCTGCCTCTGATGGTAGTGACCTCCTGAAGTGACATTGGAGGCCCTCTTCTCTTGGGAGAGAAGCCGACAGACATGGGCTGTGGCAGGCATGCCGCTGGGGGAGTGTATCTCTTAGCAGTCAGATTTCCACAGGTCCTAAGGGCTCTCAGGAGGCCCTTTGGTCCAACCCCAACTCAACCAAGAGAGAGCTAGCTAAACTGCTTATCAGAGGCACAGGATAAAGACCCCATAGAATTTACCAGCAATCACCGTACTGCTCTCCCTCACCGTCTCCTGGGTTAGCAGAAACAGGACATGGCCCTTTTCTGTTTCCACGTTCAGCCCCAGCTAAGGGGCTTTAGAGACAGGATGGCAGCAGAGGGCTTCCTGTGGTCGGACGGTGCCCTTTTTCCCTGAGAGAAACAATGGCCTGAGATAGCAGCTCAGGGATTGCCCCCACCTCCCAGAAATTAAAAAAAAAGCAAACCTGGAACTCAAGCAAGAGCCTCGTTCTCAAGAAGCAATGGAAACTTGTGTGACAAGTGACCATGACTAGAAGGATAGTGGAAGTCAGGGTGTCTGTAAGACCATCTCAGAAAATAATCCATAAGCAAAGGCTGTCCTAATTTCAAGGGGAAGAAGCTGTGAAGCTTCAATCAGATTTCTAAATTAAAAATCTGAAAAATACACATTTTATTCTCAGAAATAGGGACAGGAAAGAGCTGTGATGGGCAACCAGCTAAAGAAGAACCAACAAAGAGAAAGAAAAAAATAAAGAAGAACCAATATGCAATTGATGTAGGTAGGTGAAGAGGGGCTTCTACGCAGGAACATCACTCAGGGCAACGGGATCCAGGGTGATGCAGAAGTGCGCTTTAGACAGAGAGGGAAGGAGGGGGTGGATGAGAGAAGGGAAAAGAGGCAGGGAGGGGAGGGGAGGGGAGGGGAGGGGAGGAAAATAAATGAAGGGAAGGAGAAGGGAGGGAGGGAGGAAGGAAGGAAGGAAGGAAGGAAGGAAGGAAGGAAGGAAGGAAGGAAGGAAGGAAGGAAGGAAGGGAGGGAGGGAGGGAGGGAGGGAAGGAGGGAGGGAGGGAGGGAGGAAGGAAGGAAAGGGGAAGGGAGGAATCTAACATTTTTAGAACCAGAAATTGCCAGAATTTGGTCAAAGTAGCAAACAGAGTATAAAATAAAAAGGTAGTCCTGTTTATCTTCCAAAAAAGGATTTGGAATTTGTAAGGTAAAGAAAGCACTTTACCTAGTCACCAGCAACCCCAAAATAATGCACACACACTGCAGAATAATATGGAGTAGCAGGAACCAACTTTCTCTTAGGGAATGGGACAGCACATCCACAATAATATTTTAAATAAAAGAGGACTCTGTCAGCTATAAGACACACCACTAAGGAAGAAAAATAGAGCCCATTATAATAGTAAGGTATCATGGATGGTAAGATGCATCTGATTTTAAAATTGTTAAATGTGAACAATATCTCTTAGAATAAGTAAAGTATGATCAGAAATATTTAGAAACTAAATAGAAATCAGATGGCATTGCCCCAGTCAGGTGTTGTTAAAACTGGAGGAAATTCAAAGAAAAGCTTGAAAGTCCTTGCGAGATCCTACCTATTCACTTTCTACAGATTTGGGAGGTAATTCTAAAAATTAAAATTAATTTTTAAAAATCTCCCATTTCATAAAGCAAACTTCAAGATTCATCCCAAGCTTTGCATTTACGGTCACATTGGTCCTCTGGAGAGACCAGGAGCTCCACAGGCAGCAGTGGATCAGGGCCTGTTGACACCAGGGGCCCCGCCCACTACCCTGCCCTGCCTACCCCACTGCCTCTTGTGTGGAGAGAAAAGAAAAAAGGAAGGGAGGGAGGAAAGGAGGAAGGAAGGAAGGAAGGAAGGAAGGAAGGAAGGAAGGAAGGAAGGAAGGAAGGAAGGAAGGAAGGAAGGAAGGAAGGAAGGAAGGAAGGGAGGGAGGGAGGGAGGGAGGGAGGGAGGGAGGGAGGGAGGGAGGGAGGGAGGGAGGGAGGGAGGGAGGGAGGGAGGGAGGGAGGGACATGCAACAAAGGCCACTCCACAGACTTAGCTGTTATAATTTTTCAAGGGCAATGACAACAAGAAGGAGGAAAAAGAAGTTGGAAGCTGCCCTGGCCAGTTGGCTCAGCGGTAGAGCGTCGGCCTGGCGTGCGGGGGACCCGGGTTCGATTCCCAGCCAGGGCACACAGGAGAAGCGCCCATTTGCTTCTCCACCCCCCACTCCCCCTCCTTCCTCTCTGTCTTTCTCTTCCCCTCCCGCAGCCAAGGCTCCATTGGAGCAAAGATGGCCCGGGCGCTGGGGATGGCTCCTTGGCCTCTGCCCCAGGCGCTAGAGTGGCTCTGGTCGAGGCAGAGCGACGCCCCGGAGGGGCAGAGCATCGCCCCCTGGTGGGCAGAGCCTCGCCCCTGGTGGGCGTGCCCGGTGGATCCCGGTCGGTCGCATGCGGGAGTCTGTCTGACTGTCTCTCCCCGTTTCCAGCTTCATAAAAATACAAAAAAAAAAAAAGAAGTTGGAAGCTGAAACCCTTTGCAGGCAACATGAGGAGAGTCCCTGCCTCTACACTGCCTGGGGTAGTCACAGATGCCACTTTGGGCAGACAGTCTTCTGAACTAACAACAGCCTGAAGACTGTGTAATGTAGCACTCAAGGAGGCTAATGAATCTTTCGAGGTAGTAAATGATGCAGGAAAATTGTGTTCTTGGTGAAGGGTTTTGTTTGTTTGTTTTTTGGTTAAACTCCTGCAAAATTATTCTTGTAATGTAACAACCACCTTGCCATGAATAGGACTCCTAGTCATTTGTTAGCTGCCCCATTTGACTGCAGCACAAATCAAAAAGAAATTGATTCTGATGATCTGACATGCAACTGAAGGGCACACAGACCACAGATGAACAAAACCTCCAAGTCTCGCGCTGGTGAGCAGATCCATTCTGTACCTGCGTCAGGTGTCTGCAGCCATGTTGAGAGAAGAGAAACAAAGCCACACTTCCCTTATGTGTCTGGTCTTTAGCGTACTGCACATTCTTCAAGGAGGTATGGCTATTCCCACTCTCTGTTGCAAGTTATGTTTTTTTAAGTCACCCAACCCTAAGCACTATTTACAAAATGCCTGGTGAAGAAGCAGAGAGAGAGGAAGAAGGAGGATGAGAAAGGGGGAGGGAAAGAGCACCGTTTCTTACATTTAACCCCAAATACCATTCATCCATAACTAGTGACTAATGATCACCAAAAAACCTAGTAGCCTCTTTATTTAAACATTCTTGTTCTCATTAGCAGACCTAGCATTATTCATTACCCAAAGCATACAGCTCAGCTCAAGATCACCAGGATAAAAGGACTTTTACCACTTGCAGTATGCAACTTGCTCCTGCTAATTTTAGTGATTACACTGGGAACGGACATATCATTAATCTCACTTCTTGTGCTTAGTTTATTTCAAACAAATAGGAGGTATATCATTATCCTGGAAGCTCAGGCAATGCAGGCTTCCTCGCGGCCGCACTGCCAGGGCCATCTTTGGGAGGAAGACGGCAGCTGTGCCCACAAGCCCACAATTACATCAGTTCCAGTCAGTTTCTCTCCGTGTACATTGGCAGCTTAATTTCGCTCACTTCATCTGGTAGTCACATTTTATACAGATACTCTCTCATAAACCTCTGTTCACTTCTGGGAAAACACCACCAAAGTAAGTATCAGAAATAAATATAGGGGTCTATAAAGATTAGTTCTCAAAGTGGTTTGAGAATTTGTTATGCTTGAATTGCATAGAGAAAGAGATTTGCATTTAGTGAGGTACTGAGAAAATCTCCAGAGAATAGTCTCCTTTTCATTCATTTTCAATCATCCGTCTACCCATTCATCCATCAATAGAACTATCAGTCCCACATACCCACCCACTCAGGCATCCACACACCCAGTTATCCACCCATCCACTTGCCTAGCCTAGCCCAGCCAACTAGCAAATAGGTGGAAGCAGAGAAGTTGCTGATGCCACTGAAATTGGTGTAATTTGTTATGCAGCATTATCAAGGTAATAGCTAACCAATACAAGAAATGATACTATATTATTAAAACACATTTAATTACCCTGAAACAAATACCTTGCTAAACATAATCCAACAGGCTATAATGTAGCCCATCCCCATTCGCCCCAGTTTAGGCCCAGTTAACATTACTTAACAGAGAATGTTTTATTTGACCTACTTACTTACAACTCCTTTACGTCAATGCTACTTAGAGAGAAGCTCTTTCTAACTAAAACTTTCCTAACCAGCTTAAGTAGGCATTTTCCTCTCCCTGATTCAAGATTCTAGTACATGGTAGGTGCTTAACAATATTTGTTCAGTAAAAACTCTAATTTCTCCGTCTTGATTCTCAACCCTAACTCTGTGGGCTTGCCATCTCTCTTGTCCTAAATGGAAGGCAACTAAAGCCCTAGATGAACTCTGCTTGTTTCCCTAATCCCTTCTAAAATCTTTCTTCTGATTTCTACCGAATCAGGTAGAATTAAAAACATTTGCAGTTTTTTTTAAATCCCAAAATAAAATTTTTAGTAGTATCAAAAAACTTAATTTAATGTAAAGGTCTTGCTTTTTCTTAACCCATAATATGTTTTCTGGAAAATAGTTCATTTTAAAGATCACCTGAAAGAATTTCAAGTCAGTTATTTTACTTTATTATTCTCTATCTGTTCAATAAGAATGTAAAATCTGTTTTAACAAGGTATTTTTAGTTTTTTTACTGAGTTATAACTGACATACATTAATTAGTTTCAGATATACAGCATAATGATTCCATATTTATATATAGTGCAAAATGGTCAGTACAAGAAGTCTCAGCATAATGTCCTCAAGGCCTATCCAAGATGTTGCAAGTAGCAAGATGTTATTCTTTTTATGGCTGAATAATATTCCATTGTGTGTGTGTGTCACATTTTCTTTCTTCATCTATTGATGGATAAAGATCTTTATCTTTATCATGGGTATCATAAATAATGCTGCAATGAATATGGGAATACATACATGTTTTCAAGTTAGTGTTCTTCTTTTCTTCAGATAAATAACCAGAAGTGGAATTGCTGGCTCATATAGTAGTTCTGTTTTTAATTTTTTGAGGAATATCCATACTATTTCCATAGTGGCTACAGTAATTTACATTATACACCAACAGTGCATAAGGGTTCCCTTTTCTTCACATCCTTGCCAACACTTGTTATTTCTTGTCTTTTTTCTTTTATTTAAAAATTAAATTTAATGAGGTAACATTGATCAATAAAAGTACATAGGTTTCATGTGAACATCTCTATAGCATTTGAGCTGTTTGTTGATTGTGTTGTGTACCCGTCACCCAAAGTCAAATCATTTTCCATCACCATATATTTGTCCCTCTTTACTTCCCTTCCCCTGGTAACCACTTCACTTTTATCTGTGTTCATGAGCCTCAGTTTTATATTTCACCTAAGTAGGACATATATAATAGTTGTCCCTTTTTACTCCCCTCTCCTCCAGCCTCCTCCCCCTCGTAACCACTTCACTGTTATCTGTGTCGATGAGTCTTAGTTTTATATCCCACCAATAGCCATTCTAACAGGTATGAGGTGATAACTCACTGTGGTTTTAATTTGCATTTCCTTGATGATTAGAAATGTTGAGCATCTTTTCATGTACCTATTGGCCATCTATATGTCTTCTTTGGAAAAACATCTATTCAAATTTTCTGACCATTTTTTTTATTTTATTTTAGTGAGAGGAGGGGAGGCAGAGACAGACTTCCGCATGCACCCCGACAGGGTTCCATCCGGCAAGCCCACTAGGGGGCGATGCTCTGCCCATCTGGGGCCCTTGCTCTGTTGCAACCATAGCCATTTTTTAGCGCCTGAGGCGGAGGCCATAGAACCACCCTCAATGTCCAGGGCCAACTCGCTCTAATAGAGCCATTGCTGCAGGAGAGGAGGAGAAAAGAGAGAAAGAGAGAAGCAAGAGGGTGAGGGGTGGAAAAGGAGATGGGCACTTCTCCTGTGTGTCCTGACTGGGAATCAAACCAAGGACATCCACACACTGAGCTGATGCTCTACCACTGACCCAACCAGCCAGGGCCTGACCAGTTTTTGATTGGCTTTTTATCTTTTACTTTTTGCTATAGAGTTGTATAAGTTCTTTTTATATTTTGGATATCAACCCCTTATCAGATCTATAACTTGCAAATACTGTCTCCCATTCTGCAAGTTGCCTTTTCATTTTGCTAATTTCCTTTGCTCTGCAGAAGCTTTCTAGATATAGTCAGCGTAAATTTTTACACCAGCCTTCTTTCAGTTTCTCAAAGCCACTGAGGCCTTTCCTTCTTCAGGTCCATGTTGCTGTTCTTCAGTCTAGCTAGAATGTTCTCTCTGCTCTCAGCTGACCTGGCTCCTTCTCCTCCTCAAGTCTCAGTTTAAACAGCACCCCACCCCAGAGATGCCTTTCCAACCTAAGGAAGACTTCCTAGTATGCTTTCTCAGCACACAGTTCTTCAGAACCCTCAGCACAATTTGAAGTAATTATTTTGTACTTAGTGTTTGTTTTGGGTCTGGCCCTACCCCCAGTGTAAGCTCTGGGAGAACAGGACAGCATCTCCTGGCCCTGCTGTCCAGCACGCAAATGCACTGGGTGCAGTTGTGCAGGTTGTTCAGAGTGTGAAACACCCACGATGGGGGCTGAAATCCAGCCGGGGCGCTGCTCAGCGAGCTACTCATCCTGGCTCAGATGTGGCTGGGTCCACACAGAGAAATGGAGTCTTGTATACTCTGCACTACAGGCACTTTCTGGGTTATTGGCAGGCCTGCCCATTTATACCAGCTCCCAGCACAGGGTCTGACACACTGTGGAAAGGAAGTTTCCTTGTGCTCACCCGCTGGGATAAGCATGTGCTCTGTCTCCTCATCCACTGTGCTGACCCCAAAGCCAGAAGTCTGAGCCCACCTGTGCCATGAACCCCACACTCACACATCCTCCTCCTCAATGTGCCATAATTTGAGGAATCACTTGCTTGCCCCCAAAATACACTGCTCAAAAAATTAGGGGATCAGGGGACAAGCAGATACACCAATACTTTCAGCCTTTTGGATAGTGCATTTTCACCAACGAAATAAAAGTTGGTTTTGCATCTCAGTTGCATAATTGAACAACTTTCTTTGACTTGTCACTTGTTTTTCTGATGTTCTTGTTTAATTAAAAATATCAAATGCTTCTTTATTTTTATTGCTTCATATTCATTTTGAAATACCCCCTAATTTTTGTGAGCAGTGTAGAACAAAATAGTGTGGTGCTACCTTTTCACTCCCACGAGCCATTCTCTCTAGTATGATGTACGCCTGGAGAGCAAGGACTAACTCCTAAGTCTCTGTAACCTCTACTTCACAATATTAGCACCCTGGGAGGAAAACCTGTGCTGGTCCCCTAAACCAGTCTAATGGGCCCTGAACTGACCCTGAGGGCACACAGGCAAAGGAGGAGGACCACGCTGTCTGAGCGTCAAGTCCTTAGAGAGACTTCTGTGTGAGCCCAAGACACCCAGTGTCCATCTGGGCCCTTCTGAACCTCAGTTTTCTCATTTTAAAATTAGGATTTGAGTGTCCTTCCTTAAAGGGTGGCAGCAGGAGTTTTAAAAAAAAATTCAGGTGGAGAACCTGGAGCGTAGCTCAATTTAACCTCGCCGCAGTTTCTGCTGTGGCTGGGAGGGCTCATCAGTGACCACGCCCCTGGGCGGCGCATCCGGAATCTGTGACCAATCTACACCAGTCTAGGTTAGAAAGTGCTTTGGCCAAGGCCAGGATCTTTAACTCTCAGTACCATGTAGAAGGGGTTATCTCAAAATGCAGGGGGCATTCCAACGACCTGGGCCACTGATTAGAAATGCAGGTTCTGGGCCTACCAGGTTTACTAATTGATTCCACATAATGAACCGTCAAAATCCTTGGGTGGCTAAAAGAGGGCAAAGGACATCCTCAGTATGACAGAATCATAAGGGGCCACTTCCTATAGACCTTTCTCCATCCAGGAATGTTTAATACTGGTTTCAAGTGCAAACACGGCACGTAATCATGTGTGCTGAACCAGGCCCTGGAACACTGGCAGCTGAGGACTACAGTGTGAGTGAGAATGCACAATTAATTTTAGGATGATGCATATGAGATAACAAGCTGCCCCCAAAACGTGGGATTACTGCACACAAGCTGGAATGTGCACACCAATCTTTATTAAACTGCCTTTTAAAAATTATTACGCAGACTCTACCAAATCCCAGTTTATAACCTGGTGTCTTTCCTAATCTCCCTAATTGCACACGGTGTATTTGCACAGGCACTTTGCACGGTCCCCGGAGCCGGTCTTGCCCAGCCATCTTTACGCCACCTAATTACCCGTCTCTTCCTGCATCCAGAATGGCTCTGAAGGAGGCTGTTCGCTGTGAGATGCATTTTAAGAAACCGCTTTGCCAGTTATCACTGAATTTCCCCAAGAGACCAGACTGGGTGGCATTCATTCCCATTGTATTAGCTGCACTGAGCCGCCGCTTCCCGTACAGCTGGCCGGTTTGTTCAGAGAGCCCCAGTCAATGAGATACAAGAAACTTTTCTCAAGCAGACGTACATAAGCAATATTAACACCCAGTCCTGGGTTTTCAAAGCTGAATGTTCCAACATGAAATTGGGGTGGGGGGCCCAGGAGGGCTCTTGCAGCCGTGGGGGCTGCCACAGTGTGGGCTGAGCTATGAATTGTAAATGGCCCCATCAAACACCTTGCAGGAGTGGGCCCGGAGCTCTGGCAGCCACACATGCGGAACACCTCCCTGCCTTTGGGGGTGGAGTGCTCCCAACTCTCCTTCCTCAGCTTCCACTCTCTCTGAACCAGTTCCAGACTGGAGTCCGCCCCAGTCCTCACCAAGTCCTCCAGCGGAGCTGAGGAAATGGGTCAGGAATAAAGAGGCCCCAGATGGGCTGCCCTCAGCCCAGTGACTACACAGAGCGTAGGCCCGGAATCTTCCTGTAAAGTCAAGTCCCAAAAAGGTCTGGCAGAGTCCTGAGGCCTCGGCCCTATCAGCACCTGGGTGATATCCTTGGATAATGCCCAGTGGAAGGTTTGCTTTCTAAACATCTCTGCAGGCAGTGGGTGAGAGAAGGGGAGGAGAGAGGACAAACCCCACTCAAGTAGTACTGCCCCAGGTTGAAGGCCCATGCTAAGTATCGTCTTGGTGATGCCAAGAAGTAACCAGGAAACATTTTATGCAAGTATACATATCTGAGTATTATTACCACAACCTCCTAATCCCTCATCATGCTGGCGACAATAGGGATACTGGGACCAAGGCCACCCTAGTGTGGAGATAATGGTCCGCTTTCTCAACTCTCCACCTGAAATGACACGAAGAGAAGGCAAGGCCAGGGCCAGGTGAGGGAGTTTAACAAACCACACCTTACGTAGGATCCTTATGCTGAATGGAAAAGGGGTTATAGAATGGCATTTCAGTATGACATCATTTGTGAAAACTAATGATGAAAGTTAATACTTAATGTATAATAATTATTTGCCAGGACCTGCATTTTACTGTCAGGATAACTTTGTGATTTCGGCATCTTCGGAGTTCTTGTCTGACAGATGGGGAGCTGGAGCCTAGAGAGGTGAGTTGGATGAGTGATCGTGCAGCAGGTCTGAGGCAGTGCCCAGGCAGCCTGAGGTCACAGTCCTCCCTCTTGGTGGCTATCTTATGTCCTCTACATACACTTGATCAAGTTGTCATTAGTGTAATGAACACTGAGTCAAAACTGCCTGTTGGGAATGTCTGGCCATTGAGATTGCTGAGGAGCTGAGGCTCTAACCTCCTCCAGGAGGCATGGAGAACACTCACCACCCACCCACCAAACAACAACCACGGCCAAGAGACTGTCCTCAAAGGGCAAGGGAGAAAAGGCAGGACAGAGAGAAGACCTGCTGGTGGAGGTTTCTCCCTGCACCCGAAGGTAACACTGATGGAGGGAACCGGGCTCAAGCTGACCCATAGGTTCCCACCCAGAAAGACAGCCAGCTGGAGCAAATCCCCAGAGCAAGACCTTGGCCGGTATCTCAGTGGATAGAGTGTGTCCCGGTGTGTAGACCTCCCCGTTTGATCCTCGGCCAGGGCACACATGAGAAGCAACTGTCTGCTTCTCTTCCCCTCCCTCTCCCCCCTCTCTCTCATCTCCTCCCACAGCCAGTGGCTCGATTGGTTTGAGGGTTGGCCCTAGGCACTGAGGATAGCTTGGTTGATTCGAGCATCAACCTCAGATGGGGGTTACCTGGTGGATCCTAGTCAGGGTGCATGCAGGAGTCTGTTTCTCTATCCCCCCTCTTCTTACTTAAAAATAAAATCCCCAGAGCAAGAGACATTGAGCCTCTGCATGGCTACCTCTCATGACTCGCCACAGCCCGGCACTATTGGCCAGCCTGGCTGACACTCACCAACAGGTTAAAATTAGAAACCCAGAGAAATTAAATTTTAAAAAAGTCTTTGGCCGTTTTTTTGTCTTTTTTTTTTTTTCCAACATAGAAGGAGCCACATCATGTCCCAAGTCAGTGTCTCGGGCCTTTCTCAGGGGAGAAAGGAGCAAATAAACAGGAGATCAGACTGAGGAGTTAACCTGGACCCACCTGGACTAGACTTTGGACAGAGGGGAGTGAGTCAGGTGCCACGGGATGTCCTGGGATCTTATGAAGGGACATGCCTGATTATTGTTGAAAGTAGCAACTGGAAAAATTATATAAAATCTTGTCAGGGTAATTCAAATTAATAGTCTTAAAATAGGGTCACAAAAGAATGCATCTACCAGATAAAAATATCTACTAAACACGAGTTTCATTAGAAGTGAGTTATTTTGTTGTTCCAAAATATATAAATGGATGCATTTCCTCCATGAAAAGCAGAAAAAGAAAGAGAGAGAGAAACAACCAGCATTGACCTAAGATGAAAATCCATAAAAGGAACAGCATTACTGTATACCTATTCATACCTGTGTGAAAAAAATAGAGATGTTCTGTTAAGCGGGGGATAAAAAGGTAGAGATTGGAAAATATCCTGCCTTTTAGTAATAACTGTCTAAAAACAGCTATTCGCTGCCTTTGTGAGTTCCAACTTGGCTGTTCACACTAGAAATTGAACTGCAATCCTTGAAACCATTAGACTCTGCTTCCATCCCCTCCGTGGAAGCGAGCCATTAGCCAGGTTCAGGAGGCATTTTTACATTCTTCCCACTCTATGAACAACTCACTCTCAAAATCCACTTACAAGTGGATGATAGCAGGAAAAGAGCACAGGCTCCAAGACTCGGCCAGGTTTGTGCCACGTCATCCCTAAGCTATTGATGGGGAAACGGCTTGTCTCCCAGGCTTTTACGGGAGGTAAATTCAGCCTCGCTCTCCACAGCAGGGCAGTGCTGAACCCAGTGGACTCCACTGCACACCCGACAGCGGCCATTCGGAAAGGCTTTTGAGCAGCAACAACAAGCAAGACTGTTTTCTCTGAGGGCTTGAGACTGAAGTTGGATTGAAACTCTGCAATTCTCTGGAACTATTAACATGGGGCAGAAGGTGAGCTCGCTGGCTGTCTAGGTTTGATCCCCTTTCCACATAAATCCTTTGAAAGCTGAAACTATTATCCTTCACCTAGTATTCTACATGCTAGAACTCGTCACATTAGTATCTCACACTAGCCGGTACCCCTCCCACTGATACACTTCACACTGGTATATCACACCAATGCCCCTCACATTGGTACCCTTCTCACTGGTACCCCTGACACCAGTACCCCTCACATTAGTACCCCTCACACCTCCTCCATCCTGCTAGCTGTGGGAAAGGACCAGAAGCCAAGGGTTGTCAAAAGTACAACTCTCCACATAAAAACGTTCTCCATGCTGGGAACCATCGAGGTTTTGGGGATGCACGGGGCATTCGTTTCCTACTGCGACATAACAAATTACCATCAATTTAGTGGCTTAGAATGACACCTCTTTTTTATTTTACAGTTCTGGAGGTTAGAGGTGTGACATATGTCTCCTGGGGCTAAGGACAAGGTGCATCCGAGGGGCAGGTCCTTCCTGAAGGCTCCAGAGGAAGATTCCTTTCTTGCCTTTTCCAGTTTCTGGAAGCCACCGCACTGTCTCCGGTCCTTTCTTTGTTGTCGCCGCCAGCACTGTTGAGTCTCCCTTTTCCATCATCACATCTCTCTCTGACCGAAGCCAAAGCTGAGCAGGTTCTCTGCTGTTAGGGACCCACATGATTAGACTGGGCCTCGGGGATTATCCCAGGTAATCCAGGATAATCTTTCATCTCAAGATCCCTGTCGTTAAACATTTCTGCAAAGTCCCTTTTGCCAAATAAAGTGACATGTTCACAGGTTCTGGGGATTAAAGGGTGGACATCTCGGAGCCATTATTCAGTTGACCATATGTAGACAGCAAACCAAGCACAGCTTGCTGACATGGAGCTAAATTCACACCAGCCAACAGTGAGCTGCAGTCACACCTGAGATAGGGGAGGGAGCAGGGCTGGGAGGGTGGGGCTTAGCTCTCACCAGAGTGACTGAGAGCTGAGAGCTTGAGGGTGAGCAGACAGCATGAGCCCTGAGGGTGAGCGGACAGCGTGAGCCCTGAGGGTGAGCGGACAGACAGCGTGAGCCCTGAGGGTGAGCGGACAGCGTGAGCCCTGCAGGCCTCTTTTCCAGACAAGCAAGGAGGCAAGGCTGTGTGTGACCGAGAGAGAGGTGGATTGGGTGGGCGCTTGGAGGCCATGTGAAGGTCTGAGCTTGCCGCTGGAGGAAGTGGAGAGGCCACTGACCAGGAGCAGGAAATGAGCTGACCACCAGGCATCCTGGGCAGGACAGACTCGTGGTAGCTGTGGGCTGAGTGTACCGCACTGTGACTTTCTCTAGCAGCAGGATGAGGCTGGGGAGAGAGTGGATTAGAGCTTGATGGAGCAGGGGTGGGGCTTCCATTGGGGGAGGGGTGCATAGAGTGGTGCCAGTAATGGTGGGGCCTGCTGACAATGGTTCAGGTACATCCAGCTGTCTAGGCTGACCAGAAAGGGAGCAGAGACAGCAAACAGGTGGTGTCTGCTGGCTGGGGATGAAGTCAGCCCAGGGACACGTAACTGAGGTCAGAGGAGAGTGAGGTTTTATGCCCGTATGTTCAAATGGGCCTTGAACTTGCTCCAGCTCTCCTTTTCTCTTATGTAAGAGTTGGTGGGTCTGTGCAAATGGGTGAGTATGAATGTGCACACATGTGTATATTTGTATGTGTATAAGTGGCGTGTGCACATGTGCGTATGTACATGTGGGTGAGCATGTGACCCAGTGTGTTCGTGAATGACTATGTATATTCATGTGCACATGGATGAGTGTGCACACATGGGTGTGTGTGTGCTCAGACAAGCTCAGGGAGAGGGTGTGTCACGGGGCGGGTGCCATCAGTCTTGGGGTGAGGCGAGGGCGAGGGCATGGCGAGGCGAGGCGGGGCTGGGGGCAGGACCTGGGAGAGAAGCCCGACTCCTGGGTGGACTCAGTAGACCCACGTGTAAATGGGAAGATTATTTCTGCAGCAGCATGCATGCATGTACACACATGCATTTTGTTTTATTCCAGCTCATTCTTTCTGAAGGAAGTGGTACCTGTGATCACTTACAGAGCAGCTGACCTTATCTTAGGTTCTAGGTAGAGACAACTTTAATGATATGACAGAAGCTGATTCTCCCCTAGAAGCAGGACAGACCCCACAGTCCTGCCTGCAGTTTCGGGAGGTGCACAAGGGGCGTGTTCTCCCCAAGGCGGGTGGGAGAGTACAGGAACCCAAGGTCACGCACACACATACATTTAAGTCATCATCACATCACGTCAGCTGACCTTCCCGAGGCCGAAGTCACCCGGGTCCGTGCAGGCTCTGCATGCTGTCTGAGGAAGTGCTGTAGGGCGCCTGGCAGAAGGCAGGTTGGGGACCGAACAACAGTCAAACCCACCACCACAGAGTGGACCTCTAGAGTCCCCATGGTTCCCTGGTCTTTAGATCTCTGCTCCACAGGCCTGGAGAGAGTCACACCACCTACCGCTTCCTCCTCGTGTTCTAGAGCAAAGGGTATGCTGCCACAGGGTGTGAGGCTCCTTGATGTGCAGCAGGTCACAGCTGAGATCTTGTCCCCGAAACAGTGCCTCACCCACAGTAGGGCCTGATAGATCCTTGACTAGGGGAAGGATTAACCAAAAAGAGAACTCTGAAGTTTCCACACAGTCTACCTTTAACCCCTAACAAAGGCTAGCGCATGCTTTTAGGTGGAATTGGAATGCTCCAGACTACTTTCTAGAAAGCTTCGCTAAAGCCTTTGAGACCCACGGCAGAGGTCTCACCGAACACCCAACAACGCGATCAGAACACCGGAGTAGCAGCTGCCAGGCTGCAGACCACATGTCTCATGTGCAGTGAGCACTGCCCAGGATCCGAAGGACAGAAAGGGCTTTCTTTCCCCTTCTATCAACCCATGAACAGCTATGACTTTAGGCACAGCCACCGACTTTCTGAAATGCCCTCTAAATGATATGAACTCTCCCGCTTTGACATCACTCGCTGGTTCCCGCAATGCAGGGCACACCGCCTGGTTTTCAGCTGTGCTGCGAAGCCACCCACCTCCTGGATTTTCCTCCCTGCTGAGTTGAACAATGAGGTGTTTTCATTTGTGGGGTTTTTTTTTTCATCATTTTTATTATTTCAAATGTTTTTCACAAGCTTAATTTAAAAAGGGAAAATTCCCCATCATATTTTCGGTCTGATTATCAGATGATGATGGACAATAGATTGATAAGAGTCACTCAAGGAGATACAAGCTCTTGTGTATAACAGCTCCTCCAATTATCAGACACTACTAAACCATTATTGATCTCGCTCACATTGGGTGATAACTGAGCATTTTCCACTTCTTTAAAGTGCTGTTAGCTAGAGACTCCCGTCAATGAAAAAGCAGTAGATTTCCTTTAAACACAGCTCAATACAATAAATAGCACACACCGAAAGTTCAGAGTTCTGTAATCTCAGTGAAACAAATAACTACTCAGCACAAACACACAGACTTTCTAGTTGCTAAATGGTGTATTATAAAACTGGCACCCAAGGAGGTCACTTAATACGTTACCTTAGCTACCACCCAGAGGTGAACTTGCTACCACCCAGAGGTGCGCTGAAGTTCACGTGCAATTCACTCCATCCGCTTTCAGTGGTTTAAAAAACGGGATAGAGACGTGTGTGTGTGTGTGTGTGTGTGTGTGTGTGTGTGTGTTAGTGGGAGGTGGTATCCAGAGTGACAATTGTTAAATATTAGAGGTGGCTTCCTCATAAGCCTTGGCAATAACCTTCCAGCTTTGACGCAGCCCCTGGGCAGAGTGCTAGTCAAATAAATATCTCTGTTAGGCTGAGCTGATAGGTGGTTGTTGCAAAATATGCTGATCTGTGACTGCTTCTCTCCTGGGTATTTTGCTTGGCTAGTGACAGATAGATGCTATTCTCCTGATGGACCAAGCTTGTGTTGTAGGTCCAGGGCAAACTCGAGAACATAAAACCAAGGAAATTGACAAATAAGGAAATCAGCACATAACTGTGAAACTAATCTCTTTGCACCATCAGTAGTTAGCCAGAGGGCTGGCCACTGAGACTTGGGGTCAGGTCAGATGACCTGAGAAGTCAATGAAAAGTGGTTTCCTTTATTTCTTTTGCCTTATTTTCTCCCATTGTGAATGGTTTCACATTTTACTGTACCAAAACAAAAGCACAGAATTTCTTCAAACAAAGGCATTGTTATCATTCTAGAGTAGTGAGCTGTCCTGTGGAGCCCCATGGCCCTGGCTCACTCACCCAACCGCTGGGCATATCTGGGAGTTGATGTTTTCAGCAAATGCCGAAAGGAGCTCTGGTTGGGGAGATGAGGACCCCCAACAATTCCTTATGAACAAAGATGTAATAGATGTTGGGGCTCCAAAGAGAGAGTGATAGATATTGAGGTAGGAGGGATGGGGCAAAACTAGAGGTTAAAGTGAATTTCAAGATTAATCATCACTGAGTTGCCTATAGTGTCTGATTCTCTCTTCATTAATCCATTTAACACACATTTATTTGTTGGGGTCACAAAAGGTTCAGACTTAATCCTGTCTTTCGGTGATTTGCCATTATTGAGCAGTGAAGCTAAACAAATGAGAGTGGAAGGTGGTGGGATAGAGGAATAGGGTGTGATGGAATATGGGGGAGGGAACACACACTTCCCAGAAGGCCCGGAAGTGTCCAGGAGCCCCCTGCAGAGGAAGAGACTTAGGTTGGGCCACCTGAGTGAGATGTAATACCTGAGAAAGCATGGAGGAGAGGCAGATCCTGCCCTCAAGAGCCCATAGGCAGGCACTCAAACACATACTTGTGCTCCTGAGTTCATGGCAGCATTGTTCACACCAGCCAAAGGTAGAGGCAACCAGTGTTCATTAACAGAGGATGCATCAGCAAACTGTGGTCTACCCATATAATGGAATATCATTAATCCTTAAAAAGGAAGGAAATTCTGACTACACTACAACATGGATGAACCTTGATGACATTATGTTGAATGAAATAAAAGTCACAAAAGAAGAAATAATATATGATTCTACTCATGTGAGGGACCTAGAGTCATCATATCCATAGAGACAGAAATGGGGAGGGTGGGCGCCACTGGCTGGGGGAACGGGAATGAGGACTTAGTGCTTAAAGGGGTCAGAGCTTTAGTTCAGGAAGATGAAAATACTCCAGAAATGTATGGTGATAGTAGCATAGCAACATGAATGTACTTAATGCCACTGAACTATACACTTAAAAATGATTAAGATGGAGATTTTATACTATGTGTATTTCACCACAATTAAAAACTCTGCAGGCAATCCGGGGGAGGAGACAGGAGGCTGAGTGCAAAGGTTAAATGAAGCATTTTTTGCAGGAGACAGGTTTGAGGAGGAAGGACGTAGCCAAGTTTGTATTTTGAAAGAATGGCTCTGACTTCTGATAGAGGACCTACTGAGGGACCACCGGAAAAGCAGGAAGGCTAGGTAATTCGGGCCTGTCCGGGATGGTGATATCCTGAGTTTGAGCAACACCAGTGGGATCCACAAGGAGGCAGGAGAAAGCCAGTGGAAGTCCCGATACAGCTGCGACATGCAGGCGAAGGCTTCCTACAGGCCAGACTCGGTCCTGCGTGAATCGTCGTGCCCCATGTATAAATCTTGACAGTCGATGGGGGAGGGAACACACACAAGAAGAGGCCCTAAGGAAAAGCTTTCTGAGCAACGGGGTAGGAGGACATGGCTGGCAGAGATGGCACAGTCTCTGAGGACCCTTTTCTCAGCAAGAACAAAGAAAAATGTGGCCACCTCCCAACTGCTGACCTAAACACACAGGTGTTCAAACACTTCCACTCGGATTTGTAAGGTGTGTCACCAAAGGTAAGGGAGCCCTACTGCTGCCATGTCCCAGATTTGGGGGCCATCAAGCAGAGCCAACATAGCTTAAGAGAAGAGCGTGGTGACTGTGGGTCGGAGTAAGATAACAGTCCTGGTTTTTGAGTCAGGTAACTCTGGGTCAAGAGCCTCACTTTGCCATTTATCATCTATATGACCTTGGGAAAGTCTTGGACAAGTCCTGTCATCTCGGTTTTGACCTCCGTATCTGAAAAATGGGGGTAAATGGCAGTGGCTATCCAACAGAATTGTTGGAGGAGGAAGTTTAGAATGGAGGCTGGCTCATGGTGAGCAACACATAGCATAGGTGCTGTTATCATTAGTGGTAACTTTTTTCCCAAGTGAGAGGGGGTGCTGGGGGGGTAGAGGCAGCGGCAGTCAGACAGACTCCTGCATGCACCCGACCGGGATCCACCCGGCATGCCCACCAGGTCTTCAGCAAACTTGGCATTTAGTAGAGGAGGTAAGATGCACTCCAGGTCGAGAATCTCCACGGAGCAAGCAGCCACAGGGAAATCTGGGGAGATACGTGTGCACATTTTGCTCTACCTGCATTATATGCTGCATTGATTATTTTGGCACAAGTACACATACTATTAAAAAGCAAATTAATGAATGATGATCATTTTTGAATTTTAACATTTTTCTGAGGGAAAAAAAACAACACTATACACCTCCTGTACTTCCAAAAATCTTGAACTCTTGGGGATTAATTGAATTGAAAATAAAAGAAAGTACATCTTACTCTAAATGAGTTTAGGCGAGTGGGAGTGCGGAGCTGAGTGGGTGCAGGAAGATAAGTGACTAATGGAGGTAAGAGAAGGGAGCTTAAAAATAACTAATTTGCATCTGTGCCTACTCTGACTGAAATAGGTGCTGTGTTGCTAAGTGCTCCACCTGGTGCAGCCAAGAAAGAGGCAGACAGAAAACCACGCATTTGTAAAAGAAAGGAACCTTCTTAAGTAAAGGGCCATACAGATACTTTGCTGGCAATAAAGAGTAGCTGGAAAGGAAACCAGCAAAGGATTCTTATGCTGCTTGTGGGTACCAGAACCAGCCTTGGAAATAGAATTTAAATGGTAAATTATATAATTAGCAGAATATTTCCAAGGATTAGACAGTTTCTCTTTAGAGAGGTATTCCAGCTGGTCAACGAGACTGGGCTGACAGACTCAGGACATCAGCATTTTGTAACCCCTACTGGCTGTAGGTATTGAAAAGAATGACTGCAACATCACAAGTTCAGAGACAGCCCAACAGGATGCTACCCACCGATGGAAGGACGCATCACCAATGCCAAAAGTTTTAACCTAATTGATCAAGTTTCCAGGGTTTCACAACATCAGCACTACTGATATTTCTGATGCATAATTCTTTGTGGTGGGAGCTGTCCTGTGCATTTTAGGGTGTTGAGCAGCATCTTAGCTTCTACCCTCTAGACTCCAGTAGCATCTCCCTCCAGTTGTGACGACCAAAAAGTATCTTCAGACATTGCCAAATGTTCCCTGTGCAGTAGTGACATTCCTCATTGAGAACCTTTGTATCCAACTACCAATTTGGAGGAAATACAGAGAATAGAAAGCAGCAGCAGCTAAACACACCATGGAGATGCAATCAACAAAATCCAAACAGTGGGAAACTTATTAGGACAAATAACTGGACTTCCTCAACACATGACTTGCAAGCAGAAAAAAAACACAATGGTGGAGAAAATTTACTGGTTAAAACAGACTTAATTGCAATCTATAGATCTTACTTTTTTTGTCTTTTTGTTTGTTTGTTTGTTTGTTTGTTTGGGGGGGATTTTTTACACTTTTTTTATTAATTTTAATGGGGTAACATTGATAAATTAGGGTACATAGGTTTAGAGAAAACATCTCCAGGTTATTTTGACATTTTATTATGATGCATTCCCCATCACCCAAAGTCTAACTGGTTTTCTTTGTGCCCCTCCCACCCCCCCACCCCCGTAACCACCACACTCTTGTCCATGTCTCTGAGTCTCATTTTTATGTCCCACCTATGTATGGAATCATATAGTTCTTAGTTTTTTCTGATTTACTTATTTCACTTAGTATAATATTATCATATATAGATCTTACTTTGATATTGATTCAAACAAAAGCTGTTAAAAATGATAGTCTGAGACTATTGGAATGTTGAACACTAGCTATTTGATGATAATGGAATATTGATAGCTTTTTAGGTGTGGTAATATCATTATTATTCTATTAAAATTTGTCATTGTAATTTAGAAATAAAAATTAGCATGCTTACCAATGAAATGATATAACATTTTGGATTTATTGAAAAAAATGAAATCGGATAATAGGATGGGTATGGATGAAACTAGATTGGCCAAAAATGGCTAATTATTGTAACTGGGTGATGCACAAGTTCACTATACTATGGTCTTTTTATATATTTGAAATCTTCTGTAAGAAAGTGTTTAGAAAATGAGGAGGGTTTTTCACAATAAGAACTGTCCAGGAAAGTCTGCTGTGAAGGTGCCATGCATTGGTGCCCAGCACCACGTGTGCCTTGCTGAGAGTAGGTGTTTGACAGATAGTCAAGCTTGGTTTATTGGTACACGGACCTCTGCTAGACACTCAGAATGATTTCTATAACCCACTCCAGGGGTGGACTTTCCAAGAGAAAGCCAGTGATGTACATGAGCAGACTGAAGATACACACTTTAAAATGCTATCAAATGATAATAAAATGCAGATCCGATGTTATATTTTTTTGCTGCTATGCAAGACAGTCCTGGAAAAGACTTGGGAGCGGTGGCCAGAAGACCCTCAGGCAGGACATCCTGAGGGTTTCTTTACTCCCTTCCTCTCAGGCTACACCTGCTCACACTTCAGGTGAGCGCCCCCATTGTATACCTGCAACTCTGTCCTGCTTTGTGATACTCAAAGCTATTGTTCAACATCTCTCTTCCCTAGGTGACTGGGAAACTCTCTGAAGTTGGGAACTGTGTTGGTCCTGTTCACCACTTTACCTCTGGGGCTTGGCACTGGGTATGAGCTCAGAGAGCATGGCTGAATCAACAAATGAGTGGGTGAGGCCATGCTCAGGAGTTCCACGCAAATGAGGGCAGAGGTGAAGTAAGCAATGTAGAGAGAGTCCAAAGCCATCACATATGTCCACAGAAGGCTTCTGACTTAAGAAAAGACCCAATGTGGATTCCTAAGCTAAAATTTTAAATATTAAACTGTTATTAATGTTTATTTCTTCAGAAGCATTACATCATGCCTAGACAATTATATTTAATTTATATGTTGCCCTTGTTTATACTCAAGAGTTTATTAATACCTTATAAGGCACAGTTAATGCATATTTTAATTGAAAATTTCTTACAAGATATCCCCCAGTGGAGGCTTCCTCTCCCTTACTGCCTGTGGAGACAAGCCTATCCACCTGCTATAATTTCATGCACTGCCATTCACTGGTGGCCTCTATCACATTTATAGGCACATAACAGGGAGGAGCTGGCCAATTCCAGCAACATATGAGCAAATCTAATATTTGAATAAGGTCTGTCATAGTCACCTTGCTGCCTCTAGCATCAATAGACAATCCAAGGATGGGGACCCCTCTGAGCTAGAAGTCTAAGGACCTGAGACAGTTCTAGTTGGACTACTAAGCATCTGTTGATCTCAGGCTTTTCTGGGCAAGGAAATCATTCCAGCTCTTTCTAACTTCTAAAGCACTATAATTCTGTTTGCCCCAGCCTTCACTGCCGCCATATACAGGCTGGAAATTTGGTCCTGATCATAACGCTGCAAGTTCAGCATCCATCTCACACTATGAGGACTGTAGGCTCATTTGTCTTTTTGATGGTATTTTATGGTTTGGGGCTCCCTTTTATGAACAAGCTGAGGGACTTCACTTTCTAAGAAAAACTGCACATGAAGCCAACTCTCAAACTGTAGATCCCCAGGGCAGGAAGTCTTTGAAACTGAGTATACATAATCAAGATATAGCCCTACTGGTATGCCTGGAAGAAATAGCAAAGAAAGCAAGATGAATAAAGTTAGAATTAGAAACTGGAACCGCAGTAGCACTGGGATTCATGAGAAGCGGCACTTGTGACTACCCTACCACTGCTCCGAAAAGGGGGATGAATTAGTAACAGAACTCGTCTTGACACTTTTCTTTTCTTAGCACAGCCCGGGAAGGCTGCACTACACACTTATGGGTTTCAGTCATTAGCACCACATCACAGATGACACCATGAAAGAAATGACAAATTAGCAATTTCATGGCACCAGCATAATACTATCATTTGTATCGCAAACTCAGCAAAATCAAGCCCCCAATAACTCAGCTCACCATTCTCACCCAAGACTGACCATCAATACGGTTTTATGTGCCTTGTACTAATCACTAAAGGCAGATAATATGCAAGGTTAATGGTTGCAGACAGTCTGGGGAAATATCCGAAATCTGATAAGGACACCCCCACATTATTGCAGTTCCTTGAGTCTATATCCCAACCAAGAATAAACGAAGGACGGAAATCGATGTTTAAGGCAGTCGTAATACATCTCCCTGTGTAACATATAAATTGGCCCTTCATTTGCCCATTCACATTTCAGTTAATAAATAGTGCAGACACGGGCCACCCTGATTGTGAAGGAGTGTAACTATTGTGCGCCCGTCACCCCCCTAGAGATTTATGCTGCTCCGGCACAGGGACCCTCGCCAAGGCTTTCTAATTACTTTGCTCATCTCTTAAAAGAAACAGTGTGTACTGAGTTCTGATGAGGAGTTTAATATCTATATATATCAAGCCCTCAAAACTGGGAGCTGCACTTGCCTCTCCGAGCAAAGCACTTTAATTGAACAGTAACTAGACAAAGCCCAGCTCGGGGCCTCTTTGTCCCAGTATCGACTGTAGGGCGAACACAGAGCCCTCGCACAGACAGCATTTCCTCTGGTGCACTCTTGGTGACACTTGATATCATCTCCTCAAGAAAAACCTGGAGAAACTTCTATGATTTTCCACATTTAATTATGGTGTTAAATTTCCCCGGGATCCTTCAGAGGCTCTGGAGAAACTCCCCATCAACAAGAAGCTGGTGAATTTCGGCATGTTCCCCTTGAGAAAGACAGTACCGGTTTGCAAATACACCTCCTTCAGCACAATGCACAGGCAAAATCATCCCTAAGTGACAGATCCCAGCCTTGGCAATGTGTTTTTCTTCAAATTTAAGTATGCATTTCTAAGTCCCAATATAATTACTACAATTTACCTTCCCAAACTAAAATAAAGCGTGCTGGCAACATGTTTAATTTGTAACTAAACTACTAAAAGCAAATGCAGAATTGGCAGCTTGGCCATGGCAGCATTTGGGGGAGTTTATCTCGCCCGTGACAGTTAGAAAGACACTCTCCTAGGACCATGAGTTTTGACAGTCCCTTCGACAAATGAAAAATCGCCCGGTTCTGCTGCCCTGCCGAGGCTTTGCTCATCCTTCAGTGCCTCCGCTCCAGCACTTGGAAGCACACACTCTTGCAAGCAAGACCCGGGCAGCTTGTTTTCCTGCAGCCCAGAGTGACCGCGGCCCTCTTTTGGAGAAAGGACAGTGGAAAGCAGCCGTGGTCACTCCCCCTCTAGGTTTTATACAGCAGACTTTGGCCAAAGACACCCTTCCGCTGCCTAGTGTGAGAGGAGCAGCAGAACAACTGAATCAGACATCCCAGGTCTGGTTGTCCCACAGGAGGGAAATGACGTACATCCAGCCACTGTCCTCACTCTTACCATGGGCACTGGCTATGTGCCAGGCACTGTGCAAAGTCCAGGTCTTTGGTCATCCATCCTTCCAGGCATCCAGGGTGCCCCGGAATATGGGGCAGGTAGCACAACCCAGTACGATCCAAATTCTAGTAAGTTCCCGAGAGAGTGTGAAAGAGGAAATTGATGCTGCCTGGCTGTGAAGGAAGGGAGAAGGCAGCGAAGGAGCCTTCCCTAAAGAGGCCAGAGATACACGTGAAGAGGTGGTCGGGTTCCCCAGACAAAGAGGTGAGAGAGAGGCTGCCTGGCTGTGAGGAAGGGAGAAGGCAGCGAAGGAGCCTTCCCTAAAGAAGCCAGAGATACACGTGAAGAGGTGGTCGGGTTCCCCAGACAAAGAGGTGAGAGAGAGGCTGCCTGGCTGTGAAGGAAGGGAGAAGGCAGCAAAGGAGCCTTCCCTAAAGAGGCCAGAGATACACGTGAAGAGGTGGTCGGGTTCCCCAGACAAAGAGGCCAGAGATACACGTGAAGAGGTGGTCGGGTTCTCCAGACAAAGAGGTGAGAGAGAGGCCGGGCAACCCCAAGAGGCCTGGCTCCGGCCCAGCGGAGCAGGCAGGATGGTCAGGACACAAACCTGTGGGATCACATCCTAACAGATTCCACCTAAACCAGCTTCGTGGTGGAGCCATTGTCACATTTTAATCAAAATATTTTGTGGATTAGAATACAATGAACATCTTTAAAATGATACTCTGGCAGGTGTGTTCACTGTCCCTATAGACTGACCACCCCATTAAGGTATGCAGCGGTCACAATTCTGTTTGCTTGCTGTGAATGCAGGTAAGATTATTCAGCAGGTCGGTGGCCTGCCTGGGTTTCAGGTCAGAATGAAAATCTTTGATCCCACTTACCCAGTATACCCTCTAAAGAACAAGAGGAAGAAAAAGGAAATTGCATTTCCTCCTTTGTTATAGACTTAGATTCTCTTTTTTTTAAATTATTTTATTTTATTATTTATTTTGAGAGAGAGAGGAAGGGAGAGAGAGAGATGGATAAAGAGAGAGAGAGATGCATCTGTTTGTTCCTGTATGTGCCCAGACCAGGGGTCAAATCAGCAATCTCTGCATATCAGGATGACACTCTAACCAACTGAACTGTCTGGCCAGGGTGGACTCCCTTATTTATATGTTATTTAATGGTCTTACCTGTCAAATTTCTGCTTGGGGAATTCCGGGACACCCCCTTGTCATATCTACAAGACTACAAAATCTCTGATCCCCCTCCAGTGCTGCTCACTAATAGTACCTCAGTCACACTGCAGCATGAAGCCCTTTCTCTACAGAAAAACATTCTCATCCCAGCCCCCAGACTTGCACACTTTTCTCCCTCTAACTCTCACAACACAGTGGTCTGGCTTAAACCCACAGTCACTGATTCCATTCAACCTTTGTCCCTTCTGTGAGGAAACGAACTGAATGGTAATTCCAACCTTACCAAAGAAGGCATCACCACTACCTTGCCCACAGGGGGCGCTCGGAAGCGAGATACAAACCTCATGGAGCGCTCTTTCTGAGATTAAAAGAAAAACGGTCTTCCTGTCCAGAGAATGCTCAGGCGCCCCCCAGGGGAACAGGCCTGTTGTTTTCCTTTGCTTCTGTTTCCATCCTGCATCGTACCCCTTGCTGGTGCTGGGCTCTCGCTACCACACCTGGCCCATCTCCAGGACTTGCTCTGCGTGTGAAGTGTGGCCTCCAAGCAGACACTGCCTTAACTCTCCTCTCCCCCCACCCCCACCCCGTGGGCCCCCATCCCTCGTCCCTGCTCCTCTCTCTGCTCACCTAGAGGAGGGCTTCACTGCCACCTGGTATCCCACAAAACCATCCCCAGTTGACAACAGCCACACACATTTCCATGAGAACAATGTTCTGGCTGCCCTGGTGATTCAGAAATGCCAGGAAGAGTGGCAATCACAGGCGCGGGAAACGGCCATTCCCCTTCTCCTGACACCTGGTGCACGGATTGACACAGGTGCTGCTCCTCTTGCCACATGGCCTCTCTCGCAGGGGAAAGACATCAAGTGAACCTTGGTTCTTGAAGCCACATCATCCACAGCAGAGCCCCTTCCTGGTCAGTGGTGGGAGGGAGGGGTCGACGTGCTCCTGCGTGCAGTTGAGGACCAGACGGAATGGAGACAGCAGAGTGCAGGGCAGACGCCACCTCCTGTGAAAACAGGATTGAGCGTGTCTCGGGCAGAGCCAAGACCTACGGGAGTCCTGCTTCATCTAAAGCAGGGGTCCCCAAACTACGGCCCGCGGGCCACGTGCGGCCTCCTGAGGCCATTTATCCGGCCCCCGCCACACTTCTGGAAGGGGCACCTCTTTCATTGGTGGTCAGTGAGAGGAGCCTAGTTCCCATGGAAATACTGGTCAGTTTGTTGATTTAAATTTACTTGTTCTTTATTTTAAATATTGTATTTTTTCCCGTTTTGTTTTTTTACTTTAAAATAAGATATGTGCAGTGTGCATAGGGATTTGCTCATAGTTTTTTTTTTTATAGTCCGGCCCTCCAACTGTCTGAGAGACAGTGAACTGGCCCCCTGTGTAAAAAGTTTGGGGACCCCTGATCTAAAGAATTATTTACTTATTGGTTCAGTTGCCAAAAGAGGACGTGGACTCTCCCAGGAAGTAAAGGGCATACCCGATGGAGATATCAATCGGCCATTTGCGCACAGGATGAAGGCTTTAATAAGCAAAGAGCTGGGAGTGGGGAGGGGGCGATTTGAGCAGACCTCCCGAAAGATCTTTCCACCCCTGAGAGTCCCTGAATTTACAAGCCCTCGCCCTTGCTGATGTATATAAGTTGACCCGTAAAGCTCCCTGGTAAATTTCAAATCATGCCCAGCGCCCAGCTCACCAGAGGTTCCATCCAGAGCAGGAAGGAGCTAAACCAGAAACAGGTGATCTTTGCGGATCAGGCTCCTCCTCGAAACCGGTCCCGCTTTTAAACGCTTGACATTTGAGTTTTGAAATAATAGGATCAGAAGCAGCTATGAATCACCCCTGCTATGGAAAGATGTTACCAGTGTTAACTCTAATATGTCTTTAATTGGTGTCGTTCCTTAGGAAGAGCAATTTTTTTCCAGAGTGCTTCAGCAAGAAGAAAGCTTTCAAGAAACATCCCAAAGTTTCATTTCTCAATTCCTCTCAGGTCTAATTTGTGTTAATTCAATTAAGGGTATGTAATTTGGCTGTCACGGAAATTAAATATAATATAAAGAAAAATGTACATGAATGCAAAATTTGAAGAGTTAGGCACACAGAATACAAGAAAATCAAAAAAAGTTTCATTTCCTCCAGAAAGAAAGGATTATATAAATTTCTTTTAAATTTTTTATTATACAAAAAGCTTTAAAACAAGCTATGCTACAGAATTTAAATAGGCTAATATGCAGTCAGAATTTGTTGTCTCTAATTTTCTAATTTGATACCTTTTTAATATTTATACTGTATATATCAGAACTCTATACCTGCTACCACATCCTGGGCTCCAAAGAGTGTTCTAAGCTACCGTAACAATGCTTTTATTAAGGGGCACACTATGTTTTGTTTTGTTTTGTTTTGTATTTTTCCGAAGCTGGAAACGGGGAGAGACAGACAGACTCCCGCATGCTCCCGACCGGGATCCACCCGGCACGCCCACCAGGGGCGAGGCTCTGCCCACCAGGGGGCGATGCTCTGCCCCTCTGGGGCGTCACTCTGTTGCGACCAGAGCCACTCTAGCACCTGGGGCAGAGGCCAAGGAGCCATCCCCAGCGCCCGGGCCATCTTTGCTCCAATGGAGCCTCTGCTGTGGGAGGGGAAGAGAGAGACAGAGAGGAAGGAGAGGGGGAGGGGTGGAGAAGCAGATGGGCGCTTCTCCTGTGTGCCCTGGCCGGGAATCGAACCCGGGACTTCTGCACGCCGGGCCGACGCTCTACCACTGAGCCAACCGGCCAGGGCCCACACTATGTTTAAAAGCTGAATCATTTGATGCGTGGGTAATGCTGTCAGTGAACAAATCTCATGCAGGACCAAAGCGCGGACGGCCCAAATGCTTCACAATCCTGCTCTGTCCTGCTCTGGCATATACACCTCCGGTGCGATCAGGACAAATCAGTCTATTCGGAGCAGGACTAGTCCCTGGGGAGGCTGCCTCTGCCAGCAAAATTGTCCTCTGTAAACGCAAGGCACCCACCATGTTCCCCGGCTGATCGTGTCACCCCTCCAGCCAGACCATGTTAGGGGGCCTAGTCCCCATGTTCAGACCCAGTGGGACAGGGTTGAGGTGCAGTGTGGGGAAAGGAAGCAGATTATAATAAACATAAATAAAAATCCTTCAGAGAGGTCTGTGAAAGCAGCATTACTGTCCCATGATTCTATTCCACTGGTTCGCCATGGCATCCCCAACACCGAAGGTGGCACCTGGCCCGTAGGAAGGGCTCCTTAGGGTTAAACTGCTGAAAGTGTCATTGACAAATTCCTGCAAGAGTCCCTTGATAGCTATTAATGCCCTGACTCACAGATGAAGAAACTGAGTCTCACAGAACTTAAGCAGGGGGTCTAAGAACACTCCATAAGAAACCACAGAGAGAGAGAATTCAAACACACCTCTGGCCCCAGAGCCGGTATTAACGGCTGGTTAAGGCACAGGTAGGGACTTGAGCAGAGCAGGTCCTGGCACCGAGACAGAAGAATGGAGGCGGGCTGGGAGGGGAGGAAAGGCCCTTGTGGGCACTGTATGCTGAGTCCGAGAGGAAGCCAGGCCACCATGCTCTGTGCTCACATGACCCAGAGGGCAGAGAGCCAGCTTCTGGAAGCTGACATCGGCCATGGTCCATTACACTAGAACGTGGGTTTGGGCTAGGTTCCCTCGAAATGGGGACCCTCCATAGATGTCTGAGTGAGGAGGCCGAGAGGGGCCCACGCTCCCACAGACCACACAGAAGCAGGAAGACCTGGAAAGTCATGAAGAAGCTCCCCCCAAAAAGGCTCTAAGGACTTGGATCAGGTAGGTCAAACCCAGGACAACTGTATTTAATTAAGGAAATTTAGTGGCACATCCAGTAAAATTAGTGGGCAGTGTGCAATTTCGCGGCTGTGCTCTCTTGTTCTTCCTAACCCGTAAAAACCAGTCACCCTAACGTCAACCCGTGTCCTCTGTGGCCCGGCCCAAGCCTGGATAGGCCACTCCAGAGGAGAGCCTGGGACTGGGCACCCCTCTTCTCGTCCTTTCTGCTACCCTCTGTGTTGGCCCCAGGCCGCCCACACATCCACGATTATCACAGAGCTCCTTCCTCTGTGTCCACCTTCGGGGCAATTATGAGCTCCTCAGGAAGAGTAAAGGCCTCTGACCATGTCATCCACCCCCCCCCCCCAAGTGAGCGTTAACAGATGGGGTTAAATCTTCATGGCTGGGACTGTTTTACCTGTCACCCTAAGCCCACCTTCTCAGGCCCAGCCAGTCCCTTCAGGCAGCAAGACCGACTCCTCTGATAGCTCACCCAAGAGGCTACTTTGAAACAAGACTTAAGAATGTATCTCTTTCCCATTTTTCTCTAGGGGCATCGGGTGTAGAAACAATTCAAAAAGCCACTTTTCTATGATCACATTTACTAATTTTGACACAAAGCAGTCAGGAAATGCAGAAGTTAAGCGTTCCATTCTCATTATCTCACCCACATCTCAGGTAGCACCTATTAAGCCATCATTTTAAATAGTTTAACATGTAATTAGAAATACCATGAGGAGAAAAGATGAGTTCACGCTTCTATGAAAGCCTGCTTCACTTCCTAACTCCATTGTTCCCTGATGCTCCAAGTCATGGCATTAGTGTGTATTTACGTTTAAACTCTGAAAATAACTCCTTTTGTTTAATGGCCGTTGGGGATTGGGGAGGAGCTGAAAGCAAAATGAATACTCAACCTGTTAAAAATGTAAACTTTGAAATCTGATTATTAGGAAATGAGTATTCATTATACATACACACATAAAAAAGTTACCACTAGTTCTTGTTGATAAATTCCCAAAGTTAATTTAAATTATAATTTGATTTTACAAAATGAAATAAGCTTTAACACAATCATATTGCTGGTAAGTACACCCAAGCACATAGTAGGGCCTCAAAAATATGTCATAAGAGTTCAGAAACACTACACTAGGAAAGTGACTGTATGTGGCTCATGCCAATCTCAGCCTGTCTGTCCTTTAGGCCACAGTTGCCCACACAGGTAACAGACACCCACTGAAGAGGAATTTCCCATGCTCTTGGGTTAGCTGGGCTTGTATTCTGGACACAGAGCCCTGTGAACACTCCTCCATCTGTTTCCCCACTGGGTTCCAAAACAGAAAAAGAAATGTTGAATGGCAATCTATGTAGTCTGTTGCTCCCAAATTGGGATTCTTAGAAATGGGGGTTTGTCCCCAAGAATACAATTAATAAGCTTACCTCTCCTTTATCAGCAGACCATGCAAATAGCCTGCAGCGTGATAAAAAGGCAGGCAATAATCAGAGAGGATAATAGCTCAGGAAAATATATCCCATTAGCCCTGTTGGACTCATCTTGGCAAACAGCCCCATTCACTCTGCGGGCTGTGACTAGATCTTCAGCTCTGCCGGGACTCCGCCTTTCCAGCTGCGTGTCCCCAAAGGAAAGAGTAGATTTGCTCCCATGAGACAAAGGCCGCCTCGTTTTCAGGCCAGTAAACAGTGTTGGCCAGCCTGGTCCGGGCAGAACAGAGTTTCAACATAACAACAACAATAATAAGGCATGCCCAGGGACTCGGGAAAGGGTACAGGAGAGCTGCAATTCTCAGCATTTGGGGAGGAAGGGAAGGAGAATAGAAAAAGTAATGCCTTCAGAGGCCGTGTGAGCAGATCTGAGATCCATTCCTGAGTGAAGCTAGCCCTGAACTGGAAGAGCTAGAGCCTTCTATTTGAGCTGCAGGAGGAATGGAAAAAGCCAGACAATATGGTTGGACCCTGTACATCCACCTCCACAAGTGGGCTCTGTAAAGGGCATTCATTGGGCAATTGTTTGTTGAGTGCCTTCTAAGTCCTGGGCAGAGGGAAGGGGAGGCAGCTACATCCCCTCTTTGATCATCACGCCTTCTGGCTTCACATCTGGATGGAATAGTTTGCTCTCCTGGACATGTACAGAGGCAATAAGCAAGGCCTCTGGTCTCAGGAGCTGGCCCTGAGAGCTGCTGAGCAGGTGACCAGTTAGATAAGGTGCTGACACTCCCAATGGGCCCACACAATGCACCAGTCTCCTACTGCATCCCCCTTGAGTCTTCCCCACTCCTAACCTCCAGATTTCTGGGCAGAAATTATCTCTTTCTTCTCTAAGCCCTCAGGCTTTATCACCTTTTCAATTAAATCCTCATCTCCTAGAGCAGGGGTAGTCAATCTTTTCATACCTACCGCCCACTTTTGTATCTCTGTTAGTAGTAAAATTTTCTAACTGCCCACCGGTTCCACAGTAATGGTGATTTATAAAGTAGGGATGTAACTTTACTTTATAAAATTTATAAAGCAGAGTTACAGCAAGTCAAAGCATATAATAATAATTACTTACCAAGTACTTTATGTCGGATTTTCGCTAAGTTTGGCAGAATAAATTTTTATAAAACAACTTACTATAGTTAAATCTATCTTTTTATTTATACTTTGGTTGCTCCACTACCGCCCACCATGAAAGCTGGAATGCCCACTAGTGGGCGGTAGGGACCAGGTTGACTACCACTGGCCTAGAGTAGGGACTAGTTTAGTGCTTTTGTGGCCAGCATACTGCCTCCCACAGAAACATTCCCCAGATTTGTGTCACACAAACCCTACACGAGCCACATCCACTGCTCTTGGGGTAAGGTAGAGAAGAAACAGCCGAGCTGTCTACTTACATAACTTAGAGTAAGGGAGGGGATGATTTTTTAATCATCCCAGGGCTTCATTGGATCAAGCATCGTTAGAAAGTCATTTGAGCTGTAAGGAGTTAGGTCAAGATTTGAACTGTAGGGCTGTACTGTCTTATACAGTAGCCACAAGCCACCCGTGGTGTGGAGCGCATGCAGTGTGGCCAGCCCAAGCTGAGATGTGCTGTACGTGTAAAACACACCAGAGTTCAAAGACTTAGGATGGAATAAGGGACTTAAAATATGTCATTAATACCCTTCTCATCAGTGATAGGTTGCCCTCGGGTGGCCCAGTTCTGTGGTGAATCATTGGCACTTTTCAAGTTGAGGTCCTACTGTGTGCTAGCCATTTTGCATCTGGACATGGGAATCTGTCTCAAGAGGGAAAGAATTACAAAAGACGAAGCTGCTACCTGACCAGGCAGTGACACAATGAACAGAGTGTCAGCCTGGGATGCTGAGGATCCAGGTTCAAAACCCCAAGGTCACCAGCTTGAGTATAGAATCATAGACATAAACCCGTGGTCACTGGCTTGAGCTCAAAGGTCACTGGCTTGAAGCCCAAGGTTGCTGGCATGAGCAAGGGGTCACTGGCTCAGCTGGAGCCCCCCTGTCAAGGCACATATGAGAAAGCAATCAATGAATAACTAAGATGCTGCAATGAAGAACTAATGCTTCTCATCTATCTCCCTTCCTCTTTATCTGTCCCTGTCTGTTTTCTCTCTCTCTCCCCCCTCTCTCATACACACACACACACACACACACACACACACACACACACACACACACACACTAAAAAATAAATAAGCAAAGCTGCTAAGCCAGTCCCCTTCACATCTGTGACTGACCTTCCCATGTGCTATCAGAGCGATAGTGGGCTTCGAGGGAATCTGCTATGGGTTAAAATGTGCCCCCTCCACAAAATACTCATATGCTGAAGCCCTAACCTCCACTGTTTAAAGTTTTGGCCTTGAGATGGTGACTGGGTCTGGAAAAGGTCATGAGAGTGAAGTCCCTATGACAGAGTTGGCACCCTGCTTGCTCTCTCGCTACCATGGGAAGACAGCGAAAGGCGGCCCCGTGAGCCTGGAAGACAGCCCTCCCCAGAACCCCACCATGCCAGCTTGCTGACTTAAACTTCCAAAATCCAGAGCTGCAAGAAATATATGTCCATTGTTTAAGCCAGTCTAAGGTATTTTGTGGCAGCCTGATCTGGCTGAGACAAGATTCAACTAAAGGACAATTGAGTTGGGACTATGCTTCATTTGGGTTGGAGGGATCTATTTATAAGGTCCATAGCACTTTGTGATGTGGTCTCAGGAAGACCCTTCCACCATTTTTATCCCTCGTTCTGCATCAAACAGCATTTTCTTTCTTTAAAGAGGCTAAAGCATACAGACCCTCCCATACCTGGGACAGCTGGTACTTCCTTGGTAAATAAAGGCAATGAGAACTCAAGAGTCAGAGTCAGATCCTAAGTCTTACAATTTCCTATTGCTCATCCATTACTAACTACTTGCTAATATCTATTGCATAACTACAAGGTATACTTCTAGACAGTTTTCTTGCAGTATCTCATTTAATTCTCTTATAACACTCTGGCATAGGTAATATTATCCCCCTTTTTACACAAGAGGAAACCAAGGAGTGTGTGACAAGTTATGAAGTTTGCCCAAGGTCACTTGGTGAGTGGTGGGGATGGCTCTCAGCTCTCATGGCTCCCAGTGGGTCACCTGTTCCTCCTTCTAGCACCAGCACTGCCACTTGCTGAGGGGCCCTCCAAGCTGAATTAGGATTCACAATTGTAATCACACAGTGAGTCAATGTGCTCCAAGCCAAGGTGTTATAAGAAACACGTAAGATATTAAAGGGTTCTAAGAAGTTGAGTATTTAAAATTTTTTATGATAGCCTGACCAGGCAGTGGCGCAGTGGATAGAGCATTGGACTGGGACACGGAGGACCCAGACTAGAAACTCCAAGGTTGCCAGCTTGAGCATGTGTTCATCTGGTTTGAGCAAGGCTCATCAGCTTGAGGCAAAACATCACTGGCTTGAGTAAGGGGTCACTCGGTCTGCTGTAGCCCCCTGGCCAAGGTGCGTATGAGAAAGCAATCAATGAACAACTAAGGTACCACAAGGAAGAGTTGGTACTTCTCATCTCTCTCCCTTCCTGTTTGTCCCTATCTGTCCTTCTCTCTGTCTCTCTCTGTCTCTGTTACATACACACACATGCAAAAATTTCTATGATAACATTTGATTGACACCCACCTCCCAAAATGATTAAAGTAAATGGCACGAGATTTTAAAAAGGATGTTTCAAGTCTTCAGAAAAGAAGTCTAGGTTTATAACAAACATTTTGTAGTACTTAAATGTCCATACATCTAAACTCACACACACAAAAAATTAGTTCTGCATGTATGCATCAAGTCATGCTGATGTGAGCACAGAAAGCCATAGTCTGAAACAGGCGAAGACTTAATCATGACACGAGAGAACTAGTCTCCCAGGTGGGGGCACCTGCAAAGTTTTTCTTTGGTCTTTCTCACTTTAGGCTGGCACAAAACAGCTACACTGGGCCATGGTAATAAAAGAGAACTCATTGCTTCCCACTCCCACCACTACCTGTCCTAATCGGTTTTCAGGCCCGTGCCAACAAAGGTTTAAAGGCAACCTGAGAGCATCGCTCCCAACAATCCCCTTCTCTATTTTCAGCTGCCTTTCAGGTATGCAGAAGAGTAATCCTAGATTAGGGTGACTTCGTGTGTTAATAGCTGACCATTGTATCTCCCCGGTTCCTTCTAGTGCCAGCGATGTCCCCAGTGGGCCTTCGCTCAGCTGCAAAGGGCATCCTGATCTAGCTGAAATGAGCCCAGCCTGGCCCTCTCCTCTGCAGGCTGTGTTTACGGACCCCCATCACTCGGACCCATCTACAGAAGCAGCGCTCCTCACCTCGACAGGCAGTAACCTCTGTATGTCAAGCCGGCTCCTGGTTCCTCCTAGTGGAGCTCAACCTTCCCTCCCCAACTGTGAGCCCAGGAACCCTTCCCACTGTTCTGTGTGATCAGCTGGTATATCTCCCAGTTGTTTTCATTCTGACTCAAAGGTTTTCAGAGAAGGCATCTCCATCACATTTCAGTTCCAAAAAATAATGCTGTAGAAGGTCAGGACAGAGAGTGGGGAGCCGGAGGAAGTGGGAGGAAGGCACTGTGAATGAGAAGTAGAGGAAAGGCCGATGGTAAAGAATGGAGGTGGTGGACGGATATAGGTGGTGAGGACAATGGATGGCAGATGGACAATGAGACGTATCATCAGTATTTTCTTCCCTTTGGATATTAAGCATTAATTGTCTCCACTCACATGTTAGTATATTGTTTTGTTCAAATTCCATAAATGATGGGTCAAAAAAGTTTATCTTTTCCAAAACATAAGTAAATCCCATCACCTGCTAATGATGCTCTCTTTTCAGTAGGGAAACTAATTAAGTCTCTCGGTGGAGAGCCTTTGGATGGTGTGTGCCCTGCTCACATCGCCACTAAGTTTTGGAAGGTGTGGGTGCAGGTGGTCGTGGGGGAGGCAGTAATAAGAATTAACCTTTGAATGCACTTTGGAGATTTCTAAGCATCTTCACGGTGTTGACCACTCAGCTCACAGTAACGCTGAGAAAGAGCCTTCACCACACTTACCCAGAACTTGGCTCTTGGCTGGGGAGAGGTGCCCTGGAATTCCCCGCCCAAACCTCAGGAGCACGGATGCAGGCCGGGGGTGTGCAGTTCCTCCAGCAGCCTTGAGCTTATCACCTGGTCTTCCTGAGCCTCGCTGCCTCGTGTGAAAACAAGAAAGGTTGGACTAAAATGTCTCGTTTCAGCTTTTGTTTCTGTGAGCCACTATTTCATTGTTCTCACCTCTGCCATGCTTGTCTTTATCTTGAGCAATTTCTTCAAATGTTGGCAAATTCTCTCTTCAGCTAGATTTGATTAATTCTTTAAACCATTCATTTATGTTTTAATTTTAAAGATTGCTTTTCATTCCTAAAATTTCAGCTTGGCTCTTCTTTAAACTTTTTGTTGTATTTTCACGGTTCTTATTACTTATCTATATTTTATTTTCTTCTTCAGTGCTTCGTAGTTTTATTTTATCCTCTCCCCCCTCCCTACCCCCATCAGTCCTATTTTGTAAGGATCCTATGTCTTCTATTCTTGGTGAGTTGGTTCCTCTTAAGTTTTGTAATTTGGGATTGTAAGCCCAGGACTCTGTTGGAAATCCATGACGCAAAGAAGTTCGGGGCTTGCACTTCCAATGCTGCAGAGATGGGTGCCACCCTCCCAAGGATGACTGTTGCTATCTCAACCTGGGAGTCCCCAGGTTAGACTGGCAATATGGATTCAAAACAGTGTAGAAAGAAAACCAGGGCTATAGTCCTTGTATCACTCTCTTCATCAGTGGTCTGGTTTCTTTCTTGTCTAGTTTCAATGAAGGGGAAGGCATTATTTCTAGAATACCCTTTTACCAAGAACAGAACTCTCAGCAAGGATCTGGACTTCAGGCATTTGGGAAAAGTAACATCACATTTAATGTTCCATCTCACACAGGTCAATCATCTGTTTAGTTTAGAGAAATTAACATACAGATCTGTGAGTGCTGGGTCTATGAGACCAACAGTGCCAACCCTGTCCTACACCCCCTCTCTCCCAGGGCTGCAATGCAGCCTCTTATTCATTGACCACTCCGCTTTCCAGTTTCTTCTTTTGTCTGATCCAGTGGGAACTTTCCTTACTTTCTTTCAATTTAACTATGCATTTAAGTGTCTATTTATGCACAATTTCTGTGTTTTGTAAAAGGATAGTTTCCAGGCTGTCCAATCCATTCGATGGTCAGATGCACAGGTAATCAAATGCAAGGTCTCTAAAATTCTCTCCGATTCTCAAGTCTACGGTCCTCTGTGTTTCTTTTCAACAGCTTTATTAAGATATAATTCTCATACTGTATAATTCACCCGTTTAAGTCATACAACTCAATGGTTTTTAATATACAGGAGTGGGCAAAAGTAGGTTTTCAGTTGTAAGTATATGAAACACAGAGTTTCACCTTGTATTATTATTTATTATTATTCATTTGTATTATAACTATAAACCTACTTTTGCCCACTCCTGTATTCACAGATGTGTGCAATTATTGCCACAGTAAATTTTAGAATATTTTCATCACTGCACCTTTCATATCACCTTCTATCTCCCTGTCTACTCCTCCTCTCCAAACTCTAAGCAATCACTAACTTACTTTCTGTCTCTATAGATTTCCCTATTATGGAAATTTCATATAAATAGAATCCTATATAAAGTCTTAACGTGGCTGGTTTCTTTCATGTAACAGAATATTTTTATGGTTCATCCACATTTTAGCATTTATTAGTGCTTCATTCCTTTTTCTGGCCGAGTGATAGTCCATTGCATACACAGACCATATTTGTTTATCCATTTATCAGCTAAACACATTGGTTGTTCTCACCTTTTGGCAATTATGCATAATGTTGCTGTAAATACTCACATACAAGTTTTGTGTGGACGTATATCTTTATTTCTCTTGGGTAGCTACGTAGACATGGAACTGATGGACCATGCGGTAACTGTTTAATCATTTGAGGAACTGCTGGACTATTTGTTTCTCTGTGGTTTTAATCTTCTTCCATTTACTTCTTATGGAAAACAAAAAAAAAGCTATCTGTAGAATTTGCTTAATTTTCTCATTGTAAATCATTATCATTGCATTTTTTGAAAGACTGGCAAGTATACCATTATTTGTTTAAGTACTGTGCATATAAAAAAAGTCTTAAACAATGGCTCACAAACATGGTTATCACTAGGAGAAAGAAAATTTTTCTTTTTGTGATTTTCCTTATTAATCTTAATTTTTAATAATGAAAATACATACTATTTGTCATAAAATAAACTAAGAATAAAAAAGTCAGTTTTACAGAATACGATAAGGAAGTGTTTTGGGGTTTTTGTTTTTTTAAATCAGAATCTAAAACAAACCTTTCTGTAAAATGTCGGGAATGCTAGTACATGGACACCCCTTTCTGGAGATGGAAGTGGCAGCCTGGGCTTGTTAGGCCTCATAAACAACAAAGAACAGTCCAGAGTCACTTACTGTTTATAAGGCAAAGTAACGAAACATAGCGCTGTGTCTGTGGGTCCCCCTGCCTCCTCCTCCCACATCACCACCTTCCCTTCCATCCCAGGGCCTCTCCATGTTATGCAGAATGGTCCTGGCAGGGTCCCTGGTAAAGACTCCATGTGTTTTCTGTAGTTGCATTAACAAGTATCATCACACTAAGGCAGAACCATTGCCTCTCTCTCTGCCTGTACCAAGTCCCACACTGAAAGGGTCCCAGGCTTCCCAGCAGCACAGGGTCTGAATGCTGGTAGAAGCACCATCACCAGGGTTGGGTGCCATCCTCACCAAATCTTTCCCCTTAACTCCCCACTGCTGTGGCTTCCTGCACAAGCAGATAGGCCAGCCAAAGAGGTGTAATTTACCAGTTAGGGAAGCTTTCAAAATTGCAGGCCCACGCCAGGTGCCAGGGACCAGTTCTGAAATAGAATCACAGAACGCCAGCCTTCTCTGGGCCCCATCCAGTCTCAGCTTCTAGAGATGCTCGCTGCCTTCTCCTACGTCGCTCACTCAACTGCACATTTACTTTAAGAGGGATTTTACTGACATCTGGTGGCAATGTGAGAAAACTCACTTTTTAGAAAACTAGGAGTTCCCAGAGTTTATGTGCCTATATTACAGTTTATGAATCTAGAATAAAAGGGAAACTTTTTAAAAAGATGCATCACTCTTGATCACATTGCTCTCATCTGGACATTGGCTCTCACTCTAGTATTAAGGCTCCATTTCTCTAAAGAGAGCTAAGAACGAAATGAAGCCCAAACCTGACCTTATCCTCCAGGGAACATTTCCCCGGGTCAAGACAGTAAGTTAGGGATCAGGAGTTTGGATTTGAACACACTCATGCTATACAGACATACATTAGTTGGATCATTCCATCATTAACAGCTGAAACCTTTGGAAGCCTCCCACTTGCTGGGGTTTTAATTCCCAGAGCCACATTCCTGAGTTCCCTGGGCTTTCTCGACACCTCTTCCAGCCGAGGAAGGTTTCCCGGCTGTTCTGCAGTGGCCAACGTTCCCACACAGGATGACGTCCCTACAGCCACGCTATGAAGTCACAGGGAACGAATGTCAATGGACTTGCCGCACAAGTGTGCACAATAGAGCTGTGTCAACAGGCTATTGAGAAACCCCCACAACAGATGCTCAATCAAATACTCATGCGATTGTAATTTTCATGAACCAGTCTCTCTCAATAATACTCACCTCAGTAACAGTTGTAACACCACGTTCACCAGTGAACATCTCTCCTAATAAATTAAAGCTAGTTCTTGGCTGGACAAAAGAATAAAAAGTGGAATTTTCAGTCCAAAGTGAAAGAGTCACACCTTAACGGCCAAATGGGGCGATGCAAACAGTAGGCAGCACGGACACGCAGGTAGTCGCAGATACAATCACACACATTTAGGCACAGGCTCCCCAAGGAAAGGCACCAGCGTTACCAGTCGCGTTTGCAGCGTTTGTCAGGTGCCATTATGAGTGATTATGCTTATCTTGCCACGACCATCTATTTTTCCAAATTGTCTGCTATGACGATACGTAATTTAGAGCAGACCAAAACCTGCCTAGATAGCAGGTTTCAATGTTCCCATGTTGCGGGAACAGCCCTCACTAGCCTCTCCCCTGCAACCAGTGCCCCTTCTCTCTGCACCGCGCAGTGTGAAATGCACGTTAAATCCCATCCTTTCACTCCCTGACTACAGCAAGGCTCAAACACTGAGAAGATTATTTTGGTTTCTCAAACTTAATGCCCAGAAAGTCCCTGCTGCCATTACCGCCCCCCCCCACCCCAGCCCCACCGCAGACACCCGGCCACGCCCACCTCCTCAGCTCCGCCCCAGGACTCTCCTCCAGTCCCGCAGACCTGGGGCACCTCCCAGGCTGACTGGCCGGCTGTTCTGTGTCTGCCTCTGTCCTTGTACAGTGACTGCCATCAGGGCCTCATTCCCTCCATGGTGCCAGCCCCCACCACAGTCACAGCACCAGCACCAGAATGGTCACTGGGTTAGTATTTTTTAAATATATGTATAAATGAACAAATGCAGCATATTAGGGCTAGACATTTGAGTGTTTGGATGTGTGAAAGGGGCTTCCAGGCCAGCGTGCCCCTCAGAATGTGCCTGCCTCCACCCCAACCTGACCCCAGCCCCACTTGTTACCGCCCTTTCTGTTGCAAGGCTTTCACTCCTCCTGGTTCTTAGGTCTCCCGCCAGCCAGGGGTCCTTCCCCTCCACCAGGCCTCACGCCTGGCTCTGGGCTTCCTCCATCTCTCACTGTCCCCACTAGAGGGCCCTGGGCCCTCCTTTTGGGAGCTCTCTCTCTCTCTCTCTCTTTCTCTCTCTCTCTCTCTCTCTCTCTCTCTGCCAGGGAAGTTCCCTATGCCCACGGGGACTTCTGGTGATCCTTGGGCCAGTGGTCTGCGTTGTAGGTCCGCTTGGATATATTATGAGTTTAACAGAGGAATCTACACACCAACCGCCCTATGAAGGACCCCTTCCATTGCCGACAGGAAGTGGGGTATGGACAGATGGAAAAATCATTTGCCTAAACTCCTTGCAAAGTATAGCAGGTAGGACAAATATCATAGCCACATCTTGGAGATGTGTGGAAATGTAGTAATAATGTTCTATTTCTCCATAACTAAAAAATAACACATCAGACTGACCTTCCTTTACTCTTATTTAAGAAAACTTAAATTTTGCTGATTAAAGATCGCGTGGTCCTTCCCAGACTTCAGTGGTCACAGCAGCTTCCCTTTCAGCTGCCACTCCCTGCTTCTTCCAGCCCAAACAAAGCCTCTCCATGGCCTCTGCCACTATCATCCCGACATAACAGAGAGGGAAACTGAGGCTCAGAGAGGCTAAGTGACCCCCTACAAGTGATAAACCTGGGGTGAGAACAAGAAGACTCTTCTCCTGGTCAGGCATACATGTCCCTACCAGGTGTGGGTGAGGAGTCAGCACAGGCTTAGAAGGAGGCGCTCAGGATCCCAGATCCCTCAAGAAGTGAGGGTCAGCGAACTAGTTTCACTTCCGATGAGCCGTGTGATTCTGGGAAATTTCCTTTACCTCTCTGAGTTTTGTTGTTTTTTTTTTTTATCTCATCGTTAAATAGCAGCATTGGACCAGATGATGTTAGGGTCCTTTACAGACCAAAACTGGGATTTCTGTCCTAGTCTCCTACCTCTAAATAAACCATAAAACATTCTATATTTCTTCAGACATTAAAGCTGGAGGGGTCATACCAGCAGAAAGTGGAAGGGATGGGATTTGAACCCAGGCAGTCTGATTGGGAGGTCCTCGGAGAAGATGAGGTTTCTAACAACATGATGTCAACTTAGGAAGCTGGGAGTCCCTGGTTGAACCTACTGCCAGTCACTCTGGGAAGACAGCACCTTCAGCTGAAATCTCTACCCATCCAACCACCAGAAATGGGATCAGCAGGCTTGCTGCCTGTTTCCAGATTCTTAGCAAGGCAGAAGAGGATGAATAATGAACAAAATTAACATGAGGGAATCGAGGCCTTCACCACTCTCCTTTCCTCCTTAGAAGCTCATCCCATGAGATGTGTTCTGCAGTAGCGCCCAAATGCAGTTTAATTTCCAGAAGAGGGGGAAAATATAAAGCCTCTCTAAATGCAAAACACATATACATACATCCACATAGGACAATAGAAGGCACTCAAGCAAGCCCATTAGGAAGCATTAATGCATTTCTGGGATGATTGAGGTTGCTGAGCCTTTAACCTCACACCTCACAGCCTGCACAGGGCAGTGTATTGTTTAATTAAATGAATAAATGTTTTACACATGAATACATCTATTAGCGATACCACCATCTTGCTACACTGAGAACGCATTAAGTGTGGAGAAGATAAAGGATTCAGTCAGTGTAATTGAAGACATTTGGGTTTATCTGAAATGGAACTTCTGTATAAATGCCATCCACAGCAGCAAGAGCAGAAAGTGACACAACATGGTCATAGGTGGGGAACAGCTGGCCTCTCAGAACCTGGGCCCAGGCCCGTGGTATGGGAACCAGCCTTGCCTGCCACCTGGCCGGGCTCTGGGGTCTGGGTGCACCCTGCCAGTAGATGGCGCCAGAGGCTGCTCCTTTGGTCAGGACCAGCCTCTCTGCCATGGATGGGGGGTTGGGGGGAGAACCAGCAGCTCTCAGCCACAGACTAGCCATAGTGGAAAAGAACCACAGACCCAGAACCACAGCTTTCCTTCCCACTCTCCCCACTGCGTCTCCCTCAGGTCAGAGACAACACACCCTGAGTGCCACCAGCGGCCATCACCCACACCCACCACCATTCACACACTCCCCCAATCCAGCTAGCGGATTCAGTCTCTATAGGTGTGCTGAAAAGCATTCTTCACCTCTGCAGACAAATGTGTGTGTCTGTGTGTCTGTATGCAGACACGTACTTGCATACACATGCACACATTGCACAAACCACACACAGAGACACCATATACACAGGGCACATACATAATGTAGCATACCACACAATATATACACATGCACACGCATATACAATATATGCATACACCACACATGTATGCTTGTGCGCACACACCATGCACACAAACACACAAACACAATATATATATATATATGCATGAACACACCACCCATATATGACACACATACTACACGTGCATGTCCACACCCGCACGCACACCACACACACGATAAGCAGACCTCAGGCAGAGCAAATGCAAGCCCGTGCCCCCAGCTCCCTCCTGTCTCCCCCCCACTTGCGTGGCCCCCATCCCCACTCTGTGCCTCAGTCCTCACCTTGCTCACCCAGCTCTCCTCACTCAGGCCTGGATCACTGAGGTCCTGAGCTGAAGGCAAGGGCCCCTCCCCTGCTCATCGTAGCTCCCAGGAGGGCCTGCTCAACCTGCTCACTAGTCATCCCCTGCTGCTCCTCAGCGTCCACCCCAGGCCCCACCTCCTCTGCCTGTTTCTATCCAGCCGGAGCCCCTTTGCTCCCTTGGCATTGGATGCCGTGACTCCCCAGTGTCCATCTCCAGTGCACATGCCGTTCCCTAATTTAAGACTCTCACTGATCACTGCTGACACTAGCGCAGCCCAGCATCCCAGCCTCAGCACACCTACATGAGCATCCTCTCTCTAGGCCCAGCCCTTCTCTGGCCTTCCCGAGGCCTGGGCACGCACCACACAGTGCACCGGGTACCCAGTGCTCCAGAGCAGAGCCCCCCTGGACCCCTCCCAGTCACCTTTCCCCCAGCATCTCAGCTGCTTGTGTGCTCCAGCCCATCCAGGAGGCTAGTCCCAGCTGCACCCTCATAACCTCTGGGGGTTCTCCCACAGTAACCTAATCCCCGTTAGGTCCTACCACCCAGCCATCACCCACACTGGTCAAAGCCATGCCCATAGCACAGAAACTCAGTCCCATATCACACACACACACTCACATATGCACATACACACATACCACACCCACACATATGTGCAGGCACATACACGCCATCCAGTTGTGCATGCATAAACATGTATACCACACTCACACACATCTGCACACAATACACAGGCACACACACGCTATACCCACTCACATACATATACGTATACCTACTCATACACACAACATTCATACACACCCCAATCATACATACACACACCATTCACTTATTCATACACTCACACATGTGCACATGCACACCACATATACACATACAACACATCCACACACACAACACACAATCACATACCACACTTTCACACATACCCATATACAGTAACACCCCACTCATCAGATGCTCCTAGTATAAAATCCAGACCCCTCACATCCGTCCACACAACATGGGTCTTGGTGTCATTCCAGCCTCCAACCATGCTCAACCCCCACCCTTTCATTCCATTCACCGTGGGGTCCCTCCCATAACAATCTGTCTTGTCCTGTCAAAGCCTTTGTGTGTACCATAGCCTTTGCCTTTGAACATTCACTCTATGCTCATACCCAGCCTGCCCTCTCAGGTGTATTTTCCCCTAAAAGACACCTGGACATCCTGCCAGCCTCTGCTGGACCATTCTCTCCCTGTGCAGGCTGGACCCCTGGGTGTTGGCTGCTCCGGCTCTGCCCTGGTGTCCTTGCTGGGACATCTCCCAAGTGTCCCGCTTGGAACTGTCTCCTCCACAAAATGGCCCTGTTTACAACCTAACCCTAGAGCCATGGCAGGGGGTATGGCACATATGACATTCAATATGTGTTTATCAAAACAAAGAAGGAGCCCTGGCTGGTTGGCTCAGTGGTAGAGCGTCGGTCCGGCGTGCGGAGGTCCCGGGTTCGATTCCTGGCCAGGGCACACAGGAGCGTCCATCTGCTTTTCCACCCCTCCCCCTCTCCTTCCTCTCTGTCTCTCTCTTCCCCTCCCGCAGCAGAGGCTCCATTGGAGCAAAGATGGCCCGGGCGCTGGGGATGGCTCCTTGGCCTCTGCCCCAGGCGCTAGAGTGGCTCTGGTCGCGGCAGAGCGACGCCCCGGAGGGGCAGAGCATTGCCCCCTGGTGGGCAGAGCGTCGCCCCCTGGTGGGCGTGCCGGGTGGATCCTGGTTGGGCGCATGCGGGAGTCTGTCTGTCTCTCCCCGTTTCTAGCTTCAGAAAAATATAAAGAAGGAAAGATCACAATGCAAAGATCCCTTTCTAGCACAGAAAGGGTGAAAACGTTGGTCTTGATCATATTTGGGTCAGTCTGAGCTAGATATAGTCTATAGCACAGCACTGTGTGAAGAAAGAGAGAGTGTGTGGGTGGGGGGGGGGGAATGACCTAGCTACATCTGTATCTATATCTGTATCTGTGCTCACATTCTCACTGAGGAATTCTGGAAGATTTAAAAGACGTCATCAGGATTAACTAGCTCCAGGGAGAGGAGTATGTGTGAGAGATCAAATTGTAGAGGAAGACTTTCAGTTCTCATGTTTGATCACATGCAGGTATTCTGTGTTTTAAAACATGATTTGAAACAAACAAAAGAAACTGGATAAAAATTCTCTCACTTAAGCCTATATAGTCTTAATAAGGTCTATGTATTCCTTAAATACACACTTACATACATGTATCATTACAGGGCTGTGAATAATAGAAAAGGGGTGAAGATGGTAGCGATAACATAATCAGTTCACTAAACATAATTAAAAGCACATTTTTTCCAAGTCAGTTGTGCTGATTAACATTTTGTCTGCACGCAAAGAGCTCAGTTCTCTCACCCCCGTGTCCTAGCCACTCGGACACCGCAACGTCCCAGACAGTAAGGGTTCCGCTGAGAACTATTTTCAAGTTTCCTTCCTCCTGAAAGATGTTATTTAAAAACCTAATCTTTTGTAATGCTTTTACTGGTAAAGTCTCTCCCAAGATTAAGTTGTAATAAGCTAAAAAAAACTGTAAGAATAATAATTTGGGATTGTAACTCCTGAAACACCCATGGCTGCTACTATAAATATGACACAACCCAGACAGTTTTATTCAGCCCAGCAGCTGAACATGGACTATTCATAAGACCTGCTTCCACCTTGGGCCTAAAGAGAATCCATGCACCTCAGGCTGGTGAGAGACTCTACATCACCCTCAAACACGCCAACAGCCAGTTCCTGGGACCCACCTGCGCCCTTGGAAAGAGGGTGATCTTGAAGAAAACAGGACAACCTGATCAGCCTTGCTCTGTCCACAGAACCTTTGCAGGATAACTTAATTATAAACTTAAATAAATATAGTTGGAAGAATATAGATAAATTTATCATTACAAATAATTCAAAGTATAATACTGTAAGTTAAGAAGAAATGTCTGTAAGATACATCTGGACACAGAAGAGAAGTATAGGGAGAAATTCAAAGCTAGGCAGACAGAAATAAAACTCCAGGAGGGAATATTCCAGAAACCTTGAGTGCTACAAGAAAGAGCTACTTCTTCGTTATGACACCCAAGAGGGTTGGTGCCTGCAGGAGAAAATAAATAGCAGGCTACACAGGAGAGCCTGTTTGCAAAAGCTTCCGTACAGCTCTGCTATTTGGAAGGATATGTGCAAAGTGCAGCTGGTGTGGAAGAATATATATGTGTCCATATTCCATATAGCCATCCACATCTAACCAAGAGTAAGCTCCACTGACTGTAAACCTATGTCAGCTTCAATTTAGTTTTGTTAAACAAAAGACAGGAAGCATCAAATACCAGGGTATCTATCCACTCCAGGAAACAGTGAAAAGAAAAAAGAAAGCACTCTATGATGGCTAGCCTAGTTTGCACAGCCTAAAACGCAAAGACGTAAGCTGAATTGCATTACATTTATTCTACAGTCTTTACCATTACAGTGAGTAAACAGATTGCATCAGAGTCAGGACCACGCAGTCTGGGTGGCCTCTGCTATCTCAAGGCTCTGCAAAGGACTTGTGGGGGAGCTCATTCCCACACAGCTTCCAAAAATATTTCTCTGACACTGTTAGTAGCCCCCGGGGGTCACTTATTGCTGGTAAAGGATGTGCCATGGTACTCCAGGCAAAACCATTTGTTCAAATTATTGCTTAGTTTTCCCAGAGTGTTAAGGCTTTTTTTTTTTAAGTTTCATTGACATCCCCTTTATCTGGAATTTGATGCACACATAAGCTCAACTGGAATTTTTTTTTTTTCATTTTTCCGAAGCTGGAAACGGGGAGGCAGTCACACAGACTCCCGCATGCGCCCGACTGGGATCCACCCGGCATGCCCACCAGGGGGAGATGCTCTGCCCCTCTGGGGCATCGCTCTGTTGCATCCAGAGCCATTCTAGCACCTGAGGCAGAGGCCAAAGAGCCATCCTCAGTGCCCGGGCCATCTTTGCTCCAATGGAGCCTCGCTGCGGGAGGCGAAGAGAGAGACAGAGAGGAAGCAGATGGGCACTTCTCCTATGTGCCCTGGCCGGGAATCGAACCCGGGACTCCTGCACGCCAGGCCGACACTCTACCACTGAGCCAACTGGCCAGGGCCTGGAATTTTTTTAATTAGGTTTTTCTAAACTCCAGTGTCTGAAAGGATGCCATGCTATACTAAATTGACATCGCTACACAACAGAGAAGACAATCATATTAAAAGTTAAAACAAGCCCCAAAGTATATATGCTTCCTCAGATAGCGGAGTCAGAAACAGTCCATAGTCACAGTTACACATCGGAACTTTGTATACTGCTGCAAATAGAGAGCACTTTACATTATACTTCAGTGCACACAACTAGCTTTGTGATGCACAAGGAAAAGATTTTAATACACATTTTATTTTTTTTAAGGATTTTATTTATTCATTTTAGAGAAGAGGGTGGGGGAAGCAGGAAGCATCAACTCCCATTATGTGCCTTGATCGGGCAAGCCCAGGGTTTCAATCCGGGGACCTCAGCATTCCAGGTCGACACTTGATCCACTGTGCCACCACAGGGCAGGCCAGTATACCCATTTTATAGAGGAGAAAACTGAGACCAGGTGTTATGAACTCTAATAGGTATCAGAGGCATTTTCACTGTCTAAGGCATGTGGGTTTCCACATTCCAATGTGGGATTTTTTTAAACTGTGGTAAAAGAAAAAAAGCATAAAATGTGCCATCTTAACCATTTCTAAGTATACAGTGCAGTAGTGTTAACAGTATTCACAGAGTTGTCCAAGGGATCCCTAGAACGATTCCATCTTACAAAACTGAGAGTCTATACCCAGTTAAATAGCTCCCTGTGTCCCCTCCCCCAGGCCCTGGAACCCACCTTTCTACTTTTTTGCGTCTATGAATAGACTCTTCTAGGGACCTCATGTAAGTGGAATCAAACAGCATTTGTACTTTCATTTGGGGGGGAGGGGTTGTTTTTATATTGATTTTAATTTATTGTGTTTACATAGATTCCAGTGTTGCCCCAAATGTACTTTTGTGAATGGCTCATTTCACTCAGCATAATGTCTACAGATTCAGCCATGCCATAGCAGTCAGAATTTCCTTTTTTATGGCATTGTACATATGTACCACATTTTGTTTACCCATGCATCCATCAATGGGCATTTGGGTTGTTTCCAGCATCCTTGCTATTGTGAATAATGTTGCAATGCACATGAGAATGTAGGTATCTCTTCAAGATCCTGATTTCAATTCTTTTGAATATATCAATACATCAGAGGTGGGATGGCTGGATCATATGCTAACCCTATTTGTAATTTTTGGAGGAAACATCATATTGTTTTCCATAGCAGCTGCACTTGACCCTCCCACCAGCAGTGCGCAGGGCTCCAGTTTCTCCACATCCCTACCATGCCTGTTATTCTCTGGTTTTCTGAAATCAGCCATCCTCATGAGTGTGAGTTGGTATCTCTTGGGCAGATATACTTGGAGACCTAAGAAAGAGTTTTAATTTAAGGTATTGAGACCTGCAGCCCATGATTTTAAATAACATGTGAACATTTTTAATTATTGTCAAAGTGTGATCATCAACCTTACTAGGAGATGCATGCTGAAGCACTTCGAGGTGAAGGGTCAGAATCTGTGAAAATCACTTTCACCTGGTTCAGAAGGTCTAGCTGGATAGGTATGGAGAGAGATTGTGGATAGGTAGGTAGGTAGATATCAATAGATAGGTGTAGGGAGGTAGACAGGGAGGTAGGTAGATAGTGAGATAAATAGGGAGGTAGAGAGTGAACAAAGAGAAAACAACTGTGGCAAAGGCTATTGTTGAATCTAGGTGAAGGGTATCTAGGTGTTCATTGTTTATGTTTGAAACTTTTCCACACAACAGCCTGGAAAAAAGAAAACTGAAGACAGGATGTACACCCATGCACACACAGTCCTGTCACCAACAGATGCTCAGCCTGACCAGCTGGTGCAGAGGCGCGTGGCTGCTCTCCGCCTCCTCTGCCCCTGCTGGCTGGCTCTGTTGAGCCTGGAAAGGTGACAGGGGTGAGAGAGAAGCCAGGCCCAGTGACAAGTGCCACCTGCAGCCCCCAGAGCTCTGTGCCCCAATTCACTGCACTCTCAGGCGTCACAGGGGCTCCTCTGAGGTGAGTGTGGGCACCTCTGCCCTGTGGTTCCCAGAAGAAGCTTCACAGGGTTTTCTTTCTGTTACATTTTCCCTTTCTTCCTCCTGATGCCCTTAATCTTCTAACAATGATGTGAAATGCGCCTCGGTCTCCTCCTCCCCTCCTCCGGGCCCTCTGTGGTTGTCCTCCCTGCCCAGCAGACAGACTGGCACCTGAGCTCAGGTGTCGCCAGCCTCTCGCAGGTGTCTGCGGCATTGCATAAGCCCTTGTAATTTTTTTTTAACAGTGACTCTGTTAATTACATGTCCATTAATCTTCAGATGTATCGTTAAACTTATCTTAGTTGTGTTCAAAGATATTTGAAGATTTTCTTCTAAAAAAGGCAAGAAAAAATATCTTTAGAGGTACTTTTGTACCTCGGGAACACATATTCTTAACTGGGTGACAATTCATTGTCTCGACACTTTTCATTTACACTGTGAGACAAAGGACACAAAATAGAATAGGGCAGTAAGCTTTGTCGCTTAGTTTTGTCTGGTGAGGAGGCCGAGTCTGAGAAGAGAACAGAAGCACACGACAGCCTCTGCACAGACTCTGCCATGTCTTCTAGCCTCTCATCGCTAGATGGCAGTGACCCTCTCAAATTCCTAGTCAGTGAGCCACCACGGTACAACCCAGACAGGCCGTTTCCTGTTTCCAGCAGTTTTCCTTTAAAATAACAACAAACAAACAAAAAATACCTAGTGGTTCATTTTGTCCCGACTTCTTAGAGCCTGTCCACCAGGCTGCGCAGCCATAGACACGAAGCAACTAAGTTGAAGACCCTGGATCCAGAGGACACTTGGAGAAGGATGTTAGTCTCCTCTGTACTGTGCTCGAGATTGCTATAACATCTACCTAACAAAAGAAATGTATTATTTCAAACCATTTTCCAGCTAAACACAGTTAAGCAAGCCAAATCTAATACTGCAGTACCTCACTTTGAGAGGTACTAGGCCCTGAGGTCAGGAAGATTCCAGGCTAATTTTATAATAGATGTGGCCAATGTGTCAGGCGCGCGCACACACACACACACACACACACACACAACACACACCATCTCCCTCTTTCCCTAAAGTATTCATGAGTTATTTCACCAAGGAGTAAAAGGAGAAAACAAAAAACATAAGACTTTTTTTTTTATTGTTCCCTCTAATTTTTGGTCAGTTGCTTATACATTGACTTTTTCTTTTTCAATAGAATTCACACGATTTGAAAATCTTAGTTACTCGTGCCATGTCTGTGGACATGATAAGTAAAGTTGAACTATAAAATATAAATGATTTTTATAGTTGGTAAATTAGAATACTCTGTAAATAATACGAATCTTTGAAAATAATCTGTATGTCTCTTTTAAAATCAACGAGTCCACAGTTGTCTGATTTGTCAGCAATGCAGGGTGGCTTTAGAGAAGTAAGGGTGATCAGCATGTCCTTTTAACATCCTCTTTGTTCCAGTCAGCCCTCTTCCCCATTCTAGCCTTCCCTTACCCAGAATCCTCATGCGAACCATTGACTGTGAGGGGTCTTTACTTGGGAGATTAAGAAAAGGTCTGTTCACTTCTGCTTTCTCCACTAAGACAAACTGTGAGCCAGCCAACAAGTGAACAGATAGGTACTGATTGATGTCTGCTCCTCTCCCAGGAGTGTACCTATCTCCCCAGACCCGTACACTGAGGGGCAGGACTTAGGCCATGAGGTCCACATACCGGGAAAACAGGTAAAAAGCCTTTCTTGATCCTGCCTCTCTCTCTTTGCTCCCAGGACCTTCCCAGGTAAACTTGCACCAGGGAGTCAACCAGCCTGATGCTTCGACCTGGGGGCAGCCCTGCCAGTGCTGTGTCAATGGTGAATCAGAACAAGGTGGTGGTGGTGGTGGGGGGGGACAATGATACCTTCTTGCACCCCAAACTCTGAGATTCTGTGATTTCACAGATACTCAACATTAAGAGTGCTAAGATGGGCCCTGGCCGGTTGGCTCAGCGGTAGAGCGTCGGCCTGGCGTGCGGGGGACCCGGGTTCTATTCCCAGCCAGGGCACATAGGAGAAGCGCCCATTTGCTTCTCCACCCCGACCCCCCCCCCTTCCTCTCTGTCTCTCTCTTCCCCTCCCGCTGCCAAGGCTCCATTGGAGCAAAGATGGCCCAGGCGCTGGGGATGGCTCCTTGGCCTCTGCCCCAGGCGCTAGAGTGGCTCTGGTCCCGGCAGAGCGACGCCCTGGAGGGACAGAGCATCGCCCCCTGGTGGGAAGAGCGTTGCCCCTGGTGGGCGTGCCGGGTGGATCCCGGTCGGGCGCATGCGGGAGTCTGTCTGACTATCTCTCCCCGTTTCCAGCTTCAGAAAAAAAAAAAAAAAAAAAAAAAGAGTGCTAAGATGAGTACCTGTTTCCAAAAAGACCCCACATTTAAAAGCCACGTGTGATTGTTGGATCCCAGGTGCTAGAGTCAAATACAGGAACCAGAATATTCCCAAGAGCTGTGATTCATACAAACACATAGGCCCTGCACTGAACTGGAATAAATGGCACAAAGTCAGGACTAGAGTTAAGAAGTATTTAGTAAAATGAAGGTTTGAACCACAGTGATATTCAGTTAGTACCAAAGTAGCTAACATATTTTTAAGCCTGCTTTTTATTTTAGTTTGATAAAAATACACTTCTAAAAATCATTCAAATGTTCCCATTAGTGATCATCTACACACAGAAACTGATTATTTTAATGGAGCTACACTTTTACAGGGAACTATCTTTAGAGTCTCTGTCAACGTGATTAGAGCCTCTCCACTGCTTCCTGGCACCCGGATCACCGAGGACGTGCCAATTACCGAATCAAGTGCTAAAGACAGAGACTGGAATTCTGCAAGCTAACATGTTCCCTAAGTGGCCGTTCTGCCCTGGTCTGGATCACATGCTCCCAGCCAGCCACCGGTGGAGAATGCTTAACCAGTTGCTTCATGAGGCCATACCCAGGAGAAACTCAAGTAGCTCAGACCTACCAAGAGGACACAGCTAGCTGCTCCTAGACCCCTGCCCAGCATCGCCTCCTCAGGGACAGCCTCTGGGTCATGGGACCCCCTTCCCCTGCTTTATGCCTGCATTTCCCAGAGCAGACATCAACCTCTGTCATATTTGAGTTTCTAGCAGACACTTTGTCCAGTAGATCCCATAAATGCTTGTAGGTGGAAGACAGGGATGGAGTCCCTTCTGCCATTTGGGGTTTGATTGCTGACTCTAAAAAGGTAGTAAAAATCACACCTACACATGTTCAAGATGCAAGGCTATATATATTGTTAGCCCAGCATGCAGTATTCTAAATGGACTCAGGTGCACATGCAATTAGGGACATAGGCTTTACAGTGAAAAGGAAAGAGCTAGGGCTTTGACAGTTCTGCGTTCCATCTTGACTAACTCACCAGCGGTCAGGCCTTGGTTACATGGCCTTATGTCACTGCAAGTTCCTATATTGGCAAAATAAAAATATTTACCTGGCGGGTAAATGTGAAAAGTAGTAAGAAAGTGGAGTATGGGCTTTATAACCCTAGCTCCCAAAGTCTTCAGGTCAAAATCCTAGTATTGTTGACCTATACTTGATTATAAAAATGAAAAGTCTAGAAAACATGCCCTATTCATTACTAGCGAATGGTACTCATTTAATAAGTATGTACTGAGTCCCTAGTATGTTCTAAGTATGGTACTGCTCACTGGGGAAGACCCCCTTCCTGCCCTGGTGGAGGTGATAGCCAGATTACCAGCAGATTGCAGACCTTTCCAGGAGAACTGCCAACAGTATGAAGTGAAGGGAAATCTAAGAAGACCTTGTTGTGAGTATCTAGATCAGTGGTAGTCAACCTGGTCCCTACCGCCCACTAGTGGGCGTTCTAGCTTTCATGGTGGGCTGTAGTGGAACTAACAAAGTATAAATAAAAAGATAAATTTAACTATAGTAAGTTGTTTTATAAAGATTTCTTCTGCCAAACTTAGCGAAAATCTGACATAAAGTACTTGGTAAGTAATTATTATTATATGCTTTAACTTGCTGTAACTCTATTTTATAAATTTTATAAAGTAAAGTTACTTCCCTACTTTATATATCACCAGTACTGTGGAACCGGTGGGCGGTTAGAAAATCTTACTACTAACAGAGATACAAAAGTGGGCGGTAGGTATAGAAAGGTTGACTACCCCTGATCTAGATTAAATATAGCAGTTGCTATACCATCCAGGACATCCCTCACAAAAGAACACTCTACCTAAGCAGCAGTCCCTGCACAGAAGTTTCATATGCTGGATGTTCAAGGCAGAGTGGCAAATTAAGTCACTATTTAGGAGCCATTAAGCCAAGAGATAACAGTGTAATTAACATCAGATTTCATTATTATTGCAAGGATACTTGTGACTTTACTCAGAGTTAATTTGCTGTCTTTACTAATATAAATAACCCAAAGATACTAATCCAGGGTCTCTGTAGATTATGTACATGTTATTTAAAAGAAACCCATTAGAGAAAGCGTAACACATATTTTTATGGAATTACAATCTCCACCTTGTTACCGTTCACGGAAGAGTTATGAGCTCCCCGGGAGCATGTACAACCGTGGAATTAACACCACACATCAGTGGAGAATGTTCCTGATACTGACTTTGATTTATAGCCCACCTCTCTGGTAAAGGGTATGCTTCTCGGTGCACAGTAAGCAATTACAAGCTTCCTAGGAAGTTATTGGCTGCGTTTTCTGGGAAGAGAAAAAAAATGAAGAGTCCTTTCTGCCCCCTGAAATCAGGTTAGTTGCGGGGTAGACAAATGGGACATTAACTAAGATTTCAACTGTGGGCCTTTCATTCATGAGCTTGGGGGACAATTTCACTTTGTTCATTATCTGGTGAAATCCATTACTGATCTGTAAGTCACACACGGTCAGACTTCTGCACCTCAACCCTCCTCTTATGGGGATAAGAGAAAATGACAGTACATATAAGCAGACTCAGGGCACCTGCCCAGAAAATTCCCCTGCCTTTGGTTATTGTCCAAGACAGAAATGGTTTCTAGTGGAGAAAGGATCCCTCCTATGAAATCCCTCCCTCGCTGCCTTGCAGGATCCCCTTGAGGCCAGCTTCATTTACAAGTGCTACAGATCTGCACAAGTGGCCTCGCCCGAACTATGGTTACAGTTGGATAATCTTTGAGCACAGTCTGACAAAACATACCCATACAGTTCTATATTTTGCATCTTGTAACACCCTATTGACAGGGAATTAAATTATTACCCTGTTTCTTGCACATGGTTCAAGAACTGATACCTTTTCTTCCATAATCTCCCCTCAGTCTAGTTCACTGAGCCGGCACTCGGCGCCCTTCGGCATTGCTGATAGAGAACGGTATTCTGGAAATTGATGAAAAAAATGAATGTGTCCTTCAAAGTTGACGCTGTCTAGAGATAATAAAATGACAGTGATGGCAGGGAAGAAGCTGGACATAAAAGAGTGCATCCTCTATGTGGGAGAGTTCAGGGCCACTGGGAAGGCAGAGACAAGGGTCAGGATCACAGATTGTGACTGCCTCTCTGTGGGAGTCCCACAAACATAACTGCACCTTTAAAAACCTAAGAACATTTCAAAGAGACAGGAATTTTAGTATTTAACTGCATATCTGATAAGTGTGTCTGTTTCAAACCATGTGAAAGCATTTGAAAGTTTTTGTATGACATGATCTTTACAAATCAAAACGTTAGTGTCTTTCTATAAATATCTGCCCTACCATAATCTATACAGGAGAAACTTTGAGTTGATAGTGTAGCTAGTTGTAAACTAATTTGATTATTATGATGGGGAGGAGAAGGAAAGTGAAACTCACATTTATTGAGTACACATTCTGTCCGGCACTGTGCTAGATGTGTGAAATCCATACCTTCTCTTAGGGTCTGGTTCGGCCTAAATACATTTCTCTACATACAGTTTTGTTTTGTTTGTTTTTTTATAAATAAATTTTTATTAATTTTAATGGGGTGACATCAATAAATCAGGGTACATATATTCAAAGAAAACATGTCCAGGTTATCTTGTCATTCAATTCTGTTGCATACCCATCACCCAAAGTCAGATTGTCCTCGTCACCTTCTATCTAGTTTTCTTTGTGCCCCTCCCCCTCCCCTTCTCTGTCCTTCCCTCCCCCCGCCTCCCATAACCACCACACTCTTGTCCATGTCTCTTAGTCTCATTTTTATGTCCCACCAATGTATGGAATCCTGCAGTTCTTGATTTTTCCTGATTTACTTATTTCACTCCGTGTAATGTTATATAGATCCCACCATTTTGTTGTAAGTAATCCGATGTCATCATTTCTTATGGCTAAATGGTGTATATGTGCCACATCTTCTTTATCCAGTCTTCTATTTTTTTTTTTACAGTGATTAAAGCCTTTAAGCAAACTCTTGGCCAATACAGCAAGAATTCATAAAAGAGTAGTGTCCTTAACATGTTCACCAAGTCCAAGTTGGCCCCAACACCAAGCCAAATCCCTGAAAAATGCATCCCAACCCCAGTTCAGTCTGTTAGGGCTGTCACAAGGAGCAGGAGTCCAGGAAACGTCCACATCCAGGAAAAGTCCGCATGGCACTGGAATTGTTGTCACCATTCTATGACCGCTGCTTCTAGCTGGTAATGATTCAGGTAGACTGGAAAAGCCATCTGCAGCATGTGTGGAGATGGAACTTCTGTTCTCCTCTGCCTGGAGAGATGAGACCAGGTTGCTTTTTCCTGGAGCCCTGTGACTGTGGCCTGGTAAAGAGAACCTTGGGATACACTAAGCTGGGTGGCAAAGGTAGATTCATAATAGAAGTTTGCAAAAGGGGGAAAGAGAGCTCTAAATTAGGAGTAGGTCCCAGCCTGAAATATGAGTGGGGCATTGAGGTAGGAGGAATAAAGGAAACACTATATATTAAACAAAGCAGCAGAAAATAGGAGTATCAACACCCACAACAGAGATCCTCAAGGGAAGAATTACAAACCTGACTATTCGGGCAAGACATAGTTAAGTGGCCCTTGTGCAAATGAGATCAGTTTACCCGCTTCTTGGAAGAAATACCCTAGGCTCATCCACAGTGTCGTAGATGGGGCTGATGGCCCTGGGCACCTTCAGCCTTCAGTGGCAAACCCCAGCTTTCTGGGCAAGGTTAGGTCATAGGTGGCTGGAGTGGGGCTGGAAGAGACTGAACCCTCCCTTAGAGGAGCGAGGGGGAAGCCTACCTTCCAGTGTCCCTGTTTCCTCACAGCAGAGGCATGTAAGTCTGGCAGGCTTTAACTCAATGACCTTCCTTTCCACTATTGAAGCAGGACCTAGATGGCATCCTATGAGACCCCTTTGGGGCGTTTAAACCTTTAAGGGCATATCCTAAAAGCTGGTAGTTCCCCTGATCTCTATTGGGCTTTTTCTGCCTCTTGGTATCTTAAAAGCCATGCTCAGAAGATCTCGCTGAGGGGTTTGAGGATTCCCATTCGCCTATATAAATCTTTTCCATATATCTGGAGCTATTTGGAAAAAGACAAAACAGTGTTATTAGCTAAATTAAATAAAGAAGGTAGTAGTTTGCAGGAGAAAAAGATTTGGCGTCTCCTGTTCATCAGCCTTCAAAAGAAATTTAAATTTTTTTAAAGTAAAAAGCATGATATGGTAGACCCATAGGAGTTCCAGGATATGACTGCCCCCTTTTAAAGTTTTTTAAATTGACCTTAAAATATTTGCTGGGTACACTTTAATACCTTGACTTTAAAGATTGTAAGAAATACACATAATTCGAAAGGTTTGACAAAATACAGTAAATGCTTTGTTTTGTTTTGGAGAGGATGTTTTTTACTGAAGTATAATTGACATACAATGAGCTATACATATTTAAAGTGAGAATATGATAAGTTCTGAGTTATTAATATACACCCGTAAAGCCATCACCACAATCAAGATAGTGAACATACCCATCACCTCCAAAATTTCCTCCTGTTTCTCTATAATCCTTCCCTCACCCTTCCCAACCCACTCTGGCCCACAGTTCTACCCCTGTCATTGTAGATTAGCTTGCATTTTCCAGAATTCCACATATATGAAATCATAAAGGATGTACTCTTTCCTCTGGCTTTATTCACTCAGCGTTATTCTTCTGCGATTCATCCAAGTTGTTGGGTATAGCAAGTTTCTTCCTGTCCATTGCTGAGTAGTGTTTCACTGCATGAATGATACAATTTGTTTAGCTGGTAAGCTGTTGAAGAACATTTGTGTTGTTTCCATTTTTTTGGTTATTATGAATGCTGCAAGCATTCATGTCCAAGTCTTTGGATATGTGATTATTTTTGTCCTTCGGAGTGAATTGGCTAAATAAGTATATGTTTAACCTTTTGAGCTACCAGTTTGCCCTCTGCTTATCTTCTTTGAGTTCTTTTATAGTCTGGATACAAGTTCTTTATCAGATATGTGTTTTTAAGGTTGTGACTTGACTTTTCATTCTCTAAAAGACATCTTTTGAAAAACAGAATCTCTTCATTTTAATGAAGCCAAGTTTTTCAAAATTTTTTTATTATTGTTTTTGATATGTCTAAGAAACCTTTGTATAACCCAAGATCATGAAGACTTTATCTAATGTTTTTTTCCTTGAAGTTTTATAATTTCAGGTTTTACATTTAGATATATAATCTATTTGGAGTTTATCTTTGTGGTGTGAAATACAAATTGACATCCCCTTTTTGCATATAGATATGCAATTTTTCTTGCACTGAACTTTCAGAAACAATCCTTTCTCCACTGAATCACCTTTGCATCTTTGTTGAAAATTAAGTAATATATGTGTAGGTCTATTTCTGCACTCCCTACCTGGTTCTATTGATTTATTTAACTACCTATATACCCAAACCACACTGCTTTGATCACTATCATTTTGTAATTAACCTTGAAATCAGGTAGTGCTAGTCCTCCAAATTTGTTTCTCTTTCTCAAAGTTGTTTTGGCAATTCTGGGTACTTTATAAATGCAAATTTTTAGAATTATCTTGTTAATGCCTTTTTTAAAAGGCTTCTCAAATTTTGGTTGTTGTCATAAGGAATTGTCAGATTAATTTGGAGAAACTTGACATATTAAATCTTCTGACTCATGAATGTGGCAAATTTTTTATATTATTTAGGTCTTTAATTTCTCTCAGCAATATTTTATAGTTTTCAGTAATCAAGTTTTTCACATATTTTGTTAGATTTATCCCTAAATATTTTCTATTATTTGATGCTATTGCACATAGTAATTTTTGTTTCAATTTCTGTAATTACTATTCATAAATTCAAAATATTTTTGCATATTGATCTTGTATCCTATAATCTTGCTAAACTCACTGATTAGTCTAATAGATATTTTTATAGCTTCCATTAAAATCTGATTGAGGCTGAGCGGCTCAGTAGATAAAGATCCTGGTGCACTGAGGTAGAGGGTTCTATCCCCAGTCAGGGCACCTACGAGAAGCAATCAATAATATACAACTAAATGGATCAACTAAGTGGAACGAGTTAACACTTCTCTCTCTGTCTCTCCTATCCCTTTCTCTCTCTCTCACTAATCAATAAAAAATTTTTAAATATCTGATTGAAAAAAGCCAAACTAAAAGTAGTATTATTTCATTTATGTAAAACCCTAGGAAATATAATCTATTGAGACAGAGCATTAGCCAAGGAAGGGAAATGGGAAAAGAGGTTATAAAAGAGAACCAGAAAACTTTTAGGGGTGATGGACAAATTAATTCTTTTCATTGTGATGATGATTTCTTATTTATATGCAAGTGTCAAAACCTTATCACATTATACACTTAAAAAATTTTTTTTTCTTAAGTGAGAGGCAGGGAGGCAGAGATAGACTCTCACATGTGCCCTGTCCGGATCTACCTGGCCAACCCCTGCCTGGCCATGCTCTGCTCATCTGGGGCTGCTGCTCCAATTGTTCAGCAACCCTGCTATTTTAGCATCTGAGGCGAGGCCTTGGAGCCGTCCTCAGCACCCGGGGCCAACTTGCTTGAACCATTTGAGCCATGGCTGTGGAAGGGGAAGAGAGAGAGAAAAGGAGAAGGGTGAAGGGTGGAGAAGCAGATGGTCACTTCTCCTGTGTGCCCTGTCTGGGAGTCAAACCCGGGACTTCCACATGCCAGGCCAACGCTCTACCGCTGAGCCAACTGGCCAGAGCATACACTTTAAAATTATTATGTATTAGCCCTGGCCGATTGGCTCAGTGGATAGAGTGTCCCCCTGGTGTGTATACATACCGGGTTTGATCCCCAGTCAGGGCACACATGAGAAGCAACCATCTGCTTCTTTTCCTTTCCTTTCCCATCTCTCTCTCTTCCCCTCCCACAGCCAGTAGCTCAGTTGTTCCAAGCATCAGCCTCAGGCACTGAGGATAGCTCGGTTGATCTGAGCATCAGCCCCAGATGGGGGTTGCCAGGTGGATTTCTGTCAGGGCGCATGTGGGAGTCTGTCTCTCTATCTCCCCTCCTCGCACTTAAAAAAAAATATTATGTATCAAATAAGCCTCAAAATACTGTTTAAATTCTTTTCAGGAAATTAGAATTAAAATTTCTACTGATCTGAATATGCAAAGCCAGGAAGGAGGAAAGCAAAGGCCCACCAAGACCATTGTCTTCCTTAGGGTTCAAGAGGAGGGACTGTGAAGACTGTTAAACCCTAAAATCTATGCTGTCGAGATTGTGAAGCTAGTTGGTGGATCTGTAAGTACTTAAAGACTTGATGCACAGAATATAGAGGTTGGAATCAACCCACATACAGACATTCTCTTCCTGGAATTTCTATCCCATAATTATGAGTGGCTTAAATCATGACACAGAAGACATGCTTTAAGAAATTTATAGATAATTTCCCATAATTATGATTGATTGCTAAAATTCTGGGTGCAAAACTATGATTCAAAATAATTTTAATACACAAGGATGATAATCCAAAATGAAGATTGAATTCATTAGGAATAAACATAAAATACTGATGTTATGTTTTAAAAACCTACTCTATAAGGTCAGCATGGGTAACATTTTGCTTCATAGTAGTTCTTATCAAAGAGACCTAGTAGGGCCAGCTGACCAAAACCCAAACATAAGTAAAAAATATGAGAACTAAAGGGTGTTGCGGGTTATGTTCATAGAGGCATAGAGTCTACATCATGGTGACAATTAAGCCCTCTCTCCTTTACCACATTGGGAACAGTGTATCCAGCCAAGTTCTGTATTTTAGGAGAAACAGGAACAAGAGGGAGACATCTGAAAGTGGGTTACTGTTGAAACCATCTCAATAAATTATATAGACAAGAATGGAAGAAGCTCCACGTGTTTAACATGGAAAGAGGGGGGGCTCAGGACATCTGGCAGCGGCTGCAGATCCATGTGCTCATAGCGTGAGAGCCAACTGGGTCTGTGCAAATCAGAGCGCAGCAGAAAAGCCAACAGGTGAGAGATAGGGAAGAAGAAAAGCACTAGAGAGGCCAGGAAAGCCTCACAGAACAGTGAGTGCCTCATCCCTGGCAGCATCCCCAATCGTTGCCCGTCGGTATTACAGGGAGGATTGCGTTATTGGGTGAGAAGTGCACAGAGCACCTTCTAAGCAGCCATCCAACTCTGAGAGTCCATGACATAGAGAGCTCAGCAGGAAAAGACAACTATGATTATCTTGGTTTTCTGATATTATTGGTCTTAAAGGATTTACCTCAGAGTCTATAGTCACAGTTTTCATCTCACTAGATGCCTTATACCCTCTGCTCCACAAACAGCTTTGCCTCATTTATTGGCTTTTCCAGAACAGCAGATGTGACTCACCAAGTGGATAATAAGGTGTTCTTCTGGGTTTTACGTAGAAATCTGAATTTAGGGACACTGTTTTCCTCACTGGAGGCTGAGAGTTGATGCAGGAAGAATGAGGTCTCAGAGAACCAAGAATAGGGGTGAGACCTACATAGAACGAGTGCCAGCCATGTGCCAGCAGTGTGGCCTCTTGGAAAGTCAGCTTCATCCCTATCTGCCTCCCGAGCAAACAGCTGCCCATCATTTAAACCACAATGACACACACAGCTGTTGGGCAGTTGTGCCCAAATTCAAATCCCCATCTAAAACCACTGCCGGGGCCTTGTCCCTGTACCTGTTTGCCATGGATAAAGGAAGCCTTTGCTAAAGGCTTTATAAGAGGCCCAGTATGGCACGGTGGGTAAATGAACACAAGCTTGGATACATAGTCCCAGGGCTAGAAATGTTCTGGTTCACCTTTGAATTCCTGGGGCCCCGTACAGGATGTGATACAAATAGTTCCTTACAAATTATTTGTTAGCTATGTGTGCAAGAAGTATTTGTTCAGCACACATTTGAGAACCAATAGTGCCCAATGCATTACAGGGAATGCAAAATAAGACAAGACCCTTTCCTTTCAGAATTTATAAATAGGAGGTTGAACATCAGAGAAAAGTCTCTATGGCAATAGAAGGGAAAATAGAGCGCTTCATAAGAAGTCTCTGTTCAAAATGTTCATAAGAAATCTCTGAAATAATTCTGTGGCCTAATGATGATACCAACACTACTATACTGAGCATTACTACGGTCTGGGCCCAAAGCACTCTATATATGTTGTAGTTCTGTCTCCTGATTTTGACTTGATATTTAACCACGTACATTGTCAGTATTAGACTTAGAAGCTGGCTTGTCCAACCTCCCATTGAATAAAAACTGTCTTTTTTATAAAACGTCCAGCAACCAATTGTTAAAAACATCTCCCATCTCTGCTAAAAACATCCCCAGGACTCAGCAATGGGCCAGAGGAAGACATCTTGCAAAATCTAACCACAGTCTTCACACGGAGAAAGATGCCACAGTCTCGTGCAAAATCCTGATTAGATCATGGTACCAAGTGCACTGCTCGGCATTAAGAAGGGAAGAGAAAGCAGCTGTGAGGCTGGACACACTTGCTTTAACCCACAGGCCCCACCGGTGTTCTCCTGCAAGCCCCTAGTTCCGAACCTGGCGCCATGTCCCATTCACAGCAGCTCTAGAGAGATTTGCTCAGTGAAACTCAGGCAGCACCAGTTGGGAAAGGACCCATGACTGAGATGAGAAATTGTTTCTTTCAGATTCTGTCCTAGAACATTTCCCTGGGAAAGTCCAGTCCCAAATCCTCAAGGTCAGAATCCTACAGTTCTCAGCTACTGTACAAGGCAATTGATGTCAGCCTTTGAAGAAACTACTGCACATTTTAAAGATCCAAGAGAGGGTAACAGATTGGAAAAATGGCTCCTTGGCTATTGAATGCACAATTATTGCTGAGACATAAAACATTCTGGAACAGAAGCCCAGAGAGAACAAAGACTGAGTGTGTGATGTTGGTTTTTATGCCAGAAAATACAGACTCCAAGTGACTTCTGGATCTATTGCTGGGTGTCTGCTGGCAGAAACCTTTGTTGTTTCTAATACAACAATAGGAAGAGTCCTTTCTGTTTGCACACGGGTGAGTTCACATCAGGGATGGAGGCAGAATGCACAAAAGAAGTCTTCTGTCATTTCTAGACAAATGACTCGGATATTACCCGCGCCTGTATAGTTGACACACAGGGAAATTAAATTAGTTCTTCTGGGCCATAGAGAGCCATCCAACTCTTTCAGATCCAATTCCTAGATTAACGGAGAATAAAAGGGCTGAGTAGAAGCCTGTGAATACATTCACTCCTCTGCTAACAAAGAGGCTTCTTCTCAAAATTGTTAAGGGTGCCAGCTCTGGGGTCCACCTCCTGCCAATTTGGTGCAAACGCCTGACCCCACTTTCAGGGCAGTTTATCCACCTACTCTCAACCCCACTCCCCTTTTCTCACCTAGATTCTGGCTCCAGCTGAACTGAAGAAATAATAAAAATAACAAAGGGCCACTTTTTTAATACATCCTATCAGGCACGATACATGGTATGTGTGTATGTGTGTTCATGTATATGTTTGTATGCATTTGTATGTTTGCACGCGCGCACACGTGTGTGTGTGTGTGTGTGTGTGTGTGTGTGTGTGTGTGTGTGTGTGTGTGTGTGTGTAGATTTTGAAGAGCAGTTTTTGGTTGGAGAAAGGAAAGTTACCGAAGGAATAAGGACATCCACAAAGGATGTCCTGGCTGAATAGCTCAGTTGGTTAGAAAGTTGCCCTACAATGCAAAGGTTGCAGGTTTGACCACCAGTCAGGGCACACACAGGAACAGATCAATGTTTCTGTCTCTCTCTCCCTTCCTCACTCTCTAAAATCAATAAACACTTTTTTTAAAAAAAAAAAAAAAAAGACCTTCACAAAGGAGATGTCCTGTACAGGAAGGGCAGGCTTGAGCCACAGAGCCACATTTTCCATAGGAGCAGCTCCGGACTCAATTGCTCTACCTGGTTGAGTCCATTTACTGGTAATTACATCTCTTCTTCCATCTCTCTCTCTCTTTGCAAGTAATATCATATCCCAGTTAACATATGATATAACACATGATCTACATATATGGTCCAGAATAATGCAAATACTACATAAGTATGCCAGCTTTGCCAGGCCAGGATCACACAAAGATTCCCAACTATTTTCTCAGGTTATCCAAAAACAGCCTCTTCTTTAAAAGCCAGACACCAAATGCACGCTTCACACCAAGCCTAAGAGCAAGAACACCTTCCCATGTCATTTGCATGTGATAAGCTCAGTATTTGCAGTAGTCACAACACATCCAGACTCCTGAGAAGCCTCGTCTACTCTTGAAATAGTCTACCAAACCCAAACTGTCCCAGAACATCCACTGTGTGCAAGAGCACGCAGAGGTGACACCAATAAGACATCAGCTCATGGAAATGGTTGGGAGAATAAGTACATGGTCATCTCCGTAACAGAGATAAATATAATGCATCCTATGACTGCACATGTGTGTTGTTAAGGGGGTGAAATAGTTCAAAGTTTCCACTTGGGGCTAGGGGTACGTAGCAGTGGGCTGGGAGAGTCAAGTACTGGTGGGGCTCGGGCCAGGGGCCAAGGAGGCCAGGAGCCCTGACCGGGAAGGAAGGAGGAGGTCAGGATAAGAAAAACAATGCCCACACACTGGCACAGGAGAGCCTGCTGGGGACACAGTGTCACAGGTCACACACAGTGCAGCCTCACAACTATGAAAGAGTAACTCCCTGGGACAGAAGGACACACGACTTCTAGGCCCTCCCACTCACCGGGCCCAGGAATCACACAGTTCCTCAAATTGTCTTAGGCATCGATTAAACTCGAAGTACCTATGTACCACAGCTTTTTAATCCACTCGTCCACTGACAGACACTTGGGCTGTTTCCAGATCTTCGCTATTGTAAACAATGCTGCCATAAACATGAGGGTGCATTTCTTTTTTTGAATCAGTGATATGGTGTTCTTGGGATATATTCCTAAAAGTGGGATAGCTGGGTCAAAAGGCAGATCCATTTTTAATTTTTTGAGGATTCTCCATACTGTTTTCCACAGTGGCTGCACCAGTCTGCATTCCCACCAGCAGTGCAGGATGGAATACTATGGGGCCATGAAAAAGAAGGAAATCTTACCTTTTGTGACAACATGGATGGAAACTATTATGTTAAATGAAATAAGCCAGGCAGAGAAAGAAAAATACCATATGACCTCACTCATTTGAGGAATTCAGTGAACAATGAGAACTGAGGAACGGAATTGAGACAGAGGAGGGATCAAAGGGACCAGAGGGAAAGAGGACAGAGGAAAAGGGGGTGATAGGAGGGGATAAACCTGAAGGGAAGGGGGGAGGGTGCTCTGGGGAGGGGGTCAAGGGAGATGTGGAGGGGAATATGGGGGAGGGGGGATGCATTCGGGGAGACACTAGAATCTATATAAACACAATTAAATAAAATTTAAAAAAATACTCAAAAGTACCATCTCAAGTTCTAAAAGGGATACAAAAGAAAGTATAAATATAAAGGACACCCTCATTTTCCGCAAAAGATTTATCATTTAATTTGAGGAGAGAACAAGCAAGCACCCTGTGTCACCGTGCAGACCAAAATAACCGTGGCTGCTGATGAGAGCTTCGGGCCTGCATCCGAGTGCTGCAAGTTCGTGTTCAGTGAGCAGACAGGAGCGGGGAGAGGCGGTTAGAATGGTCCTGTGGCTACCAGAACAGTGGGTCAGGGCACCAGGCACCCGCTGAGCAGAGGGTCCCCTAGAGCAGGAGACCCCTCACCTCGGGTCCCACCTGGCATCAGCCGTGCTCACACCCCACTGGGGAAGGGCTGTGCTGGTCCTGTCCTGTAATGAAGTCCACGCCTGGTAGCAATTCTCCCATAGTTTGGAATCTCTCATGAGTCAATATAAGCTTCAGTTTCTGAGATAGAAATGGGAATACAGTTAGGCATAAGGACTCACCAAATGGCTCTGCCGTCAACTCCAGCAGCTAGAAGCAGGTGAGGTGGAAGGACTGGAGTGTCGCTGATGGCCTTCTCACTGTATCCCTGCAAGTGCATGTTCTGTCTGTGGCCTCCTACCTGGCTGTGCCAGGGCCCAACTTGGAGAGGCTGCGTGGATGGCAGTTCGCTCCTGGCCTCGACATGAGCTGGGTGTGTGGCCCTAAACTTGTCACATCATTTCACTGGGCCTCCATTTACCCCTCAGCCAAATGGGGCTTGCACTCCTGCTCTGAAGTAGAGAGACCTTGCAAGATGGCCAACCCCACATGAACAGCGCGCTGCTGCACCCAGCATCACCGCCTCAGAGGCTGTCTCCCTTTCCTTGCCCCTGTGCTGTTCAGTCTCCCTGCCAGGGTGACACTGGTTAACAGAATTAGACAGGTTCCAGGTGCCCTATTCTACAATACACATGCCTGTACATGGTGTATTCTCTTGTTACCTCTTTTGAATGTCCTAATCAGCTGTATGTTATAATGATTATGATAAATAACAATAATAACTTCCATTTATCAAGTGCTTGCTGTGTTCTAGGAACGGAGCCATATGACTTATTCATCACATATAACATTAATAACTTTCAATAAAGCATTATCTTTAGTTTGTGAGTTGCAATACTAAAGTTAAGCAAGGCTGAATGTTTCCCACACAGCTGCACTTATAGTGAATGGAAAAAACCTGGCTTTTTAGCCAATGTTTCTCTGGATACAAAGTCTGTTCCTTTACTAGATATACCTCTCCTAGGTATGTGTACCTGTAAATGTCAGCATGATAATGACCTGGGTTTCTGCCCAGCCTTCTCATTCTTCTCACAGTAATTATGAGCTGAAGGTGTGTTTGTGGGAAGCAGGACTTACAAAAAAAAGACTTCACCTACACAAAAGATCAAATAGTTGCCACCTACACAGGACCCTGTGGATTTGGGGCTGCAGATGCATGAAGTTCAGCTACAAGTAGTGATGATGCCTCACTCTCCCTGAATAAACCTCTTCTGCACCTGTTCCATACTTTCAAAAGATTAGAATGCATACTGCTGCCTCAGTGATCTCCAATTCAATGTCTTTCTGACGATGATCAGCAGCATTTACTCAGAATGTTTTTCAAGTCGTTTTATTTTTGTCCTTACCCAGCTGACATTCTATTTTTCACTTATTTTATTTGGTTTCTTTCACATTTTCTATTGTTTTTCTTTGAGTTCTAATTTTTTCATTCTAATTTTTATACTAATTTTTGCAGGGTAGTGATGTTCTACCCTTCGCCCTTCTAGACCCAGCTCCCTATCCCCCCAGGCTGGAATTAGGATTAGATTGAATATCCACCATCACTATTAATTGCAGGAATGTCAGCAGAGGGCTGTCAGCTTTCAAGCCCAAGTCCTTCCCTCGTGGGCTCACGGCATAAGCTCATGCAGAGGGTAGAGCTCATGGGCACAGGAGACAATGTGTGGGTGGGAAGTTCAGGAAGCTGTGCTTGTGGCCCAGCACCTTCATTTTCCTTTAAATTTAAAAAAGAGAATGGATAACTAGGGGAAATTTTTGAAGAGAACATTTTCTAAATTTCCTCCAGCAGAGAGAGCAGCACATTTTAAAATATGTGATCGTGGCCCTGGCAGGTTGGCTCAGTGGTAGAGTGTCAGCCCAACATGTGGAAGTCCCTGGTTCAATTCCCAGCCAGGGCACACAGGAGAGGCACCCATCTGCTTCTCCACCCCTCCCCCTCTCCTTTTCTCTATCTCTTTCTTCCCCTCCCACAGCCAAGGTTTCACTGGAGCAAAGTTGGCCAGGGTGCTGAAGATGGCTCCATGGCCTCCTCCTCAGGTGCTAGAATGGCTCCAATCACAATGGAGCAATGCCCCAGATGGGCAGAGCATCACCCCCTGGTGGGCATGCTGGGTGGATCACTGTAGGATGCATGCAGGAGTCTGTCTGACTGCCTCCCTGTTTCTAACTTCAGAAAAATACAAAAAAAAATAGTAATGGTGCATACCTAGAAAGTTCTATGTACCCCCATTCACCAAAAAAGGTAAATTTATATTCTTAAAAAAGGGAGTATACACATAAAAATATCTCAAAATCACTAATAACTGGCGAAATAAAAATTAAAACTATATTTATAGTCATTTGGATGGCCATATCAAAAAAACAACAACAACAGAAAATAACAAGTGTTGGTGATGCTGTGAAGAACTACAAATACACACATTGCTGGTGTAGCCACTTTAAACAACAGTATGGTGCTATATATTCAAAAGAATTAAAAGCAAGGACTCAAATCGCTATTTGCACACCCATATTCATATGCACATTAGTCAAAAAGATGGAAATAACCCAAGTGACCACTGGGACACAAATGGACAAACCAAATGTGGCACATTCATACAACTGGGTATGATTTAGCCCTAAAAAGAAAGAACATTCTGACACATATTGCAATGTGGATGAGTCTTAAGGACATAGTGGTAAGTGAAATAAGACAGTCACAGTCACAAAAGGATAAATAGTACGTGGTTCGACTCATAGGAGGACCATAGAGTCGTCAAATTCACAGAGACAGAAAGTAGAAGGGCAGGTGTCGGGGGGCAGGGGCAGAGGACTGCAGGCAGAGTTTCAGTTTGGGAAGATGGAAAATGTTCTGGAGACGGGCGGTGCTGCTGGCTGCACAGCCACGCGCATGTGCTTCATGCGACTGAACCGCACACTTACTGATGGTTAGAACGACGGGTTTGATATGCACATTTCACTACTATTAAAATTAAAGTTTTAAAGGGGGTATCAACTTATTCTGGTGGCCTGCGAAAAACAAATTCATTGCAGACAGAGTTACTAGAGACTGGCGAAGGGAAGACACTAGGGATTGGAATTGTGGAAAACGGATTAAGAGACTGGCAAAGGGAGAATCTAAACTGAACAGGGCCCAGCAAGGTCAGCTACCGCGAGAACACAACAGGGACGAGGAAAAAGGGCACCACAGGCAAAAAGGCACAAAGATGAATACGCAAAACAATGAAGAAGAGGCAAATCACTGAGTGTCCCAGGCTTACCACCACCCCTGACAGTATTAATCTCTTAGACTCTGTGTAACTATCATAGCCCAGTGAGGAGTTGGGAGGGATAGACAAGCATGCATGCATGCACACATTCATACTCACGGACACACACACAAAGTCATGCACGCATGCACACATTCATACTCACGGACACACACACAAAGTCATGCACGCATCTGCATAGCCTGATACGTCTATGTGGCCGGTGTCATCCTCCTTTGTGTTGCGTGTGTCACAAGTAGGATGGAAACAGGCTGACATGCAATGAGAACTGATCCTAACATGGTGTTTTACAGACACAGAGCTCAGTGGAAGCTCCAAAAATGACTTTCCCCTTTTGTCCACCTCAATCACACCTGGCTACTGCTTTGTTACCTGGCCCAGAGCATTCAGTAACTAAGGATAACAAGAGTGGAGGTATCAGGAGAGAGGCTCGTTGGCATCCAGCCTGCCGACATCACGGTTCTCTCATCAGCATCATATGCAGGTCGAAGTCACCTTGGAATTTGGTGCTACTAGTAGGGGAAAGAGTTACTTATAGTGGATAAACCTGCAGATCACCTGAACCCAGTCATCAAAGCCAACATCACCTAAATGGAAACAAATGGATAATTTGTGCCTCCTGATATGATGTACTGAGAAAAATACAATGTCACTTTGTGGTATCCCTGACCAAAATACATAACTGGAATCATGAGGAATCGTTAGACAAGCCCAAATTAAGGGAGTCTACAAAATAACTGGCCTGTCCTTTTCAGAAATTTCAAGAAAGACAAAGACAGTTTGAAGTACTGTTACAGATCTACAAAGATGATTCTGGATCAGAAAAAAAAATATCATATAGAGGACATGATTGAGCCAACTGACAAAATTTGAATATGTATTGTGCCATAGGTGATATTAATGATCAAAGTTAAATGTGATAATTTTGAATTATACTGCTGCCGTGATATGTGTGACACAGATAGATACAGAGAGGAGAACACTATGTAAATATAGAGGCAGAGATTGGTGCAACGCATCTACCAACCAATGAACATCAAAAATCACCGGCAAACCCCCACTAGCCTGGGGAGACCTGTAACGGCTCCCCCCTCCCAGCCTCAGAGGGAACCAGCCCTGCAGACATCTTGATCTGAGACTTCCAGCCTCCCCAGGGTGAAAACTAAATATCTGTTGCTTCTGAGCCATGCAGTCTTTGGTATTTTGTCAAGGTAGCCTGAGCTGGCTGAGACAGTGACCACTGGTTTCTGCTCTGAATGCAACGGGAGGGAGGACATTGGCGAGTTTTAAGCAGAAGAGGTCTGTGATTTGAGTAACATTTTAAATGGATCTCTCTAGTTTTGGTGGTAATAGAGACTATAAGAGGAAGAGGCAAGGAAGAAAGCAGAAAGAACAGTGGTTTGTGGCCGGGTGGTGGTGGTGGCAGCGGCAGTGGTCGAGGTGAAAAGTGGAGAGATTTAAATATTTCTGTGGGTAGAGCCAACAAGAACTCTTGATGGATTAACATGGGGTCTGAGACAAAGTTTGATCTGAGTGACTGGGAAGTTAGAGCTGCCTTCAACATAGTCAAGGAGATCTGCTGAGGGCAGGTTTGGTGGGGAAGTCAGCTGTTTTGTTTGTTCAAAAGGAACTGAGATGTCCATGAACATCCGAGCAAAGTTGTCAGCCAAGCAACTGGTTGTACTTGCCCTGGTCTTTGAGGACGATTCCCTGTTCCTCCAGTCTCCTGCCACCTTATTCCTGTCTACTTCCCTTCTGCCCCACTCAAGAGAGCCACAAGCATCTCTCGGAGGGATCCTGCCAGCCTCAGTTTGTGCTACGGTCTGCCGCAGGGCTCAGAAAGAAGAGAGGAGGGAGGAAACAGCCATCAGTCCTCTCATCCCTCCCCGACAAAAGGTGCCTGTTCTGCTCTGAGGTCTGCCTTTGCATACACGAGGACCCCTCCTACAGAAGCTGGAGGGAAGCAGGGAGGTTGCCCCATAGATTGACTGGGTACCTGTGTACTCTCTCCCAACACACTCACTGTACTGGGCTCAGAAGCCAAGTCAGAGTGAAGGGGGCAGCCAGCCTTCTCACACCCAGGGTAGAAGGTGGGAGGGGAAAAGGGCCTGAGAAAACCCCTTCCTGACACAAATCCAGCACTGCACCCATGCAGTGAGCTCCAGAAAATGCCTTTTTCATATCACAAGCCCGAGCTAAGTCCTGCATCTCTCCCAGTGACCTGTTGTGAAGTGTCGACTCTTCAGAAACACAGAATTGCATAACCTCTGAGTGCAGGGAAATGAATCAGAAGCCCAGCATGGGACGCGGTCTGAATAATGGAAGAAAGAGGAAAACAAAATGTCTGTGTAAAGAGAATACTCTTCTTGAGAGCAACTTATCATTGACAGGGAAGTGCAATTTACAGAAATATGAATAAATGGAGACTTTGTTCATAATTGGCAATTAATGCAGGCTCATTATGCTAATCCAAGAGCTAGGAGGAGGCCAGGATTGCCTTTAATGACTTTTAATTTGGGTTAATTTGAGGCTGCCAGCTCATTTCCCACAGAGCGGGACTGCAGTGGGGGCATGTGTTACACAGATCATATTGGGGTGGGGGCCCTCCAACTTAAGGACAGAGGACGGAAGAGGAGGATGGGAACACACTGTCCCCGTGAGTTCAGCCAGAGCCCCAGGCCCTCCAGAGCCTCTGTTCAGCCCAGGGAAGAGAGTCCATGACTCTGCTTATGACAACAGCCCCATGGACCACACACGACACTGCACGATGGGAGCAGGGAATTGAGGAGCTGGAACAAACCAGATCCTCCACAGGCTCCTCCTCCCCCCAGGTCATGAAGCAAAAGGCACGTGAATCAGCACATGAACTTTGTCATTCTCTGGAAACTGCCTCTCACAGTGTCAGGTTCATTGAAACTGTTGGTTCAACTGACTAAAATTTGCAAGTCTCCCAAACATGCCATCTTATTGCTATCTACACAGGCTCATCCACACGGAACATCAATAACATGGAGCTCCGCTGAGGGCAGACTCTAGACCAACAAGTCTGCCACCCCTTACACACCCATTTACCCCCCCCCACACACACACACACAGCCACACTGATTACCATTTGAAAGATGAAAACAGTGAGGTCCAGCCAAAGTCTCGGAGCTGGTCAGTACCTGAGCTGGGATGGCCTGCCCCTGTGGCTGCTAAGCCTCGCCCTACCTAGACAGCGACCACCTTACTCCTGAGCCCCTAGAGGCCAGGTGTTCCCACCCCCATCTGCTGCCTGTTAACCCAGACACTCCCTGCCTGGCCACGATCTGCCCCCTAAATCAGGGCACTGGGAGTATGGAATGAGGCTCCAGCTCTGCCCCAGAGCCATCTATTCCCAGAAACAAGATGGCTGCTGCAATGATAACAGGCTTTCCTTTCCTGGGAAACAGGATGTGCAGGCATGATGACTGGAGATACTGGGAGGAGCGAGAAGCCTGAATGGGGTGGAGGGGGTACATCCCGTCATCTTCTATTCAAGTTCTGAGGACAGGCTTGGGAGAAACTGGGGCATCAAAGACATGCTTAGTCGGACTGTCCAGATTTCAGAACACTCAGCTGAATGCATCCAGTAGACAGCAGAGATATAGAGCTGAAGCTGAGCGAAGAGGTGAGGCTAGTACTAATGATTCAGGGTGAACTTAGGGGCAAATTATAGTTCAAGGTACAGGAATATAAAGCAAAAAAGAAAGGAGGCCAGGGGTGGTACTGGGGCAGGGGACATTCGAATGTTTGCCAAAACCAACCCTGGAGGACAACGAGCCCCTAAATCATCTAAATAACTTAACCGTGGCCTTTGCTCTTCATCACTAACATAGATTCTTACATTTGCAGTTATATATGTGATCTTTTTCCTACTCATATCCCAGATTTTGGAAAGAATATTCACAGGAGCAAGAAAAATTATCACCTTTAAAATAAGAACTTTTAAAATCTGGGATTGCATTAAATAAAAAACAGTGTTATATAATGATTATACTATCCCCTCTCAAATCCTTAGAAAAGATAAAGACTTCCAAGCAAACAGAGAAAGAAGGCACAAAGGCCATCACCATTGTTCCCCTCCCACTGGAGCAGAAGCGACTCCAACCTACACACCCGTCTCCACATGGTAATTAGTAGTTAACGTGTGCTGGGAGTTAGGGAAACAGTCTGAGTCTGAAAAGTGAAGTAACAGCTCCTCACCATTTAAAGAAAAAGAAGAATTCTAGCCTGTTAATTCTACACCGAAAATATCAGATGTTTCATATAAGTCATTGCTAGGGTCCTCTTTGCACACCTGACCTGAATCCCAACAACATTTCACACAACAGACAGTCCCTTCTGCTCTCAGGGTGTTCCTCCTTCATGACTTTGGTCAGTTTCTTCTTTCCACACACTACCTTCATGTTCGAGTCCTCACAGCTCTTCCCCAGGTCAGCGTGTTTCCATATTTCATGCTCTCCCTGGCTGAGGAAGTCACTCTGGACTCTCCCTCAATCACTTTATCTCCCCCCTATACTCAATCACCAAGTCATATCAATTATAGTTCCTAAAAATCCTCAAATCTGATCACTTCTCCTCCCACATAACTCTTGTCCAACATTAGATCACTAATGTATCTCATCTGTTTCATTCATGTCAGTTTTTTCATTCATCTCCTGTCTCTAGTATGGCAGCCCCATTTCACAGCTCCCTTTCCATCCATTCATGTATACATCTATTCATCCACCCATCCACTCATCAACTCACCCACCCACCCATCCACCCACCTATCCACTCATTCATCCATCTACCCATTTATTCACCCCCACCTACTCATCCATCCATTAATCTACCCATCCATCTATTCATCCACCCACCCACCCATCTACCCATCCAGTTACCCAAACATCCATCCACATATTTATCCATTCCCATACCCACCTATCTAACCCCACACACATACCATTTATTCACCCATTTATCATGCATCCACTTATCCATTATCCATCCACCCATCCATTCATTTGGTGGTCATACCATAGTCAGTATGCTCCCCCTAGAGAGAAGGTTTGCTTCTTTTCCTACAAAAGCTCTTCACTAGTCTTAGATGGAGTACAAATTTCTCAAAGTGATAGATGTCCTTTATGGTTCATCCTTGCTTATTATTCTGACCTTATCTCTTGCCACCCTGCCATACTTGCTTCCCAAGCTCCATACAAGGTGTTCATCACATTCCCAAGAAAGTTACCCTCTGAGTCTCTCACCTCTGTCCAGTTCTCAACACAAACTGCCATAAGATACTATCTTTACCACCCCCATGACCTTACAGTCAGCTATAAGAAGGGTGAAAGGAGGTACAGAAAGAAAAAAATCTTAAGGTTAGATTGAGGATGCTCTTGAATTTTATTTTTTATTATTTTTTTTTTTTTTTTCATTTTTCTGAAGCTGGAAACAGGGAGAGACAGTCAGACAGACTCCCGCATGCGCCCGACCGGGATCCACCCGGCACGCCCACCATGGGGCAGCGCTCTGCCCACCAGGGGGCGATGCTCTGCCCATCCTGGGCATCGCCATATTGCGACCAGAGCCACTCTAGCGCCTGGGGCAGAGGCCGAGGAGCCATCCCCAGCGCCCGGGCCATCTTTGCTCCAATGGAGCCTTGGCTGCGGGAGGGGAAGAGAGAGACAGAGAGGAAAGCGCGGCGGAGGGGTGGAGAAGCAAATGGGCGCTTCTCCTGTGTGCCCTGGCCGGGAATCGAACCTGGGTCCTCCGCACGCTAGGCCGACGCTCTACCGCTGAGCCAACCGGCCAGGGCCTGCTCTTGAATTTTAAACTAAAAAATTGACCACTTTTAAATGAACTACCTAAACATTATTTCTGGAATTCATATATCTGAACTCTATCTTTCTAATAACAGTGTGTTAGAGTAAACATACACACAAAGTCCTCCCAGTGAAGTTCTGGTGTTACAGCATATGTTTGTGGAGGGGTCCCACACATCACTTACTGAGGAAGATCAGGAAGTGTTTTTCCACTACTTTTTTGACTTGCCTTGGAAGCTTCTCTGATCATGATGCAAGGCACCATCCAGAGATGCACTTGTGGGAGGAGAGAGTGAACAAATAAAAGCAGTTACATCTGTGTCAGATGCTCTTCTGTATAACATGTTATCCTGGGAACACAGTAAAGAGAACACCAGCTACAGACTTTTCTCAACATTTCCAAAGCAGACCTCATCTGAATGACCTGACTGTGGTGTGTTGTTTGAATGTGTCATATTGCCAGTGGCCGAGTGAAGATGAATGGAACCTCTGTCATACAGGTTCCTTAGGCTCCATCTGACCCAACCTAAACAACACCTTCACCCTGCTCTCTGGGGCTGAGGGTGACCTCCAAGGCCGATTCTCTCCACTTCTTTATTGATGCATATTACGATGATGCCTGAATGTGTAGAACTTATTTTCACCCCAAACTTCACATCTCTTTACAAGAATCACTTCAAATTAAGCATTTTTCATAACTCATTTTAATAATTAATAAGGTCAGAAGTAGCTAAGTCATTGAAGACATTATTTCCATCTACACCAAGATTTCCCATCAGTTTTTTTAAAGGTTAAAACAAACATTTATTTAACAAATTATATTGAGAAAATAGACAATCACACAATGCAGCTTTCCTTTGCCAGTACAAGAGTTATCTCAATAAACACACACAGTAAGGATGTCATTCCAATGGTGAGTGCCCAACAGCCCCTCTGTGGCCTACCCAGTTGCTCTGCAGCTTGCGTCCTTTGCTGGGAGGACAGAACCCCCGTCTCACAGTGGTGACAGCTGCAGCTGCCACAGGGCCACATTCACAACATATACAGAACGCTGAGCTGACCCAAGGGCACCAGGCAGCTTGGGGTGAGCACACAGGGGCCTGGCCTCCCTCCCCAGGCCCCAGGGGTACTGTAGACAGTGAAGCAAGTTGAATGAACTCATTTTTGTGCCCCGTGCAGGCACGTGGCGGTTTTGTCAAGGCCCTTCTTTGTCCTTATCCTCATTCTACTTCTACCATAACTCCAGAAAGACTTTTCCTGAAGACTTCCAAGGACATTTTAAAGTCAAGTTGTAGCAAATTGTCTATGAAAAGCAAATAAGCAAACAAAACCTAACAAAAAGTGTGATTTAGAAACTCATGTTTCTGGACTGACCTGTGGTGGCGCAGTGGATCAAGCATCAACCTGGAACACTGAGGTCGCCGGTTCAAAACCCTGGGCTTGCCCTGGCCGGTTGGCTCAGTGGTAGAGCGTCGGCCTGGTGTGCAGAAGTCCTGGGTTCGATTCCCGGCCAGGGCACACAGGAGAAGCGCCCATCTGCTTCTCCACCCCTCCCCCTCTCCTTCCTCTCTGTCTCTCTCTTCCCCTCCCGCAGCGAGGCTCCATTGGATCGCCCCCTGGTGGGCGTGCCGGGTGGAACCTGGTCGGGCGCATGCGGGAGTCTGTCTGACTGTCTCTTCCCGTTTCCAGCTTCAGAAAATACAAAAAAACAAAACCAAAAAAAAAACAAAGAAAACAAACAAACAAACAAAAAACAAAAACCTGGGCTTGCCTGGTCAAGGCACATATGGGAGTTGATGCTTCCTGCTCCTCGCCCCCTTCTCTCTCTCTCTCTCTCTCTTTCTCTCTCTCTTCTCTAAAATGAATAAATAAATTTTTTAAAAAAAGAAACTCAAGTTCACAATTATAAGACATGGAACACATGTGGTTTTAAATTGAATTTTTAAAACAACTAGTGTATAAATAATCACCAGCTCATTCTGTAACTCCCCATACAGTGGCTATCCCAGAATTTCTGCTCTCAGAGCAACAGTTTTTCATTACTTCAATGAGTGTCATCAAACTTCAAATGAGAATTATAATTTCTAGGCAGTGCTGAATTAAAGATTCTAGGGCTTCTGAGATTACGTCCATAACAAAATATGAAATTTGAAGGACAAGGAAGAGTCTGCAGTGACTGTCTTGGAGAACTGGGTAAACTAACTGACAGAGTTAACAGAAGAACATGAAGTTGGCAAAAGAATAATAAGTCAGTCCAGTTGGGGCTTATGGACATTCAAGTAGAGAATGTGGGTAAGCCATTTTGTCATCAGTCTGGAGTTTGAGGAATCTGGCTTCAAGATGTCTATCTGGAAGATGTTAACCTCGTTACCATAGACATAACTAAAGACTTAGAAGTAACAGGGAGCTCAGGGTGCAGGTAAAATGAGAACAGAAGGAGAGGACGAGCTGATCCAGGACCTTAAATGAGGGTCAGGTATGCAGACAGTCACCCCCAGGAGAGGTGCGGGACAGTAGTGAGAGGGAAAGAGTCGGGCCAGAAAAAGTCCTACCATGGAGGCCAAGGAAGGAAGAGTTCCAAGGACGACGTTGTCCAAGAGGCTGCCGGCTCTAGAAGGGGACAAACATGAGAACTGGAGACTCTCCATGGGATATGGTGATCAGGAGGGCGTTTGTGACCTCAGCAACACACTTCTAGCTTAATTCATCGAAATGTCTTCTCGTGATATCAAGCTTCAGGTCTCTGAGGAGGTCACCGGGACTGCTGAGGATCAGCCTCTGCTCTTGGCTGCCAAAGAGCTCATGGCCATAAGGTCATGCAACAACAAAACAAGTTTTATGGGTTCCCCAATGGCCAAATCTGAAACAAATTGACTGTCAAAATAAATAATAGTAATGAATTATACTTCATTGACTAAAATAAGAATTTAAAAATCTGTAAAGATATAAATAAATAATAAGTAAATGAGAAAGAAGAGAAAGCTCTTACTGATAGTAGAATGCCTATGTCTGCTTCTATGATATAATATGATATATGATATGATATTTTCTGTTGTGTTATATCATATTATATTTATTACACAGATATTAATATCTAAGTAATAGATAAAGAAATGAACCTGACCAGGCAGTGGCACAGTGGATAGAGCATTGTACTGGGATGCAGAGGACCCAGGTTCGAAACCCCAAGGTCACTGGCTTGAGGGCAAGTTCATCTGGCTTGAGCACAGGTTCACCAGTTTGAGTGCGAGATTGCTGGCTTGAGCATGGGGTCACTCACTCTGCTGTAGCTCCCCGGTCAAGGTACATATGAGAAAGCAGTCAGTGAACAACTAAGGTGCCACAACAAAGAATCGATCTCATCTCTCTCCCTTCCTGTCTGTCTGTCCCTATCTGTTTCTTTCTGTCTCTCTATCACAAAAAGGAGGAGGAGGAGAAGGAAGAAGAAGATGAGGAGGAGGAGGAGGAGGAGGAGGAGAGAAGGAAGAGGAGAAAAAGAGGAAGAAGAGGAGAAAAAGAGGAGGAGGAGAGGAGGAAGAAGAGGAGGAGAGGAGGAGAGAAGGAGGAAGAGGAGAGAAGGAGGAGGAGGAGGAGGAGAAGAGGAGGAGGAAGAAGAAGAAATGATAGGGTTAGGAAAGCACCAAGAGATGCTAAAATTTTTTAATAAAAATTGAATGAATTAGCCCTGGCCGGTTGGCTCAGCGGTAGAGCGTCGGCCTAGCGTGCGGAGGACCCGGGTTCGATTCCCGGCCAGGGCACACAGGAGAAGCGCCCATTTGCTTCTCCACCCCTCCGCCGCATTTTCCTCTCTGTCTCTCTCTTCCCCTCCCGCAGCCAAGGCTCCATTGGAGCAAAGATGGCCTGGGTGCTGGGGATGGCTCTGTGGCCTCTGCCCCAGGCGCTAGAGTGGCTCTGGTCGCAATATGGCGATGCCCAGGATGGGCAGAGCATCGCCCCCTGGTGGGCAGAGCGTCGCCCCTGGTGGGCGTGCCGGGTGGATCCCGGTCGGGCGCATGCGGGAGTCTGTCTGACTGTCTCTCCCCGTTTCCAGCTTCAGAAAAATGAAAAAAAAAAAAAAAAAAAATTGAATGAATTACAGAACATTTCTATATATCCCCCAAAATTACTAATTAAGTTGGGTAAAATATAACTTTACAGTGAAGAAGCCTGATAGACACACATTAACCAAGTGCTCAAAGCCAGCATCACAAAGACTGGAGCAACCAAGGTCAGTGCCTCCTGGAGGAAGACACAACGCACTTCAGCGACAGCCCTACCCCAAGTGCGGCGCTTGCGTCCAAGCATTTGGAAGCACCAGGTAAACCAAACAACGGGGCCAATCTCTTCAAAATCAAAAGTATCAAAGTCAAGAAAGACCAGGAAGAGCTAAGGAATTGTTCCAAATTGAAGATCACTAAAGAGACATGACAACAAAATGTAACTCACGATCCTGGATCAGATTATGGGTGGGGAAAAGAACAGATATAAATGATGTTGAATCAACTGATAATATTTGAATATTGCCTGTGAATTGGACCAGTGGTTCTAAAATCCTCACTGTGTCAGATCACCTGGGGGGCTTGTCGGAATAAAGCTTTTTGAGCCTCATCACTAGGGTTCTGATTCAAAGGGTGTAGGGTAAGGCTGAGAATTTGCATTTCTAATAAGTTCTCAGAAGATGCTGGTACCTCTGGCCCAGAGACCTCACTTGGAAAATGGATTAATAATATAACTGGGTCAAGGTTAAATCTCCTCATCTTGATAACTATACCGCATGTGTGTGCAAGAATATCTTGATCTTAGTAAACATACACTGGGGTGAAAGGACTTGACTTAATCTCAAATTAATTTCACATGGTTCGAAAGTGTGTGTGTGTGTGTGTGTGTGTGTGTGTGTGTGTGTGTTTAGAAAGAAAGAGAAAAATGATAAACAAAAGGTGCAAAATGTAAATAATTGATGAATCTAGCTAACAGGTATATGAAACTTTGTTGAACTATTCTTGTAGTTTTTCTTTAAGATTGAAATAATATCAAAATAATAATTTGTCAAAAATATTTTTAAATAAAACATCACCCTGGTCCTGGTTGGTTGGCTCAGTGGTAGAGTGTCAGCCCAACATGTAGAAGTCCTGGGTTCGATTCCCTGTCAGGGCAGACAGGAAAAGTGCCCATCTGCTTCTTCCCCCCTCCCCCTCTCCTTCCTATCTCTCTCTTCCCTTCCCGCAGCCAAGGCTCCACTGGAGCATTGGAACTGAGGATGGCTCCATGGCCTCCACATCAGGCACTAGAATTGCTCCGGTTGCAACGAAGCAACGACCCAGATGAGCAGAGAATCGCCCCCTAGTGGGCTTGCTGGGTGGATTCCAGTCAGGCACATGTGGGAGTCTGTCTCTCTGCTTCCCCGCTTCTCACTTCAGAAAAATAAAAATAAAAAATCACCCCTTTTGTAGTTCTTAGTAGTGAAGAAAGCTGACTACTCTCTGACTCCACCAACACGGAAACCAATGTCTGCAAGGGAGGCAACAGACGGTCTTGTCTAGCTCACCACTGCTGAGAAAGTGCTCTGTGACACGTGAGAACTCCAGCCAGTCTATAGACCCTTCGATTTGTAAGCAAAATTAGGTGTGTAAATTCCTTTTTCTAGAGAGATGGTCATTAGTTTTTGAACTAAGAATACTACACTACAGTATATTTAAAAAAAAAAAAAAAAAGGAATTACTGTGCTATAGGAAGTACTTTAAAGTCTTAACAAAAATAAAGCCTTTGTTGCTCTCTTAATTCAGTAAGACCCGCTGGAAGGGCTGATGAGGATCCTGAAAGCCACTACACCAGTGCTCGCTGTGATCGGCCTTTCTGACCAGTGGCTGCCCAGGCCTGACTTACTGTTAAATGTTTGTTTCTTTGTATGTTTGTCTACAGAGGAGGGAGGGAAGGAAGGAAGGAAGGAAGGAAGGAAGGAAGGAAGGAAGGAAGGAAGGAAGGAAGGAAGGAAGGAAGGAAGGAAGGAAGGAAGGAAGGAAAGAAGGAAGGAAGGAAGGAAGGAAGGAAGGAAGGAAGGAAGGAAGGAAGGAAGGAAGGAAAGAAGGAAGGAAAGAAGGAAGGAAGGAAGGAAGGAAGGAAGGAAGGAAGGAAGGAAGGAAGGAAGGAAGGAAGGAAGGAGGGAGGGAGGGAGGGAGGGAGGGAGGGAAGCATCAACTCGTTGATACACTTAGCTGTACAATTGATCGCTTCTCATATGTGCAGGGACTGGGTCTCAAACTGGCAACCTCGGGTGTCAAGCCAGCGCCCTCAGGACTGAGCCAGAGCCCTCAGGGTAGAGCCCTGATAGGGGTTCAAACCTGTGTGCCAGGGTGGCTCTCTATCCTCTGCACCACCCACTACACCACCAGCCAGGGCTGCTTACTAAATATTTAGAATATCAACCTAGCATGTAGGGTGCCATTTGTGTACCCAAAGAAGAAAGCAAAGAACTTCCTTTCTGTACATAGAAGTCCAAATAGGTAAGCAAAGGTTTAGTTAATGACAAGTGCACAAAAACACAGAGTGAGTCTACAGCCCCCAGTAGAGTCAGATAGGCCACAAGATCTGAACGCAGTGACATTTGTCAAAGTCTTCTGCAGTTATCTAGGTCATTCCTTAAAAGGGACAGGAAGGGATAAACCTGTCATTAACGCCTCTGCATTCATGTGTCTTTTAAGTGGAGGTGCAGACAAGACTATTCTGTAATTATTTGGGTAAGAAAGGGAATTCAACTGCCTAAAAGATTTTGTTTCTCCAATAACTCCTTTAACAACCCCCGCCACTTGTGCAGAACATTATAAAGGCGCTCACAAAACACAAAGCATTTCTATAACCATTTAAAGCACTGCATATCACAATGGCTGCCTTTCCTGATGCGGAAACTGTGGGCGCCGGGCAGGCAGAGCAAGCTCGGAGGAGATCTGTCTCCGTAATGACTGCCTGCTTGGTGCCTTGAGAGCCTGGTGGTTTTAACACAGTTGGAGTGGGCACTTGGGAGTGTGACTTCTTAGTCTAGAGTCAATTTCCACCCCACCCCCCAAATAACTATTTAATACCATTAATTACCTGCACTGTTATTTTGCTGGCAATCAATGAGAAGAGAAATCCTGCTATTTTTATATGAACAAACCACCTGGTCCCCATTCCCTGCACTGAGGTAAATTCCACCACCACTTTCTCTCTGCTACTGATATTACGGAGGCACTGAGCAGGCTGAGATGGCATTTTTATTAAACAGTGGCATACTAAAAGTACGGTCTTAACATTGGAAGAAATGAAAGGCTGTTGGAGAAAGCCCACAGCTACAAGCCAGGGCCCAAATACTCAAATAATTTTCTTGTAGGGTCCCTTAACTTCCCAGGCAAGGTGTGTATGTTCCAAACATCTTATTGTACTCGGGGAAACTTGCAGGTTGTTCTAAGGCCCTCTCCATCAGGATAACTTTGTCCTTCAGCAGAGTGAAGACATCTTTCAACATCTTATTTAAGCCTCGTTTTTTATACCCACCACAGGTTACATACCACAGGGTGTTTTTTTCTTACCTGCCATTTTCTTCACTTTACTAGATTGAAAACAGAAGAGAAAAACTGAAGTTGAAAAAGCTTTTTTTCCAAAATGTCTCTTTCCTATAATGGGGTGGGGGGGGGCGCAAGTTTTAGAAAAGTCTGATTTCAGCACACAAAAGGGAGCTGTGGGTTGGGGCACACCACAGTCACTTGGATCAGAAAGTTCTGTGAAACTGATCCCAGGAACTGGTGTGATTCCTGATTGCAGCACCTACTGAGACCTGGGCAAACTCAGGATGTCTCAGCCTCTGTCTCCTCCTGTCCAGGAAATGCAGGTGACAAGAGCAGCTCTTCACCAGTCAGTCGTGTGGATTAAAGGAGAGAGCATTTAGCAAAATGTTAGGTGAACGTTAAACACTTAATGTAAAGCTGTTGTTTTGTTTTGGTTTTAACTGGGTGAGACTCCAGGGCACTGGGTACCGCTCCCTGCCTGTTGATGTCAGCCACATCTCTCTCCAGCTGTGCAGCTGAAGTCTCTCACAGCAGCCAGGAGGCCTGTCTGCCCATACACCCACTTCTGATGGTCAAAAAGTGTGAAATCTTAACAACTGAGGTTTGCTTTAAGATAAATGAGTCCTGCCTGGCCTGTGGTGACACAGTGGATAGAGCATTAACCTGGAACACTGAGGTTGCCGGTTCGAAACCCTGGGCTTGCCCGGTCAAGGCACATACAAGAAGCAGGCAATGAACAACTAACGTGCAGCAACTATGAGTTGATACTTTTTATTCCCTTCCCTCCTCTCTCTGTAAAATCAATAAAAATCTTTTAAAAAAATAAATAAATAATAAATGAATCCGTAACCAAATGCCATTGTGGAGAGCAAGGCACTTCCGGGTTCTGTGAGCGGTGGTCTCGGGGCAGAAGGTGCCAGAAAGCACCAGTGCCTAGAGAGCAGATGCCCCCACCAGGGCTGCAATGATTTGAGGAAGGGGCCCAGCAAGAAGTACCCATCAGCTGAGGAACTGTGTATGCAACGATAGCTCAGGTTCCTTAGGAAATGGAGGGAAGAGCTTTTGGGGATTGGAGAAAACTGGAGAAAGGTAAGAAACAGAACAAACTGGCAGCCCCAGCGCTCTCTCATCTGTGATGAGGCCCTGTTCCAACTTGTTCCAAGCGCATAACCCATCCCTCATAATTTATACCAACTTTCAAGGTTTGGGATGAGCTAGTAGAGCCCACGACACACACTAATCACAGAACATTTGCCAAGGACCAGGCCTGAGAAGTCTGCACTGCCCAATATGGCAGCCACTAGCAACATTTGGCCAATTAAATCTGAATTAATTAAAATTCAAAATTCAATTCCTCAGTCATACCAGCCACGTTTTAAATACTCAACAGCCACAGGTAGCCTCTGGCTATTGCAGTGGACAACACCTGTAAGAGCATTTCCATCATCACAGAAAGGTCTGTTGTATAGCACTGTTACTGATCCGTGAAATTACACAAAACAAAGTATGAAATGGTGCTCAGCTGGAGTGACAAGGGGACAGAGGGTGGGGAACAGGGAACTGGGATTGGGGTTGTGTGGGGGTAACAGATGAAACAAGAAGATATGGCAGGCAGAATAACATTTCATTTAGATTTTTCTCTTGTTTTTCTTTCTCTTCCAACTCTTCTCCCCTCAGAATATAATTAGATTTTATGAATAATTTATTTCTCAGAAAAATAATAGAATCTAAAGGGATCTTTTGAGGGTCTACCATGAGTCAGGTGCTTTAATGTACACTTGATTATCATTATTTGTGTTGAGTTGTATAAATTTGCCTTGAAAACTGAATTGGGGGGTTAGGTTTTTGCAAGCCTCTGATCACAACATTCTTATTTATTTATTTATTTATTTATTTATTTATTTATTTATTTATTTTTATTAAGTGAGAGGCATGGAGGCAGTGAGACAGACTCCTACATACACCAACAGGGATCCACCCGCAGGTCCCTACCACAGTGCTCTGCACATCTGGGGCTGCTGCTCTGTTGCTCAGCAACTGAGCTATTTTAGCACCTGAGACAAGGCCATGGAGCCATCCTTGATGCCCAAGGCCAATTCACTTGAACCATTTGAGCCATGGCTGCAGGAAAGGGGGGAAGAGAGAAAGAGAAAGAGAGAGAGAAGGGGGAGGGGTGGAACAGTAACTGGTCACTTCTCCTGTGTGTCCTGACTGGGGATTGAACTCAGGACTGTTATACATTGGGTCGATGCTCTACCACTGAGCCAATAAGCCAGGACCTCAATATTCTCATCAACAGATCAATACATAGTTTTTTGTTTGTTTGTTTGTTTTCGTCTTTTTTTTAGTGAGAGAGAGAGAGGGAAAGACAGACAAGAAGGGAGAGAGTTGAGAGGCATCAACTCAGAGTTGTGGAACCTCAGCAGTTCATTGATTGCTTTCTCATGTGTGCCTTGACCAGGGACTCCAGCCAAGCCAGTGACTCCTTGCTCAAGCCAGTGACCTTGGGCTTTAAGTCAACAACCTTTGGGCTCAAGCCAGCGACCTTGCACTCAAGCTGGTGAGCCTGTGCTCAAGCCAGATGAGCCCATGCTCAAGTCAGTAACCTCAGAGTTTTGAACCTGGGTCCTCTGCATCCCAAGCTGACACTCTATCCACTGCACCATTGCCTACTCAGGCTTGTGAAATTTTTTTTTAAAGACACTGTGATGCTTAATTTCATGTGTTGACTTGACTGGGCCAGGGATGCCCAGATATTTGGTCAAACATTATTCTGGGTGTGTTTCTGGATAAGATTATCATTTGACTCAGTTGACTCAGGAAAGCAGACTTCCCTCCCTAATGTGAGTAGGCCTCATGTAATCAGACGAAGGTCTACATCAAACAGAAAAGCTGGGTAAGAGGGAACTCCTGCCTGGCTACTGAGCTGGGATATTGATCTTTTCCGGCCTTCAAACACAAACTGAAATATTGACTCTTTCTGGGTCTCCAGCTTGCCAACTACAAATTTTTGGACTTCTCAGTTTCCATAAACACATGAACCAACTCCTTATAATAAATCTATTTTCTGTACATATAACTATCCTGTTGGTTCTGTTTCTCTGGACAATCCTGACTACTTCAGACACTTCATTTACTACACACTGTTGACTCATTAACATGGGACTCACAGCCGATAGCATTATCTCAAACAACCAAACAGTATTTTCTCCATAAGGCACAGCACAGCCTTCTTTGTTTGGGAATACCGGACAGCAGTTTAGCACTAAGCTTAGAGACCAGTTTAAATGACTAAATCACCAACAAAAATCATGAACATGTGACAAACTTGTCACTAAACAGACGACAAAAAGGGCACTTTATACAGTGTAAGAGCTGAACCAAGAAGGTAGAACACTGCCTTGCTCAGCCTCCACCAGGAACATGGGTATTGGTGGAGATTTTTTTTTTTTTTTGCCAGTTATACATTTGTGAATGATCATAAAAGCTCCATAAGCACTGATTTTAGGGTTACAAGTAAATTTTTGTGAGCAGATGAATTTGCAAATACAGAATCCTCCGAAAATAAGGATTGATTGGGTACTATTTAACACTCCTAAAAGGCAGTTCCTGATATGGGCTGAGTCCAAACCCCGGTCTACTCAAATCCACAACCTACGCTATTTCCACCAACCATGCCTCATCCACAGACCACTGTTACGCCTCAAAGCACTTTTCTTGATTCCTCCAAGTGAACTCACAAATTATGCAGAGCAGATGTTGTTCTTCAAATTTTTTAAATGAGAAAACCAAAATCTGTGACAGATGCAAAGTGGCTGAGCTAAGGAAATAACTCAGATGTTATCTTCACTCTTGACCCTGATCATTTCTTCAAAAATAAAGTGACTGCTACTATGATTCATTCGTCTATTCAACAACATCACTGGGTACCTACTATGCTCTCAGTACCTGTGGCAGGTGATGAGAATCTCACCTGACTAATAAAGATCCCGTCCCTCCCCTAAGTTTCCAGTCTCAGAGCAATAAGCAAGCAAACAGGAAATTGCGATTGCTCGTGATAAGTTCTACAGTAGAGGACAATGAGAAGACATGAGGACCTCCAGATTTGACGACTACCAAAATCTCCACCTGAAAACATGCAAATATGAGGAAGATCCTCTAGAACTGTGGTCCCCAACCCCCGGGCTGCAGACCGGTACCTGTCCGTGGGCCATTTGGTACCGGTCCACAGAGAAAGAATAAATAACTTACATTATTTTTGTTTTATTTATATTTAAGTCTGAACAATGTTTTATTTTTAAAAAATGACCAGATTCGCTCTGTTACATCAGTCTAAGACTCACTCTTGATGCCTGTCTCGGTCACGTGATACATTTTTCCATCCCACCCTAAAGGCCAGTCCTTGAAAATATTTTCTGACATTAAACCGGTCTGTGGCCCAAAAAAGGTTAGGGATCACTGCCCTAGAACACAGCACTGCCATATGGAGCACAGTTCTGTAAACCCCCTTTACATCTGTTTGCTGTCAGAAGGGCCATATATGGAGAGGGAGGGAGTTCCCTTCATGAGAGCTTGATCCATCTGGTCAGCTGTGGCAATTAATGGAATGACATGTTGGAGCCACACACACCACCCTAAAACTGACCAGAATATTTATAATGATAATTCATTCATTCTTGTCCCATACAATGTCCCATTGTACTTATCTGCATGATGTGTAAGATGAAAACAGAGGAAAAGGGATCTGCCATCCCCTCTGATCTCTGGAGTCTGGCAATAAGAACATCATCTGAAGGGGTCCCTTCATGGCCACTGGCTGAGGGTCTAAGGCCTCAGGAGAAGCCTTCTCCTGCAAACGTCAACCACCTTTTCAGAGTGGATACTGACCTCCTTTCTCAGCCGTCGAGAGCCGGGTCCATGGTACACAGCCTCTGTGGCACAAACTGAACTTGCAGTAGAGCCTGACCTCCCAGAGTCACTCTCGTCTTCCCTCACCCATGCAACAATCACTCCCTGAAGCAAAGTGCCTGACTGAACACTATTTATATTGGCAGGAAAGCGGCAGGATGAGAAAATCTTCCAAGTGTCTTTGTTGTCCTCTCCTGTCAATTTACAACGACTCGTAATGTCTTTCTGTCTTACCAGGTCAAGCCTTCTGATTACTTCATCTGTTAAACCAACCTCTATCAGGGCAGTTCTTCACAGGGAATGAGCTGGACACTCAGGCAGAAGAAAGAAGTTACAGTGATTTATTTCGTGTGAACATTCTATCTTTCCCTCATGTGACCCTAAACACTCTTACTAGTTCTTTCTTAATAACAGTTTAATTTTCATGGCCATGTCAAGTGTGAAACATAATTTTTAGTAAAGTATTCATTTAACCAAATTATAATCCTATAAGAAAAAAATTAGAGATTCTGTTGGATATTTCACTTATCCTGTTTTCAAATTTTTTCCATTGCTCATGAATTTCATGGTTAATTCATCCACAGAAAATCCAGAATTTCCCTCAATGCCTTAATTGTACATTCTTTTGCTGACATGAACAAAAGGTATACATTACAGACTGAAAACATGTATGAACACTCCTAAAAATATTTTTGACTATTCAGTCTTTGATAGAAAATGTTCTCCTCAAAATTCTAGTCATTCTCTCACTAGTATGAAATTACTATTTCTATAACAAACACCTAATTATGACTACTGCACATTTCTCTTCACGATGTTCATCTCATCTGTTTGGAATCGTTAGTCTCCTGTGTTCTGGTTGTTTACACTTTTCCTTGAAAAGCAGCAAGCATGAATACAAACTAATAAATATTGATCAAGCGCCTACTGTGAGTAGAGCACTGTGCTCCACACAGTAGCAGATTGCAATCTATTCCAAATGCCTGCCATTTGTCTAAGTGCTAATTTCTGCATTTGAATGGGGATTTCCAAACATTACCTCCAGCCTGGTGTTCACTGTGGCGTTTTCAGAACTTGTTACTAATGGTAAAGTCTGATGATTTTCATTCAACAAAAGCCATTGTTGCAGACCTGGCTAACAGAAAGCTCTGTGAGGTGAATGGTTTGGACCTGGAGGATCCGTGTTGACCACATCAGTTCTTACCATTCTGTAGCTGTGTCACTCTGGGTGAGTTAGTGAGCCTCTACCAGCCTCAGTTTTTTTTGTATAACGAGGAAATCAAAACCTGCTTCCTAAGGCATTAATGAAGGCATTAGTTAAATAATGGCTCTATGACAGAGGCACTAATCTGCTTCCTACGGGCAGACTACACTGCCCTGTCTGCTCAATACTCTGGGTGCGCAGAACATGGGAGGGCTGCCTGCTGACCTGTGAGGCCAGGAAAGAGCTAGTGAGGGAAGCTCTGGAAGTGGACGTGCAGCTAGGAGGTCCACACTGAGGCTGGGCAGAGGAGGTCCTGACACAGCCTGGCGGGGGGACACGGCACAGGTGCCAGAGGACTCCTGGCCATAACCTGGATGTCCGGGTGTTTGCACCGGAAGCGCACAGCCCTCCTTCTCCTCAAACCTGCAGCACAGTGTCCACACCCTGAGCGCACGAAGCACTTTTTTTCTCAGCCTTTGTGGAGGTGAGCTGGTTCTCCCTCTGGGCCCATGGGCACCAGCTCTGGGCAATGCAGGAGAGGCATCACGAGTAACCAGGCAGACCTCTGCTGGGCCAGGAACCCACAGCAGAGACCTAGAAGTGGGGGGGATGGGCTAACTTTGTAGTTCTGAAGGAACAGGGACCACGCTGACTTCTGAGTGCCATTTGAATGTGCTCAGCACGGTTCCCTGGAACACATTAGGTAGACAACCTATTTTACTAGGACTGGCATGAGTAAAAAAAACTTAGAAAATCTTCATTGCCTTCACCTATGCATATGCCACCACAATCCAGACTCTGTGCTGATCCCCATCAAACTAGTCCCATCACCAGGTAGTTCAGACCCCTGTCTCCAGCCCTATACCCCCAGGCCTATAAGGCTGAGGTGATATGAAATACTGGGAGAGCATCTTTGCCTAAAGGATATGTGACAAAGTTTAATTAGTTCTATGCACAGATGTAACAGTGAGGCGTCACTCATGTCCCTGAGAAGAGTTCCAACCTTGGCTGTCCCAACCTGCTCCCCTCCACATCCCAGAGTGCCACCCCTTTCCCTGGCATCTGACACCTCAGCATGTCCCGCCTCCAGAACTTCTGAGTACACCACCCAACTAGGCATCCTGGTATGCTGTGGGCTCCCAGCTCTGCCTCAGTTTCCCCTCCTTACTGGCTAAGCAGCCATGGCTGGGCACAAGGACCACAGTGCCCCTGTCTCTGGCAAAGTTCCTCTTGTCTTTGTTCTCTGCCTTTAATTTTCAGAGTCCTTTCTCCAGCATGTCTTTCCTCTGGCCCCCAAAATTCATCTCTGCATCATATAAGTATTACATAAGACTAAGGCCAAGTTCAGAGTCCCAAAGTAAAAGGAAGAATGGCTAGAACTCATCCCAAGTCCTAGAGCACCTTTCTCAGTCTGCTCTTGCCAACCCTGACCCCGAGCCCCACCCTGAATTTCTCCCCATACTGCTTAGTCTTACAAGAGTGAGGAAAGCTTGCCTGACCAGGCAGTGGCGCAGTTGATAGAGCATCGGACGGGGACACGGAGGACCCAGGTTCGAAACCCCGAGGTCACCAGCTTGAGCATGGGCTCATCTGGTTTGAGCATGAGCCCAAGGTCATTGGCTTGAGCAAGGGGTCACTTGCTCTGCTGTAGCCCCCCGGCCAAAGCACATATGGGAAAGCAATCAATGAACAACTAAGGTGCCACAACAAAGAATTGATGCTTCTCATCCCTCTCCCTTTCTATCTGTTTGTCCTTATCTGTTCCTCTCTCTGTCTTTGTTACACACACACACACACACACACACACACACACACACACACACACAGAGTGAGGAAATCTTCATTCCACTAGAAAACTGCAGAGCCCCCATATGGAAGTTGAGTCATAAATACAAATTGTACATGTTATGTACCTTGAGTGAACCTCATGGTGAACCTTCACCAAGTGGAGCTCGCGGAGGTATTAGGCCACAGCTGGTGGTAACCTTTGTGTATTGTTCCTTCAGTATGGAGGGCACACAAGGAGAGTGATCATAGCCACCCAGGGTCAGGCCCTCACCTAGTGCCACTCAGATGCAGGAACAGAGAACCCTGGGGAAGGAGTTCCTGTCTTTCCTTCCTAGTGACACATCAGAGCAAAGGGACCAGCCCTCTAGAAACTCACTGACACTGAGTGCAGGGAGATGATACAATTGACCCCGGCTAGTATTGGTTTGCTGGTGCATAACATGTAACTACACACATGACCATATGATAAAGACAGGAAATGAAGACTCACAGCCCTCTCACATTCCTCTTGAGGACAGGAATAGGAACAGGAGCAAATTAAGACACAGAGCAGGTCAATATTCAGACTGGTTTTGGAGCATGGTGCAGCTGTGTGGGTCCCAGGGTCACCACCTAGATGCAAGCCAGCCCACTGACCACGTCCAGATGCTCAGAGGCCCGTGGTGGCCTCACCAGCCTGCTTTTCTGTGCCTCTTTCCTCAGTCAGTGTTGGACAGCAAACTGGCCCCCATACCCAGAGGGCAATAGAAGCCGGAAGTGCCAGGCCACCCAGATGGGTAGGTGGCAGGTTTAATAAGCAAGGGAACTGACATACAAGGCTTGTCAAGGGCGGCCACAAAACAAGGAGATCTCTACATCTGTCTGTCAGAATCTTAAAAGTTAGATAGAGAGACCTTAACGGGATTCAGTCAGGGCTCCATTCCAAATGGTCAGCACCTTACCCTCTCCAGGCTCAATCCTTGGGACGGCTCCCCTGCAGGCCTGGTGGGCAGAATGCACATTCCTAGGGCAGGGAAGGAGGTGAGGAGCCTCCCATTGCCCAGGTCCAGCTCAGGATGCTGGCGTCCTCTCGATTTCCAACAATCAGTCGCAACATCTTTTACCTTCTCCATCCATTCACTGCAACCTCACTCTCTGCTTATGCAAAAGCAGCTCTTCTTGCAAAGGGATGGTCTACTCATCGCACAGGTGTGTGACTGGTAAGGCTGATGCCAGGTGGGAGCGTATGCCAAGGCAGTAAAGCTCTCAGTGTGGAATTTCAGTTTTCACTAAAAGGTGAGAGGGATGTTTCCCTTCTGGTGGGGTTAGGAGGGCTTCTGCCATTCTTGAACCTGGCCACACAGGGAAACATTCTCTGACTCAAAAGGACACATCAGGGACAGCAGGCGTGGGACTGCTCTTTGCACTCACACAACCAGCAGTTCAAAAAATCCTGACCGAAAGCCGTGCAATATCTGCTCACTGATATTCTGATGAATTTGGAGATCTGTCTTATTTTTCTGATGTGAAAGCAAAAAGATTGCAAGTCAAAAATGTCTTCTAGATATGATGGACTATATGCAGGGAGGAAAAAGAGTAAAAGAATCACACCGGAGAGGAAGAACAGTTGCCTTTGGGTATTTCTTTTTATTATTTTTCTATTATTCTTTTAATTTGCTATAATGAGTTTATATTCCTTTGAAAAGGACAAATAAACTTTTGAAATTTGATGGCTACAGGGTAGATTCTATTTGGGTAACAAAAAATTGTGATGGCAATTTTAAAACATATAGAAACCATAAAGTAATATCTGACTTAAAAAAAAAATGACAATGAACGTGTGCTGATTTTATTTTTGTCACTCGGGTTCTAACCTATCTTGTTTCAAATATTGCTAATCCTATTTAAACAAATCTGACCAAATAAACAAACACCCTATGCTATAGGGATGAGTTAATAATGCCTTTGAGACGATCTGACAGGGACTTTCCGAAATGCCATCAGTTGCATGTGGAAGGCTATTTCTGAATTTGACCCTGGATAGAGTCACCAGGTTTGGGGGCAAGGGTTTCGGAACCTGTCCTGCACCCCCACCCCCACCCACGTGTAGTCTCCACTCTCTCCCCATATTCCCCAGTCCCCTGAGGTGCGAACAGAGAACCAAGGACCCGCCCTCTCTCTGCTTCCTAGGGTGACGTCAGACATTGTAGAAAGCCCTAAAGGGTTTCTATTTGAATTCATTTCATTTTTATCTTTTTTTAACTCTCGGTTTTGAAGGTGTTGGGTTTTTCCTAATGAGCCCTGTGTTGGGTGCTGTCAGCCTGACCCTCTGCACTCCCGTCCTCTCCACTCCCATCTGGAAGCCGTCATCCAGCTCTCTTGCTTCTGGTTGATTTTTGCCAATGGGAGACATTTATAGAAAATCAGAGTATTCCAAAAAAGAGAGAGTCTGGGGTATGTATTTATTAAGCCAGGCTGTAGCTTCGTGGCTGCCTTCCTCAATCTAAAATCACAGTTTCAAGAGGGCAGCCCACAGCTGCAGGCCTGGGGGACAGGCCGAAGAGTCAGGGGGCTCCCCCATCACTCCCAGGGCCCCTCATCCCTGCCTACTTCTTTACAGAGAATTCTTTTCTTTAACCTCTCTCATTTACCTCCTTGCAGGTGCCAGACATTTTCTACTGGGGCCCTGTCCTGTAAATGTGCATAATCTATTAGCACAGCAGTACCGAAGCGATGTATTTATAAGGATAAATAGACATATATACTGGGAGAGTATGCAAATCCTTTTGCATGAAGAGACTACAGCTCTTGATCACCCCTTCTCAATCAGCATTAATGAAGTGCTGCTCTAAGAGTTGCTTTTCTATCCAGGTGACCTTGAAAGTTTCTAAGTATTTACAGGTAAGAGTTCAGTTGGAGAACCTGGCACACAGGAAAGAGTTAGAGGAGATCTGGCTTTCCCATGTCCTCCCGGTGACCTTCCCACCATCTGAGAGACCTGTCTCTCTTCAACCTGCACCCTTCACACTTAGTCCCTCCCCAGTGAGCACCGCAGGCCACACATAGAGCTTGCTCAGAATAAACAAGGTGGCGCCATTCTCTTTTCTCAGGTGCTGGTCACAGAGCACCTGTTTTACACTTTCTGCAGAAAGCATTTTTTTGAAGCCTCCTCATTAACAGAACCCTGGCTCTTTGGAGAGAAGAAACTAGGTTCTCTGCTGGTGCCAGGGCAGCAGGTGCAGGAACCAGGCCAGCTTTGTAAAGTGTGAGCTCTGCACTTCTAGCCGGAGAGGAAGAGCACACAGGTCCTGCGGGCACAGCTTTGGAAGGGTTTAACACGAGGGCGGGTGTGGTGAGAAGCACTCAAGAGCACTGCGCTCTAAAATGAGACGAGGTGGACATGGGAGCTACCCTGAGGGTCTGGCTTGGTCTGTCTGTGTGTTTGGAAGTGAGTTAGGACACAGACCCTTTACGAAACTAATGGGGAAAATGATGGTTCTGAGAGAAGGTTTGCTTTGTATGAGATGCTACATCCTGACGAGAGTTGATCTCTTTCCAAAGGAAGGGTGAAAGATTTCAAGTCAATTATCTTCTGTTTGTAAAGTCTGTTTGTGCCCAGGATAAGAGACAAAATGTTTTGTCCCTTTCCGAATAGAGTCATTTGTGTCTGCTTGAACATGAAATGTTCTGGTGATGATCGTGCAGCTTATTGCTTCAAGATGCCGTTTGTTCAGCATCTCAGCTTGAATGATTTGACCATCGTGAATCTAAACACTCGCTGCGCGGTTTCTCTTTACCTGAGCTCTCCAGGGAAACGGGTTTTGGAAGTCAGATTTTTCAACAATAATCAATTCAGATATCTTTCCCTTCTCAGAAATTCAACGACTTCTAAGAAATTATTTATTGTTGAAGAGTCAATCAGATTGATTACCACATTTCAGCAAATCCAAGCTATTATAATAGAGACCTCCTGATTTCAAAAAAAAATTAAAAAGGTCACGTTAGAATCGATGAGAATAACAACAGCCAGCATTCACTGAGCGCTTATCATGTACTACCTACAATTCTAAGCACTTTGTATGTATTAGCATTTTTAGACCTCAGCACAAACCCATGAGTTAGATCGTATTGTCTTCCCAATTTCATAGATGTGGAAAGCCAGGCCAGAGAGGGAAGGTGGCAGAGCCAGAAGGTCCCCAGACAGATGGACTCCAGGGTCTCCTTCCCCTGAACGGGGATAATTCCCCTGTCAATTACCCCTGGTATCAACTGTAAGGATGTCCACTGTCTATAGGCAGTGCTATGCTTAAATTCCAGCCTCTAGTTTAAGGTTCAACCAAGTCAATTGTTTGCTAAATGAAATAAATACCATTTTAAAAATGAATAGCCTTTAATGAGGACAGTACTTACCAAGAGTTGAATAAGTGAAGTTAAGGCTTCATAGACCAAGAGAGACACAACCCACAGTTCTATCATCTCACCCATTTTCTATAGAATTGTACAGCTGGAGTGGTCACTGATTACTCTATCCTTAGACCACCAACGGAGGGCAGTTCGTGCTCTGGCCACTCCTGGGATCACCCCACTTCAATGGACAGTGAGTGATCAAGAGAACATGCTCACTCAGATTGGACTCTCATAACACCACATTAGGGCCTCCAGGACTTCAGAATTCCCTGTGTGAATGGACACAAGCCCCCTTCCTGGGCCAACATGGACCATTTCCTCAACTCACCTTCCCAAAGAGGAATTAAGACAAAGTTGATTGTGGGTGATATTTGCAGGGCAGGAAAGGGGCAGTGGGCTGTGGCTCTGCAGCCAATTTGCCTGAACTAACAAGCTTCCTGTGCCAAGTCCCTAAAGGTGTGAGTTCTACATCAAAACCAGGCCTTCAGGTTATACTGAAGGCTCTTTCAGCACGGTAGAAGGCGGAACCTACATTTGTTAGCTTCATTTGTTACTGAAATACCGAGACCTGTAATATGTGTGCCTCCTTGTGTACTCTAGCTACGAGCCCACACACACTAAGGCTGAGAACACACTCTCCATGCTTTGAAGTGTTGCTGTTTGAGTGCTGGGTATGTGTCCCTTGAAAACAAGAATTGTGAGAATTTAAAAGACCCCAGGACCAGTGCAAGTAATTCCTTTATTTTCAGCTAAAGGATGTAAAGCCCAGAGAAGTAGCTAACGTCAGCAATGGAAAAGATGTCTGTTTTCAAATAATAAACAAATCCAAAAGAAGGACAATTATATATTTATATGCTAAGGTAATAAACTAGTTTTAAATAATTAAAATGAACCAAGGTGAAGGGACAATCATCCTGCCAGACTTCATGCTTAATGCTTAGTATTGTTAATTGAGGGCAATGTTAGATTTTCCTTCTTAATTATTTTTTCTTTAAATTTATGTTTTCAATCTTTACTTCAATCTAAGTCAACAGCAAAAATGTTTTCTAGCAGAACTCAACTACAATCACTTAAATAAAACCAATAAATCCAATTGGATAAATGATGCACGTTATAAAATGTGCTCATTATCATTAAAGGTGCCTGCAATATAAGTTAATACTGAGAAAAGACTAAAAATTAACTCTAACAATAATAAGAAACATTGTCTCCAGAAATAAGAGCACTTGTAAGTTCTTAAACATAAATTGTAAAGGACACCAAAACCCCAAAACCATAGTGTAGGAAATAAATGTTCTTCATGTTAGAAATACAAACTGGATATTTCTATAGTGATTTAAAAAAAAAATCTCTAATTGAATGCTTCACAGCCAGTGCTAGAAATTTTGATATAATGATTATATCCTAAAACATTGTCTTAAAGAAAAAAGAAATAATATTTAGAGAATTTATCCAATACCTTCCAAAGAATGTTAGAGTCACTTTTTTCGCTTTTGAGATAAAAACATCCCTGATCCCTGATGGATATATTCTTAGTCATAATGTAAACCGAGGCACAACTAACACAGAGTAAAACAGATGATTGTGTGTTTTCAGCTTTGTCTTTTAGTAACATGAAATTTTTCAGGAATAGCTGGAGGAAGATTCAGCAATTAGGTTTATGAAATGTGTGCTTGGGGTAAGAACACAACATTAAGTGAGATTTGTAAGCCTTACGTGTTGGCAATGTACAAGAAGCAATCATCTGTACACAGACGATTAATTTCAATAGCACAAGGAAATCTTGAAAGTCATGACAGGCTTTGTACCAGATATATGACCTTTGGAGATGTGATTCACATAGAGCAATAGAAAAGCATTTAACCTAAGCCCTTAAAGTTTCAGAGAGAAGAAGGTCAAGTAGTGCAGATTAAAACATTAAAAAAATAAATAAATAGAAACACCATAATGCAAGTTTTGACAGATAATTATCTACACAATGTCCTTTGAAATTATTGACATTTTGTACCCAATTTTTATACCTAACCTTTTTTCTAATGATCAAAAGTCATTATTGGTTTTAATCTATAGTTTGATTCCTTAAAAAATAAAAATATGTATTCAAACATCTTTATTGCAAACTCAATACACTTCTTGGTCTTATAGAAAAGTTAGTCTGGCCAAGATAACCAAAAATCAATTGATAATCAAGTATTAAAAATTTTAAATGATGTTAATAGGAGAATAGAAATCTATAAAAATAAATGAAAGGCCTTTAGACTTCATTGATATTCACTTTAGTTCAAATTCACATTATTTGCCTTCACATTTACAGGACCATTTCACCTTGCATTAGGCAATGTTACTGAGATGAGACAAGCCACAGGGGAACATTTCAATGTTTTCCTCCATGGATTTTTATCTCTTTTTCTTTATTCCTCTCTCCTCCACCTTGATAGTCAATTCTACATTTAAAATAAAGATCATTAGAGAAAACAAAGTCAGTCACTCTCACATCTGTCAGACACTGCCATGATCTGATCCACTCAAGTATGGCTTCACGCACCAGGAGTGGCACTTACTCAACTGTTGGTGCTGACCCAGGTCACCCATGCCTTGTGAGAGGTGAGTGACTGCCTGTGTCTCATGCAGAAAGCTTACCATGGCGGAGTATCAGCCTCCCTCTCTTCATGGAAACTGAAGAAGCTGCTGCTATCATACTGGTCTCAACAGCCTGTGGCCCCAGAGCATGAGACAGGAGCCTTGAGGTGGTGGTGGGAACTCAGTCCCAAAGGGCCCTCCAGGTTGGAAACTAAAGACTTGGTGACACCATACAAAGCGATCTGAACAGGATGCCACCGTGATGTGTGAGCTGGGGCGGTTCTAGAGGAGCTGGCAGAATCTGGAGCAGGGATCCCAACCAGCAATTGGAGGGTTTATCAAGACAGGTTTCTGTGCCTTAGCTGAGAAAGCTCTCGATTAAGAGCCTGCCTTGTTGGTGTGTCTGCCCTCCTGAGTCCTTGAGCCATTCATTTCCTTGCACTGTCTGCCCTGAGAGACCCAAGTCCTCAGGGGAAAAAAACTGTTCCTCTTCCAAAAGAGACAGACACTCATCTCTTGGGTGTGAGACTGCCATGGGGACCTGAGTAGGGAGCACAAGAGCTCCCTTGCCACCAGACCGAGGCTGAACCCAGAGCAAGGACAGGAGCATGTGGGTGCAGCTTACAGCTGGAGAGTAAAAGAGCTGACCTCAGTGGTCAGCAGAGGTGGGGAAAAGACCCCTTGACATTCTTCCACCTGCTGTTACAATTTCATAGACAACACTATGCATTCAACTTGTCTGGTAGAAGACTCGCCCTCCATGGTGACACCTGGTCGATTCCAGTCTGAAGGCCTGCATGAGTGAAATGTCCTCCATGCTCCCAAATGCAGCCAGTCTCTCATGCTCTGGGGCAGATGTAAGGGGCTGTGTGGGGACCAGGAGTGCCTGTGGACACTATAGCCTGTAACAGCTTATGACATGGCGTCATTCACTACTGAGAGTAGAATGCAGGAAAAATGCATTTGGCCATCCAAAGCTTTTCTCTTTAGAAAAATTAGGTGCAAGACCAGAGTTCCAAACAGCAACAGCCTCCTTTCCATATATCTGCCCACCAACCAGGCTCCCCTCCTGGGATTGTTGAAGCCTCATAACTACCCCACACCAAACCCTTTCCCCTTCCCCTCTCTTTACCACACATGTGTCGGGTATATATATATTAAAAAAGCCACTGCATAATAAACGGGAATTATTAGAAGGAGAACTTTTCATCAAGACTACCAAATAGTTAAAATGAAGAAAATTATAATTTTCAGGTTAAGAACAGGCTGTGATACTTGATCAATGGTTTCCGTAATGAATGAACTCTATTTCATCATTTCTTCCATAGTAAAAATACTCCATGAACTTCTCTTTGTCGTTTCCTTTACATGAAGTTGAAAGCTAATTCTCTGACAATTAGCAATCTTTCCTTTCACATTGATTCAACTTCAGCATCAGAATAAAGCCGCCGTGCAAAGCAGCTCTGTCAGTGGGAGCAAATAAGAAGGAACTTGTCAGGGGGTTCTGACAAGGTATATAATGAAAGCTCAAAGGATCCTGGCTTTTTTTTTTTCCAAAACAGGAATGAGAAATAGATTTAAAAAATCAAAATTTATTAAGGTGTTCAAGATACTGAAAAGCGCAGAAGACTTAACTGCAGCAGAGTATAATATATACAATTAGAATCCTCATTTTGAAAGACTTCAAGGAAAGTCATATTTGTTAGAGTTGAAAACACACAGAGGTATGTTAAGCAAAGCATAAAAACATACATTCATGTAAACTAATTGGATAATGGCACATATTACCACAACTGTCAGCCTCCACTGTGCCTTTAAAAGTTCCTTTTGTGAAGCACACAATTTCATTGTTAAAATACCAAAACAACACAAAAATACCTGTTAGCCAGCAGTAAACTTCGCACACATCCCCGCCACATCTGAGTGTGAATAAACCCTCTGCTCTGCTCTCATTTTCTTCTTTCTGATCGTTTCCATGGGATAGACTCACTGTTTATTGACTCCGCTTCTCTGAAACTGTCAAAGTTTAGTAGCTTCAAACTGCACACTGTGCTATTCATTTGTTTCTCCATTCTTCAGTTCTGACCCAAGAATGGAGTTGGCAGAGCCCTGAGGCGAAGCCAGAAAAATACCCATTATCTCATTGGACCGTCACAAAAGCAGGTAACCCGGAGCGAAACTATCAGTGGACATAAAAGGATTGTTGTCTGCCAAACGACCAAAATTCTGCAAAAATGACATTATTCTGACCAGTGTTAACCTGCCCACACCACCCTGTACAATTCTCAACATTCAAAAGGGTTTTTTTTCCCCCTCTTTTTCCTTTTCTGTCAGTCCACTGAACTATTTTCAGATCCAAGATATTAAAACTTAAAAGGCAACCAAAAATGATTCCCAAATGAACTGCTAAAGCATTCTGTCAGAAGGGACTTAATAACCGAGCCAGCGCTTCATTATTCTTATAGCTCTGTGTTAAATGGTAACAGAAAATGACCTCCAAGGAACATCCCTTTGATCTGGCCGGCCCAGTCCAGGAGCACGACCGATGTTCTCATAATCTAACACAAAGATGGGGCTGGCATGCATTTTTGCAACCACCAGAACCTAACTTTTACCAACTTGAGAGAGAGAACAAAAGTCACTGTCACCCGTGTAACAATCGTCAGGAACGAACCTGTTTGTGGTCATTCCAGCCCTGCCTAAATCCCAACAGCATGTTCCGCCTGCACAGGAGGCTTCCAAGCTGAGTTCAGCAAACACAGATCTCACTTGACGAAAACAGTCATTCTGCCCCCCAGGTCACACAGTGCCCCCCCCCCCCGCACCCAGGTTCCACCAGGTCTTCAAGGACTCAGAACACGGTCCCAGGGGCCAGCAGACATGCCCCTGGGCGCCCTCAAAAAGGTCTCGCACCATCTCAGCAGCAGAGCTGCCCTGGCTCCACCTGTGACCCAGCTGGAAGTCACCACAGTTCAGACAGCCAGACACTCTCCTTCCACACCTCCCAACACTCAGTGAAAAAGGCACAGCAAACTGTCCCCCCAACATTCACCCTTCTTCCCATGGAGCCCAAGGACGCCCTCCTCCTCCAGCAGCCTACCTCCCGTGCCCACGTCCGGCCGCCTGTCTGTCTGGTCCAGAGCTCTGGGACTTTCCGTCCTTGTGGGTGCTGAGAGCCAGCTCCCGCGAATTGTGAGCCTCCTGTGGCAGCAGGCTGGGTCTCCAGCAGCCGCAGCAGCCGCCGCAGCCGTGGCCGTGATGAGCACAGCTGGAGACCAATTAACCAAACATTGTATGGCAGCAACAAATCAACAAGGAAAACCTGCGCACAAATCAAGCAAAGTACCATTTCGGAGGGACGCTGAAAGCTGAAGTCACCCGCGCTACATTTCTTCTTCAGGATCATTCCAGCCAGCTCCTTCTGCTATTTTTACTGTACCATAATGCACTAGGTCTGGCTTTTACCCTATTGAAAGAACATGAATATATTATTATCCACACAAAAGAGCAGGTTATTGTTTATGAATTACCAGCCTTCCCAGCAACAAAGGCTATTTTCATAAGAAAACTCAATTTCATTTTAGCTCCAATTTGATTACCAGCTGAAGAAAAGAAGCTCTGCTCCTAACCCTCAAAGGATTTTTATTCATACCATTGAATGGGCTTTATTGCTTCCTTTTCAAAACTGACGTAGAAAGCTTTTAGAGTAAAACATTGACAAAAAATTATTGCGCTGCTATTTTGTGCAATAACAGAGCTGAAGAGGGCAATGATTTCTCAGCCATCTTTCACTGTACTTCAGAATAGCAAAGGCTGGAATTAATGACAGACCAGAGAGAGGAGGCAAGCTCAGGTCTCACAATGCCCGTCAAATCTAAATGATCACTATACATTGAAAAGCCCCCAAAAAAGCCCACGGCTGATTGATGCATGGCTTTCACAAGAAAGACAGGCTTGAAGAGTTTATTGCACCACAATTTGCTCAGAATTATCATAAAAATAAATGTAGAGGCTGAATGTCACCCTGGCACACTCCAAAAACACACAGCCGGGGACAAAGTTCACACAGACATTATGGCGTGCACACTTTATCACGTGCACACTCATGCAGCCAGACTTGAGGAGGCAGTCAGGGTGTCCGTGATCGAAGCTTCACTCGCTGTTGACAGGTTGGGCCAGGCTTGACTTGGGCTCCATGGAGAAGAATATTCCCCCTACCCTGGAATATTTTTCCATCTTCACAATTTAAATAGGAAAATTCTGCAGCTGCAAATAATAGCCTAGCGTCCCAGAAGCCAGACCTGCTTGCTGCACCCCCGGACTGTCCTGGGGCTGCCCAGCAGGGTGTGTGTCTGTCACCTTGTTTGTTTTCACTCCCCAAGGAAGCTGTAAGTTTGCAAGGACTCCATGGCCCACAAAACAGTTTGGGGGTAAATGTTCTAATGATACAGGTAGCTGTTGCTGAAATGGCTTTCTCCACATGCATGGCACTTCTCTTTTCATTAAAATTTAAGCAATAATAGCTAAGCTAGCAGGGTTTCCAAAGAAACCTGCACTTGATATTATGCAAAGAGAATCTACTGTGTAATAACTTGGGATTCCAGGTGCCTCCACGTAGATGCCTCAGGGAAGACTGAACCAACCAGAACTGAAAGGCTATTCTTAAAATCTGTTTATTAGGCCCTGGCCGGTTGGCTCAGCGGTAGAGTATCGGCCTGGCGTGCGGGGGACCAGGGTTCGATTCCCGGCCAGGGCACATAGGAGAAGGGCCAATTTGCTTCTCCACTCCCCTCCCTCCTTCCTCTCTGTCTCTCTCTTCCCTTCCCACAGCCAAAGCTCCATTGGAGCAAAGATGGCCCGGGCGCTGGGGATGGCTCCTTGGCCTCTGCCCCAGGCGCTAGAGTAGCTCTGGTCACAGCAGAGCAATGCCCCGGAGGGGCAGAGCATCGCCCCCTGGTGGGCAGAGTTTCGCCCCTGGTGGGCGTGCCGGGTGGATCCCGGTCGGACGCATGCAGGAGTCTGTCTGACTGTCTCTCCCTGTTTCCAGCTTCAGAAAAATACAAAAAAAAAAAAATCTGTTTATTAGCCAAGAGGTCAGTTCTTCTACTTGCTTATAGATATGGCACAATTAGGATTTATAAGTAAAGAATGGGCAATTCGATGTTAAAAACAAACAAAACAGTGAAAGGCAAACTACACTAGTTGGCCGTGACATTTCTTAAAGGGTATTGAATTCAAAGGTCAAATGCTGGTGATCTTGCACTCCTGTCAGTCCAGGGATCTGAGCTTCACTGTTTAGTAGGAAGCAGGGAGATTTCCAGTTATTATAAGTTGTTTTCAATGACTCGCCGCGCTGTACCTGTTCCGTTGTCTGTAACAACCTCTGTGTTATAACCACTAGCACTGTATGTCGACAGTGTCAAAGCTGATATTCAAAAAGTGAAACTTCCATCAAACATTCATATGCTTACCGATAGTTAAGTGATGAATGTTGGACTGACAACAAAAAGCCAATAACTAATGCATGTTGCACCTTTCTGTGGGTTTCTTGGCATTCTGCACACACAGCCTGTTCAACTAATAATACTGTATATAATCAATTCTATAGTCAAATATTCACTGAAGTCATGTTCTATAAAGTCAATGTGACCACTGAATTAGCAAATACTGACCATGGCCCATGGAGAAATAGAGGGTTGGGTTCCTGTGAGCCTCTGGTCACAACATGTTCATCAACCAATCACATCATAACATTGTTTCACATGTTTTGTTTAGAAACCCTTTAATATACAGTGTTGACTCATTAACACTGAATTCATAGCCAACAGCACTCTAACACATGCCTGAAGGAAGCTTATCTCACACACACATTTTCTCCTTGAAACACAGTACAGCTTCTTGACTGAGGAACAGCAGACAGCACCTCAGAACTATGCCTGGGGGCCGTTTTATTTATTTATTTTTATAATTTATTTATTTTTTTTTTAGGTAGAGGAGAGAAAGAGAGAGAGAGAGAAAGAGAGAGAGAGAGAGAGAGAGAGGAAGCATCAACTTTGTAGTAGTTGCTTCCCATTTGTACCTTGACCAGGCAACCCAAAGTTTCAAACTGGCAACCTCAGCACTCCAGGTCGATGCTTTATCCACTGCGCCACCACAGGTCAGGAAGTGGAGATCATTTTAAACTGCAAAGTCACCCTGTTGGGAAAACAGCTATGTTAGGCTTGCTCACTTGCACTTTGCATGATTGTGCGTGAGCACGTGGCAGTCATGTGTGCATAGCCTATGTGAGGCTACTGGTGCTTTCACTCAGGGTGGTGTTTGGAAGATCGCTTGCCCACCACTGTGAGGGGCCATTTAGCTGTTTGTTTGCCTGCTGCTGTGAGAAGTGGTTTACCCCTGCTTGTCTGCACATTCACCGTTGCAAGAATCTAATAAACGGGAATGGCCCAGTGCTTTCCCGCTCTGCAGTTCCTCTACCATCTGCCCAAATCCAATGTGGACCTGCCTGGCCTTGGCCACCAGCATTACACACCCATAAAGAAAGTACAAAAATTTGAACAACATGACACTAGGACTGTGAAAAGGACACATGTTTATAATACTAGAAGTGGAACAAGACAGGAGGGTGTAGTCTTGTTCCACCTCAGCTGGAAACTTTCAAGATGACCGACTCAAATTTTTCACAGTACACAATGCACATGTCCATGAGTGACTGCGAGAGTAGCAGGGGTCTCCAAACTTTTTACACAGGGGGCCAGTTCACTGTCCCTCAGACCATTGGAGGGCTGCCAAATACAGTGGTCCTCTCACTGACCACCAATGAAAGAGGTGCCCCTTCCAGAAGTGCAGTGGGGGCTGGATAAATGGCCTCAGGGGGCCGCATTGCGGCCCGCGGGCCGTAGTTTGGGGACGCCTGGTACTGCAGCTATTGATGTGGGGTTGCAAATTATAGCAGGCAGGTGAATTTTCAGATATAGAATCCATGAATAATGAGGATCAACTTTATCCTGCTTTTGACTTAAGGTCATTTGCTATTGTGTCCAGAAAGCTGCTATGTACTGAACTGTGTCCCCCCAAAAATGCCTCTGTTAAAACCCTAACCCCAATGTGATTGCATTTGAAGCTGGGTCCTTTAGGAGCGAGTTCAGGTTAAATGAGATCATAAAGGTAGGGCCCTGACTGGATAGAACTTGTGGTCCTATAAGAAAAGGAAGAGAGCACTGGCCAGGTTCAGCTGGTTAGAGCGGCGTCCCAAAGCACAGAGGTTATTGGTTTGACCCCTGGTCAGGGTACATACAGGAACAGATCAATGTTACTGTCTCTCTCTCTCTCTCTCTCCAACCCTTTCTCACTAAAATCAATAAATAAAAATTTTTGAAAAAATAAGAGGAAGAGGAAGCTCTTGCTTTCTTTACTTGAATGTACTGAGAAAAGGCCGTGTGAGGACACAGAAAGAAGACAGTCATCCACAAGCGTGGAGAGAGTCCTCACTAGACACCAGCCCTGCCAACACCTGGATCTTGGGTATCCAGAATCCGGACTATGAGAAATAAATGCCTGTTGTTTAAATCTCCAATACTATGGTATTTTGTTATGGCAGCCCAAGCTGACTGAAACAAAAGCAAAAAGTGGAACAGAATGTGGCACTACCAATCAATCAATAATTACTAGTTGAACTAGTTTATTGTCCACAATGAGCTGGCTGATTGGAGGGATATAGGGGAATGTAAAGTGTACCTTAGGGAATGCAAAGCCTGCGTTTGGAGGAATGGTGTCGCTTGAGGTTGGTACGAAGGAGCAATCGCTTTGAGGAAAGAAAGAGTAGCAGTTCCCAGGTCAGAGGAGTAAGTCTGGCTAGAGCAGGGAGCCAGAAAATAAGTCGTGGGAACAGCCAGCAGGGCCTGAGTACCCACCCAACAGAGGCGCAATTTCTCCAAATACAGGCCTTGGACCGCGAACATCATAATCCCTTGGGAGTTTAAGAGAAATAGAAGTTTCTGGGTCCCTGTAATGCTGGTGGCCAAGGCCGGGCAGGTTCACATTGGATTCAGGCAGACAGTAGAGGAACTGCAGAACCGGAAAGCATCAGGCCATGCTCACTTATTAGAGGCTCGCAGAGACAGGCGAGCAAATAAACAAAGGAAAACCACTTTTCACAGTGAAGGGCAAGGGATCAGGAAAACTGCCCTTTATGGTGGTGACTGAGGGAATCAGGAAACCATACCTTGCTGTGATGGGAGAGCGATCAGGGAGAATCACCACCCAGAGGGAAAGCATAGCTTTTCATAGAGACACGGGGCTTTCTGCCACGTGCTCATGCACTAATCGTGCCAAGTGCTTGCAGCTGCGAAACCAGCAAGCAAGCCTAACACAGCTGTTTTCCCCACAGTCCCTTTGTTGTAGGACCCTGGGAATCTGCTCTTCTAACTCACCACCCAGCTGACCCTTAATCCACCTTACGTTAGAAAACTACTACTACCAGTTGAGCAGGCAAGAGTCCATTTACCTAAAGAAGCTGAGTGCTATTGAACAAGCTGCACAACAGGTAAACTATAGGCCTTGAGATGAGCCCCCTCTCGGCATCAGCAGCTCATCCCTCACCTGACCCAGACCCACCAGCATTACCCACTTGTATACCCTCAGCGAGGTAGCCATCCTCATCACTGCAAAGCGTCCTCAGGTGTGTTTCTTGATGCTTACCTGAGAAGCCAGGATGTTCTTAGTCTTTCAGTGTTAAGTTCAAGAGAGGCAAAGAAATGCACTCAATAAATGGGCAATACACTCCCCAATCATGAGATTATGCTTAAAATAATTAAAAAATAAACACTGAAAATGGAAGAAAACTTTTTTCCAAGTTGTTGTGGTTTCCAGAGAGCCAGTAAAGATCAGATTTTATCATCAGCAAGACCAGAAATTTATTTGTGGATCAGTTTGCTCAGATTCTTTGTTAAACTGTGATGAACTTCTCAAACAGGAGGAGCCCTCTCTCACATGTCTTTGATTTACAGAATCCGGCGCACAATCTGCACTCAATGAAAGTATCAAGATGAAATGCCTTCAGGCATTATGGCTCAGCTAGAGATATCATAAAGACAAAATCCTGAGCATCGCATCTTATGCTGACTAAGGCTAAATGCTAAAAATTAATATAATTAGAGAAAATAGTCATGAATTCAAATGTTATGAGTTTGTTTACATCAAAAAAAGAGATTTAATGTTATGAGGTCCCACTTACATTTTCAAACAATTTAGAATTCCTCAGTCACGCTGAGTTGTTTTCTTTTCCTCCTTCCTCATCCATACAAATACTGAATAAGCCTCCATTCAACTGAAAACTTTCTTCTGACTTCAAGAATTAGGACACAAAGTCACATAAACACTGATTCACAAGAAAAGGCTTTATCCTATAAGCACTCCTTCAACTATTTGAAATCAATAACCCTATGTAATGCTGGTGGGCAAGGACAGGCAGGTACACATTGGATTCAGGCAGACCACAGAAGAACCATGAAGCCACAGGGTGTTGGGCCATTCCTGTTTATTGGATTCTCGCAGAGGCGGTCAAGAAAATGGGGAAATCACCTCTCACAGTGGCAGGCTGGCAATCAGGAAAACTACCCCCAGGGGAAAGTACCTGTAGCCTTGTATAAGCTATACATACATGTGGCTTTCAGCCTCGTGCTCATGCACTAGTCATGCAAAGTGTTTGCAGCCAGAAAACAAGCGAGCGAGCCTCATACAGCTATTTTCCCTACACCATATAAGTTGGTTTCCAGAAAGTCAAATTGATCTTGGAGAGGCTCACAATGTCCTGCTACTTTCTATCCTTACATTTCATCCCTTCAAACCAAGCTGACTCCTCTGAGAAGCCAACCTCTGCAATAGATTGTAAAGAAGCTCAGGAAATGAAATAACCATAATATCACAAGTGATAAAGTTCCTGTGAGACCATCTTCTGAGTGGCCTCATTTGTCTTAGCTAACAGTGGCACGCATTAATGCCATTATTGGAACATGACATAACAATCTCACTGCTTCCTCCAAGTCTCCAAGTTTCCTTGGGAAGATATTTTCTGTAAGCCTGATATCATAGGAGACATTTGATAGTCACTAAACATCTAAGAAATAGGTGAAACTGTTGTGAAACTTGTTACTCATCCACTGCTCAAGAAGAATATCTAAGAATTACACCAGGATAAAATCACTTCCAATTCTTTTATTGATTGTCCAGCTTTTATCTTATTACACTTTATGTTTCAAAATTTGATCTAGATCAGTGGTCCCCAAACCCCAGGCTGTGGACTGGTACCGGTCCGTGGGCCATTTGGTACTGGTCCTCAGAGAAAGAATAAATAACTTATATTATCTCCGTTTTATTTATATTTAAGTCTGAACAATGTTTTATTTTTTAAAAATGACCAGATTCCCTCTGTTACATCCGTCTAGCCTCACTCTTGACGCTTGTCTCGGTCACATGATACATTTATCCATCCCACCCTAAAGGTCGGTCCATGAAAATGTTTTCTGACAGTAAACTGGTCCGTGGCCCAAAAAAAGTTGGGGAGCACTGATCTTGATGGTTTAAGTACGTGATTTGATTGCATACTTACCCGTTTCTATGCTGCTCTATTTCTCCCTCTTCCAATAATCAAAAAATAATCTGGCCTCATGCAAATGGCTCATAAGTTCATAATAAATGTACATCTACAAATTAGAACCCTGATGGGTATGAGCCCCTTTAGTCTCTATTTACACATATAAAACAGTAGGAAAACAAGCCGGACTCAACTCAGAGTATAAACTTTAGAAAATTTCTATTTAAAATCCTTCTGAATTTTGACAAGACTCTTTTGAACTTGATCCAGTGCTGTTGTTCCATATGTACTAAGTTATAGGCTCCAAGTCTCCTCGGAGGGTACTGGGGAATAGGTATGGCCATCTTATGCGCTCTTCCAGTGAAGCACACACCCCAGCTGTACATATCTGCAACCTGAAGGGAGAACGGTGCCCACAGTGTGTACTGGATTCATCCTCATTCTGTCTCTCCCCCAGAAAATGCATCCAAACAACCTGGAGAATGGCCACTGAAGTTGGGAAGGAAATTTGTGCCCACTTCTACTCAACCCCTCAGGAGCCGTGCTGCTAAGTTAAAGGCTAGTTTGGCCTATTGATGAGTGCTATTTTAATATAATGAATACACATGCCTTTGAGACTTACAACCATGGAGCCATGGAGCAGTCATACTTTTACCCAGGATGCACAGTCTGTGTCCACATCCTGCCCGGGGTCTGGTGAGGCCACAGGTGGTACTTCTCGAGAGCTCAAAGTGATAGCTCAGTCTGGATGGGAGAGGGCTACACAGGTGCTCCGTGTGCCCTGCTGGAGTGGACACCCAGGTCGCAGGATGAGCCAGCCAAATCAGGATGAAAGGGCACTTGGTCAAGATGGAAGAACGGAGGCCATGATGACTGAGAGGCAGGGGAGTGGTATGGGGCAAGCTGAGGTCCAGGCCAGCTGTCCAGAGATGCCTGCAGGCTCAGGGCAATGAGACACAGGCCAGTGTCTGTGACTGTAGCACCTGATTTGTGTGCTTCAAGCCAGAGTCATCTGCTTCAACCGTGTAAACAGGCCCAGCGCTGGCCAGTCTGGGCACCCTTTCCCAGATATGTGGTAGATGGGGGCAAAGGCATTGGGCACAGACAAAACTGGCCCTGAACCTGGCTCTGTGGCCTTTGATTTCCACAAGCCAGGTGTCCTCAACAGTGAAATGACCTGTGATCCCATCGTGGCTCCCCAGGTTTCCCTGTCCCAGGAATAGAGTCCCATGACTGTTATTGAGTGCATTGTCTATTTTCCGCAGCTACTTCAACCAGAGCAATTTGAGTGCAGAACCTACTCCTTCTCGAGCCTTCCATGTGGAAGAAGCAGTGTGCGGTCCCTATCAGCAGCAGAACCTCCACGTCCTCCAGAAACGCCAAACACCATAGGCGTGCTAATGTGACTCCATCTTGGATACACCTGGCCCTTGGGTCACAGCTGCGTTCAGAATTTCCTCACATCTGAACACAAGTTCAATCTAAAAACAACCGGCCAGTAAATGAACAGCTACAGGAATTTTCTTTTTGCTAAGAAAAATAAATAGAGATAGATAAAGTCTAGAGAAAGTATAAAACCCAGGGAAATAGCAGAATAAAGACTTAGAAAGAGAGACAAAGGGTGAGGTATAAGAAGCACTGGCACGGGACAAGAGCATGGGGAGGACATGTGAGGGGTGAAGGACCAGAGAAGACTAGGAAGCTCATCAAGACCGAGGCCCAAGGGGAAGCGTCAGACAGAGAAGAATGCAACATGATCTCTTAAGAGAGTTAGTGTATGCATATCCCTTTAATGAGAAAAGGAAGTACTTGAAAATAAAAACAATTTTCTCTTAGAGAAATCAAAATATTACTGCAAAAGTCAAAATCACCCTTGTAAGCCAGGCTTATAGTAAGAAAAACCTTGACTTAATGCTTAGCTAGTGTAGAAACAGCTGAACAGTATGTTGATTCCAAGTTCATTTTCATCACACACACACACACACACACACACACACACACACACACACACACCTTAGAAAGAAAGCACTAGAATTGCTCCTGTGTATCCAAATCAAAGAGACGAAATAAATATTGCTGAAGGTTTTTAAATGGGGAGGAAAAGCTGTTGTTGAGAGTTAAGTGCCACAAGCACAAAGCCTCTTCACAATGTAGAAGAAGGGTAGCTGTCAATGGGAGGGATACTCTAGAGGAAAAAAGGATTGGGGGCGGGGCAGGCAAAGGGAAGGCTGGTTCAAAAGAGGGCCATGGGAAGTGATGGCCTGAAACAGATGTGCACTGTGGCAAGTGTCTTCAAGAACAACAGAAAAGCCTGGCCAGGCGATGGCGCAGTGGATAGAGCATCGGACTGGGATGCAGAGGACCCAGGTTCAAGACCCCGGGGTCGCCAGCTTGAGTGCGGGTTCATCTGGTTTGAGCAAAGCTCACCAGCTTGGACCCAAGGTCACTGGCTCAAGCAAGGGGTTACTCGGTCTGCTGAAAGCCCGCAGTCAAGGCACATATGAGAAAGCAACCAATGAACAACTAAGGTGTCGCAACGAAAAACTGATGATTGATGCTTCTCATCTCTCTTTGTTCCTGTCTGTCTGTCCCTATCTATTCCTCTCTCTGATTCTCTCTCTGTCTCTGTAAAAAAAAAAAAAAAAGAATAACAGAAAAGATCTGACTTCTACAAAGGCCTCAAAGCAGAGTTAGAGGAAGAGCTGAGCCCTGCCTGCAGAGCTGTTTCAAGATAATTTGAACAAAACTGGTGTCATAGTAATTGGGAATCCAGTGAAAGCTGAATGAAGGACAGTTAAGCAACTAAAACAAATTTTACCTGATAATTAATCACCAAATGAGCCAGCCCCCTTGACTCATTGCCTATCCACCAACTGAGGCATTAAAGCCTGACCCCAAGTTCAACGTCAGGATCCCCTCTGTACCATTTGTTCAGTCAGAGGCAATCTAGCAGCTACTACATGAGACTAGCCTCCAATCTACGAGACATTGAAGCACATCCCCATTTTACAGGTGAGAAAACCAAGGGCTCCTACCACTAACCAAAAGCTGGATTCCAATTTGGATCTCCAAACTCCAGGCTCCACACAAGAGACCTCCTGAAAGAGCCCTGCCCTCTCCCCCTTCTGGCCCCACAGGATTTGAGGAGCTTTCTCTAGAGCTATGGTGACCATTTCTTTTGTCTCCCAAGTGGGACACTTTAGAGATTATAGGGAGGACTAACAATCGCACCAGGCGGTAGGGTAGTGCCAGGACTGGCCTGGGTGCCAGGAGGGTCCGTGACCCCGCGCACAGCCCAGCTGCCTCAGCCCAAACAGAAATGGGTGTTTCTCTCTGCACGTTCTCATCACAGCTTTCATTTTGCTTGTGGGTCAGACTGACCTGAGAAAAGGAAGAGATGGAGGCTTGGGAGAGAGCAGAGCTGAGATAAACCAGAAAAACAGAGGACAATCTGTAATGGTGAGGTTTTGCTGCATAAAAAACCACCCCAAACTCAGTGGCTTACACAACAGCTATTGATTTAGATTAGATTATGGTTCAAGGAGTCAGTAATCTGAGCAAGGCTCAGCTGGTGGCACATCTTGTCCATCTGGGCTCGGCCACCCATGTGCGGTCAGCAGTCATCAGCTAGTACTGCTGCTGGTTGGCCAGCTCACGGCTGGGCGGGAGCTGGCCGAGCTCTACAACATCAGCCTCCAGCAGGAGAGTGTGGGTCGCTCACAAAGGGCTGCTGCCTTTCAGGAGGGGCAGGAAGATGCAAGTTCTGGGCTCAGACAGGGACAACGGTAATCCTACTGTATTCTGTTAGCCTCAATAAACCATGGGGTCAGCCCAGATGCAAGGGATGAAAAATCAGTCCCAGCTTTGTGGGAGGAGCATTGTAGAGGGAGGGGCAGAGCCATCTTTTCAATCTACCACAAAGTTCTAGAAACAGATGGTGTCCTTGCAGCCTCTAGACTGAATGGGGCCAGAGAGAGGTTGGCAGGCAGGGCCCGACCTGGAAAGAGCTATTCAATTTTCAATTTCAAATGTTCGAAGAGCTTGGGAAGAGGTGGTTCTTCGGGATATTTTTGCCTGGAGACCAAGAATAAAAACGTAAGCCACTGAAGTTAATTTTTGTTTAATGTATTTATTTTTTTCTTTTACTTATTAATGAAATCAACTGAGTTGAGGAGTAATTTTCCTCACATGTTTTCAAATAAGGCTTTCCAAGGCTGTGCCCTGGGCTCTGCATTTTCTTGGCAGAGCCACTGAACACAGCTTTGCAGACAGTTGAGGGAGGATATACAGTATTCATATTTAATGCAGTCACATCTGATGGGTATTTGGGTAAGGGTTTTTTAAATTGGAAAAAAAAAAAAGGACTGGATGTACAGAAGATTAGAAAGGCTGAGCAAGGCACAAGGAGGCCTGGGTGCCACTGTGCTCTCCCTCAGGTCCGCAAGCGCATTAAGCCCATTATGACCAAAGCGCCCATTATGACCAAAGCAAGTCGTATTGCTCTCTGCCCGACCTAATGAACCAGAAACTCTCGACACTGGACAAAGCTATTTTTTCCTTAGATAAAACAAAATTCTTCTATTGATTGGCTCTGCATTTAATCTGAATAAATCAGATTTTTAAAAATGCATTTAGTGTGATAGAAGATTCACCATTTTACGTAGAAAACAGTTGCAGGCAGCTGGGATCTGCTTGATGTACAGGGGAAGCGGTTTTTTATTCGTGTTTTACTATCACCACCATCACTTCCACCACCCCGGTAAAGACCACAGCACCTTCAGATCGCAGAGTGGAAAGCCAAGGCCAGAGATGTCCCAAAGTCGCAGAAATGCGCCTGCTGGTGGTGTCCTTAGGCAGGACAAGGGCCTTGCGCCTGCTGGTGGTGTCCATAGGCAGGACAAGGGCCTTGCGCCTGCTGGTGGTGTCCGTAGGCAGGACAAGGGCCTTGCGCCTGCTGGTGGTGTCCGTAGGCGGGACACGGGAGGCTCCCTTCCCAACCTGCGCTGCCTGCTTCCCTAGGATAGCCCCAGGCTCAGGATCCGTGATTGGCCCGGAGAACGCCAGGACAGTTCACTTCAGCAAACTGTCACTAATTGAAATCAAAAACATTTTCCTTTTAATTTGGTTCCAAGAGGTGGTCATCATATGATTTTACCTGGGCTGGCTATATATCAGCAAAGGGTGTTCTGCTCAGAACTGGAAGCTCCGAGCAATTGGACTAGTCCCGCCTGCCCGGGGTGGGGGGGGGGGCTCTCCGTGAGCCCACCCTCCAGGAAGGGAGCCTGCCCCGGACCCACACCCAGCGATCTGAATGACGGGGTTCTCTAGCTTCGCCCACGAGAAGCTGCAGACCTAAGTTCAGAGGAAGCTGTTGTCCCTCTCGGACCCAGGTTTTGATAAGTTGAGGTGCTGACAAGGAGCTCCGTCTCAGTCCCTTTGCCCTGGGAATTTTCTCCCGGGGGTATTAACACCTGTCCCGACAAACCTCTTGCAAAATTATTAGACACAGTGAAACCTTTCAGCTCTCAAAGAGTTTGTCTTGGACACCTGAGCTGACAGGGTTCAGTACCCTCCCCATCTCTAGGGGATCAGTGGAGCCTCAGAGAGGTGACATGACTTAGTCAGGGGCCCAATTCCTCAGACAAGAGCTCGGAAGATAGCCAATTGTTTACTCTGTACCGGGCCCACCTCCCCAGCCTGCAGGGGGTGGGCACTCAGGGGGCTTAGTCTGACACTGGATTCTCTACGACAGCTGTCCACATGAAGCACAGAGCTGTCTGTGGGGGTGAGGGGAGGCCCCAGACCCTGGTTTGGGCGATAGGGATTTTGTTGGGAAGTGACCAGCGGGTGGGGTCTGAAAGTTAAATAATGTAGGAGTCCTCTTTTAAAAAAGGATCCCAAATTGCAAATACAAAATTGGGCATGGGCCTTGGAGGAGGCCTGGAGCTTCCCATGTCCTTAGCAACACGGTGAATCCACTTCTGTGAGTGGTCCGAGGAGAGAGAGAATTGAACCAGGATACAGACCTGCCATCATCTTCACAGAGTTACCATCTTCAAAGATACGTCTCTAAACCCTGAGAATGAAAAGAAGGCTGGATTAGCCACGAGCATCCAGGTAGAGTGTTCTCCTGCTGACATGAACAGGGGCACAGAACATCCGGATAAGCCAGCCTGGGGCGTGATGGTCAGGACAGAACCTGGGTCACTCGTGCTGTGTCTGAGCCTGGACAAAATATGAACACGGTCCAACAATGACAATACGTCCTCCCATCCTGGCTCACACGGGCAATGCTGCTTCTTCACCGGTCACAGCTTGAGCCCGCTCTGGGCTCACTGAGACGCCCCACAATTCCCCACGTGTGTGCTCTCTGCAGGGGTGCTCACCCAGCCTCATCTCTTCAGGTACGTCCTGGGGTCTTTGCTGAAGCTGCTGTCTAGCCCACAACCACTGCTGCCAAAGCCAGGAGGGGCTGTCTTGCCCTTCCAGATTATGCCTGATGTTCATTTTAGCCTTATTCCACCCTCCCAGAGTAAAAAGGAGAGAAACAAAAAAAGGGAAGGGAAAGGAACGGGAGGGGAGGGGATGAATGTAGAGACAGCATTTCCTAGACCAGGGGTCCCCAAACTACAGCCCGCGGGCCACATGCGGCCCCCTGAGGCCATTTATCCGGCCCCTGCCGCACTTCTGGAAGGGGCACCTCTTTCATTGGTGGTCAGTGAGAGGAGCATAGTTCCCATTTAAAGACTGGTCAGTTTGTTGATTTAAATTTACTTGTTCTTTATTTTAAATATTGTATTTGTTCCCGTTTTGTTTTTTTTACTTTAAAATAAGATATGTGCAGTGTGCATAGGGATTTGTTCATAGTTTTTTTTATAGTCCGGCCCTCCAATGGTCTGAGGGACAGTGAACTGGCCCCCTGTGTAAAAAGTTTGGGGACCCCTGTCCTAGAGAGTGGAAATGGACAAGGACAAGTGCCCGGGGCACTGCCCCACCCCACCTGCCCACTGTCCAGGACCACTGCACCCAGGAAGACCACAGGGCATGCTTCTCCCCACCCTGACAACCAGCCCTGATCTTTCCTTTCAGTCTTGGCACCTTAAGGCTTAACTAATTCCTTTGAACGACAGCATGGCCCAGAAGGCTGCCTGATCCCAGAGTTGGGGAGACTTCCAAGGCTAGCCCCCCACCGCCACCACTGCGCTCTCCCTCACTGACGGGCTACTGGAGAGCCAGCTCCCTCTGCCTGGCCTCTCTGGGTGGCTCTACTCTGGCCCTTTCTGGGTTTCTCAGGCACACCTTTCTCACTAGACACAGTGTCCAGCTCCCCTCAGATGGGTCACAGCACCCAGAACTCCCACTGGGGTTCAAGCCTGGACCCTCTGCCTGCCCACACACCTGGAGATGCCTTTCCAATCAGTCCGATTCAGAAGTCCCATGGCAGAGCCATGTAGAGGGTGGATTGTGGAGACAGCTAATAATCGAATCCTGAACTATGTGACCATGGGTAAGTTTCTTAGCATCTCTCTTCCTTAATGCACCTACTGGGAAGTGGGGGTGATTGATTGATGTACCTTATCTCATAGTCTTGTTGTGAAGTGAAATGAAATAATGGAATGCTTAGGACAGGGGCTGCTACTGAGGAAGCACCCTGAATATGCTGGTGGTTGATGCTACTATCAGGAGGCTCCTGCTAACCATTGCACTTCCCGTCACAGCGACTTATAAGAAAATCACTTTTAAGATCACATAGTGCTGATGCTGTATCAGCTCTTCGTCTTCTGTCTCATCTTTCTCCCATTTTCTCCACGATCTCATCGTTGCATTTTTTAGGGCTCAGCCCACCCCATTTTGTTTCTGCTGCACCCAGGGGACTGTGTTGACAGCTGCAGTCCACCCAGGTTCCAGGCACCCTGTTTCTGATTCTGATTCTGCTGCGGGGATGAGCAGAATTCATCCTCACTTCTTTATGTCCCATATTTTCCATCTGTGAAAGAAACATCATCCCTGCCAAATACCTGTCCTCCCAGAGATGGGGCCAGAATAAAATGTGTCTGCTCAATGGCTTGACATTTGGTAACGAAAGGAACCACAGAAGCAGAAAGTATTGTTTGTATGTGTGATGGGTTTGGGCTTTTTGTTTTCTGCAGGATGGATGTAGTCTGCAGAAACAATGAGAATGGCAGGGCGCTCACTACCATCGCATCCCCATGGGAGAGCCCTGATCCAATTCTAGCCTCTCCCTCATGCACCCTGCGTGACTTGGGCTAAGGCATGCCTTCTGTCCCACAGGCTGGACGCTGGTCCCAGACCCCAGCCAGCTACTCTCATCAGTCTAGGCTATGAGACAATACCGATACATATTGAGAACATGGTTGAAAATGCCTGTCCTACTGTCAGTAGTCCTTAGTGTCATCTTCACACCTACTCCTACAGCATGGTGACATTTCAAGACCTTACATCACACCATCTCATACTGCATGGGTTTCGTCTGCACATTCTGAAGTTCTGAAACCACTAATCTTTTCTGATACAAATTCAGTGCTAAACGTATTGCATATTTCTGTTTCTGAGGTGGAAAAATTCAGGGTGAATAACTTTAGTTCTCTAAGAGGAAAAGATATGCGGTGCCTGATCACATGTGTCTTGGATCACATTCTCTACTGTTTAAAATTTACTTGCCAGTCTGTCATCTGATAATCCTGAGGTCAATGAAGAGTCATTCAAAACCTACCTGTCTTTTTTTAAGTGGTTGAGCAAACTGGCTAACTGTTGCCCTGACTTCTTCCCCTGAAGTCCTCTCACATACCCACACCGCTTCTTGTTACCCCACACTGTGAATCTAATAAAAAAACAGGGCCCCAAAGTCTTACCTTTTCAAAGACACATGCTTATTACTTGGAGAAGTAGATCCAGTCAACATAAACAGCGCCAGCTTCTGTTGCGGGAAGCATTGCTCGTTATTTCTGGCATCTGCAAGGTGCACTACAGTGCCACTGAGTGACTGACTGTTGTCACCCAACACACAGTGAAAAGCAGAGCTGGCTGCCTTCACTCAGTGGCACATGCACTTCTGTCACTGAGATGCAAGGATTTCCTGACTTCAGGAGCAGAGGGAGGTTTGTGGTTGGCAATTATTCTGGAAATCACTGAAAAAGGGGATGAAGCAGCAGATACGCGGAAAGAACGGAAGGATTTGCTCCGGCCACACTGTAAGGTATTTTTCCCCGCTGAGAAGGAAGGAACAGGGCTCAGAGCCACAAAGTGTGGAATAACAAAAGGCTTTATTGAGTACAGCGCATCCCTCCCAGCAAGGTTCCCTAGCCCCGAGGTAAGATGGAGGCCAGAGAAGTTGCATGGATTAAACCTCGTGGGAGATATTTAAAGGGGTCCCTCTAGGGAAGTCGAGCTAACATGACGTGGTAAAATCCCACTGGCTGGTAGATGGTCGCTTTTTTCCAAACGGTTCCTGTGAAGCCTCCTTTGGCGCCCTTGGTTGTGGGCGGTCCTAGCCAAAGTTCGCGGGTCTGAGTTCCCCACGTGACCATCCCCCATTATCCACCAACCTTACACACACCATCCACAATTCTGGATTGGGGCAGGTGTCTTTGAGACGCCCTCCTGTGTCTCCAGAAATTACAAATCCACCAGTTCCCACTGGTGAACACACAGCTGGACTGAACTGACAAGAGAAATTAAGTAAATGAAATGATGAACAAAGGGGAGAAAAGGAAAGGAGGAATCAAGTAGATGAAGAGTAGAAAATGGGAAGGAATGAGATGCCGTATTTTTTCGCACCATAAGACGCACCTAGGGTTTTAAGGAGGAAAATAAGAAAAAAAAAATATTCTGAACCAAATGGTGTGTTAAAATATTTAATAAAATATACCACAATAATATTTCAACAATGTAAACTCAACAGCAGCATTAACAACCATTAGCACTGTTATTAACAAATGAGAAGAGACTTTAATGTTCAAATACTCTTCTAGTTGCCTGGGAACCCCAGGAACTCATCATCGCTAGTGTCAGAACTTAAAGCACTCAGTTGCTCACAATCACTGGTGGTATCAGTTTCTTTGCTATTTTCATATATAATACCATATTCAGTGCCATCTAGGGCATGCTAATGCCACATTTTTTGAATGACCATACCACGGTTTCGTTCTTCACTGACTGCCATGATGCTTTCACCCATTCACAAACTTGAGTGAGTGGGTCTCTTCATTCGTCCAGTTGGTGTCAGATCGTGATTACCAGCAGCCATCCATCTGTTCCACTCTTCTTGCATAAAGACTTTATACGGCTTGTTGATGGAAGCCTTGAGAGGTTGCAACTGGCTGGTAAGACCCCCAGGAATTATAGCTAGATGAGTCTTCACTTCTTTAAAGTTCTTTGTGTGTGTGTGTGTGTGTGTGTGTGTGTGTGTGTGTGTGTGTGTGTGTGTGGTTTCGTTAATATGTGCTCTAAACTGGTCAAGCACTATAGGGCCGAGTTTTTCAGAAGCCCTCTAGCACCCTTGGCCCCTCCTCTATCAGCCAGCCAGCCGATGAAATGCTATTAGGCTGGCAACAAGTGAGGTCAGCACTTCACACAGAGCTCCAGCAGCTGCAGCGCAGCCCTCTACCACTGCAGAGTACCTCTCACGTCTGCCCTCCATGATGCCAGATGATGAATGCGCTCACACTGCCTCACTCGCCTTCCCTCCTGCGCTGCATGCAACTGTGGAAACCGGAACCAGGAGATCGCTCAGCAAATGCCGGTTCCGCACGCCACTGTGGCGGGTATGGTTATGCTCCCACTGGCGCTCATTCTACACATGTTTACTGGCGCAGCACCCGGCAGCTGCTAAAAAAAAAAAAAAATGAACATTTGCTCCATAAGACACACAGGCATTTTCCCCTCCACTTTTGGGGGGGGGGGGGGAAAGTGAGCCTTATGGAGCAAAAAATATAGTATGTACACTCCTTTTGTTATAGCCTGTAAAATTCATTCCTCCTAAAAACTGAAATCTGAGGTCCATGTTGAAATTAGAGAAGGCCCCCCCACCCAGGGCCCCCCACCCCGCTCTAGCGCTAGCAGCAGACAGTGCTCTCCCGGGAGCGTCATCGGTCCCTCGCCCCCAGTACCTTCATGTTTACCTTTCTAGGCTCCTGTCACCCCTTATTATTTCTGCCTCTTAGTCATAAAAGCAGGCATTGGGTAATAGTGGGAAATAAATGCATTAATGGATTAAGAATCGAGAGTGTATTTTGTTCCAACCCTCTAAAAATCAACCTGGGACTACAGTAATACCTATTCATGTAATTCATGATGTATTAAGACTAGCCAATGTTCCTCCTTTTTTTTCTTTTCTTTTTTTTTAGGGGGGGGTCAGAAGTCCTGTGTTTTATGGGACCTTTAGCTGGGTTCCCTTACCTGAAAATTAGAGATTAATTCATTTTTCTTCATTTAACACAGCATTACACGTGGTACTAGGGGCTGGAGGCGGGAGCGGTGTTGGAAGGAGAAAAGACTACAGCTCCTGATCCCAACCAACTTGGAGATTAGACATTTGAAAGTTTATGTCCAGGGCACTATTTTTCACACTAGATACTGCCTAGGGACACAGGTAAACACAAAAGCACTGCTCTGCTGATGGGGGTGGGGGGTTGCTAGGCCTCTGACTCAGAGAGCGGGGTTCCTCTCATCTCTCCCTCTCCAGGATCTAAGAACCCTGAGGGTTCCTAGGAGCACAATGTACAAATCACCAGTCAGCTCACAACAGTTTTGCTAGGAATCTCGGCCCCGCCCTCACCAGGTATATGCCGTCAGAAACACCATGCATCTTCCCTTCCCTCGTGTGCAGAATATCGTTGGATTAAGCAATCTCCAAGACGCTCTATCTTTTATTTGCAAGTGTCTGAAACTCCTCAATATTTTGAGAAAAATAAAGAAACAAAAAAAGAGAAAGTAGGAGGGTCTTATTGACCCCTGTACCAAAACAAAACAAAACAATGAACAAACACATATGCTATGAGTCTGTTAAATTAATATTTTTTTATATCTACATGTGTGTGTATATATACATATTCTTAAATAACATGTGTTAATAGTTAACACTGAACTTGAAAATTTTCCAACAGAAGAACAACCCTGGACCACAAACTCCCCAGGCAACAGCAGCTTCTTTTGACTTTGCACAAGGAGGCACTATCAGTAGTTCTCAACCTCTTTACACTTGGGGGCCAGTGAAAATAGGAGAATTATTTCAGGAACCGCTAAGGCAGAAATCACCATGAGTGAATTAGACTAAGATCATACAGTCTATACTCTTCTTACAACGTCAGGGGGGTTAACTCTTTCGTGGACCTGCACAGAATTTCTGGTGGACCAGTCCACGCACCTATGATTGAAAAACACTGAGATAAAACATACTAGAAAAGAAGCCTCATGTGTCAAGTGTCTTCTCTTTATCCCACTTCCGAATGCTCCAGAAAAGTCTGTCCCACCAAATGGGAATTGCCACTGCGGAGGCCCCTGTAGCCCCGTGCTAAGAGACCCTTCCTCACCACCTCGGGTCTCAGCTTCTCCTGGTCCCGATCTTGACATTAGCCCTCCAGGGCAGGTCTCCAGAGGCCACCGGCAGTGAGCACAGTTGTGTCCAGGCTCTCCGGGCAGGTCTCCAGAGGCCACCGGCGGTGAGCACAGTCGTGTCCGGGCTCTCAGAACAGGAGTTCTTGCACAGACACCTCAAGGGTCAGGCAGTAACGGACAGAAGGGAAAGCCTCGCTCTGGCCTCCTACAGCCTGCCCACGGTCACCCACCCATGAGGTCAGACCCTGTCCCAACCTCACAGACAGGGAAGTTGGCCCTGTATGGCAGACCCACCCTCCCTGCCAATGCGCTGTACTCTCGGGAATTCAATCCTTTGCAAATGTGAGTCACGAACTCTTCCTTGGACTGTTGTTCTGAGGCTGTGAATGAGCGTGTGTAGTGTGTTTGACACACATCACACAATACTTATTGGTATGTGGGATAATGGAGCCCTTTCCTTGCTTCCAGGAAAATGTCTGCTGTTTCAAAACCTACCTCTACAATGGATGTCAGCTCAGCCCAGAATAGTTCCCTAATCCAGCAAGTGCTTGGATCAGCAGTATCAGGACCACTGGTGATCCTATTAGAAATGCAGATTCCTGGGGCCCTCCCCAGATCTGCTGGTGGGGAATTGGTGGGGCCCAGCCATTAGATTTTAACAAGTCCAAAGCAATCTTAAGTTTGAGCACCTCTTCCAAGCACCCACTTATAATTCACACAGATTTTAGAATCTAGAGAATGTCTTTCCAAGGACACCTGCTCTGATTGTCTCTGGACACCTGTCATTTCTTTCTCCCTTTTCCTGCAGAAACCACAGAAGGCAGCTGTTGTCACCAGGCCACAAACAGGATGTATAAGGCTCCAAAAGCAAGGCTTATTTGCTTTTCATCAGCATGGACCACCCTGGGCAGGGCCTTGTAGCCAAGGAAAGTTTAAACTGCTCATTTACCTTTATAAAGCATTCATCTCCATAGTACCAGGCATTGCAACAGCAACACAATCATACTTGAACGAAAATCTATTTGTCAATGTTTTAAGCCTCCCTAGGAGCTGGGTTGGCATTATTTTAAAAATAAAAGATTAAAATGCTTTCTAGAAACCCTCTCAAGAATAGTCCCAGAGCTAAGCATACCTTGGTTTCTGGGTCCACTGCAGTCGGCTCTGCGGGTGATGCCCCACCAGATAGGATGGGGCCAGACTTTGCTAGGAAACTTGCCCTTCCGTTAGCTTGTGCAATGCCGTCTATTAACAAGAAGCCAGTCAACTGCACTCCTGTAGGGAATTTTAAATTTCATCCTTAGGTTTGCCATCTCCACACGTCCTCGTCCTGAACATGGTATGACGAGGGAGGAAGCAGACAGGAGAAGGCTTCTCCCTGTACTTGCAGACAGAAGTTCTTGAACTGAGGGCTGACATGTTCCCATCACACTGTAAAGCAGCCCGTGCTGTTCCCATGGAGCCACCTGGGCCTCAACACCACCACTGAGCACGTCTGTCTGGCAGTCACTGTCCCTCAAAGGTTGGGGGCCCTCCTTGCCCTGTGAGGCCCTGAATCTGGCCCCGTGGAGTGGCCACCACAGAGGGCTCACCGCAAGGGTGCTGTGGTAACGGATTCCATAGCTTTTACCTCTGCTCAGCTTACCGGGGCTGAAGGGCCACCCCCTCTTCTGTACTAGAATTGCATCCCTATAAAAAGGTGGCTGTTGAGGACAGTGGCCCCCCATCATCACATCCTCTTCCCCACCATCTCTGAGAAGCTGGGGATCCTGGAGCAGCGCTCCCAAACTGGGAAGTGATTGTCTGTCCCTTTCCCAGGTGGGGAGCCCCACCCTCACCCCGTCTAGAGCTGGAACAACAAGAGAACACGCTGCCTTTCAGGCCCCGAAGCCCAGCCACACCGGGCTTCCCACAGGCCTATGTCAGTCTCAACCCACACTCCTCCAGTTCTCCAAGGAGATTCCTCTGCTCCCCTTCAGACACGGTGCCCCCCGACAGTGCCAGGACCAAGGCAGAAGACGAGGGACCAGTGCCCGGCGGGTTCTGGTGGCTGACGGTGTGCAACATGGCTATGAAAACGCAGCATCATTCCTGCTTTTCCTCCTCATCACTCTCCCCCTCCCTCCTTTGGAAGTAAGAACTAAGCACCCTCTTCACCACAGCAGCTTCCTCTGCTCTCCTCCTGGTCCAAAACCCAGTGCCCGGGGCGAGGCCGCCCATGGTCTGTACCGAGACGCCACTCAGGACCTGGGAGACGCCACTCAGGACCAGGCCTCGCCCAGCTTGCTTTGCTTCCTGAGAGTAAGTCCAGTTCTCTCATTAGGGAAAAGCTTTCTTTGAAAACAGAATAGCTGCTCTTCACCAGAGCAGGCAGAGAAGCGAGCAGTGAGTCACACAGGGGTCACTAGGTCACCCAGCACACAGCAGGTCTCCCAACCACGCTCCCCACTTCCCGCTTCCCTCTGACCCCTGCTCATCAGCAAGTGCCATCTGCTGCCTTCTGCATGGCCTGGTCCGTCCCTGAGTCCTGCAGCCTGCACTCCCACGTGGGCCTGGGCTGTCCCTGAGTGTTGGTCACTCCTTCACACATGCATGCTCTGCTCCCCCCAACACACACTCACACACACAGTCATATACTCATGCCCATATAGACTCACATTCATACATGTACACACAGATACATTCACACACACACACCCTTTTCTCATACATCTATGGGTAAAAGTGAAAGGATTATTTCACAAAGCAGAGAACAGATACGGCACTCTGCCTGCAATTTCAGGGTAGCAGGTAAAGGGGATTTGAGAAAGAAGGAGGGACAGCCCCTCCAGGTCATGTTTGTTTAAACAGAGGGAAAAAATGAGGCTGGAGGACCCTCAAGCCCCTAAGTGAGGGGCATTATGTAAATGAAACCTTCTGAGTGTGGGCAAGCCCCGGGCTAGATCTGGGGACTGAATGGAGATCTAGCAGAGGGACAACTATGGTGGGGGAAACAGGTAGTGTTGTGTACGCCCAGCCCTGATCGCCGCTATGAAAGGGAACCTGATCCAAGCTCAGGATCAGAACTCGGTGATCCCTAATTAAACAAGCCCACCTTTATCCTAAGATCAGTGAAACATTACTGAAGGTTGGAGCAAGGGGGTGTGATCAGCTTTGCATTGATACGTCCAGCTACAGTGTGGGGAGTGAGAAAGGCAGAAGAAGAAATGGAGACTCAGTCAGGGGGCTTTTTCAACACACCAGTGAGTGGTGGAGGTTGGCTGGGGGAGGAGCAAGGGGAATCCCAGAGCCATCGGGGACCCTATCCCTCCTCCCTCCACTGCAAATCTGGACAGAAGGGTCAAATACACAGTCTCCTAATGAAACCGAGGGCAAGTACGTAGGTGTTCCAGTTGTTCCACGGTTAAGCTGTAGAATCATGTTGTAGACACGTACGTATACCATCTAGCAGTGGCTTTCCACCCTGTTGACCAAATGCCCCTTTTTCATGACATTTGGTAACAGCCCCTTTTCTGTCTTGTAATGAAAGTTAAAAATAGAGTATCTTCCTACAACTATAGTTTCAAAAACTATATAATACTGTAAGTATAATATGAATAAGAAATGAAAATAATTCACAGTAAGGTTGTTTGTGCGCCCCTACCCAGGTCTGCCACAGACAGAAGCGGCTGTGCCAGGTCTGTGCGTGGAATCACTGCGCATGCGCCGACAGGGCCGTCCCGGGCAGTTCTGCTTCTGTTGCTGTTCTGCTGTGATGAGTGACTCCCGGTCCATCCCAAACAAAGTATATCTTTATTTTAGTAGCTGTATTCTTAGGGGGAAAGAAAGTGTATGTTAAAAGTGTGCAAAAATGCCTTGCGTGCATATGTAAGAAGAGGTTAAGTTTCAAGCTCAGCTAACGACCAACTGTTTCTCACCTACATGAATGTGTCTGGTAGAATATTCAAAAGTCACGTGAGACACAGAACAAATCTGTTTTTCCACACCGTTCCACAAGTTATCTGAGGTCTGGAGCCGCTAAACTCAATCCACTATATGCCTTTTCAGCTCAACCTCAAAAGTGACCCCTCCAGTAAGAACTACTTGTGTAGCCCGAGCCTGTCATCGACATATGAGGACATAAACTCCCAGAAAGTGAGCGATTTGTTCAGGGACATGCAGCTGCTCAGCTGGGCGCTGAGACTGCAGCGCAGACCTGCCTCCCCCCACCTCCCCCCACCTCCCCCCACCTCCCCCCACCTCCCCCAGTGCTGCTGAAAACATCAGGACGAGGAGAAGCTCCCTGAGGCGAAGAGAAAAACGTCAAACACTCAGATGTGTCACTGTTGAACATGATCCGGGAACTGCCAAGAGTCAAGTGGATTTCACATAGTAAACTTGGGACTCAAGATTTTTTTAAATGTGTGTTTTGTTGCTTTTATCTCTCATTGCAAAATAAAATGTGTTCATTGAAGAAACAACTAGAAAATGTAAATGTACAGAAAAAAATCACACAGAGGTAAGCATTTTCATGAATTTTCATATATATTTTATTGTGATGGTTAATTTTATGTGTCAACTTGGCTAGACCATGCTGCCCAAATGTTAAGTCAAAAGTCAGTCTGGACACCTCTATGAAAGTATTTTTCTTTAAGATATGATTAAGATATAAATCAGTAGACTCTGAGTAAAGCAAATTGCCCTCCACAATGTCTCTGGCCCTCATCCCATCAGCCGAAGGTCTTCAGAGAAAGACTGAGGTTTGCAAGGGAAAGGGAACCCTGCCTCCAGACAGACTTTGGAACTGCACATCAGCTCTGCCCTGGTCTCCAGCCTGCCAGCCCCCACAATCATATAAGCCAGTTCCTTAAAATAAATATCTATCTCTCTCTCCCTCTCTCTAATATATGTATATACATACATATTGATATATGTATATGTGTGTGTGTGTGTATTAGTCTATTTAACTGTAAACAAATACACACATATATTCTATTGGTTATGTTTCTCCGGAAAACTAGAGAAAATTAGTCTCTTAATGAATACATACACATATACACACATATATGTACATATATATACATATTTTTAATAAAAATCGAATCTTATGTTCCTATTCATTCTTATGTTGCTTTATTCATTTGAGCATAATGTGGATAAATTTGTTCATCATGAAAGGTTCTCCCCACCTCGCTCATTCCCAACCGCGTAGAATTCAGTTGCATGGATATGCCAGAGTTATTTAACCAAGGGTATAGTGATTTTACAGATGACTCTTTCCTACTTTTCTCCAATGTTTCTTACAAACTCCCTTTCAATGTTAACAAAAGAAAGCCATCCAGGGCCCGATATGAACCAGCCTCTAGCAAGGCTCCTTCCTGTCTAATGTAGAGGGGTCTCAGAGTTTGTGGCTCTCTTGCCTTTCATTGCCTTTGGAGGTGTAGGACAGAGAAGGGTCTGAGGAGACCAACCCCTTCTGTTGGGACCTAAGCTCCCTTTCATGAAGCACCTTGAATCTGCTGTTTGACAGGTCTTCCCAGGTAAGTGGTGTGCACCCCAATGACAGTCTACACCAAGGCTGCACCCTCATTGATAATGTAATTATCAGAAGAGTCATATTGTTGCACACACAGCATTTTCAACCATTTATCACAATGTTGATCTTTATTTTAAATATAAATCAGGCAATCATTTATGTCTCTTATGTTCTTTGTATTTATTCAAGAATATTTAACTGTAGACAAAAGGTGACTTATTCATTATTCATCCTGAACAAGGCAAGTATGGCAATTTGAAAAGGCTGACATTTGAGCTTTTTGCCAACACTAGCAAAATTATATCCTTCCCATTGTAAATCAATGAAGTAGAATCATTGTGCACAAAGGAATTAAATTGCCTTGTCACTTTAATAAGGCCACCTTATATACAACCTTCAACCAATGCCATCGTGCAGAGAAAGGGTGCATCCTCATCATCAGCTGCCTCAGATCTCAGCTGGGTGTCCAATTACACAAGCATCCTCTAAGCCCTTCTCCTTCCTAAGAGACCATGTCAGAATGTCATGGACACAACTTGCTATCAGTGACATGCATGCACTGGAGCAAATTAGCATCCCAGCCATAGCTTTGCGGCATTTTATAAACTTGTCATTAGGTCTTCCTCAACTTGGACCCCTCTTCTCTCATCCTGTCTCCCACTTCTTCCACCCATGCACGCATATCTTTCTCTGTCTCTCTCTTTCATTCTCTCTCTCTCTCTGTCTCAAACACATACACACCTTGAAAAATAATTCTACTAACTCATTTTTGCTTTCATTGAGAAAGGTCCAAATTTTCCAGGCAGAAAGCGTTTTGGTAGCAACAAATGACAGCCTCCCAAATTTAAACATCTTAGGTAGAAAGTCCCCAAAAAGGTGGGGTAGGTTTGAGGAGCAAGGCAAAACTATAAAATAAAGAAAACTTGACAGCAGCATGGAAAGCTATTTCCACTTTAACACAGCAGCTGAAACATCCCTCATCCCTGCTCCTCTACATTAAATTCATCACGATGGAGGAGAAAAGGTGGCCACAGCAAGGACAAACAGCATGGAAAAGGCCCTGATTGCAGATGCACAGTATCAATGTATCATTGCCATTGAAAGATGGAAATCAGAGAGACAATAACAACTGGCATAGAAAAAAATAGATGAATGGTGAAATCTGAGAGCCTACAGGGTGGAAAAGGCAACACAAGCTAGCTGAGTCACCCCACAGGACCTCAAAGGCTCAGGAATTGCAGACAACTATATTTCTCAAAGTAGAGGTAAGAGAGGTGTTGAAGACAAAGATTTGTTGAAATTTTGTTGAGACATATTTAGACCCCAGATCCATTTTTCTAGCTTCTACCACCAGGAAACAGATCCCTCTCCACTTCAGCACAGGTAGGAAGTTTAGTCTCTGAACAGATTAGTCAATAGACTCTAGACTAGAATGAAGGACAAGAGGAACAGCTGAGTATAAAGGTAAGATGCCATCCTGCAAAGAATAAGCAAAGGTCTGTGTACCAATGAAATGCCTTTATTCCTCCTCATCAGTTCTCAGAACACTAGCAGCCAGGCTTTGGGCACCATCAACAAGAAGAACAACTGTCTTTGGGTAAAAATTATAGTAGTGTTTAGGGGTCTCCCTAACAAAACAGCAAGGCCCCCACCTAATCACCCACCAGCCAACAAGCCTCATCCATGAAAACAGAGTATCCAGGGCAGTGCTGGGATTTAGCTGGTTCACGCTGGTTTGGCACAACTGATTCCTATTTTTTTGTTGAGTTCAGCAAACTGGTTGTTAAAAAGACACTTGCAATCAGGGTTCTCTCTAAGATGGGTGCCTGGGCAGCTGCCCAGTGTGGAAATCACAAGTTTACATTCCTTACTCTTTTTTAACGTTCATCTGTGCAACATCGCATTCTAAGCACCCATAGTAATGTTCATTCTGTCCATGGGTGAAAAAAATTTGATGGAACTATGCTTGTAATATTTATTTATTCATTTCATAAAACTCATTATACCTCTGATGAAATACTACATTTTATTTCCCTCACGTTTCTTACTTCAGTAAATAAACATATAACGTAAAGAGAAAAAGTGCAAAACAACCAGGGGGTGACAAGCTGTCATTTGTTTCAGCTTTGTGTTATGCCCAAAATTCCCCCCGAGATATAACTAGTATTATTTAATATTTTTTCACTAATATTTTAAAACTCTTTCTTATAACATAATCTAGTTTTGTGTATCTCTTTTATTGTTCTTATTAAGTACTAAATGCATGAAATAATAAACTACCTTTCGTTATAACTTTTTTTATACTTTAAATGGTCATTCAGACAGAGAAACAGTTGTTAAATCATTTGAATCCCACCTCTGAGCCAGGGTCAAGAATTCTCAGGCACATGATGAAAGTTCCCAACATAATATCCAGAATCAGAAAAATAGAAAAAAAGAATTAACTCAAAGGAAATAGAAATAGTAAAGGAAGCAGGGGAAACTTTTGTTAAAAAGTATAATTAACATCAGAGATAAGATGTTAATTTTATGAAACAAAAAAAGGATATGATAAAAGAAATTGTTCAGCAAAGAAAAGAAACACTATGAGACTATTTTTTTCAAGTCAATTGAAGAAATAAAAATAGAGAAAAATCATTTCCCAGATAATGGGAATTCAGAGAGAAAAAGTTCAAGGATTAATCCAATTTCAACTGGAATTAAAAGAATAAAAGCAGAGAAAGGAGTGGTGAGGTTGCCCAGTCCCAGAGAGCTGGGGCTGGCGACCCTGCTGGGAGGTAAGTCTCAGCATGTCACATCCTGGAATGTGGGCTTTACCACTCTAGGCCAGAGGGAGGCTGTGCTGGGGACAGTTCTGCCACCCCTGGACTCCCTATATGGTGACTTGGGCAATAGCATTCCCCCTCCAGGCTTTGAGTGTCTCATCCCAAAGCTGGGGTCAAGGTGTCGACCCCCACTCGGAACAGGTGAGCAGCAGTGTGACTGGGAAAGGAACAATCCCCTGGGTGCATGGAAGGACGTGGGCTGTGTTCTCTGAGAGGGAGAGTTTCTCTTTGGAACCAGGCCAGGTATGAGATAGGGGGCTGAGTCACATCCCCTGGTGAGTGAGCTTGCTCAGGGATACACAATGACTTGCACAGGTCACCAAGTAGATCAGATAGATAGGAGTATGCAGAAATCATTTAAAGCCAATAAAAAGAAAACAGGGATGCTAAACAAGAGGAGAAAAAGACTAAAGGTATTATATTAGTATCCCCTTAGTTCAAAGAAATAAGCCCCTTAATTACCAAAAGAAAACAAAATATAAAAAGGAAATAAAATTTATTATGGCATAATATACACAGTAAATATAACATTTAATAATATAATACAATTGAAATCAAACATAACATTGATAACTCAAGATGTTCAAATTGGTTCACAAAGTGAAACTCAGCCCTAAATATACAAGAGACCTGTCTACACAGAGTGTTTCCTACTGCTAAATCAGCAGTTACCAGCACATGTAGCTGAGAGGAAAGCAGAAATGTGAACAGTCGCCATAAAATAGAGAACACAGTACTCAAATGCTCATGGAACAGTCATAAAAATTGACCCCACATTAGTCATAAAAAATGTAATAATAAAATTTAAACATACATAGAAATGCAAAAATGTTAGAAATTAATACAGAATCAAAATACAAAAAGGCTTATTCTTTTGAAAATTAAAAGAAAAGACCAACAGTGTATCAAACAGTTGACTGAAGACCAAAGTACAAGTAAAAATTGCAGAATTACTAAAAATTAGTGTGATAAAAACACTGTGTATCAGAATCTATGGGATACAATTAAAACAGTGATCAGGGGAAATTTTATAACTTTAAATAATTGTGCCAATAGAATAAAAGAATAAAAATAAAACAATTATATATCCTAACTCAAAAGCTGAAAAAAATAAACTAAGAGACAGCAGAAGAAAAAAAATAAAAATGCTAAAAACAGCAGTGACACAGAATGAAAACTAAATTAATATTTATTTTATATTTGTTAAATAATATTAAATAGAACTATTAATAAAACACAAGAGAATATTAAATAGAACTATTTAATAGTTGTTTCTTTTTTAAAAAATTAACAAATACACACTTATATAAATTTGATCAAGAAACTAACAAAAAAAGAAATGACAAGGAGAAGATGAACAAAAAAAGTTATAAAAACTATTTGGTACAATATTACACGAATTCATTTAAAAACCTATCATTTCAAAGGAGGAAATAATTTGCTAAAGTTTACCCAAATAAAGATAGAAAGCTTGAACAGACCTACCTCCACAAACAAAATACAGCAAATGATGAAAGAACTGTCCCATAGGAAAGGACCAGACCTAGATGGTTTCACAGGGTATCTACTAAGCAAATACAGGATGATCTTGATGTTATATCATTTGATCCAGAGTATAAAAGAAGAAACTTCCAAATTCTTTCTTGAAACAAGTATAACACTGATATCTAATCCAATAAAGGTAGCTCCAAAAAGAAAGTTATAGACCTACGTTTCTTATAAATTAATGCAAAAATAAATAAATAAATAAAACATTAGCACACAGAATCCAAAAAGACATTAAAAAATAGTACATCATGTCCAAGTAAAACTTATTCTAGGAATGTGAGGCTGAATCAATATTATAAATTTAATTAATATAATTTGGCATACTAATAAAAGCCATAAGGAAAAGACTATGTGATTTTCCCTATAATACTAACAACTGCCTTCAACAAAATTCAGTAATAATTCCTGATTTAAAAAAAAAAAAAGATAATAAGAATCCATAGATACTGCCTGACCTGTGGTGACGCAGTAGATAAAGCATCAACCTGGAACGCTGAGGTCACTGGTTTAAAACTCTGGGCTTGCCTGGTCAAGGCACATATGGGAGTTGGTACTTCTTGCTCTGCCCCCCCCTTCTCTCATCACTCTCTCTCTCCTTTCTAAAATGAATAAATAAAACCTTTAAAAAAATAGAAGTTCAAAAAATCCGTGACTACTTCTCAAAATACATAAATACACATCTCTATCTATATCTATACACACATTTATACATGTATATACATACACATATATGCTATATACATAAATATATGCATGTATTCATAAAAAACAGCCTTTAAGCCATTATCTTTTTTAATAGAAAAACAATAAAGGTATTTTTCACTAAGTTCAGAAACAAGGGACTACTTTATAGCAATGTACTGAAAATATGATGAAAACAATTAAATAAGGAAAAAACATTATAGAATTAGAAGTTCTGAGAGAAATAAGATTTTATTTGCACATGATGTAATAATATATGTGGGGAAACAGAGACTCAATAATGAAATTTACAAAAATAAAAGATTCAAAAAATAGAATATAAAATGAATCTACAAAAATAGTGTATGTGGCCTGACCAGGCGGTGGCGCAGTGGATAGAGCGTTGTACTGGGATGCGGAAGACCCAGGTTCGAGACCCCGAGGTCGCCAGCTTGAGCGTGGGCTCATCTGGTTTGAGCAAAAATTCAACAGCATGGACTCAAGGTCGCTGGCTCAAGCAAGGGGTTACTTGGTCTGCTGAAGGCCCACAGTCAAGGCACATATGAGAAAGCAATCAATGAACAACTAAGGTGTCTCAATGTGCAACGAAAAACTAATGATTGATGCTTCTTATCTCTTCGTTCCTGTCTGTCCCTGTCTATCCCTCACTCTGACTCTCTCTCTGTTTCTGTAAAAAAAATAAATAAATAAAAATAAAAATAGTGTATGTGTATGTATACATATATAAATATACACATAAACAATAAACAATACAATAGAAGAGAAACTGTACTAAAGCAACAAAAAAGATGAAGTACTTAGGAAAGAAACAAGAAAAAGGCAAAACCCATATAAAAATAATTTCAAAACAATTTTAATAATCACAAAATGACTTAAACAAATGCAAAAACATCCTCGTTCTTGGATAGGATAATTCAATATTATAAAAATATCAATCCTTCTAGAGATAATATATAAATTTAATAAAATTAAAATACAACTCCTAGTAAATTTTTATTCTGGGCAAACACAAGTTGATTCTAAAATTTAAATGAAAAATTAAGCATGCAATAATAGTTAGAAAAACTTAGGCCCTGGCCGGTTGACTCAGCAGTAGAGCATTGGCCTGGCGTGCAGGAGTCCGGGGTTTGACTCCCGGCCAGGGCACACAGGAGAAGTGCCCATCTGCTTCTTCACCCCTCCCCCTCTCCTTCCTCTCTGTCTCTCTCTTCCCCTCCTGCAGCCAAGGCTCCATTGGAGCAAAGATGGCCTGGGAGCTGGGGATGGCTCTGTGGCCTCTGCCTCAGGCACTAGAATGGCTCTGGATGCAACAGAGCGAGCCCCAGAGGGGCAGAATATCGCCCCCTGGTGGGCATGCCGGGTGGATCCTGGTCGGGCACATGTGGGAGTCTGACTGCCTCCTGTTTCCAGCTTCGGAAAAGTGAAAAAAAAAAATAGTGTATGTGTATGTGTACATATATAAATATACACATAAACAATAAACAATACAATGGAAGAGAAACTGTACTAAAGCAACAAAAAAGATAAAGTATTTAGGAAAGAAACAAGAAAAAGGCAAAACCCATATAAAAATAATTTCAAAACTCTAAATATGAGCAATGAAGGGAGGATTAGTCCTACCAGATACTAAAACATACTTAAAGATCTCAGTAATTACAATTGGTCTGGGCTAATGAGTAGACAGACAATGGAAAGTCTAGACATAGACCCAAGTGTATATGGAAATATAGTACATGATAAAGGTGACATCTCAAGTCACTAGGAAAAGATAGACTTTCTGATAATAAAGAATATTGTGGACATTGGATGGCCATTGAAAAAAGGTAGAAATGGACCCACCATAATCTAGAATAAAGACCAAACAGATCAGTGATCTAAATGAAAAACCCTCAGGAAGAGAACATGTATGAATTCTTTTATAGTCTGAATGTGAAAAATGTGAAGAAAGGTTTTAAACTCTAACTTATCATTAATATGCAATAAAAAATGATTAATTTGACTATAAAACTTTTTTAAATATTTTTTTAAAAACACCATAAACCAAGTCAGATACCAAGAAAAATTGGTAAAATTCTGTGCAATAATTCTCACAGATAATGTGCTAATCTTCCTAGTATATAAAATAATCTCAAAAATAGAAAAAAAAAGAATGCCATCAAAAATCCAATAGAAAAATGGACAAAACACATAAACAGTTCACAGAAAACACTATACAAAGGTGGTTAATATATGAAAAGATGCTCAAATTTATCCATGAATACAGATTGAAACTACTCTGGGATACTAGCTCTCACCTATCATACTGGCAAAAACTCAAAGAATGACCACACACCCTGTTGGCAAGACTATGAGAGAAGTGGTCACTTATATACATTGCTGGTGGGAATGCAAAATGGTACTTCATCTATGGAGGGAGATTTGACATCAACTAAGAGAATTATGTATTTACCCTTTGACCAAGAAATCCCACTTCTAGGAACTAGCCCTGAAAAATACATTTCACAAATACATGCCCAAGGTTATTCACTGCAGCATTATTTGTAATTGCAATATATAACAACCTAAGTTCATAGTCAATGAGTTACATAAACTAGAGTACAACTACATACTGTATTATGCAGCTCTGAACTGGAAAATGTTATAAATACTACAGAATGTTTTCCAGGATATATTTTTAGTTAAATAAAAAAGCAAAATACAAAGAGTATATATAGTATACTACCCTTTGTGTATAAAACAAAATTAAGTAAGAAATATATATATAATCATATATAATAAGCACATATATACATATACATACACATGTATTTACACAGAAGAATTAAATAATAAACAAAGAAACTAATAACTAAGAAACTAATAAAATCTATAACCTTAGAGGTTGGTTATGGGAAATAAATAAAAGGAATGTGGATGGAAATTAGAATTCTCTGACCACACTTTTTTATATACCTTTGTCTTTTGAGCATGTAGAAGGTTAACATGTTCAAAAAGTAAGTTAAATATGATGATAAATGACATACTCTAAAATTGTAAACCCATAGAAACAAATGAACTTAATGAATATCAGATTAATAACACAACCACAAAGAAGAATAATGCAAGTAAATTTTTAACCAAGTTCTCTGATTATTCACACTTTGTTAAATATTCTAAGTACAAAAATCATTACGAAGAAATATTGAATTTGCCTGACCAGGCGGTAGCACAGTGGATAAAGCGACGGACTGGGACACGACGACCCAGGTTCAAAATCCCAAGGTCACCAGCTTGAGCATTGGCATCTGGTTTGAGCAAGGCTCACCAGCCTGAGCCCAAGGTCGCTGGCTCAAGCAAGGGGTCACTCAGTCTGCTGTAGCCCCTGGGTCAAGGCACATATGAGAAAGCAATCAATGAGAAACTAAGGTGCCGCAATGAAGAATTGATGCTTCTCATCGCTCTCCCTTTCTGTCTGTCTGTCCCTATCTGTCCCCCTCTCTGACTCTCTCTGTCTCTGCCCCCCCCCCAAAAAAAGAAATACTGAATTTTTTTCTTTACAAGTTTGTTAGTAGTAATTTTGGTGTAGTAACTCTAAACTGATTTCTTGCGTGCTAGAGCAAATAGGTGAAATAAAATACATTAAGCTTTTAGAAACCTAGAGGCTTAAGAGAAGTATAGAACAAGAGACAACCGTGGTATTGGACTTGAATTGGAGTATCAGTGTGGATTTATAACTTCTAGCTCTGTTCATCTAAAGGGCCAGAAGAAATGACATCCCAGTTGCAATTAGCACACCTAAGACCCGGATCTTTATTTATAGAACCACTCCCCACACAAAGTAACCAAGAATCCTAGAAAATTAGCTCATTTCAAGTCTTATGCAGAGAAAGTGCAAAGTGAGTTTGAACCATCTTTTTATCAGAAAGCAAAAAAGCATTTAAAGATGAATGGGACGTGTCAAAAAGATACAAGAACCTGATTGAAGAGGCTCCTATGGGCCAAACTTGGAACAATTTGATTAAAAAAAGAATAATGGCTATAATCAATTATAATACATTGAATTAAAAAAAAAGAATAATTGAATCTATGGTGAATTATTTTTTAAAAAGACTTGAGAGATAAAGTTATTCTTTACAGAAGAAAGCCAGTTAATGAATGTAGGAGGAATGATAGAATTAGAATATCACTATTCCGCAACCATAATTGATATGAGCAAAAGTCATTAAGCAAAAGGTTATTGGGGAACAGAATATTCACACAGCTTTGATTTATCATCCCACAGATTTCCTACCAATTACAAAAAGGAAAAGGTTTTTACACCTCGAGCAATCTGGTAGTTGTCTGAAACAAATGATTAAATTTAACAAATTGTTACAGACTCTGAATGCAATGAAACAGGAAGGGACACAACATCACCTATGTAGCGTCTTGCTACAATAATTGACTTGAATCAAATTATGAGGACACAACCAAACAGTCCATACTATGGATAATTAAGAAAACCTGGATGGGCTTGATGGCTTGAAAGGGGGAAAGGGCGGGAGGACAAAGGTACTATTCTATGTATATTCAAGGAAATTATGGAGACATTATAAACAACTGTCATGTGTGATCTTTAATTATACCTAGGTTAAAAAAATACATAAAAGATATTTTGGGGCCAACTGGGTAAATTAGAATATGGGCTGTCTGACTTGTTGGGGATGAGAATAGCACTGTCAGGTTGGAAAATATCATTGTTTCTAGGAGAAACATACTGAAGTACTTTCAAATGACTCAAGAATTGTGTGTGTGCACCTGTGCACAAGTGTGAGAGACAGAGACAGAGAGATACCGAGAGTGCACAAAAATGCACCAGTTCGTGTTCTGATAGGAAAAATGAGGGGAAAAGTATGAGAATGAAGGGTGAGAGAGTAACCTTGACCTTCCATGATAGTAACTCAATACATTACATACAAAGTTGATCAATCAAAAACATGGGTGCCAGATGTCAGGGTTCAGATCCCTACCTTGCCTCTTACTGTGTGTCTGGGCCGCCTACTTAACCTCTCTGCACCTCAGTCTTCTCATGAGGCTATTGATAGCACCTACCTAATTAGGTTGTTGAGAGAATTAATAGTTAGAATGTGTAAAGCACTTCGAAATGCCTGGCACAAGGTAAGCACTGTTGAAACAGCTACTCAGTAGGTCTATTAAGGAGATTGTTCAGAAATACAGAGACAAATACTGGAAGACACGCTGAAACAATTAGCAACGGCTGCCCCTGGGAGCGGGATCTGGGGTGGGAAGGAGAGAGGCAGGAGACCGCCCTTTCTCATTGTAAATTACATAGGACTGTTTGCCTATAAGCTGTGCTCACGCATAATATGATGGGGGGGGGGTAATTCTTAGGAAAGCAGCAGCACAAGAGTAAGAGGTACAGCTTTCAACACAATCTGGAGAGAAATTAGCTGAGACTGAGGCACTTCCGAGTTCTGTTTCTCTCTGGAAAAAGGCAAAGGTGAAAGATCTGAGCACCCAGGACACAGTTTAAATGGTTTTTATTTTGAGAAATAAAACCCCACAGCCAATGAAATATTATATAAAATCTTGGGGTTAAATTGGAAAACAACAACAACAACAAAAATATATTCGATTGTCTGACCCACTGCGGGCTCTATTGCAATGCCCAAGGTGAGCTGGTCTGCCCGGCCTCGCCTGTGGGTGCAGCTCCGTAGGAGTTGGAGCCTCTGGAAGCCACTCTGCCTGCAGGTCACTTTGCGCATTAACTAGCCCAGGCACCCTCCAGGTCTGACAAGAGCGGGGTGCTTCTCTCAACCTCACCCCACACTGGGATCAAGGAAACTGCAAAATGTCATCAAAAGCCAATGAAGGCCCTGGCCAGTTGGCTCAGTGGTAGAGCGTCGGCCTGGCGTGCAGAAGTCCTGGGTTCGATTCCAGGCCAGGGCACACAGGAGAAGCGCCCATTTGCTTCTCCACCCCTCCCCCTCTCCTTCCTCTCTGTCTCTCTCTTCCCCTCCCGCAGCCGAGGCTCCATTGGAGCAAAGATGGCCCGGGCGCTGGGGATGGCTCCTTGGCCTCTGCCCCAGGCGCTAGAGTGGCTCTGGTCGCAACAGAGCGATGCCCCGGAAGGGCAGAGCATCGCCCCCTGGTGGACAGAGCGTCGCCCCTGGTGGGCGTGCTGGGTGGATCCCGGTCGGGCGCATGCGGGAGTCTGTCTGACTGTCTCTCCCCGTTTCCAGCTTCAGAAAAATACACACACACACACACACACACACACACACAAAAGCCAATGAAGCTGGCCCTGTCACCACAAGAACCAAAATAAATACATTTTCTCAAATGTAGAAGCACACATGCACATCTGTTGTAGCATTAGGGCTCTTTTCTACTCTCAATATTTAGTCCTGCTTTGAGAGTTTCCTGAAATTACATGACTAAAAACAGACCCACAGAAGAACAGTGTGTGGTGACAATGTTCTAAACACTACTTACATTACTAGTTTCAGCTGGAAAACATTAATACCGAATGACCTTTTTCTGAAGGGTATTTTAGAGAGACAAAGCAATTTTTTGTAATATGGTTACCATAGTGATTGGCCCTTTAAAAAGGCTGGGAGAGAAATGACATACATCTGTAATCAAGAGCCGCTGAAACAACAAATGGTTTGACAAAGCAACATTTGGAGATTAATTTGAAACAGAATAGATAAGCAGCGGGCTTTTAAAAAGTCAACCAAAAAAAAAAAAAAAAAAGAAAAGAAAAGAAAAAGAACTCTGTTGCGCAGCACAAGCAGGGCTTTGGTAATTGGCACGGATCTCTGCTCGGGAAGAAATGGTGGCTGCTCCGGAACCCGGGAGAGGCTCGCTGATGCACAGAGGCTGGTGCGTCCCCAGAGGTGGCAAGTCAGCAGCCTCCTCCCTGAGGAGTGAGGAAAGACCTTCCCGCCTCCTCTCATAGTTGAATTTGACCAGAGCTGGCATCTCATATTTCAGAATAGAGGAGGCACCACTGAAAGGAGCCAGGGCTTCTTAGAGAAACAGCTGACTCCAAGGCTGGGGAGGGGAAGGGAAGGTACCAGCGGAGGCTGAAATATTGTGTTGTGTCAGATAGCAGGAAAATTCTCAAGAAATGATGCCTAAGACACCCAGTACCCAGCTCACAGGGGCTTCCTCTAGCCAAGCTTGGGAGGATTTAAGCATTAAAATAAATAATAGTAACATTATAGTCCATTAAACTGTCGCACCATGAGTCCATACAGATATGAATGAATGAATGAATATACATATGGGAAGTTTAATGAGGATTCTTACATAATTTCTACACACAAAATACTAATTAAGAAGGAAAAAAAGAGTAACACATAATAGATAAGCCTTGGAGATGTCATCTTAATCTAGTGATTAAAATGACAAGTACCATATGATTTCACTTATGTGTGGAATCTGAAGAACACTATGAACAAACAAACAAAACAGGAAAAGACTCATGGATACAGAGAACCATAGACTAATGCTTGCCATAGGGGAGGAGATTTGGAGGACTAGGTGAAAAAACTAAAGGGATTGAGTTTACAAACTAGTAATTACAAAATAGTCACAGGGATATAAATATGGCATAGGGAATATAGTCAATAATATGGTAATAACTATGTATGTTGCAAGGTGGGTACTGGAAATATTGGGTGGAACACTTTGTAAAATATATTATTATCTAACCACTATGTGTACACTTGAAACTAAAACAAAAATAATATTGAAGGTGAAATGTAATTTAAAAAATTAAAATAAAATAAGCATTACCAGCAATGGAGCCACTTAAAAGTGATACTTGATAGATGCAATGAGTAGATTCAGCATCTCTCCTGTGATATAATACAAAGATGCATAGCCTAAATGTATTAATGAGAAACACGTCAGACAAACCCAAAGTAAGGAATCCTAAGAAGTAACACATCTACAACCTTCAAAAGTGACTTTTCTACAATAGTCCAGGCAAGCCTGAGGAATGCTCCTCATGTCAGTTTGTACATATTTTCTTAGATTTGTACCTAAGTATTTCATTTTGGGAGGTGCTAATGAAATGATGAAAGGGACATGACAGGTAAATGTAGGATGCTCTGAAACATATCCTTTTGATTAAAAAAAAGGCGTTATTGGCAATATTTGAATGGGGTCCAAAGATTAGATCAGGGGTCCCCAAACTACGGCCCGCGGGCCGCATGCGGACCCCTAAGGCCATTCATCCGGCCCCCGCCGCACTTCCAGAAGGGGCGCCTCTTTCCTTGGTGGTCAGTGAGAGGAGCATAGTTCCCATTGAAATACTGGTCAGTTTGTTGATTTAAATTTACTTGTTCTTTATTTTAAATATTGTATTTGTTCCTGTTTTGTTTTTTTACTTTAAAATAAGATATGTGCAGTGTGCATAGGGATTTGCTCATAGTTTTTTTTATAGTCCGGCCCTCCAACGGTCTGAGGGACAGTGAACTGGCCCCCTGTGTAAAAAGTTTGGGGACCCCTGGATTAGATGGTAATAATATTCAATATTAATTTCCCGATATTGATAGTTGTATTGTTGTTAAATAAGAGGATATATTTGTTATTAGAAATACACATTAGATTAGAATATCTGGGCAAAGGACAGTATGTCAATAATTCTGAAATGGCTCAGTGAAGAAAAAATTATTGTACTGTAACTTGCAACTTTTCTGTAAGTTTGAGAATGTTTCAAAAACAGATTTTAAAAAGAAGGCAAATTACTAATACCAAATGAAAGAAAAGACATCACTACAGATTTCATGGACTTTGAAAGGATAACACAGGAATGCTATAAAAAACTTTATGCCCCCAAATTTGATAACCTAGATGAAATGGACCAATTCCTTGAAAGAAAATCTAAAAGACTTTACACAACCACTCCTGGAACTAATAAGCAATTATTCCAAGGTTGCAAGGTAGAACATCAATATACAAAATTTAAGTTTTATATACCAGCCATGAACAAATGGAATTTGAAATTAAAAACTCTACACCAATTCTTCAGTACCATGCAAAATTAAATACTTAGATATAAATCTAACAAAATATGTATAAACCTATATGAGAAAAACTATAAAACTCTGGTGAACAAAATCAAACTAAATAAATAGAGAGCTATTTCATGTTTGTGCATAGCAAGTCTCAATATGGTCAAGATGTCAGTTTTTCCCAAATTGACCGATAGAGTCAATGCATCTCAAGCAAAATCTCGGCAACTTCTTTTGTGGAAATTGACAAATTGATTGTAAAGTGTATATAGAACCAAAAGACCCAGCACAGCCACCACAACATTGAGGAGAAGAGCAAAGCTGGAGGACTGACACTACCCGACTTCAAGACTTACTCTAAAACTACAGTAATCAAGACAGTGTGATATAATCAGGGTGATCCCTTTGTAAGTTACATAAATGTCTAATTAATATTTTGTACACCTGAAACCAACATAATATTATATGTCAACTATAATAGAATTTTTTTAATTTAAAAAGGCAGTAAAAAAATTTAAAGATAGTAAGGTATTGCTAAATGAATAGACAAATAGCTCAATGAAATAAAATAGAAAGCTTAGAAATAAGAGCCACATAAATATAGTCAACTCATCTTTGCCTAAGGAGTAGAGGTAATACAGTGGAGCAAAATAGTCTTCGAAAAAGTAGTGCCGGAAAAAACAAACATCCCCATGCAAACAGTGAACGTGGACACAGACCTTACACCCTTCACTATAACTAGTTCAAAATTGATCATAGACCAACATGTAAAATGAAAAACTATAAAATTGTTATTTCCCAAGGTCCTTTTATTAGAATTTACTCCTAATGTATACATCTTTAACCCTCTACCCCACCCCCACCATCATATTTCATAGACTAAACTAGAACCCTACTTAATCTAGTTGTCCATCAGTCCACACTTACACCCACCAGGCTAAAGGAGTTGATGCAACCTACAACTGTCCTGACTCATCCCACCTTAAATTCACAACCACTTACCTTGTGGGTGCTCAGAGGTGCTTGAAGGTTCTCCCTGTCTCTATCTACCCAGTCCCTCCTTTCCTGGCTCCAGCAGGCACTTGCTGGGGACACCTGTCAATGCACATTCTGTCTGGTGTCAGCACTGGGGGCCTGCATTTCTAACAAGCTCCCAGACGATGCTGACGCAGCTGGGCCCAGGAGCACACTGGGTATCCAAGACTCTAGGTGGAGACTTCATAGTGGCCCCTGACTCCTCAGACCTCTAACAACACAGTCTTATTTTTCTATTGTTGCCATAACCAACTGCCAAAGATTTAGTGGAGCAATACAACACGAATGTATTAGCTCACATTTCTGCAGTGTAGAAGTCCAACACAGTTTCACTGAGCCCGAGTCAAAGTGTCTGCGGGGCTGCCTTCCTTCTGGAGACTCTGGAGAGCATGTTTCTTGCCTCTCTCCAACCTCTAGGGGTGCACTCATTCCTTGGCTCTGAGCTCTTCCTCCATCTTCCAAGTCTGCAAGGAGGCGTCCCTCTGCCTTCCTTCCATGGTCACTTCTCCCTCTGATGACTGCCGGGAGAGCTCTCCACTTTTCAGGACCCTCTTGCTTAGTTAGGTTCTACCTGGATAACCCCAGGATAACCCCTCCCACCTCAAGGTCACTAGCCGCCATCATTTCTGTGAAGTGATCCACGTGTGTTCCACTTGCAGGGATTAGGAAGCAGACATCCGGGGGCAGTTTTCCTGCCTCTTCCCTGTCTTCTCTCCCAGCTGAGGACAGTGCCTTCCTTCCCCTCAGGACGTAGGATGTGGGCAGCTCCCCTCTCACCCTTGTGGCCCCAGGCCTGCTCTGTGTATCCCATGGATCTCACCTAGAACCTGACACATGGGTTCCTTTATTCACCTGAAAGGGCTGACTGCCCGCTGCTCTCAGTCAAGGTGACACCGTCTGCTCTCAGCCACAGGGCCAGAGAAAAGGCTGCACTCCACCTCACCTCCACACCACCTGGGCCTTGTCCACTCCCTCCTGTGATGCTACAAACAACGTACCAGACCAGGAGGTTCCACACGGAGCATCCCCATGACCCACCCTCGTCCCATGGTTTGGCCATTTGCTTGAGTCTCAGTTTCTATTTAAAGATATATCCATAGGCGTGAAGATACAAACTGCTCTTTCAACCTCCAGCCACTCTCCAAAAAGAAAACAGACTTCGGGTAGAAGGACGGCAAGCCCTTCTCAGCACAGGGATTTCTGGTGACCTTTATTCTAAGATTAGAAACTCTATGGAGGCAAGAGATTGAGACTTAAATTTTTAAAATCAATTGGCTCGCAACCTAAAAACAAGCAAAATGATTCTGGAAATCGTTATGGGAGGGAAGGGTGGGTTTGGAGCCAAAGAAAATGCTCTTTGTTTTTCTTCTTTGTGAAGAATCAATAGCAGCCTCGGTGTGGATTAGACCCGGAAATTGCCGTGTCCCCATGGGGTGACACGTCAGTACATATGTACACACAGAGAAGGGGGGAAACTTGCTGAACGGCCTCTGGTGGTTAAACGCACTGGATCCAAATTAAGACTTATCAGCAAGTTCATTATCTAAAAATAAACCAGCTTTTCTTTGCTTCATCAAAAGATCAGATTATAGTGTATGCAGCCTTACTTTCAGAATAAGTGTTTTTATTCTTAGACAAGTGAAGGCAATGAAAATTATTACATAATCTGTCAGGTACTGTACAGGCCGACCCGGCAGGGTATTGTTCCTCTGATATGAGGGGTATCTGGTGGTTTCTCCATTGTAATTGTAACAGTACAACAGACTTCAACAGTTAAGAACAAAAACAATTCCAAAATAAAGCATGAGAACAAGAAACATCAACTGCAAGCATTTCAGACAAGACGCTCTCAGCTAGGACTTCAGGTTTCCTGATTCAGGCACAGACGGCCCTGGCATCCCAAAGTCAGGCTTTGGTACTCCCCCCATCCTGCATGATCTTGGCTAAGTGTCTTCTGTTTTGTGTGCATGTACAAACCTAAGAAGACTCTACCTGGGCCTGCGCCCTTACAGTAAGATGAGAGTAAAGAAGAAAGCAGGTGTATTGTTTCCCTACCGCACCAATCATAAGCACGTAAGTCTACCCCTGCCCCCACCAGTGGATGGAGCCAGGCTGTGAACTTGCTGCAGTGACGGGCTACGAGGGACTCCCGTCAAACTGCACAATCTGAGGGACCAATTCTCACGAGACTGCTGGCACTTCAGGTGCCAGTCACAAGTCAGGGGGTCCCCATATCACCCACACACTTCAGACCAGTTGGTTACAAATTCAGGGGTCTTCACCATCACTCCTTTGTCCCATAATTTGCTAGGACAACTCACAGAACTCAGAGAAGTACTATAATTATAATTTCAGTTTTATCATAACAAAAAGATGTCACTCAGAACCAGGAAGGGTGAGGTGAAAGGGTCCCACGGGTAAAACTTCCATGTCCAGGACACATCTCTTGAGCCATCAATGTAGGTCACCAGCCAGAGATGCTCAGCCAAGCCTCAGTGTCTGGAGTGTTGACTGTGGCTTCAATTGCCAGCCCTCTTCCCTCTCAGAGATGGGGCTGATAACACCTGGTGGGACTTTCTGGTGTGACCAGTTTTCATCCTGAGTCATCTCATTAGCATAAACTCTCTAGGGGTCCATTATGAGTCACAAAGACACTCCTATCATGTGGGAAACTCCAAGGGCTTAGAGGTTACCTCCCAGGCATGGGAGACAAGGGCAAAAGCTCTCTTTGGACTGAGGCCAACTTCTTTATCGCACAGGGGTTGTATTGTTCAGGATTCTCCAAATAAAAAGAACCAACAAGAGACTTATTTATTTACTTACTTACTTACTTATTTAAGAAATTGGCTCAGAGATGGGCAAGATGGCAATGGATTAGGCGGATGTACCAACTTCCACCTCCCAGAAGCAAAGTGGATTATAACTTAATTTTAAGAACAACCATCTGGAAAAACCAACTTTGGACTAAACTAAGAGGACTCTTTAACCAAGGATCACTGAAGAAGCCACACAGAGACTGGTAGGAAAAGGAGAAACACGGAGAGGGCTGCCCGGCTCCCAGGAGCAAACGGTAGCCCGCAGGGACTCACACAGCAGGAAGTGAGTTTAGTGGAGAAGGGAGGGTCCTGGGCCCCAGGAACGAAGCCTCAACCTGCAGCCCCAGAGACTAGAAGAGGCGTGTGGACAGTATTTAGCTAGAAACAAGCCAGGATACTGTTTGTGAGAAAGAGACAAATTTCTCAGACCCAGGATTCTTCTTAAAGGGACCACGCAGAAAACCTCTTTCATAACCACTCACCTGGAACTCTAGGGGAGGGGGAGAGATGAGAGGACCAGAGTAGCAGGAAGAGAGTTTAATCTAGGAGGCACAAGGAGAGACACTTTGAGGGACAGCCACGTTAACCCCTGGGCTGAGTCACTCCCAAATCTAAAGTGAATAATTTTCCTAGAACCAGCAATACCAGCAAAGTGAATCAGGTCACCAGCCAAACAGAAGCTCTACTGCTGCACTCAGAGCAGAGTTGCTTAGAAGGAGGGAGCCATCAGTGATACAGTATTGAGTGCTAAGGTCTGAGCTGCATTGCCCCCCCCTCCACACTGCTGAATGCTCACCGGAGGGCAGGCGGCAGCAAGACACAGAAGCGCGGTCCCGTCAGTGGGGTTGGAGGCTGAGGGTGGTCGTGTGTCGGGAGCCGATCCACTAATGCTGGCTAACTAGGTCACAGCAGAAGAAGATCCACAACTGCTGGTTGACAAAGTCACAGCAAAAGAAGATGGAGTCACCGCAGTAAAGACCAACAGCTGCGGGTTGACAAAGTCACCGCAAGGAAAGGCATGATACTTCCCCCTTTAATCTTTTGAATTAATCTGGCCTTATATCCCCCCTTTTTCTGGGTATGTGCTATTATTTATGGCACAGGGATAATAGTACCGTACTTTCCCTGTAGATTTGTAGTAATTTCTTTGGAAATGAGACAGAGGGTGTGAGTTCCACAGAAAAGCCTGTAAGCCCCTTGAACTGGGCTCATAGACATAAGAGGCTGGCTATGATATCCCTCGTAAAGGGTTAAGTTTGTAGGAGAATTCCTTCTTAATCATGTTAAAAAGAATAGATTGTGACTTGTGAATGGGTAGGAAGCAGTGGCTGTGCACAGAGCACCCTTAGGCCTTCACTTAACATTTATCTTCCCTAGCCTTTTCACGTGATAAAGTAGAGAAACATTCCTTTCTTCCTGCTTCTTTGATCTGCAAATAGTGGTATATTCTGAGAAGAATAGAGTCAAAACTTAACTAGTGTTTAAATATAATAAATAAATAATATTTGATTAGACAATAGTATCTTAGATAAGGTATAGTAGGATGGCCCATTGTGTGGCCTAGGATGAGAGCATAGTCAGCAAGAAAAGAATGTTTTACTAAGAGAATTGTCTTTTGACTAAAGGCAATTGCTAGGCTTTCTCAATGAGATGTTCTCATGAGATTTAAAAATGTAGGGAAATCCATGGAATGTCTTGTGTTGCTGCTGGGCTATCTTGCAAGTGCACTCTGCATATCTTTGGATGAAACCTATTCTTGATGTTATGTTAATTTCTATAGAGGCAAGCCTTTTAGAACTAATACTCTAAAAGCTTTTACTAATGTTGTTATCGCTATTCAAGTTATTTTGTATTTTGAATGATTTGCTACCTGACTTGTTACTCATAGATGTAAATTAACTGTTATCCGGAAACATGAAAACATAGTGAAACAAAAGTAATAATTAACACCATGTGATTGTAACTCGGTGTGCGTGTATAAAAAGGGAGCTATACTAGCATTTGGTAGAGATGCCTGGCAGTAAATGCTAACCGGAGAATAAAGAGAAAGAAAAGAATTCGGCTCTCTCACTCGATTTCGCCGACGCCGTCTCTTCCTGTGGGACCCCTGGATCCCCCCCGGGGCTGGACCCCGGCATTTGGCGCCCGATACAGGGACCTACAGGTAATCCCCCCTCGTTGTCTCGGGACGGCTAGGACTCCACTCAGGGTGCTGCAGACCCCCCTGTAAGAAAGACAGGGTGAGGATAGGTGGAGAATTTCAGAACTTAAGATTTTGAGAAGTCATGGGCCATACTGAGTCTAAAGAAAGAAGACTCTTTATGAAAGTTATTAAGTATACACTTTCCCAAAAAGGAGTTAAGGTCTCCTCTAAACAAGTAGCTCGTTTTATGAAATTCGTACAAAAATGTTCTCCATGGTTTCCAGATGAGGGAACGCTTGATTTTGAGAAATGGGTTAAAGTTGGAGAAGATTTAAAACTTTATTATGAGCTACACGGACCAGAAAAGGTTCCAGTTGATACATTTGCTTTATGGAGCTTGATTAAAGATGCCTTAAATCCAGAACATGAGATGCATAAACTTTCTAAGGCAACTGCTCCTCCAAAAGAAGAGACTCCGTTAATTAGAAGTAAAAGGCAGTCTCAAGATACTACAAATCATGCTATGGCCTCTTTAAAATTAAGTAAACATCAGGATGATAGTGAAAATCATTTATCTCCAAAAGATGAGGCTGAATTAGAAAATGAGGCAGCTAAATATAATAGGGATAATGAGGATTGGAAGTCAAAAACAGTCTTGCCCATATTATATCCCTCCAAGACTGACAAAAAGGATGAAAATAAGGCTATTAAAATGTCTTTGCCTCTACCAGTACAATCACCAGATGTTAATGAAAAGAAAAAATCATCAGGGTTAACAGGGTTGCAGAAGGCAATTCAAGCTTCTTGCGACCAAGGGGAAACTGATTTGGCATTATGTTTCCCTGTGGCTGTGGCTGGTGAATTTGATGAGGAGGATCCTACATGGGAGCCGCTTTCTTATAAATTATTGAAAGAGTTGAAAATGGCTTGCAGTCAATATGGACCCACCTCTCCTTATACTATGTCTTTGATGGAAACAGTTTCTCATAATTGTATGACTCCTTATGATTGGGAACAAGTGGCTAGGGCTTGTTTGTCTGGAGGAAATTGTCTCCTTTGGAGAGCTGAATATGAGGAGCAAGCTAAACAGCAGGCAGTTGGGAATCGGAGGACTCATAATCCTGTAATTGGAGGAATGATTGCGGGAGAGGGAGAGTTTGCTGATGTTAGTGAACAGTTAAAACTTTCTAAACCAGCTTTGATACAAGTGAATAATTGTGCTATATCAGCTTGGAGAAAGTTGCCAGCTTTGTCTGGTGGAAATGTTACTGTGGTAGGAGTAAAACAGAAAGGTGATGAACCTTATGAGGAGTTTGTTGCTCGGTTGATTCAAGCAGTAAGAAGAGTTATTTCAAATGAGGCGGCAGGAGATATTATAATTAAACAGTTGGCTTATGAAAATGCTAATTCCACTTGCCAGGCCATGTTGCGGTCAGTGAGGAGAGAAGGAACGATAGGAAATTTCATCAAAGCCTGTCAGGATGTAAATCCTGCTTTTGTTCAGGGAGTAACTATTGCTGCAGCTTTAAAAGGAGAAACGTATCCTCAATTTATTAAGACCATGTATCAAGGAAAAATGCCTTCTGTTAATGAAGCTTCCTCTAAGGGAAGTCTTACTTGCTTTACTTGTAATCAAACGGGCCACTTTAGCCGACAATGCCCTAACAAGAGTGGGCAAGCAGGCCCAGGAGTGCAAGGGACAGCTCCCATAATTAATAATGCTAATAATAATGTCCCATTGCCTAGGACTTTGTGTCCACGTTGTCAAAAAGGATATCATTGGGCAAAGCAGTGCCGTTCTAAATTTCACAAAAACGGACAGCCATTAGGACCAAATTTAGGAATAGAATGGCAGCCCCCACATAATTCAAATCTGACAAGTAATCAAAGTAGCAATCAGGGAAACTGGCAAGGGGGCCAGCCTCAGGCCCCAATAACAATTGGGGCCAGCCTGAATCCATTTGTCAACTCCAGTCTGTCTCAGACCCCACTCGGGCCTCCCCCATGCCTCCATGCAAAATATGAGAAACAAGCCTCTTGTGGGGGTTGAAATGGAGGAATTTCGGCTGCAGGTTGTAGCAGCTATTAGAATTTAAGAATGATTAGAAGACTGAGATGAGTTTTAAAGTTGTGTTATTATCTGATTTTCTTTAGTAAATAGAAGGACTTAAGAGTTTGGAAAAATTACAGTTTTTTTGTTCTCCTCTTTCTCTCAACTCATTTTATTTCTTTCCTGTTCTATGCCTGAAAAGAGGGCAAAGGGAACACCTGTTTGGATATGGCTAAACAAAATCTCATAAACGGCCGTTCTTGAAACTTTTCAAGAGAGAGTTCTGTTTAGTTTCTATTCAATATGTTCCAATCAAAACTGCCCTGTGTAAAAATCAAGCAGGCCATATTCTGATCTCTAAAATCCCGGGTTTCTCTCTAATTTGTCTGGTTTGTCTACTTTGTTTAATTCTTGTTTGTGTTTGGTCTTTGTTTAATGTTGTCTAAATGTGATTTTTTAAGTTCTTGCATGTAAAAATTGAATATGCCGGCTCTAATATTATAAAAATATCATCCCTACAAATTTATAATTTTAATTGAAACAAATAAAGCGCGCTCATTTAAATTTAAATAGTATAAAACATAAATCCTAAAGACTTGTTGATTTTGACTAAACTGCTTCAAGCTTCAGGCTGCTTGCTGCCGCTGCAGAGCATGAAGCAGAGTAGATTTGCCTAACAAAGGTGTAGATTTTTTTAATATAGAAAAATAATAAAAGTCACTAAAGTTTTCCAGCTTTAATGTGTTCTTTAAATTGCCTGTTAATTAATGAAGTAGAAATGTTTTTATGAATATAGAAAACTCGTATACTAAAACTCCTGCAAATCTTCTTTATCATGCTTCTTACTTTAAAAAATTTCTTTTAAATGCTGATATACAGAATTATTCAACAGCTGAGAGATGCTGGAATCCTACAGGAGATGCTGAACCTGTTTCTTCTGCAAACTTTTACCCTCTTTTGTTTAATCCGGTTAATAACACTGTTTTGTCTTTTTCTAAATAGCTCCAAATATACGGAAATGATTTATATAAATAAATAAGAACCCTTGAACCCCTCACCAGTTGCGGTGCCTCATGGCTACAGTGTAATTGTTATAGATTTACAAGACTGCTTTTTTACTATACCTTTAGCTATACAGGATTGTCGAAGATTTGTATCTAGTCTGCCATCAGAAAATTTTAAACAACCTTATGAGAAATATCAGTAGAAGGTATTGCCCCAGGGAATGAAAAACAGTCCCACGCTTTGTCAAAAATTTGTGAATCTAAATTCAAATTGCTTTTAGTAATTTTACAGGGCAGGTTTTATTTCATCTTCCTGCTCGCCCACTGCTGCAATTTCTAAAAAGACAATCAGTAATTTATCCCACTAAGACTTCTAGAAATCTGCTGCCCCCTCCCAGCCAGAAGAAGACTCCTGTGCCACCCGCATCACCAGTGACTTTCCAGCAAAGGCCATCAAGAAACTCTCTGTATAATCCTGTTACTCGAGTAATGCAGCGATTGTCACTACAGAAAGCTAGACGACCTCGCTATCGTGGCCAACGGAAGGCTCGCTCTACTCGAACTGTCAACCCACCAACCTGGAACCAGTTGAAGGCATTGACTGTGAGGGCTGATTTAATTTGTCATCGACAAAACATACATCGTAACCCTGCTAATATGTTTATTGCTATGCTAGCTGTACTTTCAATTCAGGTACTTAATGTTGAGGCTACTGAACAAAACAAATCTTATTGGGCTTATATTCCAAATCCACCATTAGTTAAGCCTGTTACTTGGGGAGGAAATGATATACCTGTGTTTAATAATCATACTAAGTTTTTAGAAGAATCATGTAGTTCTTTTATTATGTATAAAACTGATTCAAATTTCTCATTTCATGGAAAAACGGTTAAGATACCTCTATGTTTTCTCTCGCTGTGTTTTAACAAACTGTCTATCTTATGACACCAAAGCTCAAGTCATGTTTATTTTGCAGCAGCCACCTTATGTGATGTTACCTGTTAGTCTGTCTCAGCCTTAGTATGATAATCCAGGGTTGCATGCACTACAGGCTGCTTCTGAAGCGCTTGCTCACCATCGAGGAAAGCGATTTGTTGCCGAATTGATTTTGGGAATTACTGCTCTTATTGCTATTATAGAATCTGTAGCTGCTTCCACCACTGCTTTAGCTCAATCAGTTCACACTGCAAATCATGTGGATAGTTTATCTCGTAATATATCTCTTGCATTAGCAGTACAGGAGACTATAGATAGGAAGTTAGAATTGAAAGTGAATGCTTTAGAAGAGGCTTTTATTCACATATGTAATGAGTTGTTAGCTATGAAAGCTAGAATGACTCTTAGATGCCATGCAGGATTCAGGTGGATATGTGTGACTCCTTTAGAATACAATCAGTCTATCATAGCATGGAATAATGTACAGAATCATTTGTTAGGTGTATGGAATAATAGTGATATTAGTTTAGATTTGAGGGAATTACATCAGCAGATACAAAACTTAGGACATTCAGGCTCTTTAGTCTCTGCCTCAGAAGTAGCTGATCAATTTGTTGAAAACATTAAAAGTATGTTTTCTATGCATGGCCTGACCTCTCTGGCTACTGATATAGGCATAATAATAGCTGTGGCAATTATCACTCTTCTTGTCCTTCCAGTCATGTTCCGACTTTTAAACAACAATCACAGGGAAATAGCGGTGAAAATACAAAAGCTTTATTTAAATAATAAAAAAGGGGGAGATGTCGGGAGCCGATCCACTAATGCTGGCTAACTAGGTCACAGCAGAAGAAGATCCACAACTGCTGGTTGACAAAGTCACAGCAAAAGAAGATGGAGTCACCGCAGTAAAGACCAACAGCTGCGGGTTGACAAAGTCACCGCAAGGAAAGGCATGATACTTCCCCCTTTAATCTTTTGAATTAATCTGGCCTTATATCCCCCCTTTTTCTGGGTATGTGCTATTATTTATGGCACAGGGATAATAGTACCGTACTTTCCCTGTAGATTTGTAGTAATTTCTTTGGAAATGAGACAGAGGGTGTGAGTTCCACAGAAAAGCCTGTAAGCCCCTTGAACTGGGCTCATAGACATAAGAGGCTGGCTATGATATCCCTCGTAAAGGGTTAAGTTTGTAGGAGAATTCCTTCTTAATCATGTTAAAAAGAATAGATTGTGACTTGTGAATGGGTAGGAAGCAGTGGCTGTGCACAGAGCACCCTTAGGCCTTCACTTAACATTTATCTTCCCTAGCCTTTTCACGTGATAAAGTAGAGAAACATTCCTTTCTTCCTGCTTCTTTGATCTGCAAATAGTGGTATATTCTGAGAAGAATAGAGTCAAAACTTAACTAGTGTTTAAATATAATAAATAAATAATATTTGATTAGACAATAGTATCTTAGATAAGGTATAGTAGGATGGCCCATTGTGTGGCCTAGGATGAGAGCATAGTCAGCAAGAAAAGAATGTTTTACTAAGAGAATTGTCTTTTGACTAAAGGCAATTGCTAGGCTTTCTCAATGAGATGTTCTCATGAGATTTAAAAATGTAGGGAAATCCATGGAATGTCTTGTGTTGCTGCTGGGCTATCTTGCAAGTGCACTCTGCATATCTTTGGATGAAACCTATTCTTGATGTTATGTTAATTTCTATAGAGGCAAGCCTTTTAGAACTAATACTCTAAAAGCTTTTACTAATGTTGTTATCGCTATTCAAGTTATTTTGTATTTTGAATGATTTGCTACCTGACTTGTTACTCATAGATGTAAATTAACTGTTATCCGGAAACATGAAAACATAGTGAAACAAAAGTAATAATTAACACCATGTGATTGTAACTCGGTGTGCGTGTATAAAAAGGGAGCTATACTAGCATTTGGTAGAGATGCCTGGCAGTAAATGCTAACCGGAGAATAAAGAGAAAGAAAAGAATTCGGCTCTCTCACTCCATTTTCGCCGACGCCGTCTCTTCCTGTGGGACCCCTGGATTCCCCCCCGGGGCTGGACCCCGGCAGTCGTGGTGGCAGAAGAGGCACACAAAAGTGGTCCGACCTGAGGCTGCGGGCCAAGTGAGCAAGGGAAGTCCCACCTGTAGTCCCACACGCAGGAGCAAGGTGAAAGCCGGGAAACCAGCTGAGGCCAGCAGCTGAGCGCAGGTGCACAGCCCCACCCACGGGGGTAGGGCAAAGGCCGAGGCCAGCCAAGGCTTGTAGCCTGGGCACGTGAACAAAGTCCTGCCCACAGAGGTGAGGCAGAAACCGCAGCAACTGCCACAATGGGCCAGCACCAGCTACACCCATACCCGAACGGCTGAGGAGATGGCAGAGGGGGTGGCGAACCTGCAGACAGACTGCACCTAGGGAACACAGAGGCCACACCCACTGGACTCCTGTGGCCACACCCTTCTTATACACAGACAGAATGGAAAGGCAGAGAAATGCAACCCAAATGAATCAAGAGAATTCCCCAGAAAAGGACTTAAATGAGTCGGATATAACCAAATTACTGGATATAAAGTTTAAAATAATGATTGTTAGGATGTTCAAAGATCTTAGAACAACAATGGATGGACATAATGAGCACCTAAATAAAGAGATAGCAAGTATAAAAAAGGACATTGAAATAATAAAAAAGAATCAGTCAGAAATGCCAATTACAATATCAGAAATGAAGACCAAACTGGAAGGAATTAAAAGCAGGATGGATGAAGCTGAGGATCAAATCAGCAAGTTAGAGGACAAGATAAATGAAGGCATGGAAGCAGAGCAGCAAAAAGAAAAGAGGCTCCAAAAGTCTGAGGAAACTCTGTGACAGAGTTTCTCACAGAGTGCAAGAAAGCTCTGTGACAACATGAAGAGAAATAACATCCGCATCATAGGGGTTCCTGAAGAAGAAAAGAAAGAACAAAGGATAGAGGACTTGTTCAAAGAAATCATAGCTGAAAACTTCCCTAAATTGATGCAGGATAAAGTCACACAAGTTCAAGAAGCATAGAGAATTCCATTAAAGAGAAACCCAAAGAAATCTACACCAAGACACATCATAATTAAAATACCAAAGCTAAGAGATAAAGAAAAATATTAAAAGCTACTAGAGAAAAAAAGTCAATCACCTACAAAGAAGCCTCCATAAGGATGACATCAGACTTCTCAACAGAAACACTTGAGGCCAGAAGGGAATGGCAAGAAATATTCAAAGTAATGCAGAACAAGAGCCTATAACCAAGACTACTTTATCCAGCAAGGCTATCATTTAAAATTGAAGGAGAAATAAAAAGCTTCCCAGACAAAAATAAACTCAAGGAATACATTACAATCAAACCAGTGCTGCAAAAAATGTTAAGGGACCTGCTGTAAAAAGAACAAAGGGGGGAAAGAATATAGTAAAAGAGAAATGTAGCTTTAAAAAATAAAATGGCACCTGACCTGTGGTGGCGCAGTGGGATAAAGCGTCGACCTGGAACACTGAGGTCGCCGGTTCGAAGCCTTGGGCTTGCCTGGTCAAGGCACATATGGGAGTTGATGCTTCCTGCTCCTCCCCCTTCTCTCTCTCTCTCTCTCTCTCTCTCTCTCACTCCTCTCTCTCTAAAAAATCAATAAATAAAATATTTTTAAAAAAATAAAAACTAAAAAAAATAAATAAATAAAATGGCAAGAAACAATTACATATCAATAATAATCTTAAATGTAAAGAGACTAAATGATCCAATTAAAAGACATAGGGTAGCTGTGTGGATAAGAAAACAGGATCCAGACATATGCTGTCTATAAGAGATACACCACAAAACAAAAGATACACATCAACTGAAAGTAAAAGTTTGGAAAAAAATATATTTTCTGCAAATGGAATGAAAAAAAAGCTGGGGTAGCAATACTTATATCTGACAAAATAGACTTTAAAACAAATACTACAGTAAGAGATAAAGAAAGTCACTACATAGTGATAAAGGGAGCAATTCAACAGGAAGATATAACCATTATGAATATCTATGCACCTAATATAGGAGCACCTAAATATATAAAGCAGACTTTGATAGATATAAAGGGCGAGATCAACAGCAATACTATAATAGTAGGGGATTTCAATATCCCACTAACATCACTAGATAGATCTTCAAGAAAGAAAATTAACAAAGAAACAGCAGACTTAAAGTACACACTAGGTCAACTGAACTTAATAGATATCTTCAGAACCTTTCACCCTAAAGTAGCAGAATATACATTCTTTTCAAGTACTCATGGTACATTCTCTAGGATAGACCACATGTTAGGGCACAAAAGGGTCTCAACAAATTTAAGAAGATTGAAATCATGACAAGTATCTTCTCTGATCACAATGGCATAAAACTAGAAATCAACCACAACAGAAAAACTGAAAAATACTCAAACACTTGGAAACTAAATAACATGTTATTAAATAATGAATGGGTTAACAATGAGATCAAGGAAGAAATAAAAAAATTTCTATAAATGAATGCTAATAAGCATATAACTCAAAATTTATGGGACACAGTAAAAGTAATACTGAGAGAAAAGTTCATAGCATTACAGGCATACCTTAAGAAGCTCGAAAAAGCTCACATAAACAACTTAACTCTGCATTTAAAAGAACTAGAAAAAGAACAGCAAGTAAAGCCCAAAAGTAGTAGAAGGAAAGAAATAATAAGATCAGAGCAGAAATAAATGACATAGAGGCTAAAAAAACAATACAGAGGATCAATGAAACCAGGAGCTTGTTCTTTGAAAAGGTAAACAAGATCAATGAACCTTTAAACAGACTCACCAAAAAAAAAAATAGAGAGGACTCAAATAAATAAAATTAGAAATGAGAGTGGAGAAATAACAACTGACACAACAGAAATACAAAGGATTGTAAGAAAATACTATGAAGAACTGTACACCAAAAAATTAGACAACATAGGTGAAATGAACAAATTCATTGAAACATATAATCTTTCAAAAATCAATCTGGAAGAATCAGAAAACCTAAACAGACGAATTACAACAAATGAGATAGAAACATTTAAAAACTCCCAACAAACAAAAACCCTAGGCCAGATGGCTTCACAGGTAAATTCTACCAAATATTCAAAGAACTAACTCCTATCCTTCTCAAGCTATTTTTAAAAATTCAAGAGCGGCCCTGGCCGGTCGGCTCAGTGGTAGAGCGTCAGCCTGGCATGCGGAAGTCCCAGATTCGATTCCTGGCCAGGGCACACAGGAGAGACGCCCATCTGTTTCTCCACCACCCCCCTCCTTCCTCTCTGTCTCTCTCTTCCCCTCCCACAGCCGAGGCTCCATTGGAACAAAAGATGGCCTGGGTGCTGAGGATGGCTCCTTGGCCTCTGCCCCAGGAGCTAGAGTGACTCTGGTCGTGACAGAGCGATGCCCCGGAGGGGCAGATCATCGCCCCCTGGTGGGCATGCTGGGTGGATACCGGTCGGGCACATGTGGGAGTCTGTCAGACTGCCTCCCCGTTTCCGGCTTCAGAAAAAAAAAAAAAAAAATTCAAGAGGAAGAAAGACTTCCAAGCTCCTTTTTTGAGGCAAGCATAATTCTGATTCTAAAACCAGGCAAAGACAACACAAAAAAAGAAAATTATAGGCCAATATCCCTGATGAATTTAGATGCTAAAATCCTCAACAAAATATTAGCAAACCGAATCCAGCAATATATGAAAAAAAATCATACATCATGATCAAGTGGGATTTATTCTTGGGAGGCAAGGCTGGTGAAATATTTGCAAATCAATCAATGTGATTCATCACATAAACAAAAGAAAGGAGAAAAACCACATGATAATTTCAATAGATGCAGAAAAAGCATTTGATAAAATCCAGCACCCATTTATGATCAAAACTCTCATCAAAGTGGGAATACAGGGAACATACCTCAACATGATAAAGGCCATCTATGACAAACCCACAGCCAATATTCATACTCAATGGGCAAAAATTAAAAGAAATCCCCCTAAGATCAGAAACAAGACAGGGGTGCCCCCTTTCACTACTCTTATTCAACATAGTTCTGGAAGTCCTAGCTACAGCAATCAGACAAGAAGAAGAAATAAAAGGCATCCAAATTGGAAAAGAAGAAGTAAAACTATCATTGCAGATGATATGATACTGTGTATAGAAAACCCTAAAGTCTCAGTCAAAAAAACTACTGGACCTGATAAATGAATTCAGCAAGGTGGCAGGATATAAAATTGATACTCAGAAATCAGAGGCATTTTTATATACCAACAATGAACTGTCAGAAAGAGAAATTAAGGAAACAGTCCCCTTCACTATTGCAACCAAAAAAATAAAGTAGCGGAGAGACAAGATGGCGCTGGAGTAGGCGGATGTACCAGCATCTACCTCCCAGAACCAAAGTGGATTACAAACTAATTTCATGAACTATCATCTGGAAAATCCATCTTTGGACTAAACTAAAAGGACTCTTCAACCAAGGAACACTGAAGAAGCCACACCGAGACTGGTAGGAAAAGCGGAAACGCGGAGAGGGCTGCCCAGCTCCTTGGAGCGAACGGCAGCAGGGAGAGACTCGCGTGGCGGGAAGTGAGTTTAGCAGAGGGGAAAGGGTCCTGAGCCCCAGGAACGAAGCGCCAGCCTGCAGCCCCAGAGCCCAGAAGAGGCGTAAAGACAGTATTTAGCTGGAAACAAATCAGGATACTGTTTGTGAGAGAGTCTGATTTCTCAGACCCAGGATCCTTCTTAAAGGGACCACGCAGAACATCTCTCTCAAAAACAATCACCTGGGGCTCCTGGGGACGGGGGGAGAGAGGAGAGGACCACAGTAACAGGAAGAGAGTATAATCTAGGAGGCATAGGGAAAAACATTTTGGGAGATAGCCACCCTAACCCCTGGGATGAGTCACTCCCCAAAGCTGAAGTGAATATTTCCCCCGGAAACAGCAATACCAGCAAAGGGAAGCAGGAGAGCAGCCAAACAAGCTCCCCCGCGGCATTCAGAGCAGAGTCGCATAGAAGGAGGGAGGTTTCGGGTCTACAGTAGTGAGTCTTAGGGTCCGAGCTGCAACGCCCCCACCCACGCGGCTGAGGGCGCACCGGAGAGCGGGTGGCAGCGGGAGACAAAAGCACGGTTCTGCTGGCAGGGGCAGAAGCCGGCTGGCCACCACTGGGCTCAGGTGTGAGCTCAATCTTGCCCGGCTGGGGAGAAGGGGGCGTGCAAAAGCAGTCAAGCTCAGCTGCCGGCAGCCTGTAATCCAGCCTCTGGGAGAAGGGCGGGAACCCTGGAAAGGGTGGAGACCAGCCCCGGAGCAAGGGCAGAGTAGCATAACCCTGCCCCGCCCGTGCAACCCAGGCTTGCGGTCTGACTCGGTAGCCGGCTCCTCCCGCGGGGGTGGAACCAAGAGCCCAGAAGAGGCGGAGTTCCACTGCGGAGCTGAGCTTGAACACGCAGCCCTGGGCGGTAGAGCCAAGGCTAGCAGCTGTTCCTTGAGTGGGATCCTCCTGCAAGGGCAGGGCGAAAGCTCAAAAACAGGTGGAAACCCGCAGCTGAGCAAAGGTGCTCGCCAGTGCCCTCAGGACCGAACATAATGTCACACACGGGGGCGGGGCAAAGGCCAAGGCCACCAACCCTTGTGCACCCGAGCACGTGATCACAGCCACTCCCGTGAAGAGAAAATGCGGAGGCAGAGAAATACAACACAAATAAACCAAGAGAAATCCCAAGAAAAGGACCTAAGTGAATCAGATATAACCAAATTACCAGATGCAGAGTTTAAAATAACGATTGTTAGGATGCTCAGAGATATTAGAACCACCATAGATGGCCATTACGAAAACCTAACTAAAGAGATTACAAATATAAAAAAGGACATTGAAATAATAAAAAAGAATCAGACAGAAATGACAAATACAATATCTGAAATAAAGAATACAATGGAAGGAATTAAAAGCAGGATGGATGAAGCAGAGAATCGAATCAGTGAGTTAGAGGACAGAATAAATAAAGTCACGAAAGCAGAGCAGAAAAAAGAAAAGAGACTCAAAAAGTCTGAGGAAACTCTAAGAGAGCTCTGTGACAACATGAAGAGAAATAACATCCGCATCATAGGGGTTCCTGAAGAAGAAGAGAAAGAACAAGGGATAAAGACTTTGTTCAAACATATTATAGCGGAAAACTTCCCCCAATTAAGGCAGGAAAACATTTCACATGTTCAGGAAGCACAGAGAACTCCATTAAGGAGAAACCCAAAGAAACCAACACCAAGACACATCATAATTAAATTACCAAAGCTAAATGATAAAGAGAAAATATTAAAAGCTGCTAGAGAAAAAAAGACTATCACCTACAAAGGAGCCCCCATAAGGATGACTTCTGACTTCTCAACAGAAACACTTGAGGCCAGAAGGGAATGGCAAGAAATATTCAAAGTAATACAGAACAAGAACCTACAACCAAGACTACTTTATCCAGCAAGGCTATAATTTAAAATTGAAGGAGAAATAAAAAGCTTCCCAGACAAAAAAAAACTCAAGGATTTCACTGCAACCAAACCAAGGCTGCAAGAAATGCTAAGGGACCTGTTGTAAACAGATCAAAGGAAAAAAAGAATATAGCAAAAGAGAAAAACAGTTTTGAAGAAAAAAAGTGGCAACAAACAATTACATATCAGTAATAACCTTAAATGTTAATGGATTAAATGATCCGATCAAGAGACATAGGGTAGCTGCGTGGATAAGAAAACAGGACCCATACATATGCTGTCTACAAGAGACACACCTTAAATCAAAAGATGCACACAGACTGAAGATAAAATGATGGAAAAAAATATTTCACGCAAATGGAAATGAAAAAAAAGCTGGGGTAGCAATACTTATATCAGACAAAATGGACTTTAAAACCAAGACCATAGTTAGAGATAAAGAAGATCACACATAATGATGAAGGGAGCAATCCAAAAGGAAGATATAACCATTATAAATATCTACGCACCTAATATAGGAGCACCTAAATATATAAAGCAGACTTTGATGGACTTAAAGGGCGAGATCAACAGCAATACTATAATAGTAGGGGATTTCAATACCCCATTAACATCATTAGATAGATCCTCAAGAAAGAAAATTAACAAAGAAACAGCAGACTTAAAGGACATATTAGATCAACTCGATTTAATAGATATCTTCAGAACCTTTCACCCTAAAACAGCAGAATATACATTCTTTTCAAGCGCTCATGGTACATTCTCTAGAATAGACCACATGTTAGGGCACAAAAGCGGGCTCAACAAATTTAAGAAGATTGAAATCATATCGAGCACTTTCTCTGATCACAATGGCATTAAACTAGAAATCAACCACAATAGAAAAATTGAAAAACATTCAAACACTTGGAAACTAAACAGCACGTTATTAAACAATGAATGGGTTAACATTGAGATCAAAGAAGAAATTTAAAAATTCCTAGAAACAAACAATAATGAGCATACATCAATGCAAAATTTATGGGACACAGCAAAAGCAGTCCTGAGAGGGAAGTTTATAGCATTACAGGCATACCTCAAGAAGCAAGAAAAAGCTCAAATAAACAACTTAACCCTGCATCTAAAAGAACTAGAAAAAGAACAGCAAGTAAAGCCCAGAGCTAGTAGAAGGAAGGAAATAATAAAGATCAGAGCAGAAATAAATGACATAGAGGCTAAAGAAACAATACAGAGGTTCAATGAAACCAGGATCTGGTTCTTTGAAAAGGTAAACAAGATCGATGAACCTTTAACAAGACTCACCAAGAAAAAAAGAGACAGGACTCAAATAAATAAAATTAGAAACGAGAGTGGAGAAACAACAACTGACACAACAGAAATACAAAATATTGTAAGAAAATACTACGAAGAACTGTACGCCAAAAAACTAGACAACCTAGATGAAATGGACAAATTTCTTGAATCATATAATCTTCCAAAAATCAATCTGGAAGAATCAGAAAACCTAAACAGACCAATTACAACAAATGAGATTGAAACAGCTATCAAAAAACTCCCCCCCCAAAAAAAAGTCCTGGGCCTGATGGCTTCACAAGTGAATTCTACCAAATATTCAAAGAAGAACTAACTCCTATCCTTCTCAAACTATTTCAAAAAACTCAAGAGGAAGGAAGACCTCCAAACTCCTTTTATGAGGCGAGCATAATTCTGATTCCAAAACCAGGCAAAGACAACACAAAAAAAGAAAATTATAGGCCAATATCCCTGATGAATTTAGATGCTAAAATCCTCAACAAAATATTAGCAAACCGGATCCAGCAATATATGGAAAAAATCATACACCATGATCAAGTAGGATTTATTCTTGGGAGGCAAGGCTGGTACAATATTCGTAAATCAATCAATGTGATTCATCACATAAACAAAAGAAAGGAGAAAAACCACATGATAATTTCAATAGATGCCAAAAAAGCATTTGATAAAGTCCAGCACCCATTCATGATCAAAACTCAAAGCAAAGTGAGAATACAGGGAACATACCTCAACATGATAAAGGCCATCTATGACAAACCCACAGCCAATATCATACACAATGGGCAAAAATTAAAAGCAATCCCCTTAAGATCAGAAACAAGGCAGGGGTGCCCCCTTTCACCACTCTTATTCAACATAGTTCTGGAAGTCCTCGCCACAGCAATCAGACAAGAAAAAGAAATAAAAGGCATTCAAATTGGAAAAGAAGAAGTAAAACTATCATTATTTGCAGATGACATGATATTGTATATAGAAAACCCTAAAGTCTCAGTCAAAAAACTACTAGACGTGATAAATGAATTTGGCAAGGTGGCAGGATATAAAATCAATACTCAAAAATCAGAGGCATTTTTATACACTAATAATGAACTGTCAGAAAGAGAAATCAAGGAATCAATCCCCTTTACCATTGCAACCAAAAAAATAAAGTACCTAGAAATAAATCTAACCAAGGAGATTAAAGACTTATACTTGGAAAATTATAAAACATTGATAAAAGAAATCAGGGAAAATACGAATAAGTGGAGGCATATACCGTGCTCATGGTTAGGAAGAATAAACATCATTAAAATGTCTATATTACCCAAAGCAATTTATAAATTCAATGCAATACCAAGTAAAATACCAATGACTTACTTCAAAGACATAGAACACATATTCCAAAAATTTATATGGAACCAAAAAAGAACACGAATAGCCTCAGCAATCTTGAAAAGGAAGAAAAAAGCAGGAGGTATCACACTTCCAGATATCAAGTTATATTATAAGGCCATTGTACTCAAAACAGCATGGTACTGGCATAAGAACAGGCACATAGATCAATGGAACAGAACAGAGAACTCAGAAATAAACCCACAGCTCTATGGACAACTGATATTTGACAAAGGAGATAAGACAATACAATGGAGTAAAGACAGCCTCTTCAACAAATGGTGTTGGGAAAACTGGACAGCTACCTGCAAAAAAATGAAACTAGACCACCAACTTACACCACTCACAAAAATAAACTCAAAATGGATAAAAGACTTGAATGTAAGCCGTGAAACCATAAGCATCTTAGAAGAAAACATAGGCAGTAAGCTCTCTGACATCTCTCGCAGCAATATATTTGCTGATTTGTCTCCACAGGCAAGTGAAATAAAAGACAGGATCAACAAATGGGACTTTATCAAACTAAAAAGCTTCTGCACAGCTAAAGAAAATAAGAACAGAATAAAAAGACAAACTACACAATGGGAGAATATATTTGACATAGCGTCTGATAAGGGGTTAATAACCAAAATTTATAAAGAACTTGTAAAACTTAATACCAGGAAGACAAACAATCCAATCCAAAAATGGGCAAAAGAAATGAATAGACACTTCTCCAAAGAGGACATACAGATGGCCAACAGGCATATGAAAAAATGTTCAACATCACTAATCATTAGAGAAATGCAAATTAAAACCACAATGAGATATCACCTCACACCAGTCAGAAGGGCGCTCATCAATAAAACAACACAGAATAAATGCTGGCGAGAATGTGGAGAAAAGGGAACCCTCCTGCACTGCTGGTGGGAATGCAGACTGGTGCAGCCACTGTGGAAAACAGTATGGAGATTCCTCAACAAATTAAAAATCGAACTGCCTTTTGACCCAGCTATACCACTGTTAGGAATATACCCCAAGAACACCATAGCACTGTTTGAAAAGAAGAAATGCACCCCCATGTTTATGGCAGCATTGTTCACAATAGCAAAGATCTGGAAACAGCCCAAGTGTCCATCAGAGGATGAGTGGATTAAAAAGCTTTGGTATGTATATACTATGGAATACTACTCAGCCATAAGAAATGATGACATAGGATCTTTTACAACATGGATGGGCCTTGATAACATTATACTGAGCGAAAGAAGTAAATCAGAAAAAACTAAGAACTATATGATTCCATACATAGGTGGGACATAAAGATGAGACTCAGAGACATGAACAGTGTTGGGGTTACAGGATGGGGGGAGGAGAAGGAGGGGGTTGGGGGAGGGGAGGGGCACAAAGATCATGGCTTTTCAGTATTTGCCATATTCCCCCCTTAATCTATAGACAGACAGCAAATATTTACGTATGGTGTTCCCACTATAAAGACTGCTGTCTTAGGGACAAATGCTGATAAACTATTTCAGCAGTTCCTCCTTCTTCAAAGACTCATATGTCAACATAGAGCTCCATGTTTCATAGGACATACTCAAGCTCACTCCATGCTCCCTAGAGCTTTAGCACAAGGGAATGCCCCCCCCCTTTTTTTTTAGTATTTTTTCTTTTATTTATTTACTTTTTGTATTTTTCTGAGGATGGAGATGGGGAGGCAGTCAGACAGACTCCTGCATGCGCCTGACTGGGATCCACCTGGCATGCCTACCAGGGGGGAATGCTCTGCCCATCTGGGGTGTTGCTCTGTTACAACCGGAGCCATTCTAGTGAGTGGGGCGGAGGCCATGGGGCCATCCTTAGTGCCTGGGGTGGCTTTGCTCCGGTGGAGCCTTGGCTGCAGGCGGGAGGAGAGAGACGAAGAGGAAGGAGAGGGGGAGGGGTGGAGAGGTAGATGGGCGCTTCTCCTGTATGCTCTGGCCAGGAATCAAACCTGGGAATCCTGCACACCAGGCCAATGACTCCGACGGGTCTACCATATCATGCTTTTTACTTAAAAAAAATTTTTACATTTCTTTTGAATGCTGATGAACAGGAGACACCAAATCTTTTTCACCTGCAAACTACTACCTTCTTTATTAGATCTAGCTAATAACATTGTTTTGTCTTTTTCCAAATAGCTCCAGATATATGGAAAAGATTTATATAGGTGGATGGGGATCCTCAAACCCCTCAGCGAGATCTTCTGAGAATGGCTTTTAAGATACCTAGAGGCAGAAAAAGCCCAATAGAGATCAGGGGAACTACCAGCTTTTAGGATACACCCTTAAAGGCTCCAACGCCCCAAAGGGGTCTCATAGGATGCCATCTGGGTCCTGCTTCAATAGTGGAAAGGAAGGTCATTGAGCTAAAGCCTGCCAGGCTTACACGCCTCTGCTGTGAGGAAACAGGGACACTGGAAGGTGGGCTTCCCCCTCGCTCCTCTAAGGGAGGGTTCAGTCTCTTCCAGCCCTGCTCCAGCCACCTATGACCTAACCTTGCCCAGAATGCTGGGGTTTGCCACTGAAGGCTGAAGGTGCCCAGGGCCGTCGGCCCCATCTACGACACTGTGGACGAGCCTAGGGTATTTATTCCAAGAAGAAGGTAAACTGATCTCATTTGCACAAGGGCCACTTAACTATGTTTTGCCTGAATAGTCAGGTTTTTTATTCTTCCCTCAAAGATCTCTGTTGTGGGTGTTGATAGCCCTATTTTCTGCTGCTTTGCTTAATATATAGTGTTTCCTTTATCCCTCCTACCTCAATGCCCCACTCATATTTCAGGCTGAGACCTACTCCTAATTTAGAGCTCTCTTTCCTCCTTTTGCCAACTTGTATTATGAATTTACCTTTGCCACCCAGCTTAGTGTATCCCAAGGTTCTCTTTACCATGCCACAGTCACAGAGCTCCAGGGAAAAGTAACCTGGTCTCAACTCTCCAGGCAGAGGAGAACAGAAGCTCCATATCCACGCATGCTGCAAATGGCTTTTTCCAGTCTACCTGAATCATTACCAGCTAGAAGCAGCAGTCATTGGGACTTGGACATGAGCTGCAAAGTATAGAATGGTGACAATTCCAGTGCCATGCAGACTTTTCCTGTGGGGAACTTTCCTAGACTCCTGCTCCCTGTGACAGCTCCTAACAGACTGAACTGTGGTTGGGTTGCATTTTTCAGGGATTTGGCATGGTGATGGGGCCAACTTGGACTTGGTGAACATGTTAAGGACATTACTCTTTTATGGATTCTTGTTGTATTGGCCAAGAGTTTGCTTAAAGGCTTTTAATCACTGTAAAAAAAAAATAGAGGACTGGATGAAGAAGATGGGGCACATATACACCATGGTATACTATTCAGCTAGGAGAAATGATGACATCGGATCACTTATAGCGGAATGGTGGAGTCTTGGTAGCATTGTGCGGGGTGAAATAAGCGAATCAGAAAAAAACAGGAACTGCAGGATTCCATACATTGGTGGGACATAAAAGCGAGACTAAGAGGCATGGACAGGAGTGTGGTGGTTACGGGGGGTGGGGGGAGGGAAGGAGGGAGAGGGGGAGGGGGAGGGGTACAGAGAGAACTGGATGGAGGGTGGCGGAGGACGATCTCTCTTCGGGTGATGGGTATGCAACAGAACTAAATGACAAGATAACCTGGAAATGATTTCTTTGAATGTATGTACCCTGATTTATTGATGTCACCCCATTAAAATAAAAATTTATTTATTAAAAAAAATAAATTAAAAAATAAATAATTAAACTAAAAAAAATAAAAAATAAAAAATAAAGTACCTAGGAGTAAATTTAACAAAGAAGACTTGTACTCGGAAAATTATAAAACATTGATAAAAGAAATCAAGGAAGATACAAACAAGTGGAAGTATATACCGTGTTCATGGATAGAAAGAATAAACATCATTAAAATGTCTATATTACCCAAAGCAATTTATAAATTCAATGCAATACCAAGTAAAATACCATGACATACTTCAAAGATATAGAACACATATTCCAAAAATTTATATGGAACCAAAAAAGAACACGAATAGCCTCAGCAATCTTAAAAAAGAAGAATAAAATAGGAGGTATCACACTTCCTGATACCTACAAGGACACTGTACTCAAAACAGTGTGATACTAGCATAAGAATAGGCATATAGATCAATGGAACAGAACAGAGAACCCAGAAATAAACCCACACCTTTATGGACAATTGATATTTGACAAAGAAGGTAAGAGCATACAGTGGAGTAAAGACAACCGCTTTAACAAATGGTGTTGGGAAAATTGGACAGCTACCTGCAAAAAAATGAAACTAGACCACCAATTTACTCCATTCACAAAAATAAACTCAAAATGGATAAAAGACTTAAATGTAAGTCATGAAACCATAAGCATCTTGGAAGAAAACATAGGCAGTAAGCTCTCTGACATCTCTTGCAGCAATATATTTGCCAATTTATCTCCACGGGCAAGTGAAATAAAAGGCAGGATAAACAAATGTGACTATATCAAACTAAAAAGCTTTTGCACAGCTAAAGACAATATGAACAGAATAAAAAGACAAACCACACACTGGGAGAACATATTCAACAATACATCTGATAAGGGGTTAATAACCAAAATTTATAGAGGACGTGTAAAACTCAACACCAGGATGATAAACAATCCAATCCAAAAATGGGCAAAAGAAATGAATAGACACTTCTCCAAAGAGGACATACAGATGGCCAATAGACAGATGAAAAAATGTTCAACATCACTAATCATTAGAGAAATGCAAATCAAAACCATGAGATACCACCTCACACCAGTCAGAATGGTGCTCATTAACAAAACAATACATAATAAGTGCTGGCGAGGATGTGGAGAAAAGGGAATCCTCCTGCTCTGTTGGTGGGAATGCAGACTGGTGCAGCCACTGTGGAAAACAGTATGGAGATTCCTCAAAAAATTAAAAACGGAACTGCCTTTTGACCCAGCCATCCCATTTTTAGGAATGTATCCCAAGAACACCATATCACTGATTCAAAAGAAGAAATGCACCCCCATGTTTATGGCAACATTGTTCACAATAGCTAAGATCTGGAAACAGCCCAAGTGTCCATCAGTGGATGAATGGATTAAAAAGCTTTGGTACATATATACAATGAAATATTATGGGGCCATGAAAAAGAGGGAAATCTTACCTTTTGCGACAACATGGATGGACCTGGAAACTATTATGTTGAGTGAAATAAGCCAGGCAGAGAAAGAAAAATATCATATGACCTCACTCATTTGAGGAATTCAATGAACAATGTAAACTGAGGAACAGAATTGAGACAGAGGAGAGATCAAGGGGACCAGAGGAAAAGAGGACAGAGGGAAAGGGGATGATAGGATGGAATAAACCTGAAGGGAAGGGGGGGAGGGCGCTGTGGGGAAGGGGGCAAGGGAGATGTTGATATGGGGGAAGGGGATGCATTCGGGGCAACACGAAAATCTATATAAACACAATAAATTAAAATCAATAAAAAAGAACAATAAAAGAGGTACACAAATCTAAAAAAAAGAAAAAGAAATTGGCTCACACAATTATGAAGGCTGCCAAGTCCCAAGTCCTTCAGTCAGCACATTGGAGATCCAAGTAGCCAATGATGTAAGTTCCAATCTGTAGGTTGGCAGACTGAAGACTCAAAAAGGTTCATGTTTCAGTTCAAATAGCTGATGTTTGAGTCCAAAGGCCATGATGCAGGAGAAGTGCCCTCTTAATTGCAAGAGGGTCCGCTCTTTTGCTCTATTCAGGCCTTCGGCTGATTGGCTGAGGCTCAGCCACATTGAGTAGAACAATCTGCTCTCCTCTGTCTACCAATTTAAATGTTAAGCTCAACCCCAGATGTCTTCACAGAAATACCCAGAATTATGTTCATCTAAATATCTGGGCACCCCCTGGACCAGTCAAATTGATAAATAAAACTCATCCTCACAGAGGACAAAGACAAGTGTCTATTATTGTCCCAGGAGAGGACAGACTCAAAATACTGTGTGGTTAGGGAAAGAATGAGAAGGAAATACCACCTACAATTGAATATTAACTATGGTAATTTAAGGTCATGGGAACAATTTATTTTTATCTTCTTTTCTGGATTTTTCTTTTCCTTATTTTCTTCTTGAAGGCATTATATGAAATGAAGTAAGTCAGACTGAAAAAGATAAATACCATATGATCACATTTATATATGGAATCTAAAACCAAATAAAGAGCTCGTAAGTCCGGAGGATAGAGTGGTAGTGGCCTGAGGCACAGGGTGGGGGCGAGGTGGGTAGAGGAGGTCAAAAGATACAAATTTTCAGTTACAAAATGAGTAAGTCATGGGAATGTAAAAATATTCTTTTGTCCTCTTCCCTTGGTTACAAGTTCAGAAAGGGCAGGACCTTTGTCTTAATTTTATCCTGTCCATTATGGTATTTTCCTTTCATTCCATCCTACCTCCTATTGCCAATTTGAATATAAACATATTCAAATCTATATGACTTTACTAATAATTTAAACTTAAAAATAAATATCAGTTTTAAATCCTGGAAAATATTCCAAATCAAAAGATATTTCTTACTTTCTGCATCAGAAACATCTTGCCCATTGAGCATATTCTGGCCACACAACATTTTGTGATTATTCTTTCCACCTTGTGTTGTGTGTGAGACTGCTTTCCAGACTTGAGTTTTTAAGGCCAGCAAGGTAAGCCAGTCTCGACACCTCTCAGCTCCCTGGATTTCACGTTATGGAAAGGGTATAGTGAGTTCCCAGAGGGGGCCTGTGAGAGCTCACATCACATTCTAGAATTAAATTGACCTTGCCTCCATCCCTTGCAGCAGAGGAAGACAAGAGGGCTAGGATGCTGTTTTCCAAAAGTCTCACCCTCTTCAATGAGCCACTCCACTCTTTGTGTAGCTGATATCTCTGTCAAGTTTAGCTGAGTGCACTCCAAGCAAAGCAATCTGGGAATAAAACACTGCAAGGTATTTCCCACCATTGAGAGGAATCGTTGCCATTCCTAATCTAAATAGAAAACAACCCTTGGGACGCCTGCCCACATTTAGTGCTCCAGAATCAAGTGTGATCGTGACTCCAGTCAACCTGGAGACCCATGAGGTCAGCTTCAAGGCCAAACTGCTGTCAAGAAAACATTTTCCAGACCACTTTCCTCTTCAGTTCTAAATATAACATATGCAAAATTCTCAGAGTCTCACTCCCCAAACACCCAGAAAGTCGTTGTGCACAGTGTTTCTTTGCGGTAGCCTCCTCCAATCATTGGATATCTCTTAAGCATGATGAAGTTCCAACTATTTGTGACTCCCTGGGAAGTGTCTTCCACTCTCCCAGAGTTTTGGGGGCGTAATAAGTATGCAGGCTCTTGTACTCTCCACCCCTCTGCTTCTCCTATTACCCACAAGAAAGGCCACATTTCCTCGTTAATCTTTTTATCCTTATTGCATAATTTTCCACATTACCAGCTCTATATTGGTGTCCACCTAATCAAATGCCATTGAAAAATCCCTGGCCTCCAAAGTTTTTGATATTTTCTTATTATACCATGATACCTTACAGACTACTTTTTTGGATAAGCAAATATGTTTTTGCCATCACTTAGTTTGCAAAGTTAAAATATCTAAAGGAATTTCTGCACAAAGGATTTACCACAAAAGTATATTTGTTCCAAAGTGTTTGAGAATCATTTTGGAAACTGGGAAATATAAAGCATGTGCATTGGGATTCAAGTGACTGTGACTCTAGATGGATTGAAGAAGGGATCAAGTCCACAGAGTAACTCACTGGTTTGAACTCACCGTTCACAGTCTAGGAAAGAAGAAAGAAATAAAAGCAATGTTCAAGGCATCGGGCTAACTTTGATACTTGCATCAGAAACTGAGTAAAAGCAGAGTCAAGTTAAGGACACAGAAGTACATTATTACAGAGGTGACAGAGAAGGAAATGAAGACAATCTGGGGGAAAGGGTAAGTAACATTTTTCTGTGCTTGAGAGAAAATGTATGCATAGAGTGGGGTAATGGGCACATAGAAAAAAGCCATGGGGCAAAAGAATTTTTACACAGGAGGTCTGAAATCTTTTATAGAAGAGTCTTTTAAATTTCTTATTTTTATTAGCTTTGTCAATATGAAAAGATGCTCTTCAAGTATAATTGATCAACAGGCTAAATATGAAGAATTTTTACTTTTTTTCTATTTTTTGTCTTGTTTTGTTTTGTTTTTGCAAAATTATATCATATATGCAGAAGAAAAGATGCAGGATTGTTAAGGAAATGCAAGCTCTTGCAGAGAGTTCAATGTCTTATTAAAGATATATTGTTGGTCCTGGCCAGTTGTCTCAGTGAATAGAGCATCAGCTTGGTGTATGGACATCCCAGGTTTGATTCCCAATCAGAGCACACGGCACAAGCAACCATCTGTTTCTCTCTCCCTCCCTCTCCCCCTTCTCTCTTTCTTCCCTCATGCAGCCAATGAGTGGCTCAATTGGTTCAAGCATGGCCCCAGGTGCTGAGGATAGCTCATTTGGTTGGAGTGCATCAGCCTCAGGCACTAAAAATAGCTTGGTTAATTGGAGTATCAGCCCAAGACAGGGGTTGGAACCTGGCCGCATCCATGCATTTCCATCATTTGTGGCCATCTTAATACTACACTAGCAGAGTTAAAGAGTTGTCAGAACTTAAACAGCCCACAAAGCCTAAAATAGTTGTTGCCTGGTCTTTTACAAAAAGTGTGCTGATGCCTGATCTAGACCAACCAAAGGGCCAATGGCTAAGGCCAGTAGGACAAATGTGAGAAGGAAAGGGCTGGCTTCTTCTATCCCTCATCCTCCCTTCTTCAAGGAGTCTGGGCACTAAGACCTTGACCAAAACTCTGTTGATCATATGCATAGAATTTATAAGCTAGAAAATAAGTGAGGACTTCAAGGGGCTCCTACATACTGATATTTATATATAATGCCTGCAACGTATAGATATATGAGTCACAGCCACTCTGGAAAATGCAAGTTTCCAAGGTAAAAAGCACAGATTCTCCCTGGCTGGCTTGCATCGTCCATGGTTAGCACTGTCAGCCAGTCACTCTGGAATATATATGCATCCTGCCCTGAATGAGGGACTCTGAAGAAACTGCAGTGGATGGTTCTGGGCCTCTCAGAAATTGATGCTGCTCTTCGCATTAGCACAGCCTACTGCTGGGCAAGTTCTGAATTTCCTGCAAGTCTGAGTGACTTGCATTCCACCCTATGAAAGTGTAGCCCGCCTTCTGGAAAGGGGGCCTCGGTGACATTGCCTTGTGTCCATTTTATAAGCTGCCTTCTTTCAGTATCAATAACAAACAGTGCCATTAAAAAAAATCAAACCTTCTGGCAATGTTCTCCTTTCTCCTAAGATAAAAATACAGCATTGACTAAGACAAGATGAAACAAAGCATTTCAAGTACCTTTATTTTTTAGCCCTGGCCGGTTAGCTCAGTCAGTTAGAACATCATCCGAAAACGCCAAGGTTGCAGCTTTGATCCCTGGTCAGGGCACATCCGGAAAGCAAGCAGTAAGTGCGCAACTAAGTAGAACAACAAATGAATGCTTCTCCTTTTCTCTCTCTCTCTCTCTCTCTCTCTCTCTCTCTCTCATCAATCAATAAATTAAAATTTTAAATAAAAGAAACTACCTTTATTTTTTTCTCACTGCGTGGTCATCATCACACATTTTACAGTGGCCCACCCTCTGTACCACATCATTTGAATATCTCCGCCAACCTTCACATTTTCTTCATGCCTCTCAATCCTCAGCTTCATCATCATCCATTATTGTCACTCTTACTGAATTTGAAACAAAAATAAGTGGGTTTTCTTTAATGGAATAGTTAGTGATGCCAAGGAAGTTTTACCAAGGTCTGTGAACACACCTACATGACACACAATTCACCATGATTTACTCAGTCAAATTGGGTAGGTGGGTTTGTGTTGCCCTCTTTCTATGCATCCCTGGGAGAGGAAGAGTTTCCTGAGGGGAGAAGGGTCTCCACCCCTTGAGGTTTCACTCTGCAGAAATCACCTTGAGAAGGCGACATCTCGCCCATGGGAGAGTGGCACAGCACTGGCACAGCACAGTTAGGCGTGAGCATCAGATCCTGGGAGCCAGTTAGGCAGGCCACTGCTTCCTTCATCTCCCTTTCCCCTTGGCTCCAGAAAAACAGGTCTTTGCGACTAACGGATAAGAAAAGACCTAGATAGTGTTCCCATACAGACATCACCTAAGATTGAGCGGATCCTTTGGGATGCTTGTTTCTCTACCTGGCAAGTCGCTAACCTGTGAAAAGCCTTAGGCAACTGCTAAGGCTTCCTAAGAATAAAGCGTCGACCTGGAAATGCTGAGGTCGCCGGTTCAAAACCCTGGGTTTGCCTGGTCAAGGCACATATGGGAGTTGATGCTTCCAGCTCCTCCCCCACTTCTCTCTCTCTGTCTCTCCTCTCTCTCTCTCTCTCTCTCTCTCTCTCTCTCTGTCTCTCCCTCTCCTCTCTAAAATGAATAAATAAAAAAAATTTTTGGGAAAAAAAAAGAGGCCCTGGCCAGTTGGCTCAGTGGTAGAGCGTTGGCCTGGCGTGCAGAAGTCCCGGGTTCGATTCCCGGCCAGGGCACACAGGAGAGGCGCCCATTTGCTTCTCCACCCCTCCCCCTCTCCTTCCTCTCTGTCTCTCTCTTCCCCTCCCGCAGCGAGGCTCCATTGGAGCAAGGATGGCCCGGGCGCTGGGGATGGCTCCTTGGCCTCTGCCCCAGGCGCTAGAGTGGCTCTGGTCGCAACAGAGCAACGCCCCGGAGGGGCAGAGCATCGCCCCCTGGTGGGCGTGCCGGGTGGATCCAGGTCAGGCGCATGCGGGAGTCTGTCTGACTGTCTCTCCCCGTTTTCAGCTTCAGGGAAAAAAAAAAAAAAAAGAATAGATAACATACAAGCAGCTCTGCTTCCTGAAAGCCAGGGGGAGTGGAAGATCGTTGTTGCTCTCACCTCTTCAGCCCAGACCACCACGCTGTCCGGGAGCGCACAGGAAGTGCTGTGTCAGGCACTCCTGCCGGAAGCACCTCGATGAGACCTGCCAGGGCTGCAGATGCACCTCAACCCCGCCCACCCCTTACCCACTGCCCACTCCCGCAGCTGGCCCAGCTGGACAGGGTGGGACTGCAGAGAGGCAAAGAAAGGGGCAAGAAAAGGTGGAAGACAATACTTATGAAAGGAAATGTGCCTTTAGAGTAGGAAGCCCATGCTGAGGGCCGACTTTACCTTACAAACTAGACCCTCCTAGTTAGAAAAGATAGATTATAATAGTCCAAACTAAAAAATAAGTGCAACTTTATTGAAGAGCTAATATAGCTAGCTACTGAATATCTTTCAAAGATAAGATCTCTCAAGGGAAGGAAGCTGTGCCCTGAGCTCTGAGAACAGGACAATCCTCATGTGTTACTGCTTACCGTTCTTTCAGGCTGGGCACTCCGCAGTGGTGTGCCAGTCCAAAGCCTCACCGCGGCCTGTCTGCTGAAGGGCGCTGCCTGCCCGCAGGAGGGCGCTGCCTGCCTGCTGAAGGGCGCTGCCTGCCTGCTGAAGGGCGCTGCCTGTCTGTTGGAGAGCACCGCCTGCCCACCGTTGGAGGAGGCTGCCTGCCCACTGGAAGGGGCTGCCTGCCCGCTGCTGGAGGGCGCTGTCTTAACTTGATCACTGTCCTTAGATGACAAAGGTAATTCCATAGAGACTTCCTTTTCTCTCCTCCCTTGAACAACTCTGAAGGGAAGAGAGGTTGTTTTTGTTTTTATCACAATCAGAGAAATTAAAGATGTAAAACTAAGCCATCCAGTCCTCCCATCAGGACTTCACCCCTAAAAATATAGGGTTCATGACCACGCACATAGAGAATTTGCTTTAATAGCTCCCATTTAGTTTCTTATATATGCCCGAGCAGGTGATCTGTGAGTGTCATCTAGACCCCCAAGGACAAAAACAAGAGTGGGAAGCTGTATACTGTGTGCAGGTTACAGCCAGGTCAGTCACTCAAGACATCACCTAGCACCACTCAGAGTGGGAAAATAGTTTTCTTAGTTACTGGACAAAGCAACTAAACTAATCTCGTGGCTTTTATTCATGTCAGAGGGAGAGGCTTGCGGTGGAAGGCCCCCAAGGAAGAAAGCTGCACTCCAGTCCTGCCGGCGGCAGCCACCGGCTTCCGTGGCCTCGCTGGGTGTGCATGTCCTCACTGTTGAAGTGAGAGGAGACTGGTGTCTGAGAACATATCCACGACATGTCTCTACAGCAGGATGAAGGGGCGTAGTGAGCCTGGGTTGGGAGTGTGGGTCAGCCAGGGGTCTGCAGACACAGCCGGCTGGGAGCCCCCACCCGCTGGTGGTAGGAGAAATGTTAGGTGCTCATTAAAGTCTGGCTGCTGTTATTATCAAGCTCTGGGGAAGAAACTGGATCCTTAGGCCAGCTGGCTCTCAACCACACAGGCTGTCCTCATGGCGCCCACAGCACTGAGCCAGGGAGAGGAGTCCCCCAACATCTATTCCTCTCCCATCAAAGTTCTGCCTGTGAAACGGAAAGAACAAAATGGCTGACCTGTAAATAATGGTGATAATGAAAGCCATGGGGATGATCATAATCAAGGCAAAAAACACTTGCACATGAGCTGAAAAACAAATTTCGTTTATCATCATGTGGGTCAATTAGAAAAAGGCAGTCCTCCTCCCCCCCCCCCCAAGCTGGCCCGCGGCCCTCCACCCTGCTGCCCTTCTCCGCCTGCCATCCCTGAGCACCGCCTCTCCGCTACCACTTCCCTCCCGAAGCCCCTCCTCAGATCAAGGTCACCCATGAAGAGATGAAGGCTCCATGTGGAAGGTACTCAGGTTGGTGGCCAGTGGCTACCCACATGCCACCTGAGGACTCTCCACTGAGGGGAGCAGGGCAGAGATGGCTCTCTTGTCTGCTCAGGAAATAGTGGCACTGGGACTTCTGTGATCTGGGTCTCTCACCTACCCCCAACTCCCTGGAAAGGATTCCTTGGTATTCAGGTCAGTTATCCCCAAACTGAATATAAGGAAAATAAGTGCTTTCTGGATGAAAAATTCCATTGGTCTGATTTCAGATTTTATTGACTGAGTTTTTCTGTATTAACAAAGAGCTTCCACTGTCCTCAGTTTCTTGTGTCTTCTCTAAACCCACCCCCAACAGAAGAACCAGAGCCTTCGAAGTGACTGTGAAGGGACAGCCTCTATTCCTGTGTTCCCCTGCACAGGGGCATCAGTTGGTATAAATTCTTGGCCCCTCTCCACTCCCAGGGAAGGAGTGGGAAGGAGGACTGAGCACGACCCCCCACCCCACCCCAAGCTTTCTCCTTGGGATGTAGCGTAGGGCACAGAGAAAGTGACTTTAAACTATGTTGAATGAAATGAATTGAAATGAACAAATACAGTTCATTTTATCTGAAATAGTGAAATTAGAAGATGATAAGGTACAAGAAGGTAGACCTTAAATTTTTGAATTTCAGAGATTGTATATTCCTTAGTGTAATCTTGTCTCTTGGTTCATGAAATAAATTCAGAACAAATATATGAGTAAAGTCCTATGAAAGACAATGCTTTAGTATTCAATTATCAGCATATCTTCTATATCTTTGTATGTGCAAGTATTTTTGGTCCTTGATGTCAAGTTCCTGGAGGCACAAACTGAACCTCTATGACTCTATCCGTACAGTGTCTGGCCAGCACACTATTTGTTAAAAATAATATGTATGGTTTTTTAATAAACCATATGTAATGATTAGTCATTCAGAAATAGCAGCAATCAAAGAAAGCATTATTTTCTTTAAGGAATATCTTGGGAAATTCTCCCTCAAATATAGTCAAATAAAAGTTTTGAAATCATCTCAGCAAGTCTCATGAAGAAACTGAAGTCAAACAATGAGAAGAAATGACATGTTACATAATGTACCCTAAGTCAAGACTGAAGAATGAAGGCAAGTCATTCTTTTTGAATCCCCAATTCTTTCTCATAGATCTAATGCTAATTCCCCAAATTCGTATTCTTAATAATACAGATTATGCCTTAACACAATGTGCACTTCAAACCAGCCAATTTAAGAAGTTGGTGAAAGGTTTTCATAACATGGAATTATGTGCACAAAGAACTCATAATACCCTGTCACTGAATACTACAACTTGCGCAGCACAAAGGTTCATTTGCCGTCTTGAATGAGTAAGATGTCAAAGAAATGAAAAATAATTTGAGGGCACAGTGAGAACCCAAATGGAGGGCTCAATGCCCAGACTCTTCTCACAGATGGCCCAACCTCTCAAACTTGAAAGAAGTCAGAAGGTGAGGAAAAGCTTAGCCCGCACAACTCACTAAAATTGAAAGGATGGAAAGAGGATTAATATTTGCCTCCATGCAAAAATGATATACCAATTTGCAAAACAGTGGGCTCTCAAGTAGAAAAAATTCTTGAGAGTTTGTTGGGGTTTGGAGGGGAAGTGGTCCCTGAAGACACTAATAATGAAGGCCCTGTAACATGTAAGTCTCATTTCTCAAATGAATGATAGGCATAAGCTAATTATACTAATTTAAATAATGTTTGTTATACATACTAACATTTATAAAATGGGCAACACCCACAGAAAATTCTGATGAGAAGATGCTCAGGGGACAGGACAGGCAGGGATAACGAAGAAGCAGCCTGGAGTTGTATTCCCTTGATGACTGCAATTTCCCTGAATGATCTGTTTCACTATGTCATAATGCTGTATCTGTTTCACAGGATATGAGAAAACTGGGATGACTAAAGGCCAAAGACTATGACCAGTTCTGTGACTTGACCTAGGAATTGAGTCTTCTATATCTTTATATGTAGCAGATTGAAAAACAAACTCAAATACCCTTTGGATGTGAAATGTGTCCTGATTTGAGGAGCCCCAAGTGGCACAAGTCTCAGAAAAACTAAGTTACGTAAGTGCTCAGGACACTGGAGTCCTCTAAGAAGCAAAACCCTGTGGTGGAAAGGCAGTGAGCAGGATTGCAACTGTCTGCTGTTCTCTAGACTGATGTGTGTGTCAAACAACCAATACCATGAAACAGTAATAAAAGGATAAATGACAAAAACAGCAAATTAAGGCCAAGTCACCACCCAGTGCTATGAACTCAGCTCAGGAGGACCTGTCCCATGCCCCAGAGAAGGAGCTGTTGGAATGTGGCAATATAATAGGTCATTCCACGTTGGAAGACCTGGGACTCAAAAAGACTTCTCCAATCAGATTCTGCTAAGGTTGTGGGTTTTATGACGAGATAGGTGTAGGATAATGAACTCCTTTAAGAAGAAAGCACTCTGTCTTGTTGCAGCTATCACTACCCAGTTATGTACAACTAAACTAGAGATTTATTAAAGCTCAGAATTAACTTTCAAGGTGACAAAAATGCTTTACAAGAGATACTGAAGAGACTCCTTCAGGATAAAAGGAAAAAATACTAGACAATAATAAACCCACATGAGTAATAATTTGATAAAAATCCAACACTATTTTTTTATTTTTCTATTTATTGATTCATTTTTGGAAAAGGAAAGGAAGAGAGAGAGAAAAAGAGAAGAATCTCAATCTGTTCTTGTATGTGCCCTGACCAGGGAATCAAACTGGCAACTTTTGCATATCAGGACATCACTCTAACCAAACAAGCTATCCAGCCAAGGGTAAGTCCAACATTCTTTCTTGATTTAAAAAAAAAAAAGTAAAAAAGCAAGAAACTAGGAAGAGAAAGGGACTTTTTCAACCTGATAAATAATGTCTAGTAAAACCCATTACTACCATCATACTTCAAGGTAAAACACTGAAAATTTCCCCATAAAATCAGGCATAAGATGAGGATGTCCACTCTTACTGCTTCTAGTTACCACTGGATTGGAGGTTCTAGCCAGGGAAAGTAGGCAAAAAAATGAAATAAAACTATCTATATTAGAAAAGAAGTAAAACTATTTCTACATGCAGATGGTATAATATTTATGAAGAAAATTCTAAGTAATCCACTAATGAATAAGTGCAAAAAGGTTACAGGATACAAGATCAATACACAAAGTTGTATTTCTATATACTGGCAACCTTTCAGTTCTCTTGGGTGTATACCTAGGATTCTATATACAATCTAAAAATAAAATTAAGAAGACAATTTCATTTAAAATAACATCAGAAAAAATAAAATACTTAGAAATAAATTTAATAGAAGAAATAAAGCTTTATAAAATAAAAACCACAAAATGTTGCTGAAAGAAACTAAAGGAGACCTGAATAAATGGAAAGATATTCCCTATTGATGGATCAGAATACTAAATATTATTAAGATGGCAATAACCCCAAGTTATTTACAGATTCAACACAATTTCTGTCAAAAACACAGGATGGCTCTTTTACAGAAATTGACAAATTGATGCTAAAAAAACCTGAAATTTATGGACATAGACAAAAGTGAAGTGGTTACCAGAGGGAAAGGGTTGGAGGAAGGGAAGAAAGAGGGACAAATATACAGATGAAAAATGGTTTGACCTACTCAAAAGCACATCATAATGAAATTGGCACAAACCAGTGACAAAGAAAAAATTCTCAAGGCAGCCAGGGAAAAGAAAAATACAACATATAAAGGAAGGCTCATTAGATTATCATCAGATTTTTCAGCAGAAACTCTACAAGCTAGAAGAGAGTAGACCCCAGTATTTGAAGTTCTGAAAGAGAGGAACTTCCAGCCAAGAATACTATACCCATCAAAGCTATCCTTCAAATACAAAGGAGAAATAAAAATATTCACAGATACAGAAAAGATGAGGAAATTAATCACCAGAAAATCCCCACTTCAGGAAATACTAAAGGGGGTTTTCCGACCAGATACAAAGAACAAAACCACAAGTAAAAGCTCCATCAAGAACACAATAAAATCAAATTTAATGTGTGACAACAAAATCAAAAAAGAGGAGAGGACAAAGATTAACAGTAGCAAAGGAGGATTGAATGCAGAAGCACTCATGAGATAATATACTACAATAAACATGATAGGTACCCTATCCATTACTTAATGGTAACCACCCTTGAAAAAACCACCACAGAAGCACGTGGCTTGAAAAAAGAAGCAACAGAGGAAAGAAGTGTGGATTACAACCAAACAAAAACAAATGATAGAAAAACAAAAGAAAAGAATCAAACAAGATACAAAACTATCAGAAAGCAATATATAAAATGGCTATAGGAAACCCTCAAGTGTCAATAATTACACTAAATGTAAATGGATTGAACCCACCAATAAAAAGACACAGAGTAGCAGAATGGATTAAAAAAGAAAATCCAACTGTATGCTGCCTACAAAAAACACATCTAAGCAACAAGGATAAAAACAAATTCAAAGTGAAAGGTTGAAAAACAATACTCCAAGCAAATAACATCCAAAAAAAGCAGGCGTAGCAACACTCATATTTAATAATGCTGACAACAAGACAGCAAAGGTAATCAGAGACAAAAATGGTCATTTTATAATGCTAAAGGGGACATTGAATCAAGAAGACATAACACTTCTTAATATATATGCACCAAACCAAGGAGCACCAAAATATATAAGACAGCTACTGACTGACCTAAAAACAAACACTGACAAAAATACAATCATACTCAGAGACCTCAATAAACTGCTGATGGCTCTAGATCATTCATCCAAACAAGAAATCAATAAAGAAATATTGGCCTTAAACGAAACACTAGAACAATTGGATATGATAGATATCTACAGGACATTTCATCCCAAAATGCCAGAGTATACATTTTTCTCTAGTGTACATGGAACATTCTCAAGAATTGACCATAGTTTGGGCCACAAAAATAACATCAACAAATTCAGAAAGACTGATATTATGCCAAGCATATTCTCTGATCATAAAGCCTTGAAACTAGAATTCAACTGCAAAAAAGAGGTAAACAAATCCACAAAAATGTGGAAACTAAACAACATACTTTTAAAAAATGAGTGGGTCAAAGAAGAAATAAAAGCAGATATTAATAGTTACATACAGACAAACGAAAATAACGACATATCAGAATCTCTGGGATGCAGCAAAAGCAGTAATAAGAGGGAAGTTCATATCACTACAGTCCTACATGAACAAACAAGAGAGAGCTAAAGTAAACCACTTAACTTCACATCTTAAGAAACTAGACAAAGAAGAACAAAGGCAACCTAAAACCAGCAGAATAAAGGAAATAATAAAAATCAGAGCGGAAATAAACAAAATAGAGAACAGAAAAACTATAGAAAAAATTAATAAAACAAAGAGCTGGTTCTTTGAAAAGATCAGCAAAATTGACAAACCCTTGTCAAGACTCATTAAGGAAAAAAGAGAAAGGACTCAAATAAATAAAATCCAAAATGAAAGAGGAGAAATCACCACAGATATCATAGATATACACAAAATTATTGTAGAATACTATGAAAAACTATATGCCACCAAATTTAACAATATAGAAGAAATGGATAAATTCCTAGAACAATACAATCTTCCTAGACTGAATCATGATGAAGCAGAAAGTCTAAACAGACCCATAAGCAGGGAAGAAATAGAAACAATTATCAGAAACCTCCCCCAAAATAAAAGTCCAGGACCAGATGGCTATACTAGTGAATTCTATCAAACATTCAAAGAAGACTTGGTTCCTAGTCTACTCAAAGTCTTCCAAAAAGTTGAAGAAGAAGCAATACTTCCAAACACATTTTATGAGGCCAACATAACCCTCATACCAAAACCTGGCAAAGAAAACACAAAAAAGAAAACTACAGACAATATCTCTAGTGAATACAGATACTAAAATACTAAACAAAATACTAGCAAATCAAATACAACAACACATTAAAAAAATAATACATCATGATCAAGTGGGATTCATCTCAGAATCACAAGGATGGTTCAACATATGTAAAACGGTTAATATAATACACCATATCAACACAACAAAGGACAAAAACCATATGATCCTATCAATAGATGCAGAAAAGGCATTCAATAAAATGTAACACAATTTTATGTTTAAAACACTCAACAAAATGGGTATAGAAGGAAACTATCTCAACATAACAAAGGCCATCTATGATAAACCATCACCTAACATCATATTAAATGGCATAAAACTCGGGACTTTTCCCCTAAAATCAGGAATAAGACAAGGTTGTCCACTTTCTCCACTCTTATTCAACATAGTGCTCAGACTTTTGTGCGGCCTGCGGGCCACGAGTTTGAGACCCCTGGTAGTGCTGGAAGTTCTAGCCAGAGCAATCAGACAAGAGAAAGAAATAAAAGGCATTCATATTGGGAAAGAAGAAGTAAAGGTATCACTTTTTGCAGATGATCCTATACATCAAAACCCCCAAAGACTTCACAAAAAGACTACTAGAAACAATAAACAAATACAGTAAGGTCGCAGGATACAAAATTAATATACAAAAGTTTATTGCCTTCCTATATGCCAACAATGAAACATCAGAAAACGATCTCAAAAAAATAATCCCCTTCATGGTTGCAACAAATAAAATATCTAGGAATAAACATAACAAAGAATGTAAAGGACCTATATAAAGAAAACTACAAAGCATTGTTAAGGGAAATCAAAAAAGATACAATGAAATAGAAAAATATTCCTTGTTTCTGGATAGGAAGAATAAATATAGTCAAAATGACTATATTATCTAAAGTGATATACAAATTTAATGCAATTTCCATCAAAATTCCAATGTCATTTTTTTTTTCTTTAAAAAAAAATTTTATTGAATTTTTTTGGTGGCATTGGTTAATAAAATCATACAGGTTTCAGGTGTACAATTCTATAACACATCATCTGTATATTGCATTATGTATTCCATCACCGTCTGTCCCTCTTCTTTTTTTTTTTTTAATAATAATTTTATTTTTAATGGGGCGACATCAATAAATCAGGATACATATATTCAAAGATAACAACTCCAGGTTATCTTGTCGTTCACTTATGTTGCATACCCATCACCCAAAGTCAGATTGTCCTCTGTCACCTTCTATCTAGTTTTCTTTGTGACCCTCCCCCTCCCCCTTTCCCTCTCCCTTTCCCCCCTCCCCCCGTAACCACCACACTCTTATCAATGTCTCTTAGTTTCACTTTTATGTCCCACCTACGTATGGAATAATACAGTTCCTGGTTTTTTCTGATTTACTTATTTCACTTTGTATAACGTTATCAAGATCCCACCATTTTGCTGTAAATGATCCGATGTCATCATTTCTTATGGCTGAGTAGTATTCCATAGTGTATATGTGCCATCCAGTCATCTATTGACGGGCTTTTTGGTGGTTTCCATGTCCTGGCCACTGTGAACAATGCTGCAATGAACATGGGGCTGCATGTGTCTTTACGTATCAATGTTTCTGAGTTTTGGGGGTATATACCCAGTAGAGGGATTGCTGGGTCATAAGGTAATTCTATTTTCAGTTTTTTGAGGAACCACCATACTTTCTTCCATAATGGTTATACTACTTTACATTCCCACCAACAGTGTATGAGGGTTCCTTTTTCTCCACAGCCTCTCCAACATTTGTTATTACCTGTCTTGTTAATAATAGCTAATCTAACAGGTGTGAGGTGGTATCTCATTGCAGTTTTGATTTGCATTTCTCTAATAACTAACGAAGATGAGCATCTTTTCATATGTCTGTTGGCCATTTGTATTTCTTCCTGGGAGAAGTGTCTGTTCATGTCCTCTTCCCATTTTTTTATTGGATTGTTTGTTTGTTTGTTGTTGAGTTTTATGAGTTCTTTGTATATTTTGTATATTAGGCCCTTATCTGAGCTGTTGTTTGAAAATATCATCTCCCATTTAGTTGGCTGTCTGTTTATTTTGTTATCAGTTTCTCTTGCTGAGCAAAAACTTCTTAGTCTGATGTAGTCCCATTCATTAATTTTTGCCTTCACTTCTCTTGCCATTGGAGTCAAATTCATAAAATTCTCTTTAAAACCCAGGTCCATGAGTTTAGTACCTATGTCTTCTTCTATGCACTTACCAATGTCATTTTTTAAAGAAGTGAAACAAAAAACCATCAGATTTATATGGAACTATGAAAAGCCCTGAATAGCCAAAGCAATCCTAAGGAAAAAGAACGAAGCTAGAGGCATTACAATACCTGACTTCAAATTATATTATAGAGCCATGACAATCAAAACAGCATGGTATTGGCAGAAAAATAGACACTCAGACCAATGGAACAGAATAGAAAGCCCAGAAATAAAACCACATATATATGGTCAAATAATTTTCGATAAAGGGGCCAACAACACACAATGGAGAAAAGAAAGCCTCTTCAACAAATGGTGCTGGGAAACTAGAAAGCCACATGCAAAAGAATGAAACTCGACTAGAGTTTGTCCCCTTGTACTAAAATTAATTCAAAATGAATCAAAGACCTAAGTATAAGACCCAAAATAATAAATTACATAGGAGAAAACACAGGTACTGAACTCATGGACCTTGGTTATAAGGAACATTTTATGAATTTGACTCCAAAGCCAAGGAAAGTGAAGGCAAAGATAAATAAGACCATATCAGACTAAGAAGCTTTTGCACAGCAAGAGAAACTGACAACAAAACAAACAGACAGCCAACTAATTGGGAGATGATATTTTCAAACAACAGCTCAGATAAGGGCCTAATATACAAAATATACAAAGAATTCATAAAACTCAACAACAAACAAGCAAACAATTCAATAAAAAATGAGAAGAGGACATGAACAGACACTTCTCCCAGGAAGAAATACAAATGGACAACAGATATATGAAAAGATGCTCATCTTCATTAGCTATTAGAGAAATGCAAATCAAAACTACAATGAGATATCACCTCACACCTGTTAGATTAGCTATTAACAACAAGACAGGTAATAACAAATGTTGGAGAGGCTGTGGAGAAAAAGGAACCCTCACCCACTGTTGGTGGGAATGTAAAGTAGTATAACCATTATGGAAGAAAGTATGGTGGTTCCTCAAAAAATTAAAAATAGAGCTACCATATGACCCAGCAATCCCTCTTCTGGGTATATACCCCAAAAACTCAGAAACATTGATACATAAAGACACATGCAGCCCCATATTCATTGCAGCATTGTTCACAGTGGCCAAGACATGGAAACAACCAAAAAGCTATTCAATAGATGACTGGATAAAGAAGATGTGGTACATATATACTATGGAATACTACTCAGCCATAAGACGTGATGACATTGGATCATTTACAACAACATGGATGGACCTTGATAACATTATATGGAGTGAAATAAGTAAATCAGAAAAAACTAAAAACTATATGATTCCATACATAGGTGGCACATAAAAATGAGACTCAAGAGATGTGGACAAGAGTGTGGTGGTTACCAGGAGGTGGAGGGAAGGGAAGGGAGGGGGTGGGGGAAGGGAAGGGGCACAAAGAAAACCAGATAGAAAGTGACGGAGGACAATTTGACTTTGGGTGATGGGTATGCAACATAATTGAATGTCAAAATAACCTGGAGATGTTTTCTCTGAACATATATACCCTGATTTATCAATGTCACCCCATTAAAATTAATTTAAAAAATGGTTTGAATTTGGGTGATGGGCACACAACAAATCAACAGTTCAAATAATATAGAGATGTTTACCTGAAACCTATGTGTTCTTACGAACCAATGTCATCCCATTAAATTAAATTCCTAGCCCTGGCCGGTTGGCTCAGTGGTAGAGCATCGGCCTGGCGTGCAGAAGTCCCGGGTTTGATTCCCGACCAGGGCACATAGGAGAAGCGCCCATTTGCTTCTCCACCCCTCCCCCTCTCCTTCCTCTCTGTTTCTCTCTTCCCCTCCCGCAGCCAAGGCTCCATTGGAGCAAAGATGGCCCGGGCGCTGGGGATGGCTCCTTGGCCTCTGCCCCAGGCGCTAGAGTGGCTCTGGTTGCAACAGAGCGACGCCCCGGAGGGGCAGAGCATCACCCCCTGGTGGGCAGAGCATCGGTCCCTGGTGGGCGTGCCAGGTGGATCCCGGTTGGGCGCATGTGGGAGTCTGACTGTCTCTCCCCATTTCCAGCTTCAGAAAAATACAAAAAATATATAAATAAATAAAAAATAAATTCCTAAATTAAAAATTTAAAAACCAAATAAAATGCAAAAGACCCTTACTGATAGCAATCTTGAAAAAGAACAAAATTGAAGACCTTATACTTCTCAGTTTCAACACTTATAAAACTATAGTAAGTGTGGTACTGGCTAAAGAGATATATATATAAAATAGAATTGAGAGTCCAGAAATAAATTCTCATATTTATGGGCCATTGATTTTCAACAAGGTTGCCAAGACAACTCAACAGAAAAAAGAATTTTCTTTGATCCCCTGTCACAGCACACATGAGAAGCAACCAAAGAATGCACAACTGAATGAAACAACAAATGAATGCTTCTCTTCCCCCACCCTTCTCTCTTCCTTCCTCTCTCTGTCTATAAATTAAAAAAAAAAAAAAAAGCTCTGGCCAGATAGCTCGGTTGGTTGGAGTGGCATTCCAGAGCACAAAGACTGCCAATTCGATTCCCTGGTCAGGGCACATATAGGAGGACCTCAATGTTCCTGCCTTTCTCCAAAAAAATTTTTAATTAATTTAATTTAACTTAAAAACAAAGGACTGTCTTTTCAACTGATGATGTTGTGACACTTGTATGTCTACATAAAAAAGAATAAAGTTGGATCTCTGCCTCACACCATATACAAATATAAACTCAAAATGGATAAAAGACCTGAGTTAAAATTATAAAACTCTTAGAAGATATCATAGATGTAAATCTTTGTGCTCTTGAATTAGGCAATGGTTTCTTAGGCATAACACCTAAAGCCCAAGTAACCAACAAACAAACTAAATAAACATCATCAAAACTATAAATACTATGATGCTTCAAGTACACATCAAGAAAGTGAAAAGACAACCAACAGACTGGGATAAAGTATACTGCTCACAAAAATTAGGGGATATTTTATAGCCTCATATTCATTTTGAAATATCCCCTAATTTTTTGTGAGCAGTATAGTTGCAAATTATATCTCTGATAAGAGATATAATTTGCAGAGAGTTCTTACAATTCCACAATAAAGACCCAATGGAAAACTGGGTTAAAGATTTTTCTCTAGAGATGATATACAAATGGCCAGTAAGCACATGCAAAGCTGCTTAACACCATTATTCATTAGGAAAACACAAACCAAAACCACGAGATTCAACTTTGTACCCATTACAGGACGACAGATATAATAAAAAAGAGAAGTGTTAGTGAGGATATGGAGAAATTGAAAGCTTCTTCCACTGCTGGTCAGACTGTAAAAATGGTGCAGCCACTTTGGAAAATAGTTTGGCAGTTCCTTAAAATTTTTTTAAATAGAGTTAATATACGATCCAGCAATTTCACTCTTGTAAATACCCAAGAGAATTGAAAACATATGTTCATAAAAATTTGTCCACATGTTCTGGTAGCATTATTTATAATAACTAAAAAGTGGAAACAGTCCAAATTTCCATCAGCTGATGAATGAATAAACAAAATGTAGTGTATCAATATGATGGAATATTATCCTTTAAAGGAATAAAGTACTGACACATGCTACAACCTGGATGAACCTTGAAAACACTATATAAGTGAAAACAGCCAGACGCAAAGGACCACATATTGTATAATTTATATTCATTTATATGAATTATATTCATTTATATAAAATGTCCAGAATAGGCAAACCCATAGACACCTCAGTGGGGTGGGCTAGCTGGAGAGGGGAGTGGGTAACTGCTTAATAGGTACAGGATTTTTTTTTAGAATAACAAAAAATAGTCCAAAACGTATAGTGATGATGGCTGCACAACTAAAAGCCAATAAATTACATACTTTTAGAGGGTGAATATTATGATATAAGCATTTTATCTCAATAAAAATAATAAACAACAAAGAGGTAACCTCCACTTGTTTCTGTCTGCAGATCTGGGGGAGGTGTGAGATCCTAGGGATGTTGGGGGTTCCCAAAGGTGAAGGATGGGATGAGTAAGGAAGAAGATGTGGTCCCATGTCTTCTAATTCAAGATCTAAGGGAAAAATTGTCATCAGAAAATCCTCCTGGTATAAATGGCATTCATTGTGACCTCTCATCTGTCACTTTTTGAGAAGCCCAACTTCCTTTTCTTTTGCCCTAAGTGCCAAATCTTCACCATAAAAGTGGACAGATGCTCTCTCTTTGGGTGAGCCAGGATCCTGATAATATCAGGCGTCCCCAAACTACGACCCACGGGCCGCATGCGGCCCCCTGAGGCCATTTATCTGGCCCCTCACTGCATTTCTGGAAGGGGCACCTCTTTCATTGGTGGTCAGTGAGAGGAGCACTATATGTGGTGGCCCTCCAATGGTCTGAGGGAGAGTGAACTGGCCTCTTGTGTAAAAAGTTTGGGGATCCCTGCTTTAGCTTCTTGAATCATTTTGCCTAGAATATCACTTACTTCTTAAAAGCACTGACTTAGAGTTCTGAGTGTGGGATCAGGCAGGCCCAGTGGGCCAATGTTTGGTGACACTCCTCAGTCACCAATATTTGTGACTTCCTAGGCCTTACTGTGTCCAGATGAAGAAGGTAGACTGTCTAGCCTCTGAGGGGATCAGTCAAACTGGGACTTAAAGAGGAAAGGAAAAAAAAAAGAAGAAATCCGTCCCAGCCACAGAGCACAAGTGCACCTTCATCCACTGCAGGTTGTGACAGGAGAGAAGCCTGGGACAGGGAGGGCCCGGGACACCTCCTTCCATAGCATCTCAGCTGCTGAGTGTCCCCAGAGAGCAACCAGCTTTCCTGGCCGTGGAAGCACCTCCCTCCTCTTTGTGAGGTCTTCTATAGGTCCCCTGGCCCACGGACTCATTTAATCCTTTCCCAAACAGCCCTGGGGCCTGTCCACCTTCACTTCTGAAAGGGCCACAAATGGCAGGAAAATGCATCACTGTCAAGTGGATTATTATTTTTTTGATTGATTGATTGATTATAGACAGACAGAGAGAGGAAGGGGGTGGGGGGAGGCTTTCATTTCTTGTTCTACTTAGTTCTGCCTTCATTGGTCACTTAGGGCATGTGGAATTTTTTGAGCGTTTGTAGATATTTTTAAAAGTTCCAGAATCACAAAAGGCCAAAGTGTGAAAAAATATCCAGAGAGTATATTTAGAGCATCCCTTCTGGGCCAGGCATCCTCACTTATCTCCTCCTCTGCGCCCACCTCCCCCAGCCCTGCCCACTGAACACTTCCTCACTGAGCGCCTCCCCTGGCAGACTGACGGAAGCAGGCCCTGCTTTGAGGATGGCAGACTCCCCCCCACCCCGGGTCCCACAGCCTCCCCATCCCAGGAGTGTCTGCTGGCCCTACCTGCCCAAGCACATCCCAGACTGGAGCGATCAGGGTGCAGACCTTAATGTCAGGTCTGCGTTTTTATCCTGATGATGATGAGCCAGCCTGTGGAGACATCCCCCACATCCTCCCCCTCTCATCCCTGTCTAGGGATCCTCAGTTATCCTCAGGGTCCCAGCTGTACATTCCAGCTCCCACCCTGAGTAGGTCTTAGCTTGCACACAGTCAGCAGCCAGCCCCGCCCCAAACCAGGTGTGTTTGCAGTACTGTGTCCTCAACTCCCGCCTTCTACACTGCCCCCCCCCCCAGTATTAGCCTCCTTCAATAGCAAGTCCGCCCATCTGGGAATGGACTTTTCTCTGGTGGCCTAAGTCCCAGTCCCAGACACTCAAAGCCCCCTGCTCTCTCTACTACAGAGAGATGTGACCAGGGAACAATACACCTCCTGGGCTTCCACAGCTTTGTCTGTAGGGGGTGGGCCTCGCCCAGATACTTACTGGGAACGGATTTCTCATAGCAGACGCCTTTATGAAAGCAGCACCCAAGTACTTGACACTGAGCTCTGCTGACATTGTTGTCACACACGTTTTGCAAAGGAACATCGCACACTGCAGAGCACAGACACACACAGACCGGTTGTCACCAAGAACACAGCCACTGCTTGTCATTCTGAACATCACGGGACCTGGAGGGAAACTTCAGGGTTTGTGTTGTGGGTTTTGTTATATTTTTAATCATGCATCCTACAAATCTGACTTTGAAACTAAGATCTGGAATAAATTGGATTGCTGAATAAAATAACGTCAAGTTAATTACACAGACTAATGCAGGGTCCTCTAATGATGAGGGAGATAACGCAGCTCAGCGGAGCGCTCGCCGGGCTTGGTGCTCGACAAAGACAACGGGAAACAAAGATCTAACAGAATGGGTATTGGGGAGTGCAGGTCATAATGTGTAATTAATTCCCTTGCAAGCAGACGGTGAATTAAAATAATCAATATGGGAGGAGGGATTATTTCAGTATTTAAAAGTGGAATCAAAGGAAAGTTTAATGCCAGTTCTGACAAAAAAAGAAAAAATAATAATGAATGTGCAATACACTATAGGGGACAAGTGACCATTTTTAAGACAGCTCAGCTACCTAACACCTTCAGCTTTGAAGACATGTGATTCCCCTAACTGGCAGCAAGCAACGTCTGCCCCAACCCAGTGTTTCTCCAGTGAGGAACTCCAGTCATTTTCCTAGGATTGATTTAGACTTTCTGACGAAGGGATTCCAGAGAAACGGCTGTCCCTCATGCCCTCCTCTCCCTTTCCCAAGATACCCCCTACTCCAGGTTTGACAAATATAATCGCCACAGCCTCCCAGGCCCATCAGCAGTGTGAAGGAACTGTGATGGCCCTCCAGATGCCACTGCAGCCACAGGGACACACAGCTGGACACGCCGGCAGAGTGGGAGGACGAGCTCCAGCTGTTCACCACCTGCACCACTGCACTCTCCGAAAGGTGGGTCCCAGCAGCCAGAGCCCAGCTCACTGACCGGGAGGGGCAGAGGGAGCCCGGGCAGCCAGAGGGGCCTGTCCTTGGCACAGATGGACTCGAGTGGCTCAGAGGCTGGTCCCAGGAGGGCCGTGGTGTGCAGGCCTCCCTGGGCGCCCTGTGTTCACTGAGCTCTCAGTGGCTCTCTAGAGTGGACATCAGGTTAAGGGAATGGGATCTGTGCCGGGTTTTGTGTTCAGTGTGACCCCACCTAAGGCCGCAGGGCAGTGATGACATTGCAGGGACACAGCACTGAGAGCACCCCCCCCTGTTCCCTGTGGCTCCCGCAGGGTTTAGACAGGGCTGCAGATGACAGTAAGGAGGCAGAGAACACTGGCTCCTGTGTGCTCCACCTCGTCCAGAAAGACCCAGGAGGCCCCAGAGCAGACAAGTGGTGGCAGAGCTGGGATCCCCATCATCCCCACAATTTCTATTCCCACCCCATGGGGTCGAAACACTTCATATACAACCTCACCCTACCAGAGCCAAGGGGACAAGGGTTCCCAGACTTGCTCCATGGCAAACACCACAGGCAAGAGAAAACTCATTGAGTGGATAACCATTTGTGTTCATATTGATTGTTCTCTCGAACATCACCACGCAGGTGAGAACATCTCAGTACATATTTCCTATTTTGGCTGCCTCACTGGACTATGTTGGAACAGCAGCTGGTCCCCTCCCCCCACCTTTGTGGAAACTCAGTCTCCACATCACATCTGAGACCCTTGGGCCTCCCTTGCCTCCCTGCTCCTCCTCTCCGTCCTGTTCTATTTGCCTGGACCTCCCAGGATGTCTCAGTGCATTTCCTAAAGCTGCCACCAAGAAGAGCGTCTCGCATCTCCATCCCTGGACATCCCGAGAGGCTCCCTAGTCACTCCTGTTCCAAGCCAAAGAGATGAAAAAATAAAAATAAAATCTTTCCTTTCTATTTTCTTATCTTTTGTTTATTATTGCAGTCAGGCATGAGAAAAGTTCAACTGAGAAAAAAATTCAAGAAACATTTACACACAGTGGAAGTTAACACTTCTCTCTTCTCACCCAATCCCCAGGGGTCTTGCACTTTTAGAATTTTTCCCCACGTGGCTTTAAGTGACTGCAAGCGCATGATATGTACACACTAACCATGTGCCTTGGAGAAAGGCACATGTACATGAAGTTTCCTTCAGCACCCAGGTACAAGTGTCCAACTTCGCATCCTTGGCACCCAGGATGGGGGTGGGGAAAGGTGAACTTGACGGGTAAGAAACATTTTTTTTTCTTAAAAAATAATCCCTCTTGCCATAAACATTATGAACTAGTTGAAGTATATGTTTGGTGCCTCATATAAAAATGCCTTTAACTCTTTAGACCCCTGGGAAATAGTTCAACATATTTCTGAGGCTGAAAAACCTCAGGTTCAGGGGTTTTGCAATGAAATTTAAAAAAAAACAAAGATTTCACAATATTATTTTACATTGTTTTAGGAAACGGAAAAACAAAAAACATTTCTCTGCCTTCCTGTCCCAGCCTGGTGATGTCAACACCCTGGCTTGAAGGAGGCCCCTATAGTGAGTGGTCTTTCGTTACCTGCATATTGTTTCAGGAGATGCAAGTGAGACTTGTCGAATTCTGGCACATGTTGCATTGTAGTGGTTGAAAGACAAGCGAAGGGTCAAGGGAACCTGGGAGACAGAGAAGTTAGCACAGGCTGGACCGTGATGGCAGCCTGCGGCCACAGTCACTGCCAGGAATGGAGGCGGACGGGCTGATGCGGTCGGGTCTCACCTGCTGACCATGTCCCCGGGTGAGCCCCACCGCCACACAGCTCCCTGTTCCACTCCAAGAGGACCACTTCTGAATCCAACAATAACTGGCTGCTTGCTCCCTCTCACTGCTCCGGGCCAGCAGAGTATAGAACCAATAGCTGGCCCGCCCTGCCTGCTGTGATGTCACACAGCCCCATGACACCACATAGAGGGCAGAACTGTGACACTGGCCACTCCACGGCAGACAGGACACTGACAGGGCCAGGAGGGTGGGAGAGCCTTAAGGGCAGGCATGGCATCAAAAACCCTGCCCTCATCCAGATCCCGCACCCAGTCCCATTCCTGTGGGCCACCCGCCCTCATTGCCCAACCAGGCCCAGCTTCAGAACCGGCTGAGCCCTGCCACTCCCATCCTCACTGCACAGTTCTGCTTGGAGAGCCCACTTCTGCTGGCACTGCTGGGATGCAACAGTGAGCAAAACAAAGTCCCCACCCTAAGGGATGTAATAGTCCCATGAAAGGAGACAGAACAGACTGTCAGATCAGACACAGGCTACGGAGAACAGGAAAGCAGAGCACACAGATTAGGGAGCGCCTGCAGCAGGGAGTGGCTTTGTTATATAGGAGAGCTCAGGTGGCCTCTGAATGAAAGGGCACCTGAGCAGGTTTGGAAGGAAGGGAAGGCACTATGTGGGCACCCAGGAAGCACATGCAAGGCTGAAGGATCAGCAAGTGCAAAGGCCCTGGGGTGAGGCAGCCTGGCGAATCTGAGAACCCAGGAGGAGGCCAGCATGGCTTGAGTGAAGACAGAGATGTCACAGAAACCAAATCATGAGCAAGGACTTCAGCCTTCATGCAAAGGGAAATAGGGCACGAGAACAGGATTTTGTGCAGATGAGAAACTGAATTATGTTTTAGCAGCATCGTTCTGGCTGTGCTGAAAATAGATGGTAAGGATACAAGGGTAAACTTGGAGAATAATGTGATCATCCAGTAGAAAAATAAGGGTGGGACAGGGGTAGTAACTGGTTGAAAGTATTTTTGTGTGTTGTTTTAGAGTCAGTACGATTGGATGACAGATCTGTGAGCGGAAACAAGTCAGGGATGAATCCAAGGATTTGGCCTGAGAGGCTGGAGGGGTGGACCTGCTACATGGAAGATGGACATGAGAATCCAAGTGGACAAGCCGAGCAGATATGGCATCTGTGTCTGTGGTTCGGGCGGAGGGCATGCATAGTGGATAACTGGAATGGAGAGCCATCAGTATGTGGGAGAGCACCGGGGAAGCCAGCGTTGCAGGTGGTGCCCTAAACTGGCAGAGACAGGGAGCCTGCAAACTGGAGGAGGCAGCCGGGAGCCCAGGTGCGAGAGGCACAGCATACATGGTGTTCCAGAGATGAATGAAGAAAGCATTAATCTGTGGGCAGAGGAGGGAAGAACCCATGAGCCTAAACCAGATGAGGGTGAGGCAGTGAGGCAGGGTGTTGGGTAAACAGCTGTGTTTGGCTTGCTCACTTGCACTTTGCATGGTTAGGGTGTGAGCACGTGGCAGAAAGCTATGTGTGTGTCTATATGAAAAGCTATGGGTGATTTCCCTCAGTGGCAATTCTCCCAGATTGCTCTCCCGCCAATGTGAGGTGTGGTTTCCTGATTCTCTCAGCCACCACCATGAGGGCAGTCCACTGTGAAAAGTGACTTTCCCCTGCCTGTTTGCTCATCCACTGTTGCAAGAAGCTGTTAAACAGCAATAGCTCACTGCTTTCTGGCCCCTCAGCTCCTCTACCATCTGCCCAAATCCAATGTGGACCTTCCAGACCTTGGTCACCGCATTACATCTGAGTAGCAAGCAGAGTTCAAATCAGATCAGTATGGAGCCGCCAACACACTTGAAAGGTGAAATAGAGGAGTGGCTATTCCCTGTGGCTAACCTGTTGGGGGTCGTGGGCTGGGTGTTTTTATAACCCCGGGAGAAGAAACCAAAAGCTCTGTGCAAAAGGCTACACAAAGTTGAAAGCTCCAGGAAGAGCTACAGACTGAACGCCAACAACGGCTTGAACTGTAACAAGTGCTAGAGAAGGAGGCTGATCACTTTTGAGAGCTCAAGTGTGAAATGCAAGCCGAACACCAATAGCACCTAGAACTGGAACGATCACTTGAGAAGGAAATATAGGTCTGAGAGCTGCAGTTTGCCCTAGAAACAGAATGTGGCAGTGACAGTTGTTAGAGAAATAACTGAGAGTTCAAGAACTTGAGTTTCAGCTTCAGGCAGAGAGCCGGCAGTCGCAGGAGCTGAAGTGGTCGCTGAAGAAGGAGTTGCATTTGTGCCAGCAGAGTGACTCTGAGTCAGCTGTTAGTCATTACTGACTCCTCCTCTGAGGAGGAGAAGGTTTGGGCCAAAACAGCCATTGGCAGACTCAGATCCCTGCCAGTAGTCACCCAGAAGGTAAAAACCCAGCAGCCAAGAGTCCCTCAGGGATAGGCACAGCTCCCTCAGCAGGTAGTTGAGTACTCTTGTCGCCCAACCCTACACCCAGTGTTGAAGTTAGGGGTGAAATTTAGGCAAAAACTCACCAAGTCCCTGGCAGCTTGGTTGTTGCAGCTGCGGGACCCAGGGGTAAATGGCATCATGCTCTCCAGAACAGAGATGGAGAAACTGGCTGCCATTAGCACACATCCGCCTCCTTGAGGTAGTGTCTTCAGAATTGCCCTGACTACTCAGGAAATCATACCCTATTAGAATGGGTGATGGCTGTCATTTGTACCATCTAGCAGAATCCTGGAGACTTGCTAGAGGCAGTGATGGTGGCAGTCATATACTGAGCTGCAGCAGGTCCTCTGGGAACTAGGTATGAAGAATCCTGCTGTCAACCTGATGTTCCGTGGACCAGAAGAGGAAGTGTTTATGGCAGGGATGAGAAACTTTATTCTCTGTAGTGCCCCATTAGTTGTTTTGGGGTCACTAGTGGCTATCTTGGGCCCCTATGTGGAACAGCCCATCAATGCAGTTACACAGACCACTGGTGGCAGATTTTGGGGGAGGTGGAGGCAGCACAAGACCATATGGCTGTGTGGCCCATGTTGTCCCCTCCCCCAACTAACAAGAGAAATGGGCCTATAAAGGTTACCTGAACACAGATGAGGATAGATTTGATCATGGCTGGGGCAGATAGAAACTGAATGGCAGGTCTAATAGAGTCTTGTTAGAGTTTTGGTGGCAGCTTGAGCTGGAACAGAAGTTCCAGCCACTGAAAAAGCAGGAGAAGTCGTGGCCCCAGCAGTTGCCAAGAAAATGGCTGGCATTCAGGTTGCACGAATTCAAGATTATATGGTGGAGACAGCTGAGGAAGAGGAAGATCCCCAAGACCTGCTGTCCTAGTGTGAATAGGAGGAAGGTGAGGGAGCCACCTAACAGAGATGGGCAGGGGTGGCCTGAGACCCCATGTAAAATTGGCAATCCACTGTCCCTTTCTAATGTGCAGCAGGTGTTGGTGTAAGAAGATAACAGGTGCTTTTGCAGCAGCAGCAGCAGCAGCAGCTAAGAGAATTGTCAAGGCAGCATGGGCCTTGAATGTGTTTGACCCCACCAAGCCCTGTAAGCTTGCTGAGGGATTTAAACGGGGCTTGTGGCAATAGACAGAGCACTTATGGAAAGTGCTGAGGTCTGTTAGCAAAGAGCTGTGTGGCCAGTTGCCTGTAACGGACTTTCACCTTGGGTGGTCTGTACAGACAGCTGGGCCATTGTGGACTGATCACTGAAATAGACCAGAGAGGGGTCACTGGCTCCCGTGCTGGATGGACATGCCGCTTGTGGACAATACTATAAAAGACCCTGATGGGGGGAGTGCTTTGGGACCTGTGGAGGCCCCTCTGCCCTGGAAGCTGCTCCCATCCAGTTGCAGAGACACACCAAGGACACTTTCTTCAGTGGACATGGCCCTGGACTTTACAGGCCCCACACTTATGATGGGGGCCTTGTTGGTACCATGGGATAAGGGGGCTAGAGGTGGGCCTCCAGCTAACTTTCTGGGCAGAGTGCTCAGGGAGACATTATAAAGGGCACATTTGTAATTATTGTATAACTTGTGCTGTTGCTACAGGCTCTGTTTATGTAATGTACCTCAGCTCCTCACACAGGACTCTTCGTGGAAGATACCTGTCACATAGGTTGTGAGGCGAGCAAACCCTAAAGGGATGGATTGTTGGGAAAACTGCTGTTAGGCTTGCTTGCTTGCACTCTGCATGATTAGTGTGTGAGCACGTGCAGAGCCATGTGTGCATAGCCTAGCTGAGGCTGCGGGTGGTTTGACTCGGGGTGGTGTTTGGCGGATCGCTTGCCTGCCACTGTGAGGCGCCATTTTGCTGTTTGTCCTTCTGCTGCTGTGAGGTTTTCCCGTTAGCTCATCCTCTACCATATTCCCGAATCCAATGTGAACCTGCCTGGCCTTGGCCACCGGCATTACGCAGGGGAATACCATCAGGAGGGTCAAGTGGAGGGACCACCACCCAGGGGAACGACAGGGCCGCTGGAGTGAACCAGGGGCGAGATTTACACAGGTCAGGGGTGTTGGTTCCGGCAGGATTGGCAGGATGTAAGCAGGGTTGGAGATGTGAGGGCAGAACGAGAGAGGAAGGATGAATCCAAGGGAGGGGTTGCGGAGAGAGAGGAGAGCCATCGCTCAGCCTCTCCTGTCACCCAGCTACCCGAAGTGGCCGCACTTCTTCCGTCCCCACACTAACACAGCTGTGTCCTCCCTCCTGGGAATGGCAACCTACGGCAGACACGAACCCTGCAGACGCTGGTTCAGGTTCATTTCCTCACAAGCTTTCAGGGAATTCACGGAGACAGTGAGTCAGCTGTGGTCATTTAAGGCTGGGGTTTGCACCGGGAGGCTGAAGGAGGCCCTTGGGTGGGAGGAGGATGCCCACAACAGGCTTCCAGGAAGAGGCAGAAGAGGGCCTGAGATTCCAAAGGACTTATTCAGGTGCAGACAGGTAAGACACGCAGCTAAGGCCCAGTGTGGGTGACTGCACCGGGGCACGGAGGGCAGGCAGCCTCCCAGGGCGGAACGTTGCTAGTGTTGTTGGTTGGACTGAGAGAAGGAGGAGGAAGGGGCGACTCCACCTCCACCAACATACTCTACCTGGGGCCACAGGACCAGGACATGTCACTTCACCCCCACCTGGTTGGCCAGAACTTGCAGAGTGCTGCTGTTCAGGGACACCCCCAGATGCGTCAGGGTGATGGCTGGTGCCACCTGAAGCCGCTGTCCACTCTGCAGAGTGCTGGGCGAGGCCTGTGGAGCATGGAGGCTTAGCAGCCCACAGGACGGAGAGCCAATGGCCGGGGCTGGTCTTCCCTTCATTAGCCCGAGGCCCGTTCCCATGTGACAACCACCAGCTGCATTTACTGGCTCAACTTTAGCTAAGAGCAAGGCACTTGCTGTCGTGGACTGTGCTGTCTTCCCGTGGGAAAATGTAGGCGATGGCATGAGTTTTCTGAAATAGGAAACGTACCCTTATGACTCATGACAACCTCTGAGAACTCTACCAAACCTGGATTAGTTAACACCATAATGAAATTTAAAGTTGGGATCAGACCAATGCCTAGAGATGAGAGTGCACTTCCCCTACTATTATGAGTTGAATTATTTCTCCCCGCCAAAAAAAAAAATATATATATATATATATATATATATATACACACACACACACACACACACACACACACACACACATAATATATATACCATATGTTGAAGTCCTCATCCCAATACCTGTGCACAGGACCTTACTTAGAAATAGGGTCTTAGCAAATACAGTCAGGTCCAGATGAGGTCATACCCAGGGTGGGCCCTAATCCACCTTAGGATGACTGGTGTCATCCTAAGAAAACAGACACACAGAGGCAGGGAACACTGGGACTGCTGTAAGCCCCAGAAGCAGCAAAGGCAGGAAGGATCCATCCGGAGAACCTTCTGAGGAAGCGCAGCCCACCAATGTGGCTTCCAGACTTCTGGCCTCAGAACTGAGAGGATAAGATCAAGTTCTGCTGTCTGAGCTCACCCAGTTTGTGGTATTCATTACAGCAGCCCCAGAGAGCAACACACCTGTGAGAACAATTTTTCTGGGACAGTAACCAGAGAAGACACAGTCTTCAAAATCCTAAGAAACACCTGTGTGATACAGCTGTTGGGAAAGAAGACAGTAAGCCCAAAGCATGTGGAGTCAAGGCTGGCCGGGGTCAGATCAGTCTTTGCCTCCCAGGCCTCCTCAGGTGCTGGGGTCCCTGTGGCGCCCACAGGCCAGTGTGGTCTTAGGCACAATCACCCCCTCACCCCTCAGAGCCTCTGGCAACCACACATTACAAGATAGCCAAACCAACCCATCAGCTGTAAAGTGACAGGTGATCACCAGCTATATCAACAGACCTCACACACAACTGTCACAGAGCGGGACTTCCCTGAATTGTCCCCTCACAGCATGCAGCCACCAGCTTTTGTGTAGTGTTGCCATATTCCAAAGAGCTGCCACTTCCCTACCTCCTTTCAGTTATTAAGTGCCAACCCCTTTGCTTACGGATAAAAAGTTAATTAAATAGAGCAGGTTCACATTGGATTCGGGCAGACAGTAGAGGAACTGTGGAGCCAGAAACCATTGGGCCATTATCATAGAGTCTAGCAACGGAGGACAAGCAAACAGGCAGGGGAAAACCACTACTCACAGCAACAGGCGAACACACAGCAAAAACGCCCCTCACACTGGCAGGCAGGCAGCCCATAATCCGCCATCTGAAATCTCTTGAGCACAAGCACCCATAGCCTTACATAGGTTATACACACGTGGCCTTTCCACGTGCTCACACACTAATCACACAAAGGGCTTGCAGGTGGTAAGCCTGCAACCAAGCCCAACACAGCTGTTTTCCCAACATTCCATCCCTTTAGGGTTGCTCGCTTCACAGTCTACGGGACAGGTATCTTCCAAGATGGTCTCTGTGCGAGGAGTGAGGTACATTATTATATAAACAGTGCAGACTACAGCAACCAAACTACAAAGACATAAGCTATTACCAAAAATGACAATTACAAAGTTGCCCTTCACAATGTCTCCCTGAGGACTCTGCCCAGTGAGTTAACTGGAGGCTCATGTCTAGCCCCCTACTCTATGGTAGGTGGGATGGCCTATTATAGTCCAGGGCTATGTCCACTGAAGAAAGTAACCTTGATGTGTCTCTGCAACTGGGTGAGAGCATCTTCCAGGTGCAGGAGGGCCTCTGCAGGTGCCACACACCCCCAATCGGCGTCTCTCATAGTACTGTCCACAAGCGATGTGTCCATCCATCAAGGGAGCCATGCCCCCCTCTGGTTGCAGTTCAAGAGTCTATTACACTATTCAATGATCAGTCCACGACAGACAGCCCAGCTGTCTGTGCAAATCACCAGGTAAAAGTTCACTACAGGCAACTAGCCACACAGCTCTTTATTAACAGACCCCAGTGCCTTTCCAGAAGCGCTTTGTCTGTTGCCACAAGCCCCATCCAAACTCCTCAGAGGTTCAAGCTCACAGGGCCTGGCAGTCAAACACATTTAAGGCCTGTGCCGCCTTGACAGTTCTCTTAGCTGTTGCTGCTGCAAAGAAGTTCCTATTACCTTTTCATGCCAGCACCTGCTGCACATTAGAAGGGCATCAGTGCATTGCCAATTTCACATGGGGCCTCTGGCCCCCTCCCATCCCCACTGGACAAGTCCCTTGGCCTTCCCCCTATTCAAACTGGGATAACAGGTCTTGAGGATCCTCCTCTCCCTCAGCTGTCTCCATCATATAATCTTGCAACTGTGCAACCTGAACACCAGCCATTTTCTTGGTGGCTGCTGGGGCTGCTCACTTCCCCTGCTTTTTCAGCGGCTGGAACTTCTGTTGTGACTTATGCTGCTGCCAAAGCTCGAACAGAACTTTGTTAGCCCTAATGTCTCCCTATCTGCAATCAATCTACCCACATCTGTGTTCGGGTCATCTTTACAGGCCCCTTGTTAGTTGGGGTGGGGCAGGCAGCACGGGCAGCAGCCGTCCCAGGCTTACAGTACATCTCTATTCCACAGCACATGATGCCATCCGCCCCATGTCCCACACCACAGTAACCAGGCTGCCAGGGCTCAGCGGGCTTCTTCCTGAATTTCACCCCGAACTCCATCAGCTCTGCCTGGGTGTAGGGCTGGACCACAGAGTGCTCAACTACCTGCGGAGGGTGCTGTGTCTGCCCCTGAGGGACTCTCGACTGCTGGGGTTTTGCCTTCTGGGTGACCACCAGCCAGGCTTGGAGTCTGCCAACGGCAGTTTCATCTTGAACCTCCTCATCCTCAGAAGAGTCAGAGACACTTGCTCCCACCAATTCAGAGCCACTCGGCCAGCACAGACGCAGCTCCATCCTTGGAGCCTGCCTCAGCTTGTGAGGCTGCTGGCTCTTGACCTGAAGCTGGAACTTGAGCTTCCAAACCTGCAGCTGTTTCTCTAACAACTGCTGGTGCCAATGTTCAGTTTCCAGGGTCAACTGCAGCTCACAAAACCACAACTCCTTCTCCAGCGACCGTTTCAGTCCAGGTGCTACTGCTGCTCAGCCTGCATCTCACATTGAAGCTCTTGAGAGTGGTCAGTCTCCTTCTCCTGCAACTGCTGCAGTTCCTGCTGCTGTGAGCGCTCAGTCTGCAGCTCACCCTGGAGCTTTCCAACTCGGGAGGCCTCCGCACAGAGCTCTCGGTTTCTTCTCACAGGGCTGTAAAGAACACCCAGCCCACAGCCCCCAAAAGGACAGCCACTCCTCTATCCCACTCCTCAAGGGTGTTGGCAGCTCCATACCAATCTGATCCAAATCCTGCCCACTGCGCCAGATGTAACTGCTGGTGGCCGAGGCCAGGCAGGGTCACATTGGATTCAGGCGGACAGTAGAGGAACTGTGGAGCCAGAAAGCACTGGACCTTTACTGTTCAATAGATTCTCGCAACAGCGGACGAGCAAATGGGGGAAACCACTTCTCACAACAGCAAGCGAACAAACAGCAAAAATGGCCCCTCGCAGTGGTGGGCAGGCAATCCTCGAGCACAGGCACCCCTAGTTTTACATAGGCTATACCAGTGGTCGGCAAACTCATTAGTCAACAGAGACAAATACCAACAGTACAACGATTGAAATTTCTTTTGACAGCCAAAATTTTTAAACTATATAGGTAGGTACATTGTTATTAACTTGATTAGGGTACTCCTAAACTGGTTACACTCAAGGGGCCAAAGAGCCGCAAGTGGCTCGCGAGCCGTGGTTTGCCGACCACTGTGCAATACACATGTAGCCCTTCTAATCACGCAAAGGGCTTGCAGCTGGTAAACCAGCGAGCAAGCCTAACACAGCTGTTTTCCCAACATGCATCTAAGAAATTAAAACAGCATCCATTTCAGCCCAGGCAGAGCAGAGATCAACACCAGCAAGGTGTTATGGAGAAGGCATCCCTGCATAATCCATGCAGAAGGTCAATTTTTAGAAGGGCAACACTTTATTTTGTCCTGCGCCGCCATCAGAGCAGTTTTCCGAGATGAGGCGGTGTCTGGCTCCTTGGCCAGCTGTGTAGCTGACAAGCTGACTAGAGAGTTTGGCTTCTGAGCTGCAGTCCCATAGCTTGCTAACACCACTCCCTCATGAACAGAGCCACATGGGTTGCCTGCCCTCTGCCAGTCAGAGCCCCCACCCTCCTGGAAAAGACAACAGCATTGTCCACTGAAGAGCAGCAGTTTGCAGCATTATAGAGATGACAAATGCGAAGATTAAAAAAAAAACAAAACTATTTCATCTTCCCCCTCCCCCTGCTGCTTAAACCATTTTAACATCTTTAAAACTTGGACATATCTGAGAACTGATCACTTCTACAAATGCAATGGGCACCACTGTTCTCTGTGACACGACATCTGAGTGTGAGATAAGCCAGCTGTTCTCTTCCACGTGCCTACTCGGATACTAAACAAATACTGATCAGGTACAGAAACATGAACGACCCGAGCAGATCAGCCACCTGTCCGCTGACTACACGTCTTTCCTCCAGTGTCCACTCAGATCACAACCTCAGCAACTATCCCCTCTGCCTGGGGCTGGGCCCTGACCTCTCCCGGCAGCACCCTGGAGCCGGGGAGGAAGGCAGCCCCCTCAACCCTCACCCGCTGAAAACCTGTGCTAGAAGAATCTGGAGAGGAGGGGGCAGGGCTAGAGGTGAGGTCATGGGGGTAGACTGCGGGCTAGTTTTATTTGCTTTGTAAAGATAATTTTTGCAACATAAAAATCAGAAGAGAGACTGGGGACAAAACACATACTGTGGAGACAGACGGGGGAGTATGCTACCACAGCCTTCTCTCCCAATGGCATGTTCATTACAGAGTCGCAACTGAAGCAAAGGTTTCAGACACCATTTATTACCGTGATTTTTTTTTTTTAAACTGTTACATGTAAAATTGTCAATGATGTCAATTCTAAAACATCTAGGAATTTGGCAAACTCTATCAAAATCTAAAAAGTGCACAAACCAGTTCTCGAAGTTAATCGTAGCCACTCACAGTCACACAGCAGTCAGTGGGGCACTTCTGAAATGACCCACCCCTGCCAAGTACCTATTAAGTGACCAAAAATAAACTGTAATCCATTCAGTCAACTGAGTATTTATGTAGCTGTCAAAACAATGGGTCAACCTATATATGCCTAAGTGGAAAAAGAGCTAAGATGTGTTAAAAACACAAGATGATCCTAGCAAAAGATCATAAACATTCTGTATTTTCTTCTAAAATTTACAAGTTTTGTTTTCCCTATGTAAGTCTTTAATACGTCTGGAATTAATGTTTTCTCTTTGATGTAGTATTTCCTACATGGGTTTTCTTTTTTATAAAAGGCATGTTAGTATGACCTCACTTGTGGGAAACAAAACTGTACACACATACAAATACATAGATTTGCATTTGCCCAAAAGAATACATAAGACACGCCACATTGGTTACTTTAGAGAGGGAGAAGGATTGGGAGAAAAAAATTTGTTTACTTTATACCCTGTGTATAAAGCAAGAAAAATAAATGCCTAAACTGCCCCATAAGATGAACAATTCAAATTAGAGTGTCTAATGCACCACACATTCTATTCAGAATGCAATTCAACACAAATGATTTTTGAATGCGTAGCTGGAAATGGAACTACTCTAAACTTTGGACACCAGCTGTATTTGGGTTCTTGGAGGCCAGGCCCCCCCGCCCCCAGCCTAGTCACTCCACCCGAGTGGCTGTGAGTTGAGCCAGGTGCATGGACATACTGGCTACCTCGTCTTGTCCTCAGCAAGCCCCCTTCCAGAGATTCCCCTCACTCCACGTCCAGGAGGGCACCAGGCTTCCAGCTTCAGGCTCCCTTGTCCCAGTCTCTCGACTGAGAGGCTCCATCATTCATGGCTGTGGACGTGGCCAGGACATCTGTCCTCACTACCTCTGAGGATCTGCCTGCCTTCCTGAGGATCAGAGGGAACATTAGAGGACTGAAAATGTGAAAACCACACAGCTGCAAATTATAACAGCATCAAGAAAGACTGGCTTTTGGTTTCCCCAAAATCTGGTGCAAAGATGGCAGAGTAGTGGTTCTAAGTTATCTGACAGAAAACCATAGTGAGAGATAACTTTGCTATGGGCTCACACCCTAGAGGCCGAAGGGTAGAAATTCTGAGGGAAGACATTTCTACACACTCCCAGTGTGGCTGTTTAACTTGAGGCTTGTTTTCCTCCCTGACTCCTATTTTCCAGCCCCTGTAACTGGATGGGAAACCCTGCCTGGAGTGAGTGCCCAAAAGGGCAAGGCCTGAAACAGAAAAGCAACGCCCTGTTGTCATGACTTTTGTGTAAGGGCCCCAAAGAAATCTTGAAACATGCTTTCCCTTATTCACCCCACAGCGTGGTTTACTGAGCATCTTCGGGCTGAAGGTCGTTATTCTGCAACAGCAGACGAAGTGGAGGCCATACCTAACAGTATCAATTCCATTTTCTAATCTTGTTTCTTCAAATATTCCCAAACCCTAGATTTCAGAGACAAGCATTTTCCAATATCAAAATTCAACCCAGAATTTTAAAAAATATAAAAGTCAAAGCATAAAGGCAACACATAAACACATTGTGAAAAATAAAGTGACATATTTGTAACATAAGAAAAATAATCAGTTTAATAATTACAACAATGTAGCATGAGTAGTCAATGCCAGGACAGTCTGTGGCATTTGTGTGAAGTGTCCCCACTGCTGTAAAAGGAGACTGTGTGTCCAGGAGAAATGAAGTGAGGGACATCAGGGAGTCCACACAAAGCCAGAAGGTTTCAACGCCCAGGCGCCCTGGTGCACGCGGACAGATACACCCCACAAAGCACAATGGAGCGAGCGTCCGACGCCACGTCTCAGCATCGTGTGGAAATGAAAGTGCTTCACATCTCAGGATAGGAATGGCTTCGTCTCCTCGTCCATGAAAGGTGAGAGCAGAGAAGTAACCCTTAGGGTAAACAACGTCCCTTTCTACCGTTCTCATCAACTTTCAACCCCTCAGAAGGTCACGTGCAGAAAAATCACACACAGTCTGTTTATAGGGCAAGTTTGTAGAAGGAATTGCTCTCAGATGCATTTTCTCTGCTCCCTAAAAAGCTCAGTAAAATATTGGATCCATGGGAAGAAAAGGTAATGCATTACACAGGCATCTCAAACGTCGCCCCATCAGGGGAAGGGACAGTGAAAACACAAGTTTTCACTTGTCGCTGTAATCAACAGTTAAGGCAGGTTCTGTAAGAGACCCGTCCAGGATGCTGACGGCAACATCGCTCGTCACAAACTGGTGAAGAGATCAGGTGATAAATGCTGTTCCTGAGTTAAAATTTGCTTAAGACAGCAAATTCAGTACACTCAAATTTAATTGTTGTTCTCTGCAATGTCTTATGCATCACCAAAAATAATGCTACTGTAAAAATAGGGCTTACAAAACAAACAATAAAACCCAATCTTTTCTAGTCCTAGCACTAATGAACAAATGTAAGAAGTTGTAAAGGAAGTTGGCAATTCTAGTTGAAAGGTCAAGTGTAGACAGGTCAGTGCTGGGCCCTAGACACACCTACTGAGCTTGTAGCCAGGAGGCCAGCTCACGTGACCACCCTTCAGTGGGAGATAGTTCACAGGGACTAATTAACAAGGGCAAAGAACAAGAACAATGGACAACCAGAAAACCAACTAGTTTCAAAGTTGCCCAGTTCATAGGCATCAGAAGATTCTGATGCAATTAAAAAAGAGTCACTTGACCAATAAATAGATCTCAAATCATGAAAAGTCACATCTGATGTTAAATGGGTATTTCTGAGAAGTCTCTAATGCACAGTGTTACAATTTTGCTTTAAAGATATAACACTTGTTCTATGAAGATGTCGCCTCACTTTAGAACAACCTCTTTAGAAGAGGAAAATGGAAAGCCCAGTTCCTGTAACACTGTGAACCTATTTCCAAGACAGAAGGACAAACACCCTGGGTCCCAAGGCCAGCCTGCTGTCCAGGGGCTGCTGAGGCATCTGGAGCCCCTGGCCCCGAGGTCAGCAGAGCCAGGGTCAGGACTGGTTCCCTTTCCATCTCCTCTGCAGTTTGGACACAGGGAGGAAATGGACTTTCATTACTTAGGTGGCTTTTAAGTAGGATATTGCTTTATTTTGCCAGAAGAGGGAAACGCTTCTTTCGCAGTGAGCGCCGCAGTACTGCTTGCTGCGCCCTGACGGTTCAACAGCAGTCGGGTCTCGCGGGCCTGACCAAGAAAGCCTGCCCGCAGAGTCAGCTCACCGCATCGCCTTGCCTCTTCCTCACTGGCTGCAGTGACACGTAATAATAATACATGTTATTTACAGGTCCTAGCGAAGCTTTCTCTTTTGCGAGAAGACAAAACAGTGCACTTTGTCAAGTTATCAACTAGCCTACATACAGAAGTCTGTGTGGTCTCTCCAAGTGCAGTGAATACACTCTGATGATCACAGGATTCACACAAAGCAGACCAGAGGGCGCACCTGTGGCTGGACACGTGGCACGGGTGGGATTTCCTCGGGTTCACGGCTGAGGCCCAGACTCTCCCTCAGTCAGCCAGATCGCGGCACTTGGAGTCACGCACGTCAGTGACTGCAATACTGCTTTTAACAGAAGACTTTCAAATGGCATTAAAGTGTCTTTGCAGCTATAAATAAGGTTAAATTAGTTAGGCATACCAAAGTGAGAAGTATTTTTAGAGCACTGTGAAGACTATGGTGGTGACGACAGTCAGGCATCTACCAAAAGCCATCCGGGCGTCCTCTGCATCGCTGCGTTCCATGCGTGCACTAACACGACTTCTAGTGCACGGGGCCAGCAAGGTTAGTGGGAAGAAAGTTCTAGCACGGGCATCAGCCCAGACATAACAATCACGGATATGCATCCAAAATGGGGTATTTACAAGAAACATGTATATATAATATTTATATATATTCAATAAAAGCCCGAAAGACCAGGACTGGTAGTCAGTCACTGCACTTATTGCAAAATGAGGTAATTGAGATGTTACCAGAGTTCAGATTAATGAAGTTCGCCCTCAGTCTATGCCTCATGTTTGGATTCGTCAGGAACAATGTGACTGTTTCTATTTGCATGAACTCCAGCTTCTGTATGTTCAGAAAGCAAGATGACTTCCATCAGCCCCGCTGCCCCGTCCTGTGGTCCCAAATGTCACACCAGCTGAGATCGTGGGGCTCCCAGCTTGGTCTCGTAACTGGTCTTCAAGAAAGAACCAACGACGTTCCTTAGAGGTTAGTCTCGTCCCAAGCAGGGTCATTCATGTTCTTTAGAACTTTCCTCACCAGCTTCTCCAGGTCTTTGCGTGCTCTCTGTTCCTCCTCCAGAGACTTCTTCATCTTCTTGTTATCCTATAAAAGAAGCAGACAGCATATTCACTGTGTGTGGCCCGAGAGAGGAATTTTTTCCCCCAGGAGACTTGGGAGCCTTGCTGATCGAAACCTGGGCAGGAATCGCCCTGCACTGTGGCCACAGGTATATTTAACAGACTGCCTAAATGTCTAAATAGACAACCGGGGCTCCTTATTGCAGTTGCTCCTGGGAGCCAAGACCAATCACAGATGGAAAAGTAGTCCTAATGTCTCTTACAATTTAGTTCCAACTACTAAAGGGGAGACTATCTGTATGACATTCCATAAGAAAATGGTTGAAAACAGCAAAAGGAAGAACTTGCATCACACTGACCCTTTTCCCATTTGTAAAGGTCTTACAGTTATGTAAGAATGACAGTACCAGCAGCTGAATGAACACACAAGTGAATGAGTAAGCACCTCCTTCTGTACAGTCTGCCCCCCTTCACTCCTCTGCATGGAGAAGACAGGCGCACAAAGATGTAGCCCACTGTCAAGGGGGAAGCACAAACCCAGAGGCCCCTCAGGAAAAGGAAAGTACACGGACGCTGCCCCGGACACTGCGCGACAGCTGAGGGGAGCAGCTCTGAGCACGGGTCCCACGCAGGCCACGCTGTGCTCCTGCTTCTCCTCGGCCCCCTTCAACCTCCCGGCTTATGGGGCAGCACTCACCACTCCCTCCTTGAAGCCTAAGTCATCTGTACAAATAATATACATACACAAAATATACTTCATCAAGTTGACTTCTTGTTTGGGTTTTTCGAGAACAACAGCCACTGTGTTATAACAGAAAGTGGCAGAGAACAGTCATAGCAGATACTTAATAAAACTTTTAACTAGATGGAATTTTAGATATTTTAAATTATTGTTCAACAGAATTTAAGATGGTTTTTGATGTCAAAAACAGTATCCTTAAGAGACAGAATTTAATCAAGTCCTAAAGATTCATTTCCTGGTCTACCACATTTACAGAAGACCAATGATTTGATAGGCTGGAATTCTGAAAGGCAGGATCACCTTTCTATATTACTCTACTTATAGAAAAGCAGCTTCATTTTCAATATAATGTATTCCTCTTTTCCCCCATAAAAAAAATTTAAGAAACTGATTATGACTCACCTGTCTTAATTCTTGGACTTCATCCTTCAATGCATAGACAGTATCAACAAGACTCCTAGAATAGAAAATGGAATGAATACCTGAACAGAGACGAGAAACGAAGAGGACACAGAACAGCACTTCACCAGGAACCAGGACACCACCAGGTGGAATAAACAGGGATGCTCTGGCCCGCTCACTGAACATCTAAATTCATATACCTCAGAACAGCCAACTTCTTTCTGCGGGAAGTCAGAGCCTAGCCAACGTTAGCTTCAGCCCATGAGGACCCAGAGCAGCAGCTGCGCAGGCCTCCTGGGATTTTTCTGACTCCAGCGCTCTCCTCCTCCCCTCTCCCCACCCCCTCCGCCCCCACACACAATGCCCCACCTCCGCACACGCCCACATGCCTGCTTTAAAATACTGGAATACATCTTACTTTTCTTCTATCACTGTCTGACCATTGCTTTTAGTTTCTTCAACTATAATTTTTTCTTCTTCTGGAAGCAAAACTTGTGGAGCGGACTCTTTACGTGAACCTATCATCATTAAAAGAAAAACAAAACCCACAGATAAATACCACAGCAAAACGAAAAAGAATTTAACTATACAACACTATTTAATATTAATATTAAATTCCAGGGATTATGCAGTAAAAAATTACTTTCTAGGTAAACTAGGAAAGGGCAACTTCTACCAGTTTTCTCTGTCTCCGTCTACGAAGCCAGTCTCTTTCCTGCCTAAAGTGTTACAGAGGAAAGGAAACAGACTTTCCTAATTCATTAAGCTTTAGTTTCTAAATCTAATTGTGGATCTATTAAACCTTGAATTTTTCAACAAGCAGTAAATTAAAAGTTCCAACCACAGTGCTCTGAGTATATTGGAATATTCCAATCAAACAAACTTTGAGCCACATTGTTCCAGGTGTGTCCGACTATGTAGTTCATATACCCTGAAACCTTATAAATAAAAAACAACTAGCAATCAAACATTTAACTCTATAGTGACAGGTAAAGATATTATGGCACATGGTTTAGAAAAAGTGAAATTTATTCCCTGGTTCTTTTATAAAAACTTTATTCTACATTCCCTGGAATATAAACTTGTTTTTTTCCAAATGGAAGTAAACTGTTCACAACGTCAGATGTTTATGCCATGTAATCAACTCCCAGCCCAATAAATTGCCTAAGAGTGGTCGGCAAACTTATTAGTGAACAGAGACAAATATCAACAGTACAATGATTGAAATTTCTTTTGAGAGCCAAATTTTTAAAACTTTAACTATATAAGTACATTGTTATTAACTCAATTAGGACACTCCTAAGCTGGCCTTTGCGCCCACACTCAAGGGGCCAAAGAACCGTGTGTGGCTTGCAAAGCCATGGTTTGCCAACCACTGGCCTAGGACAATGTCTCAATAAATGTATGCCACAAAATAGATACTTTAGAAATTAACTGAGAAACCCAAATATTTATTTTAAAAGTGAGAAGAGAGAATGAAATCTTATTTAAGGATACAATAAAATCATCTCCTCTTAAATATTAAAGGTTATGTAACACTATAACATATATCATTTATATTTTTTAAAATTACATCAGATGCAAATTTGAGGAAGGATATAGCCTACCAGAGAACTCAATCACTTGGGAAGTGATCTATTTCTCCATTAAAAAATACACTTAACGTTTAATATATATTAATTAGAAAGATGGTGGCTCAACTTGCTTGATCTTGTTTTTCCTGGTTTATCTTTAATTTGCCTTCCTAAAAGTTCATCAAACTATAGGATGGCACTTATTATATATCTTTGTATCATGGGAACGTTCAGCATAACACCAATGTTTTAACAGTTTGATTTTAAAGAACAGTTTCACCTGTGTTGTCTTCTAAGCTTTTACTCCTCTGAATGGAACAAGATTATCAATGACTATCAAAGCTTGATGAGAAGAGGGCTCATAAAACATTACTGACGTCCAGAGAGTACCTCTATCACTCCCCGGCAGCACACCAAGGGAACAGGATGCGGGGCCTGGGCCAAGTCTCTCCCTGCTGCCTTCTATGTTCTGCAACACTTTCTCTGTCCCATTCTCACAGACTTGGACAGGTACCAAATACAAGCATGCTGGGAAACCATAACATCCAGAACAGAACAAAATGAAGATGCTGACCTCCTCCTCTGTTATCTCAGGTATAAAAAAATTAAGCTCTGGGTTAGCAAGTACTATTCTATGTTACAGAGCACAAACTTCTTTCTATACATACATTTTTTACACCAATAAAAAGGGCCTTTATGTGAATGAGAATAATTTTACTATTATAATTAAATGCAGTACTTAGAATTTTGTCACAAGCCTCAATGAGCCAGTACTAGAATATATCTGTACAGGACAACCCTGTGCTAGTGTTTTTGTGTTCACATCATGCTGCAAATCCTGGGCCAGCGGACCCGGTTGCTGTTGAGCAGAGGAGGAGCTACTTTGCTTATACCCTTCCTTCTGGCCACATTCTACCCTTTCATACAGTGACCTGCACAGCCAGGGAATTACTTTTTAGACAGAGGGTAAGGTCCTTCAAGACAGGGTCCCAAAAAGGACCACATCTTTAAAGACACTATTACACTGACAATAATCTGCTTCTATGGGGCACTGCCTGCTCCAGGTGTCACAGTGCCATGAGAGGTTGTGGGCGTGTCTTCTTCCAGGCCTTTCCTGGTTAATGGAAAACGCTGCTGGGACACCTGGGCTACTTGGGGAAATACTGCTTCAGAAGGAAACTGGTCCATGAAACAAATTACTGCGAAAGTACGGGATAAGAGCCAGCTTAAAAATTCTGAAGGTCGAGGAAATCCTATGCTTCTATAATACAAATGCAAATGTTACCCACATTTTTATAAAGAAGTTAATTCATGTGCTGTTTTCTAGAAAAAGAGGAAAGGATTCATAAAGATTCACATATGTAGACAAATTTAATTTGCGCTGTGAAGAGAAGCAGACTGATGACATCAGACAATTTAGGTGGCTCATAATTTTTCCAACTTTGAGACCAAACAGTTGTTGACTGTGTTCCAGTCAAATAAAAAAAAATAATCAGTTGTGTATCTCTCACATTCAGTTAGTAATACAACATTCTTTCAAATGGATTAATGAAACAAGAGGTTGAAAATGTTTTTATATAAAAGCACTTGAGGAAATATTAAATTCTATGCATTTCAGTTATTTTTGCATCTTCTCTTTCTAGGCAACCTATTTACATTGTATTTCCAGCATTAAAATGTTCATATAACATAACAGAATCACAAAGGATGTCTACTTTGTAAAGAGGGTCAGACAGCGGGCGGCTCCAGCAGGGGAGCTGGGGCCACCCGAACTCACCCTCACATCCCGTCTATGGGCGTCTTCAGCAAACTCAGGCCTCTCACTTAACTACTGAGCCGAAATTCTATCATTGGTAAAATAGAAGAACAAAACTAACCGTCTCTGAAGACCTGTTCTTAGCATTAACTTAAAAATAACATTTTATAGATATCTTTTACCAGATGAATTCGTAAAGATAAAAGCCTTAAATCTCATTATGTAACATACTAAGAGAAACTAAAAGCTATGAGAACTGGTACAACAGTTGCACATGCACGACATGGTTCTTATTTTTACATACACTTGAAGCACACAAGAATTTAACAATATATTATAGAAATGTTAAGCTGGAGAATACTATAGACAGATGTACTAAACTGCTTGATTCCTGAAATGTGCCAATGTAAAAACTGCCATTTATGGATCTGATGTTGAGCCAAGAGGCTTGTTAAAGAATATTTATTTCTTTCACAGAAATACATAGAATACTAATGATCTGCCTAGTTTCAATACAACATATTTTTCTAAAGTAACTGAAAAAATGTTAGTCTTTCAACAAAACAATAAAGAAATATTCTCCAGCCAGGTTTAAAATAAGTTTACTCTTTAAGAACAAAGTTTTAGAAAGTAAACAGGTTTAACAAGTTACCTCAAAGATTACTAAAGTATTTTCAGAGGTATCAGAGCATGTTTTCCCCTAATTACTTAGGTTAGAAAAATAATTTAACAGCAAAACTACCAAAAATGTTCTATTGCTTTATTGAAAACCCTCTATAAGGTCAGAGACACAGACGAACAGGTTCATGATGGTTCCAGCACACTCAAGATCTGTTTCCCCAAATCTGTGTTTTACAGGAGATAATGGGCTTCGGCAACACACCGTTATGGAAAACGCTGAATGCTACAGCCACTTCTTCAAGACGCACAGTGCATACGTAGCATTTTTAAGGTTTTCAATAAAAATAACCGTTGAAATTTAATGCAGCATTCCTAAATTCATCTGAGTGCTGAACTCTTCTGCTTCAGCATCCACATGAACATTTTGAGGTTTTCTGGGTAACAATCTGAAAAGTGTCGGACTAGCCTAAGATCCTGTCTATAAATACATATATACAAATGCTGGTTGGGTTTGTTGTTTTTCAACATGGAGGTAAATATAAAGAAACAATTTATACTTAGCACCAATCCAGCATTTCCTAAACTTGAAGACTCCCCAAAACATGTTCTAGACACAATGGCTGCTGACACAGGCAATGACAGTTCCACACCATCACCAGCAGGAGTCACTCTGCACAAGTTGGAGAGACATCAGGCACTAGGGCCCCTGGGGGGACTCACTTAGACATGTGATCCTGAAGCTAAGACATGCTTAGAAAGCTGCCCCCTAAAACTGTCACAGATCCCCAGAGCTTATAACCTTGCCCCCAGAACACGCAGATCCCCCCCTCAACTATGGACTTTAATTTGAGAAACATAGATTGATTGAACATTTCCATTTTATAGACAGATGACTTGTCCAGGCAGCAAGAGTAAGCCCTAGGACATGATTAGCTTGGTTGATAGAACACCATTTCAGTGCCTGATCTGACAATGACTGTCAAATCCATGGCATACACATGGTGTGTTTGTACTCATGAGTGAACTGTCTCAACAAAACCTAGGAACAAGTTTATCAGAAAAGAACATCTGCCTACCTGGCCAGTGGTCTAGTATATTTGTAGCAAAACTTACTTCTTAATTTCATAATCTTTCTAATATATGCATCTACTTATACTCCACTAAAATTTAAATAACTTTCAGAATGAAGCAAAATATTACACTTTTAAAAATCTACTTAAGCCCTGGCCGGCTGGCTCAGTGAACAGTGATGACCCGGCATGCAGAGATGTCCCAGGTTCCATCCCTGGTCAGGGCACACTTGAGAAGCGACCATCTTATTCTTTTCCCTTCCCTCTTCCTTTTCCCCTCCGGTGATCAGAGGCACAATTGATCTCGATGTTCCAAGTGTCAGCCTCAGGCACTGAGGATAGCTCAACTGATTTGAGCACCGACACCAGACAGGGGTTGCTGGGTGGATCCCGATCAGGGCACATGCGAGAGTTTGTTTCTCTATCTCCCCTCCACTCACTTAAGAAAAAATACTACTTAATAACCTCTCCAAAGGGCCATTTATTTTTTATGGCTGTAAATTTCTAATTTACTTTTCTTAGGAAAAGAAAATGTGAGGATTCTCTTTAGAGCATGGCTTGCACGGTCCATCATCACACCCTGTCCCAGCCCCATGCTAACACAGTATTTCTTCCCTTTCATTTTGCTTTTCCTAGTAAACTGGGCATGCACTTTACAAAAATAAAAACAAAAATAAAAACTGACCTGAACCTAAATAAAAAGCTATTAAAGTTGGGCTCCTTTTCTATTTATGCAACCCCCCCGCCCAAAGCAAGAATGCTTCCTTCTGAAGACAAACCTCCCAGTGATTGAAAACTTGTTTTAAAAAAAATTAGAGAAAAATAGATGAGATAAAAATGTACGAGGAGTGTGACCTTGTCATGTTCAGAACGTACTTAACCTAAGAAAGTGCAAGCCTGCTCATCAGGCAGACAGGAAGTGCTCTGCTGCTGGCCTTCCTTCAGAAGACAACGTTCAGAACAGCCAAATCACATTACACTGCAAACTAGGCTACTCCCCCGCCCCCCGTGTAACAAATATTAAAAGCCACAGGCTAGCAAATGCAAAATTTATTTCAACTGTACATAACAGATGTCTTTTTTTTTTTTATAAAACAAACACTTCATTGCCATATGCAACCACAAACAATAATATGATACTGTACAATACAATGCAACATTCAGGTATACATCCAACTGAGTCTTCAAATGGCAGTTACCCACTAAAAACGGCTTTCCCATTCACAGATAAAAAGCACAATAAATAAATGTTTTCCAGGTCTTATACCACTATACACACATTACTGTGTTTTGGCAATTTTATGCAAAACACAATATAGCTTATATACTTGTGGCAAGTGTTACTTCAATGGGAACACCATTTAGGCCATTTGCAAAGGGGTTGGTAATGGCTTAAGCCTACCTTCTAGTTCAGATTCTTCATCTTTTCATTATAATACTAACTGTACACATAGATATTACAGAATTGTATAAACATAAAATACTATTTCAGCATGACTAAAGTTCCACAGAAGTAGAAACACGGCCCTTTGGACGCCTTATCACCACTGCCACACAAGAACTGTTTGCAGGCCTGTGGCACTAATACTTCCAACCAGGTCACAAGAGCTAATGGTGCCAGACAGCCAAAACAAATCCAAACAGACAAAAAGCCAGGTTGTTATTGTGCAGTCATCTTAGCATCAACAAAAATCGTCATCAAAATGGCTTTAACTGGTACAAGAAGGAATAATGGGAAAGTGTCAAAACTTTGGCGTCTAGGAATTAAAAGTGTCTCATTAAGACAACCCAAATGATATTTAGTATTAAAGAAAAATCAGAGTGCAGCAACTGTACTTCAAAGCTGTGGCATATAGCACATGACATAGGCAACCCAGTTTACTAAGGCATGGCAGAGGCAACAAAGCCAATGCACCATTATTATCTCAATGCAAACAAAAAGATGTTCTATTAATCTCAGAAAAGGTGACTACTCTACATAACATAAAACAAAACTGCTTCCAAAGTCTTGGTGTGGTATTGAGTAAGCATATGAACTTTGTAGTAGTTCTAGTTCTTCAAAAATTCCATTTGTTATTTGGCTGAACATATATAAACCCCATCTCTACTGTGGGTTAATACTGGGCTCTCTACTTTTAAAAGACTGCTCCTCAACTTTCTTATTTATACTAATATAAAAATATGAAATCTCCAGATGGCATATGCTTGGAAACAGACAGCTATTTGGAATTATCGGTTTTCCTAATGACCTCATCGCATGCAGTACTGAAGCTGTCTGACTTTCTAAGCAATATGCTACTGCCGGGAGTTCACTAGCACCTCTGGGCTTGCGAGCAACAGGACCCAGCTCCCAGGAAACAATGACATAGCACATCAGAGTTGTCTCTGTGCAAACGAGATCAGAACACTGAATACATGGGTTTGGCAAAGGGGATATGGTGAGGGAAGAAAGAATTCACAGCCACCTGGAATTACAGCCACCCTGAAGAAAGGAAAAAATGTTATTCCCAGTTTATTATGGCATCTTGTCTTCTGAAGCTGGTTTCAATGAATACTTAAAATACAACCTTAAGGTTCCATTTTAACACCAAATATAACATGCATGGGAGAGAACATAGTTGTTCCCTTCTAGCAATGACGAGATATGAATTTGGATGCTACAACTGAATGCAACATGTCACATTCAGTTCTTTTTGAAGCAGAAATTAGTCTTGAGGGAGGCCAGTGAAATCTCTTTACAACAAATCCCAGGGAAGTAGGAGAGTCTGCCCCAATCTGAGATTTCCTGAGTTACACAGTAACTCAGTTAAGTCCTCAATAGACTCAGATATCCCCATTACAATCAAGAATGAGGTGACACGGGACAGGGTTGCTGTAATGGAGTTTCACTGTAGCTGGTTGCTGAAAACACACAATGTGTCCATCACAGGCAGTGTAAGTATGGATGTCAGGGTGAAGCCAGGCTGTGAATGAAGCCAAAGCACTCATGTTTTGAAGAATACCAAATGCCTGTCTCTGAAAGCAATCTAGTCTACACTTTCAGAGGCTGAATGTTTCAGAGTTTGGGCTTTAAACCTTCAGTAGAGTAGTACAGGCTTGTTAAGTGCCATTTAAGAGAAATTACTCCAGTTAAGGAAAGTTTGGTGTGATAATGACAGTGTCTGAGCTCTGACAGTAATTTGGTCTTTGGAGAGGAAAACTCGCACCCCGAGGGCAAGTGGGGAGCACGGATAAGACCATATGTGGCACACTGACAAGCACAGAGCTGTGAGGATGCAGACAAGCCCTTCTGTGCCCCTGCCGAGACCCAAAGCCCACACCAACACATGGTTCTTCATGGTCACAAGTGCCCTGAGGAGTCCTCAGAACATGGCTGTCAGAACTGAACTCACAGTACGTTTGCTGCATACTTTTTTCTTTTTCTCTCTCCACAGCTACTTGATCAGTGTCCATTATGCATAAAAAACTTAGACTCCTATATATAAGGCCAGAGTCTCCTCCACGTTACTGGCACTTAGATCACAAACCTGTATGGTTTCAGTATAAAATATAAAAGTGCTCATACAGCTGTATCCAAAAAGAAATGAGACAGTTGCTACACTGAGAATAAAAAAACCAAACCATTTGGGGCTACAAAACCACCACTACCCATTGCGAAAAGAACCCTTAGGTATAGGCTGTGTGAATTTACCATCTCCTTCAACCGTCAGTAACTTCAAATGGATGCTTGAACTGGCAATTAAGCCTCCAAAAGTACAATGGGAAAATATCAGAAACGCTCTCAAAAGTTGTTAAAATATCACATAAAAGAGACAAGGAACAGCAAGAAAACATCTAAGAAAAGCAGGCTGCGATACAACAAGCATTTGTTAAGAAAGCTCAGAAGTGCATTAGTTCTGGTGAGAGATATATGAGCAACAGCTCTTACGAGATGTAGAACCCATTCTGTAACTATGGGCTGTCCATATACTGTCATAGTCAGAGTCTTCCGAGAGGTCTGAAGGCTCCAAACGAGAAAGGCTACTGCGACGACCCAAGGAGTCTAGACTTGATTGGTCATCATCAGCCAAGACGTGATTATGCATCAGGTCAGTGCCTTGCCATGCTAAGACGGGGGTGGAATGGAGTGACAGGTGTGACAGGCAAAGGTGGGATGAGAAGGAGGACGGACAGGAAGAGCCACAACCAAAAACATGAAAACAAAAGCAAAAGGTGATGGGAAGAGAAGGAAAAGAGAAAATATTGTTAAAAAATGGCAACAATGTTCATTTCTCCTTATATATGGCTGGGTTTTAATAACAAAGTTAGCACAACCCTTAGAATAAAACCAGATCAATTATTGTTTAAATAAACCTAAAACATAGTATTGTTTCCAAATTGTTCCTTTTAAAAAATATTACTATTACTCAATTAAATCTTTTTCAAATTAAACCCATGTCCACAAATGATTCTATAGACATTTAACAAGTAACCAATTAATTCTATACTACATTCTATTAACCTTTATTCATAAGAGGAACCATTTATGTGTTTAATTAAAAACTGTTTCCTATTCATTAAGTGGATACTGAATGCAAAATAGTTTCAAAGGATTTTTGACTTACTTCTTCAGCTATCTCTTTGTCAGACTATAGATCACCAGAAGTCATCTTAATGATGGGGGTCTAAAACTTACCTTACCAAACTATAACCACTGTAAAATTTTCAGAATGGAGAAAGGGATTAAATAGGGTCCACTGCCCTCTCATTGCCCCTTTCCCGTCACCCCACATCTCCACTCCTTAGAGCACTCAGCCAGTGAATATGGATAAAGTGGGAAGCCATGTCTGTTCAAATGTTACCAACCCTGATGCAGACCCTTTTACTTGCAGGAAGAGAGACATGAACTGGTAATGCCACTTTGTTAAAAGGAGGACAACAGAAGGGAGTGGGCACAAAATGAGAGAACAGAAATAAGCCCATGAATGGTTGGCATCCGTGAGCAACAACACTGGGCAGACGGCTGTGCGTGAGGCATGCAGGCTGAAATGGGCCAGGGCAAAGGGTGCTGGAAAGACACACTCAGTGGGAACCAGGGGGCCCCTCTGTGACGCGGAATGGCACAGAGAGCAACCACTGTTCCCATCCTGTTCTTGCTTCTGATCAAAGTTAATTCCATTCCAAGCCCATAACAAGAACAAGCAGTGGACCAGTTTGGATTCATCAACTAAATCCCCATACTCTACGAAGGTTATTATTTCCTTGACATAAAAATAAATATGAAAGATGTTTGGTTTATACAGTCTTATTGGCATCTAAATGTACACTGAGCCTGTCTTCATTAAACATTTAATATGAAAAGACCTGCTTTTGCTCTGATCCCATTTCCAAATGTATTAAGGATATCACTTTTCAAGCACAAAGGACCCATTTCCCTTATCTGACCTAATCTTTAAAATGTTTGGTTGAAGACCATATATGATTGTAAAAAATGAGGGCCCCAGAAGGTTAGCTCATACTAATAAAAATCAATATAGCCCTGGCTGGAGAGCTCAGTTGGTGAAAATACCATCCTGAAGCACAGGTTACTGGTTCAATCCCTGGTCAGGGCACATACAGGAACAGATCAGTGTTCCTGTCTATCTGTCGTCTTCCCCTTCCTCTCTCTAAAATCAATAAAAATAAACATTGGAAAAAAATCAGTGTATTGTCCAATGCTTTTCTTGCACAGGAGAAATGGAAACACATAGTAAAGACAACATGGTAAGAAAAGATCTGCATACACTACAGGCCATTTCTTTCAGGCAGCCAGAAGAAGCAAGGTCACAGGCACATCACAGGCAGTCTCCTGGATGAAGAAATGCAGCTTGCACAAAACATATAAAGCTCCTATTACAGTACTTGGTCTATTCACCTGAGACTACCAGGTTAAATTTTATTTCAAATAATCGAAGTTGAAATGAGTAATTGTTTAATATCTCAAATTCAAAACCCAAAAAACTATGGCCACATTTTATAGCCTATTACTTAAAGCACAATCTCTTATCAAATACATAGAACTGAATGTAATATCTTAAAGGTTAATAATCTTCATATATTTACGAGTCACTGCTTGCTTTTATGAATGTGCACTCCACATTCAGGCCTCTCCATTTCTCTCCTTCGCTACTGATTAGTCACCATGAAAGGCATTTTCACCAGTGAGAGTATGGACTAAAAGTCTTAATGTTACAGGTGGGATATGTAACATACTGGCCACAAGAAAACTGGTAGATTATCTGCAGGTGCCACTTGGGTTTAATCCTGCTAGTCCTATATTCACCTTTAACAAAAGCTAAAGCAGCTGAAATTCCTTTTCCCTTTTCTTTCTTTCATCATTAGTTTAAAAACAGGACAGAACACTGATTGCAATCACCATACTTCAGGCAATGAAAATAAAGGTGAGATAAGTGATCTGCCAAATGTCAGGGTGGAATGGGAACCAAAAATACAAAATCCAACAGAAACCAGTTTTGATGCCAGAAGCAATATATAAACCATCCAGTTCTGGGTGGGGAGGCGGGGGAGAAGTCCACCTAAGAAACAATAATACAAAAGGACACCCTGTGATGCCTGTGGCTTCAGAACCAGCAAAGGATAAATTTGGCCCCCTTTTTTTCTGAATAAACCACATGTTCTACTCTATTTGCCCCACTGTGCTGCACTCCACTCTCAAATGCTATGAAAGTGTAAAAAAAAAAAAAAAAAAAAAAAGAGCCCCTCTTTACTGTTCTCACAATAGATTAAGACTTTTTCATTTAAGACATTAAACATAATGTGCAGGTAAATTCAGTGGTGCTGAAATATACTAATAAACTTACTGGCATCTACTTCCAAAAAATTTTTAAATACAATCATTTAAAAAAGAAAGTGGACTAAAAGAAGCCTTGCTCTAGGTTTATATTTTAATAACAATTCCAAGAAACAAATAAAAGCCCACCACCAATCCAATAGTTTCAATACATAGCTTAAATAATTGAACTGAATGAGAGTCTTCTGATAGATGTCTAAATACCTCCTCTTTACACAAAAGAAAGCTTTATGAATCCCAGCAGCACTTTATACTTAAAAGGTTCCCAGTGGAACCTGCCCTAGAAGTCAGTTATTCTACTGACCTCTCAGACCTCTTTCAATGACTCAGGGATGTCAGGCTCAAGCAGGTCAGCACCTGGCTGGCCATAGATCATCTGTCTGTCACTAAGGACTGCTCAGGCAGCACGCGAGGAGCCATTCACAGGCCCCTGCAGTGCAGTTTCCTTCCGATTGTGATTTTAAACAAAACGAACCACCACAATTCCCGGTACATTACTGTAAAACTTACTTGAATTGAGTGTTTGCCGTGTTTTGGCGCTTGTGCAGTAAGCTTCGATGACTTTCAGAATCTGTGCGTCTTCTTCCAAAGCCGCGGTACCTGTCAAGAGATACAAGACATGTCAGGAGCAAACTATAAGTGACAAGTACAACACGTCATAATCTAAAAATAACTAGTACTATTAAGTAAAGGAATGAGAAGGGATCCACTCAAACAAAATGATGACAATCAAGACAATACCTCTTTTGATTGTCAGATAACTGTTTTCCAATATTTACAAAATAATTACATTCAAAAGGATTTTGTTTCCTAAAAGTACTTTTTGTCTGCAACATATATGAAAAACGGTTAATACTGTAAATACATAAACATTATCTTACTAATCCGTAAGAAAAACTATCCCACATCCCAAAATTGAAAAAAGGGCAAGAACTAGAAACAAGCAATTCACACAAGAATACAGTCAGTAACAAACGATATTCAATCGCACTAAGTAGTGAAAATTAAAACAGAGCATCAGGTTTTCACGTGCCAGAGTGACAAGAATGAAAAAGCCTGACAGCTCTCCATGCTGACTCGGACAGCAGGAAGAAGCCTTCCCCCACCCACAGCTGGCAGAAATGAAGACAGGCAAACCCTCCAGAGAGGCTTTAAAAGAGTGTTTCTTCTGATCCACAGATTCCTACTTGAGATTTCACCTACGAAATTTATAAAGCACAGTCTAAAGCTTGAAAGTATCATTTCAGAGCTCTTCTTTAATCTATGGATTATTTCAGACACTGGCTTCACTCTCAGAGATCTCAGGCACAGAGAACTGAAACTTTCAGACTAACAGCATCTAACTGTATTAGCCCCAGCCACGGAGCCTCACACCCAGCATACTTCATATGATCCTTTGGTTTGTTTTCCTTTATTTTCTACATTTTCTAAGATATTACATGGATGTATATTTTAAAAGGCTCACCTACTGCTAATAAAAATGTGGAAAGAGCCTGACCAGGCGGTGGCGCAGTGGATAGAGTGTCGGACTAGGATGTGGAGGACCCAGATTCAAGACCCCAAGGTTGCCAGCTTGAGCACAGGCTCATCTGGCTTGAGCAAAAGCTCACCAGCTTGGACCCAAGGTCTCTGGCTCGAGCAAGGAGTTTCTAAGTCTGCTGAAGGCCCGTGGTCAAGGCACATAGGGGAAAGCAATCAATGAACAGCTAAGGTATCGCAATGCACAACGAAAAACTAATGATTGATGCTTCTCATCTCTCCGTTCCTGTCTGTCTGTCCCTGTCTGTCCCTTTCTCTGACTCTCTGTCTCTGTAAAAAAAAAAAAGGGGGGAAAGAATGGAAGGCTGAAATATTTATAAGTTGCACAACAAGCCTCAACATCATTTTATAATAGCAAGATTGATATAAAAAGGCAAGCCAAATATTCCCTACTGAAAATAAACTTCAGTACCAATAGTTAAAAGCAATTAAGAAACTGACTTAAATTTCACTAATTGAAACCAATCATTTAACAAGTTTTCTATAATATGCTCTAAGATAAGCTCTTCTCTTAGGAGTAAAAAAGATGACATTTAACTAGTTTAATTTCAAGACATTTTGCAAGGTATCTTCCAGGGGCAGGCCATTCCATCGTGGTCAACATGAAAATGATCTGTCCAGCTGATGTAACTGAATTATTATTCTCAGACGTGGGTAAGTACAGTAGCATCACCCTCAGTGCCAAGAAAGCATGATAATCCAGAAAGGGCACTGGCTTCCTTGGGAAGGTGGAAGGCACACTGACGAGAGGACAGTACACATTTCCAGGTGGCACAGACTGTTCTACAAACTAGAAAAACTTCTAGGATTTTGAATGTAACAGAGGTTGAAGTAACTTACAAATGACAGTGACTTTAAAGCAGTCAGGTTTACTAAGTACAGTACTTGCTATGCATAGGCACTAGTTACACAGATATCTACACAGATCAAGTTTCTCCTCCAACTCACAAAAAACCCTTGGTTTTGTTATTACCTCCTGATCCCTCACCTCTCGCATCTCCTAAGACTCAGACTCTCTCTCTTCTCTGTCTGTTCAGTCTCACAGCTTGAGGAAACCATCAAAGCACAGAGAACAACTCTGAGATTCTCACCACCAGCCCTGACTTCCCTTGGGTTCTGTTAACTCTGCCCTATCACAGTCCCAGAGGCCGACAGCCTCGCTCTCACACACCAAGTCCAATCCAACAGCACATCCCATGGACCTGTGTTTCTCAACCGTGGATGGCACGACTGACATTTTGGATCAGATACAGTAAGTCCTCACTTAACGTCATCCATTGGTTCTGCAACTTTAATCGAAATGAGGTATAATTAAACCAATTTCACCATATGCTAATTGATTTAAATAAGAGTTAAGTTGTCAATGTTATAATAAAACGATGTTATTTCAGGACCTGCTAAAATTCTTTGCTGTGGGGCTGTCTTATGTGCTGTAGAGCAGTGGTCCCCAACCCCCGGGCCGCGGACCAATACCAGTCCGTGGGCCATTTGGTACCGGTCCACAGAGAAAGAATAAATAACTTACATTATTTCCATTTTATTTATATTTAAGTCTGAACAATGTTTTATTTTATTTTTTTTAACAATGTTTTATTTTTTAAAAATAACCAGATTCCCTCTGTTACATCCATCTAAGACTCACTCTTGACGCTTGTCTCAGTCACGTGATACATTTATCTGTCCTACCCTAAAGGCCGGTCCGTGAAAATATTTTGACATTAAACTGGTCCATGTCCCAAAAAAGGTTGGGGACCACTGCTGTAGAATGAGTGTGTAGCAGAACCCCTGACCGCCTGCCCGATGCCGGCAGCGACCTCATCCAGTTGTGACACCAAAGCTATCTCTAGACCAGCGGTTCTCAACCTGTGGGTCGCGACCCACAGGTTGAGAACCGCTGCTCTAGACATTACTAAATGTCCCCTGGGGTGCAAAGTCATCCCCAGTAGAGAACCACTATTAGAGGCCCCATCTCTAAAGAAACCTGAACTCCACCTACATTTCACTTGTCACTGTCACCACCTTGGCCAGGCACCATCATGTCCTCCTCTCTGGACGACTGCGCCGTCTCCTATCCGGTCTCCCTGTTCCCGCCTCTGCCCGTCCGTCCTCTGATTTACTTATTTCACCCTCAGTTTTATATCCTACTATGTGTAAAATCATATAGCTCTTAACTTTGTCGGATTTATTGATTCCCTGTCTGTTCTCAACACAGGGATCAGGGGTCCTATTAAAACCCAAGTCCCATCAAGGCCTCTGTTCACAACTGGACTGCGGCTGCAAATTCGCTCAAAGCACTTCTGGGAACCATCTCACTATCTCCCTGTCACCCCCCCCCACACACACACACACCTAAACCCCAGGTCAGGTGCTCCTTGCTGTCCCTTGACTACACCAAGGAGTTCCTGGTTTAGGGGCTCTGGAGCCAGTGCCTGGAGAGCCCTGGCGAGACAGCTGCGTGGCTGGCTTCCTCAGCCCTTCAGGGTGCTTATTCAGCCTCCCCAAGCACCCTATTTAAAACGGCCCCTGCACCCCGCTCCCCTGCTCTTCACACCACCATGCTATCAGCTGCCTATTCGTTCTCCCGTGGTGCCTTTCTACTGAAGCACAGCACCAAGGGGACGGTGTTCCTTTGTTGACTGCTGCGCACCTGGCATACAGAGGCACTGAAACAATGTCAAGGGAACGGTACTTCCTGTGCTGCCTGTCCCAATGCCCAGCACAGGGCCCTTCACACAGAAGGGGCTCAAAACATGCCTGCTGATGAAGAGAGCCACACAACACTCCCCAGGCACAGCTAGTATGTGTGGACCAGCTGTTCATTTCCAGGCCTGACATTCGTCCCTGGAACGCCTCATCACTTCTTTAGCTGTCCGGGACTGAGGCTCTGCTCTACATTGCCAAAACCTGAGGAGAGTGACCACCACGATGGCACAATACACACTGCCTGCCCGCTGCAGCGTACGCCAGGTGTCAGGGCAGCGAGAGCACTCATTTTCACAGCAGCCTGTGGGCCGGTACTGCACTACTTCTCCTGGAGTATTACCACACCCGTTCTAAGGACAGAATGTCCTCCAAATGTGACTAGCGGCAGAGCAGGCTCGAGTGTAGGCTGCCGGTCCTCCAGGCTCAGGCTCAGCCACTGCCCCCTCCTCTGGGTGATGTCAGCTGTGTGTTCTAAAACCAGCTCTCCTTGGATGAAGGGTCCCAAATGGGGATGGCAAAAATGAGGAGCAATGCTCCAGGAAGTCAGAAAGGCCTGTGACAAATCGTGGGGCACACGGGGCACAAGAGGTACAGAGTGGGCAGGCTGAGCAGGGCCAGAGGCAGGCCCTTCCGGAGAGACCCCACAGCCTCCCCGCGGCCCCTACCAGGCCGGGCCACCTCCCCGTCTCCGGAGAGACCCCACAGCCTCCCGCGGCCCCTACCAGGCCGGGCCACCTCCCCGTCTCCGGAGAGACCACAGCCTCCCCGCGGCCCCTACCAGGCCGGGCCACCTCCCCGTCTCCGGAGAGACCCCACAGCCTCCCGCGGCCCCTACCAGGCCGGGCCACCTCCCCGTCTCCGGAGAGACCCCACAGCCTCCCCGCGGCTTCTACCAGGCCGGGCCACCTCCCCGTCAAGGCTCTCCCGCAGCACCAGACAGCCCACAGCCTCCCCGCGGCTTCTACCAGGCCGGGCCACCTCCCCGTCAAGGCTCTCCCGCAGCACCAGACAGCCCGCAGCCGCCTGCTCACGGGGCCTTCCTGCCTGTCGCACTGGGAAACAGGCCAGGCCCTGGGAGGAAGTGGGCAGGCATGTGCTGAAGCTCTCCATATTCACATGCTATCCGCTGAGGATCTCCTACGTGTGAGGCTGAGGGGTCCAGAGCTGAATTCGATACCGTGCCTGACATTTCACAAGCTTACATTTACATTTGAGCATGAAGCGTGTCTGAGCACACAGGTCTGGGAAAACGAGCCCTACAGTGACAGACCAGCGTGCAGATGCAGCTCTGACATGTGGAGACCACAGGGCATGTGGAGACCACAGGGCAAAGGGGACAGGAAGGGCAGGTGGTCCCAGAGGAAGTGATAGACACAGAGGCCAAGAGAGAGCCACCAGTCCCACCACGGGGAAAACCACAGGCATGCTCCATCACCAGTGTATCTCTCTTGTTCTGAGAGTCTACACTCAATTGGATTGTTGCCATTGCTGCTCAGTGTCCTTCAGAAGTGACACCAGGCTCCGACCCTGACTCTCCCCATCCCAGGATGCTGTGCCGTGCCTGAGGCAGACCATGTCTTCACGCACAGGTAACTCACTTTTCCTCAGTGCAAACTCTTCATCCGAAGGCTTCCGCTCAGGTTTACGCTTAGGTAGCAGCTTTTTCATGGTCTTGGGACTCTTACTAAGATCCTAAGAAGTGAAAACGAGAAAAAAAATGCTGACAGTTCCCAAAGGCAGTAATTTTTACTGACATACAGTAAGAATCGCTGTGCAGGTGTGAAATATTAAAGCACTACAGACATTCACTGTTAAGAGTTTCCTACTTTTCCCATACTTGGACTTTTCTCTGCCAGCTGTTGAGCATTGATTTAAAATCAGGAACAGGGCAACGACTCTGATAAAAACCTCTCGTTACTTGGATCCATCAGCACTGTCACAACACACAGAGGTGCTGCCAGCTTGCCGGGAGGCTGGCAGCTTCTGGGGGAGAGAGAGGGCAGCTGGCGGTGCGTGCGCCGAGCTCCACACATGCTGCTATTCTGGAGCAGACCCATCTGCTGCAGCTAACTAGGAAGAGATGAGGAAACTAACGTTATTTTTAAAGGAAAGGTAAGTGAAGAACCATTCCTTTAGGAAAATGTCTGAAGCTTGAGAGAGAAGAAAAGGGAGTAAGACCGCTCAGCCCACAGGCCTTGGGCGCTGATGCAGAGAGAAGACAAGGCACTGGCTTCTGGCAGAAGTATCACGCTAATTCAGAGCTATGTGCACAATGTAACAGTCTCCCCCTAACCTCTGTAACACAACTTCTAAAAACTGTGCAGAAGATGAAAAACTGAGGGCAGGAGAAAGACCAACGGAGAGGACAAGGTTTTCAACTGCCAAGCATGTATTAAATATTGATATCAAAAAGCATTAATTCTGCATCATATAAATTACATAAACCAGTTGTGAATCTCACAATAAGAAACCAAGACTCAGAAGGTGACATGTGCTATGGGATGAATCAGAATAAAAGCACATAGAGAACAAACCCTGATTTTTAAAGATATCTCTTCAAAATATCTTTTGTAAAAATAAATATTTAAAAATCTTTTAGAAATCGGCAGAGTGGCCCCAGCCGGTTGGCTTAGTGGACAGAACGTCAGCCCAGTGTACAGACATCCTGGGTTCAATCCCCAGTCAGGGCACACATGAGAAGTGACCATCTGTTTCTCTTCGCCTCCCTCTCCCCCTTCTCTCCTTCCCTCTCGCAGCCAGTGGTTCGACTGGTTCAAGCATTGGCCCCGGGCGCTGAGGACAGCTTAGTTGGTCTGAGCATGGGCTCCAGGAGCTGAGGATAACTCAGCTGATCTGAGCATTGGCCCCAGAGGGGAGTTGCTGGGTGGATCCCAGTCAGCGCTCATGTGGGAGTTGGTCTATCTCCTCTCCTCTCACTTAAACATATAAATGAAAAGAAATGCAGCAGAAATTTGTTCACAAATAACACAGCATGTGTTCTCTGGCTTCTAAATAATTCAAAGCAAATACTGATGAGACTACTGGCAATGCACAAGGCAACACATGTGCAGAGGGCACAAATCTACACACAGCGTGCCCAACACCTGGACCCAGCAAAGCTGGCTGCTCCATTCTTGCCATACTCTTAAGATGACTTTTCACTAAGTATTCTGAGGTGCTCAGTAATACTGTACAATAATTAGTGTGTGAAGCCTTTTCTCTAGCACGAGGTCCAGGAAAGCAACTGTAGCCAGCTAGCCCAAAGCAGATGCTCACGGTCACTGCCACACACTTTCCCTTGCCTTGCTGTTCCTGTGCTGAACACTTTTACCTCCGTCTTCCTCCCTGGTAATGCAAACTCCACCAGTGCTCGCCTGTGCTATCTGTAAACACTAAACCAGGCAACAGAGTATCAACATTCTTAACTGTTATGATAAAGAAATTTCTGACTTGGGCATTTAACCCCCAGCAAAATATGTATCATAAAAAAATAAAATTTGTTAAGAACAAAGAATGTAAAGAACTGATTATAATTTATGTAGTATTTTTCTAGGTGTCTTAAAACACTTAGGACTGCTAGCAAAGATGAAGGAAGGGTCTGCTCAAGATTCTTCAGCAAATTCGGCCCTTCACTAGATGTCGAGACTCATACCAGGCAACTGTGTTGCACCATGCTCACACTCATGATGACCACAACCAGAGCACTCACTCATGATAACCATGTTCAAAGACTATACTTGCAGGGATCATTTCTATAGTCCGATAACCATGTTCACATGCTCACACTATAAACATGAACATCCATGATAACCATATGCGTTCTCACACTCATAACCATATTCTTACATGAACACAATAACCATGCTCACTCTCATTATAACCACACTGACACTCCTAACATCCTAACAACCATATTCTCACTTATAATAGTCATACTAATACTCATGCTCATACAATAACCACACTTACACCACGGTAACCATATTCACATTCACAGCACCCAAACTCCCAACTCATACTTAAGTTCATACTAATGATAACCACACTCATTCATGCCACTCACGCTCGTGATAACCACACTCATCTTTTCATTTACCAAGCTTCCTCAAGTGCTAGTATTTCTCAGAATTTAAGTTTTCAACATACTTCCTTTCCTCATCAAAGCAGGTTTATAACCTAGTATGAAAGTGTAGGAAACTTGTTACCACATTTAGGGGTGGGAATCATCACATTTTAACTGCACATAATACATAGAGAAACACTAGATTAGAATGGAAAGAAGCAAAGTGCAGGAGAGAAGAGCTGTCTTAATCACCCTCCACTTTTATTTGTAAACGTAGGGCTCCTGGGCAAGATCTCAAATTTGCAAGAGTCATAAAGCACAGCAGAACAGGATGCAGAGATAAGGCGAGACACATCACAATGGAAGCTGAAAATAATTTCAGGACAGCTAGAGGTTCCGAGAAAGCCCATGTGAAGCCTTCTAATTGCTCATGGCCGGGCCCTGGCAAGCACAGAAAAGCCCCCGAGAATGGCACAGAGAGGGCCCAATGCTATATTAGTCTCCCCATGCCCCCAAGGGTTCCCTTAACCCTCCTAAGCCCCTAAACATCAGGAAATGACAGAAGAAGAAAGGCAGGCCCTTCACAATTCAAAGATCTATATTTTTTATGTCACAACTAGACACGTGATTTTTCATATTTCTGAATTCACTGAAATGGCCCAAGTCACGCGCACTTTTGCTTAGACCTCACCTCCTTGTAGCAGAGAGCAGCTGAGGGCCGGAGGGGGGGTGCAGGTCGCAGACAGCTCAGGCTCCATGGCTTCGGGGTCTTTGGAGGCTCCAGGGGTCCCCAGTTGATGGTTGTGTGTGGTGTGCCGTGGTGGGAAGGGTGGGGTAGCGTGTGGTAGGCGGGCGTCAGTGGCACCGGCTTGCTGTCTGCATGCTTGCTGGATGGGGTGATCGAATGGGAGGGGAGCTGCCCAGGGGAAAAAACAAGAAAGCGAAGAAATAGAACATTCACCATCAAAGAAACCTTGATCAAATACACTTACTTTCACTGTTTTTAAAATGTACCCAGTGATATAACCCCCAGGTTATCAATTCTCCTGCATCTCTGCCTCCAAGCAGTGGGATACTGGGTGCCTCCACAGTTCTGCTCCAGGCTGCAACAAAGCATGGGTCAGGAGGCAGCATGCTGGCGGCCTACCGCCTGCACATTCCACTGCTACTTTTATTTACCATGGAGCAACAGTTGCAAAAACGTATTTTATTTAATACAGACATCAGAATTTTATAAAAGAATAGACATTCTTGTACTAGGGGTGTGGTTATGGGGGAAGGTAATGCTCACCAGTTGAATATTAGTGCCCTGTGCTTTAGAGGTGGGTTAAGCTAGGACCTAACTCCAGTTTTTGATTAACAAAAAAGTGACACAGCCAGGCCCATTTCTGTTGACAGCTGCCTTCTCTGTCTCTCTCTTCCCCTCCCACAGCTGAGGCTCCATTGGAGCAAAGATGGCCCGGGCGCTGGGCATGACTCCTTGGCCTCTGCCCCAGGCGCTGGAGTGGCTCTGGTCGCAACAGAGCGACGCCCCGGAGGGGCAGAGCGTCGCCCCCTGGTGGGCGTGCCGGGTGGATCCCGGTCGGGCACATGCGGGAGTCTATCTGACTGTCTCTCCCCGTTTCCAGCTTCAGAAAAATACAAAGAAAAAAAAAAAAAAAGCAAAGTAAAGTATAATTGCAACAGAGACCATATTGCCTGTAAAACTGAAAACATTTACTTTTTCTTTATATTTTTTGCCACTCCCTGGAATAAAAGAAGTTATTTCTCAGAAAAATTAGCTTTAATTAAAACAGAGTTATAGCAATCTAATTTCTCCCTGACTAGTGGTACTGCAGTGAATAGAGCACTGACCTGGGATACTCAGGTACCAGGTTCAAAACCCCAAGCTCACCAGCTTGAGCGTGAACTTGAGCACGGGCTTACCAGCTTAAGCGTGGGGTTGCCGGCTTGAACCCCAAGGTTGCTGGCTACAGTAAAGGGCGCTGGCTTGGCCTAAGCCCCCCAGTCAAGGCACATATCAGAAGCAATCAGTGGACAACTAAGTGCCACAACTCCAATGTGAGGCTTCTCATCTCTCTCCCTACCTGTGTGTCGCTAAAAATAAAAATAAAAATTTAATTTCTCTCTCGCTAAAAATAAAAATTTAATTTTTCAGAAGACATTAATGGGGTTTATATTTCCGGAAAAACCCATCACATTGACAATTAAATGAGAAAATGTTAAATAAATTAAGTAATTCAACATTAGTTAATGACCTCAACTTAACCCAAAGCAATAAAGCATGCTTCACAGGATATACAGCTGATGGTCCTATGAGCTGAAAACCTGAGTAAGGCCATTATTAGAAAGAACTGAACAGTATCTGACACACATGCTTAGAATAAGGAACCACAGCTCTAGCTTATGCCATGCTATTCAAGAACAGAAGGATCAACTAACTTCCTGAAGGAACCACATGCCTGTCCTGGTGTGTACATGAGTGTTTTAGAATATGCTGCACAGCTACTACTAATTTTTTTCAAACTAATTAATTTACAAAAGGAAAAAATTATGTAAAACATCCCTCCCTTCTAGCAATAATGCAGTAAGAAGCAACATTTGGTGGTGTTTGTCCTTACTTGAAAGAGTCAAAAGAGTTATGCTTTGTGCTAAAATCAGAATATTATACAGCCACGTTACAGGTAGAAGACAATTCCCCAAGAAGCAGAGAAGCTCCCAGAGAAAGCAGCACATTTCAAAAGCCTGTACACGAAAAACTGCCCTCCACACAGTGGGGACCTAGAACTCCCTGCTGATGAGGTGTCTCCTTTGCCACCGGGTGACATGGAACAAGCTTCTATCTGGTATGAAATTTTATAAAGTTTAGTTTGGGACTGTCACAGACAATCTGAATGAAAAGGCACTTCCATTTTTCTTTATAAACACACATGTTCTTTATAAACACACATATGTCTTTGGAATAAATTTGGTATCATGAAAGCTAAACATCTTTAGTATTTTTTAAAGTATGGGGAAGTTATAAACGGCAGAGCCATTCAAAATGAAACATCAGCTATAGCAAATGAGTAGTTTAAGCCTCCAAACTGCTGCGAGATTTTAAGTCCGACGATACTCTGCTCAGAGTGTTATCCTACACCACACCTGCTGGGCTAAACCTTGAACGCTAAGGATAACGAACACAAAAGTGACAGGACAGGAAAAGTCCTAATAAAAATCTTAACAATCTAACAGTACGTCAGAAAACCTAACAACTGGAAATGCTAGGTCATTAGTAAAAAGGTGTGCCTGGTTCTTCAATACTGTTTGATAAAGATAACAAATGATTTTAAAAAACACAAAAAAGAGAAGTTTTAAACACTAACACTTTGTTTCTGATCTATTCAGAAATACAAGTACTTTATCTAAAACACTGAGCTGAGCTGTTGAGTTTTTCTTTTTTCTAAGTAAAAGTAAATTTCTTAAAATCAAAATTCTAAGTCAAAAATTATATTTTAATACTTTCAACAAGACTGGTCCTTTTCAAAATCATAAATAGTTGTGGGGTTTTTTTTAAATAAAACAACAAATACAGTTAAAATTCTCAGAAAAAAAAAACAATGGAGCAGATGGTCTTGAAGTTTCAATTGAAAATCCCCAGTAAATTAGTATTCGAGGACCTTGCTGAGCACAGAAGCAGCCTCCTCGCCCAAGTGGCACTGAACTGTATGTAACAAAGCACAACTTAGAGCTGCTCTACCGAAGTGATCACTGAAGCTATTCACTAATCAATGGAGATGAGCAAATATTTGCAGAGAAATAAAAGGTAAGTATGTGCGTTCTTGATCCAAATATTGACTATGCTTTAAATTACTTGATCACTTGCTGACAAGTGAACCAAAAGCTGACTCTGGTGTTTGTAGGCAGAAGTATGGGGGTCCTTACAGTATGAGATGGCACAGAATGAGGCTTAATGGGGGGGTTGCTGACAGATGTGACTTTTGTTTGCTTCTGTAGATGGTCCACCCACTCATGGAGATCCTGCTGGTTGTTGCATGATACTAATATCCGCTCAATCATACTCCCTAGAAGAGAGGAGAAAAACAAGCTGAAATGGGAAAACAGGGAGAAAGGACACACATGCACACACACACACCCAGAGTATAACTCAACAACGCTTAAACATCAGCCTTCTGAAGTAGTCAAGCAAGAATCTGCACACAGATTATAAGCTGCCTCTCATCACCATGACAGATAGAATCCACAGAGTTTTTGCCTGTCACCTGATATTTCAAACGCATTTCTATGATTTTCACTGTCCTCAAGCTTTGTGATTGTCATTCCTGTCGTTGGTAGCTTTCCCTAAAAAAAGACCCGCCCCCACAAAAAAACACAATTAGTGCTTTTCTAATAAAGAAGGTACCATTATTAAATACTAAATGAGTTCAGAAATGGCAGAGGAACTGTATTTGTAAACCATAAAAGCTGTTTTGCTTGTACCAGATGCAAGTATATTATAAAAATCTCTATCTCAAATAAGTAATCATAATGTTATAACGAAGAAATTGAGCCAGCATAAAAGAACAGCAAACTATGCAGAACACAAATAAATTACAACTGATGAGTTACTCTATACATAAACATGAGGACACAAAAACATTATATATTATGATTTTTTAAAAAAAAACAATCTATTGTAGCTATTTTAAATAACATGTTTATGGAAAGGAAACACTGATTTGCTTCAAAAAGAAATGCCGAGACAGTTCCATGTTTGAAGCAAAATAAGGGGAAAATTGGAGCCTGAGGAACTGTACAACAGTTATACTTGGTTGTCTACCAGACAGGAAGTTGGCAGTTGTGCCTAGCACTGCACAAAATGCAGCAAGATGGCAGCCAACCTATCCATTCTGAAAGTGGAGGACTTGGGACCAGAAACGGAAAGTATCACTGGAGATATACCAGAAAAGGACTGCAACACCTTGTAGGACATTTGGTGCTACCCAAAATGTCCAGAGACACTTCATTCCCACCAAAAGGTCCTTGAAATTTGGAGCTGTCAAAAACACCCACCCTTAAGAAAAAAACCCTGGGTTTATCCAGCCCATACCATTAATTTTTCCTTTTGGTTTATAGGATTGATACATAAAAAGTTATCATGGTTGACTGGTCCAATGACTGGGCTATGGCTAAATGGCCACTGAGAACCCTTACTGCCTGGATAGCCTAGCTGGTCACGGTACACAGAGTTAGGTAGATGGGATGGCATGGACCAAATGTCTCCATGAATACATCATGGGACCTGGTGACCAACCAAGTCTTGAAGAAAAGTCTATTGGTGTTTAAGGCCAAGCTGCCTGCACAGAACTCTCTCAGCACCTCCAAAAGCAGCAGTCTCAGCAAGATAAGGGGAAAGGGCTGCCCTGCAGAAGGTACTGGCAAAGACACAGAGATGATGGTGCTCCTGATACCTATAGTGAAAAAGGCCAGAGGTGCTACTGAACATCCTATAGCACAAGGGACTGGAATGATCCAGCGCCCAGGCTGGAAAGCTAGTCATGTTGTTCACTAGGTGGGACTTTAGACAGTGCTTGGGTTCTTCTGTGGTCAAATGAATTGAAAAACCACTACATACTGCACACTCCTTTCCAAGATTCATAATGCAGAGAAGTATTTTAGTAGCTTTGAGAAGTTCTCCAGAAATAAAGCTGTGTGACTATATTTAAGCTAACAATCAACACCAAGGAACAGAATGTTCTGGTTGTTGCTAGATTAATATTTTTTCATGTTTCTCAAAGCCAGAAATAAATACTCACAATACACAGGTCACAGCAATCAGAGATTACCTCCCTGAAAACTGTGCAGAGTGGGAAAACAGGTCCTATTGGTTACATGAATGCCACATCATGCCAACATGAATGCTGGCACATCAACGCCAACATCCTAGCAAATGCACCAGCCTTGTCACTAGGGGCCTGACCTGAACCAAAGGGCAATCTTTACTTCCTCAGGTCAGAGCAGAGCCCCATCTCAACCTCTTGAGGTATAAATCATGAAGCCAGAAGTTTTGGCAAAAAAAGGACTCAGCTTTACGTTTATCGGGGTCATTTAACAAAGCAGGAGCTGCCGGTTACAGGGAACCCAAGTTGCTAACTCAGCCACAGACATCTGCTCAGAAGCCACCTTACAAATTAAGAGGCATTTTTGTCTGGGTTTGTCCATATATATTTGCTTTATCAATTTTACAGTGCTCCTTCTGGAATAACTGTGTGAAGATAGCACCTTTGGATGGCAGACAACGCTCTCTGGAGATACAAACAAGCTGTAGACACTTTTGACTCAGGATTCTCTAGTGTGCTTGTGGAGGTCAATACAAAACAACACACTATGTTCTGAAGAAATGCAACTCAAAAAACAAAGTGGAGACTTCTCTTGAAGCAGTATCCGGTGATCAGCTAGGCCTTTACATACATTAGTTTCTGTAACTACACAGAAAAAGGTAATAAAACCTTGCCAGAAGCACCTACTGGACATACAGAGAAAACACAATCTACTTAATACTGCCATTTTAAATTATAGTCAGACCTCCATATCCATTAAGTTTCACATCCACAGATTCAACCAACTGCAGATCAAAAACAGTATTTTCCATCCATGACTAAAAATTTGGGCTGGGGGGTGGGGGGTGACTATATGCATTGTTCTATTTCATTTTTTATAACACTGGAGCAGCATCATGCATCTTGATATCTGAGAGTAGTCGTGGAACCAGTTACTTGCAGACACCAGGGGACAACTGTACAAAAAAACCCAGAAATGATGTCCCCTGGCATTTTCTTTTTAAATCAGCTCTCAATCTCAAAGAAAATCAGTGAAATTATTAAATATAAAGAGGCTGAAAGAGCATTTAGTACTACTTACATCACCTGACATCTATCAATATCTCTTCCAGTGCTATCCTGCTGATGACACATCTCAGCCTGGGGCACTGTCCCACGGAACCCAGCCACAGTGGCACCACGATGGCACCACGACGACCAGGAAAAGAAGGTGACAGAGCTGTCCTTGTACCATAGTATCTGTGTCCTTAGGAGATCAATCTATAAATTTCATTTGTTTCCTTCTTTTTTTTTGCTTAGGATTAACACAAGGATATTTGGACAATGACAGTAAAATATACAGACAGTAGCTATGTGTACATAATTGAATGTATGTATGACAATATACACATAATACAACATACAACACAAAAATAGATACAGGTAGTATTTAATGAAAAAATTCAAAATATGCATGGAAATGATTCTCAAATCCACACTAAACACTAAAATATAAATTTAAAATGTGTTTTACCTGATAGATAAAACCACTCATCCTGGGACTGGCAGATAACATTAGCAAAATATTTGGGAAGAGTAGAAGATATCTTTCATTTTTTTCCTAAGTAAAAGAACAAACAAATCCACATAATTTTTTTAAAACATATACTTACAGATGTGAGAATATGTAAATTAAGTCTATTAAACATGATACTGTATTTCCTGCTTAAGCATTTCTCTCTACTAAAATACAATGAATTCTTAGACTCACAAGTAGCCCATGTAAAAGAGGTACAAGCTTTGTGACCCAATAAACATGTAACTTTTGTGAATATTAAAACACAAAGTGCCCAATTTTCACTGTCTGGGATACCACAAGAATATGGTTCATCTTTCACTTAAAACAAACCTGTAAGATAGCTGTGGTTCCCATAAGCAAGTGCCAATTAGTATACATAATAGAAAAGCATAATGATCTAACCATTAAAAACAGCAGATTTCCTAGAATGGCAGTGTTGGTAAGAAGCCCTTGGCCAGAGAGGCACATACTACTCTGTGGCAGACATATGCAAAACGGGACTCCTAGTGAGGGATCTAAAGTCCTATTTGGACCCCATCTCCTCGTTGATATCGATACAAACTTTGATCATAACTGCTCTTCACTGCATCTAACTGATCAAGTAGTCCACAATCAGCTAAGCCTTTCTAACATACACGAAACCATTTTTATACTTGGCAATCGCAAAAGGTAGATAAATTATAAGATACAAGGCCTACTAAAAAGTTGTCATTTCATATTCCTTTAAAATTTTGAATTTCACAATTAGAAAAACATAACATTCTGAAGTATTTATAATCTTAACTGTCACTGAGGAAACTAAAAAAGCATTCATAAAACATAAATCACTTTTTTTGTGACAAAGAGAGAGAGGGACAGATAGGGACAAAGACAGGAAGGGAGAGAGATGAGAAGCGTCAATTCTTTGTTGCAGCACCTAGCTGGTCATTGACTGCTTTCTCATATGTGCCTTCACTGGGGGGCTACAGCAGACTGAGTGACCCCTTGCTTAAGCCAGTGACCTTGGACTCAAGCTGGTGAGCCTTGCTCAAACCAGATGAGCCGTGCTCAAGCTGGCGACCCTGGGGTTTCGAATCTGGGTCTTCTGCGTCCCAGTCCAACGCTCTATCCACTGAGCCACCACCTGGTCAGGCAAACATAGATCATATTTAATGCAAGTTACGTTCAGCTCTTAGTTTTTATCCAAGGCATTTTAGTGGTTTCAGGGAAAACAACTGAGAGACTAGCAGAGGAACAAAGTCCAAGAGCACATGGCTGGCGTCCCCTGCCATCTACTCTCTGCACAGTGGGACAGAAACTGTCACGGCACACACATGCACTGCCATACCTCACTGCCGGCACACTGAATCATGACCTGGGACATGTAAATGACGTTGCCCAGAGTCTTAATGTCATCTCCCTCCCAGCTCCGGATGGCTTCCGTCAGGATCTGCAGCTCCAGCTCTTTCCTTTTCCGTACGTCTTGACACTGGGCCTGAAGGATACAGGAGAACACTATTAAAAGCCCCCAGAATCGTAAGTTTTGGCCATGTTGCTTTGTTCCTACTTCTTCTTAAGACAGGTAATCTACTGAATGATGTGCTTAATTCACAGGTATGGAATCAAGAGAGGCAAAACAATCTGCTGTGGAATAAGAATCACTGAGGAAAATATAGCAGATCTTGCCACTTTGTAGAAGAAAAGATGTAGACTGGACAAGAAAAATGTATTCTGATTTCACTACTATCTGCCAACATAGAAGACTGAGAAGAGGGAGGAAAAAAGCAGTACCAGTTATGCTATAAATAAGGACTGTATCTCAGAAATGCAAGCAGTAGGACATGACAGAACATTAAATGGAGCCACTAGTATTGTTTTCACACCCTATCACTAAGGTCACTAGAGGTTAAAAACATATTCAAATCATTTCCAAGCAGCTATAGTATCATTATGTGGTGTCTTTTTAAAATGTAAATAATCATCATTTCATTGTTCTAGTGTCCAAAGTCTAGTAAAAGCAGGAAAATTTATCAGCCATGGAATAACTAGTACATGTATAATTATTCTTTTTTCATCACAGTAAACCTGAATTATACTTCAAAAGTAATTATTTTACCATCTAACATTTTTACCTGATAAATAATATTTCTACATTCAATTGCCAAAATATCTGAGAAAATACTCCATAATATGCTTAATCACTTACTGAAAGGTTTTTGAAGGCAGTCATGGATTTTTGAATATCTTGTCTATCTGGATGATAATCCTTTGAATAAAAGAAACACACCATTAGGTTTCATAATAAAGCTTTTTTATAAAAAGGCACTATCCATAGACCAGCCTGAATCTTCCAATTCTTTTCCCAACAATAAAGCGCCACCTCTTATTCCTTAAGGGAATCATGGAGCCAGCAGACTCGGGAAACAGTAATTTGGACGAGAGAAGTCCAGAGCTGGAGGCAGGGAAACTACACTTGCTGTGGTGAATGAAGACGGCACACACCGTGCCCACTACCTACATCCAGCCTCTGCTGCTTGGCAGCAGGTGTACAGTTAAGGAGAAGACCAATGGCCTGCCCTTCACAGAAAAAGTTCACCCAACCCTAGCCAATAACTTGAACCCAAATTTCTACAAGGCCCCACAGCCAGTTATTCAGAAATAAGATAAATATATATACATCTTTAATTAATTTATGCTTTTAACAGATTCTCTACAACTTATACATTTAATATTTGTAGCTCAATGTTCCTGATAGGAATCCTCAGTGCTATGAGTAGTTTCTATCTTTTGGAACTTCTTCTATCAGCAGCAGTGGGTGCAAGAGGAGATAAGCTATGATAAGGGGGAAAATCTTAATATTTAACTAAATCATTTTGAAAACCCACTAAATTAAAAAAAAACCCAGTAAACGTTTTGTTGGTTCTGGCCCATAAACTAAGTCATTAGTAACTTCTTTGACAGTGGCTAACAGATTCCAAGTGACAGACACGTAATAAGCAGTACCTCCATGTGCCTCTCGAGCTCCTTGAGCAGAGTGGGGTATTTATCCAGGCGCATGAATGGTTTGCTGAGGCCAGTGGTCAACACGAGAATCCCTGGACTGTTGGCACCTTTCATCTCCATGAATTCTCCCAACTCCTCACTGAGCAACAAGCGGCCAGCAAAGAAAAGAATAAGATACCACTGTTAGAATTCAGTGTGATCATGCCCTCTTCCCCCACCAGCAACTACCAAGAACACAAAACATAACAGGATATCTTTAATATTGTTAAAACCACAGCTTTTCTAGCCAAACATGTGCTGGTTATTTCAAAAGACCACAGGGTAACCCCCAGAAGGTTCATGTTACCTCTTTCATTAAGAACAAAAACTGCCTGACCAGGTGCTGGTACAATGTACAGAGCGTCGGCCTGGGACACTGAGGACCCAGGTTTGAAGTCCCAAGGTCACTGGCTTGAGCACAGGCTCACCAACTTGAGCATGAGGTTTCCAGCTTGAGCTCAAAGGTTGATTGGAAGCCCAAAGTCACTGGCTTGAGCAAGGGGTCACTGGCTCAGCTGGGGCCCCCCAGTCAAGACACGTATGAGAAAGCAATCAATGAACAACTAAGGTGCCACAACTATGAGTTGATGCTTCTCATCTGTTTCCATTCCTGTTTGTCCCTGTCTGTCCCTTTCTCTCACATACAAAAATAATTTTTTCCTAATAAAATGTTATCATAGAAGCTGTCACACTACTTCTAGGGTTGTGTGTGTGTGTGTGTGTGCGCGCACGCTTGCTTTCAAAACCAACACACAATTCAGTTTCTTTGCATATATAACTTTGTGCTTTCTAAGAATGGCTTTCCTAGGAAAATCACAGGGCTGGGATTACTGAAACCAAGAACAGCAATATTTCAGAACCTTGTTGTGGATTAGTCTATAGTGTTTACCCAGAGGTCATGGTGATTTAAAAGCCAGAGGCAATTTCCTGAAGTACCTGTTTGTTCAGTTTTATCAGCAGTTTGCCCTTTTCCTTCCTCAGCATTGACTTCTTCCCACAACAGCTAGGTAGATACATCAAGAGTGCTCCAAGAAGGATTCTCACCTGCTTCCTCCTCTCTCACCTCCCCCACCATCCCCAGCCGGCTCCACTGAGCTCAGGCAGAAGTGAGAACAGCAGACCACACAATCAGAAAAAAAGACAGAAGAGAGTGCCACTCTGGGACAAGCACTCTGTACTGGGCATCAGAGCAAAGGCTTCTTTCTGTACGTGATTCTTATCAACATCACTTTGGGCTTGTGACACAAGTATTATAATGCATGTTTGCAGATGAGGACACCCAGTGAAGGCCGCGGTCTCTGCTCTCACTGCTGGGAGGCTGGCTGAGCCGAGAGGGACCGGAGTCTGGGCAGACATGTCTGGTCCGGCCCCTCCGACAACACCCCAGTTCTTTCACACTCGTCGTGCTCTTCACATGCCTCAGAAACACTCCTCCTCAAATCACTCACTCTGTCAATTCCAAAGCACGAGTGGAGTAATGGATTGAAGAAGAAGCAATTTATATTTTATATGCATTTCTTTAAACATTAAACATATGGTCAAACACAGTCCCATAAAAATGAAACATTATGATACTAGAAATATATTTCAACTCCTTTAAATAAATCCATACGGGGCCTTTTCTATCACAAGAAAAGTCACAGAAAAGTCTATTCATGTCACTTTTGATTTTTCAGGATTATATTTAAGTTTCATAACCATAGTTAAAGCAGAGAAGAATTAACATAACTAAGAAAGTTATCCTTATTACACCATCCCCCAAAAATCCCCTTCAACTTAAAAGTGAAATCCTTTTGCAAGCAGAATTAACTTCTATTAATATACACATGACATTTTGTAATGCCAGAACATGTACAGTTAAGAAACAGAACTTTATAAATCTTTATAAAGCACTGTTTCATTTTTTTAGGTATTTTTTAAATTTAGCACAATAAAACAAAACAGTTGGTTACAGCTATTTTGACAAAACCATGGCTCTTTCAGCTTAACTCTACTGATGTGAGCAATCCTTACACAGTGTCTCTCCTCTGTGTTTACTGAAATGACACTGTGGGCTGCAAGAAGACAATAAAAGGAACACAAGTAAGGAGAATTATCATGTAGCCAAGCAAAAAGTAATGATTAAAGCTCTGGAAACAACAAAACTCATTTTACAGACTAAATTATATAACCCATAATTCATTCAAAATAGACAGCCATGAACATATGATGTCTACTATAGAATGATAATGCAAAAGGTACATATCAGTACATTCTACAATTGGTGGCTCTATAAATGCATTCACAAGATTCACCCTCAGAATTTAACCCAGTAAGATCACAAATAAGACTTTAGCACTACAAAACACTAAATTTAAATCAATCCTTTAAGTAACATATTCAAGCACAAACACAAGACTAATCTACTCATAAGTGTGACAGCTCTTAAGACTTCATCAAATGTAGAGAAACAGGGAAGAGGTTACAAGTTAAGAGCCCAGATGAAAAGTGGTGAATGCTGACAGAAGCTACCAGACAACTGTGCTCTTTATCTCAATTCATGGACTTAACACTTGAGAAGTGCAGTCTGACCTGTGAACAGAGTGGGTACTCTCGCTGCTCAGGAACCCCAGAAGGACACACAGGCAGTGCATCCTGGGCGTCCTCTCTGAAGGCTCACACTCCCACAGTGTGACCTCAGTCCACCCACTTCCCAACTCGGACAAGGCACATGGAGGAGGCACAGTTTACCCATTCAGGAAGTTATCTGTATTCTTTCCCTGTTATTTTGGGAAAACGCTACACCTACATTTCAGCTATGACAGTCATTAAAGTAATAGTACAGAAGAGAGGATAAACAGCACATACTTGCAAGCATTTCCCTTGAAACTATTATTTAGGAAACTAACAGTCTGAATTTGCTTTAAATATCATCTTCAGGACAGATCCTCACTTTTATGGGAAAAATATTTAGTTAGAATCTTTCCTTAAAATTGTTCAGCCGCTTCCATACTTCCAACCCAATCTCAGAGACTCAACCCCCCCCCCCCAAAAAAAAGAGGGAAGAGGAGAGCAAAGATAAAAAAGATTATAATTTTGCCCTAACATCCTATTTGCTTTCTGTTTATATCCCCTATCACTGAATTAACAATTCCTTTAAAATTTTTCCGAAACACAAATTTAATTCTTGCATTTCACTTTTGTAGAAATTTCATTTAATTTTTAATTCCCAGGAATAGACAGCAGAGAGCATAACTGAACTCATGCTTCCTGGTTTCAGAAAGGTGCATGCTAACTCAGCCCGCCCTCCTGGAAATGAGAGAGGGCGAGGTGCAGGGTGGGGTGGAGAGCAGGCCTCTGGGTGTTTTGTTTCTGTTGGACACTGTACATCCTAATCATCACCATGTCAAAGATGCTGCTTCATTTTAGGGCATTTATCATGTTCACTCACGTTGGATCAATTTACACATGTTTTGCTTAACACTACAGTAACCCTTTGCAACAGGCACTTTTAGAGATGTGAGGTGACCCAGCCCCACCTACTTAAAATCCACAGTCAGGGCTGAAACCAGCTCTGACTGATCCAGAAGCCTTGCCACCACTCCCATACTCACTGGGACACTACACCTGAACCTCATCTCAGTCTCTAAACGGCTCAGCAGTGCTTGCTTACCAAAAGAGTTTCTAAGTTTTAAGTTGAAATACTGACTTATAATAAGATGAAGCTTAATATAATAATTAGCAGCACAGTGGCATTCATCTTGATGCTACTAAAACTATTTTTCCATTTGTGGTTTAAAAACTTTTGAACCGTTTTCAAAAGAAACCATAAACATTTCTCTGAAACACTTACTAATAAAAAGTTGTGCCTCTGCGCTCTCTAGTATCTAATGACTGCAACGTTCGTGAGTCTCCTTACAATTCTCTGGAAACATCACAGCCTTTTCTTCACAAACTAGCAGAAAATTTGTACATTCTGTTTCATGTGTTTTAATTTTGTTTCAGGTTGAAAAGCTAAAGCTAATGATCTCCAATTTAATGTTCAATATACCTATAAAACCCAGTCCTAATTTTAAATGACACATTTTCTCTTACAGCAAACCTATTCTCATGACTTCCAGTTTTATGGAGAAAGCGGTTCTGGCAGCGTGGGTTGTAGCTTGCGGCCACATCCCAGAATACTCCCTAGGCTCCTCCTACCCATTCTCCAAAGCACTCCAGGCTGAAGGGGAGACGTGGAAAAATATAATAATATGAACTTCAAAGACGTTTTACTAGCCCTTTACAGGCACTAATTTTTTAAGGGGCAATTAAAATTTTCACTCTTGAATAATCAAGTGAATATCAGCATTGTTTAGGAGGGTACCTGGAGAAGTCCTTTACTTTAAAGTAAGAAGTGTAAGTAAACCCACCTGTGCTCTGTGAGAACATTCACTGCAGATGGGTGATTGGCACAATACGCAAGGTACAAGGTTTTCATTTGTGGCATCAGATTTAAAAAGCAGCCTCCAACTCTCTGCTGAGCTTCAGGCAACCTGGAGACATGCAACACAAGGAAATAATCCTAAATTTTACAGACAGAAGGAAAATTGCTAAGTAACAAACAGACTATTTTCAGTAAGAAAGACCTCCTTGTGTACCACCTCTATGAAAACAGAGTATCCAGATCACAGAGGATGTGTGTTCATAGCACACCACAGGGAAAAGTACCTACCTTGAAAGCTGCTCTGCTACAGAACAGTGAACTAACCCCCAGCCATTTCTCCAGCATCCAGACGCCAGGACCTGTGCACAGCAGACCTACAAACCCATAAGCCTAGGTTTCTCTGGGCAGAGAGGAAAACAGATGTCCTAACACCTTACATTTTACAAAAACAAGAATTATAAAATGTGGCTATTTGGTTACTAAGGTTTTCTACCAAACTAGCATCACAATAGGCATACCAAAAATTAAAAGCCACCTTTCCCATCAGGTGAAGACTAGACTTTGAGCAAATCTGCCAACCCCTCTCCTTCCCAAATCCACACCATGGCGGTTGCCTTAATTCTTTAGAGGGCACAAATTCACAAAAACAAAAAGAACAGAAAAAGAGACAATCAGAATCAATTCTGGAAGCTGAAAAGCTGATGACAAGCAGTCATAACTGGGCCGGCAAATCCAACTTCAAAACCACACCTGAGTCCCCAGCAACCAGGCCAGCCTCTGCCAGTGGGGCCGCAAGCATAGCTGCTAAAGGTCTGCAGGCAGCCAAGACATTCACTGCCACGGTCCAGAAGGTCACTGGTGGAGCCTACCAGCAGTGACAGAGCAGGGGTCCTTAGAAAACAGGGATCATGAAAGGACACTGACCAACCCTCCCTCAGCCCACGTTTCCTCCTTTGCCCACGAGAAGCCCAGAGCACTGACAGGATTCCAATCTTCAAAGCAGCAGACCAGAACGGCCTTCTCTTCTCTCTAGGAAATCTGACCCAGAGAAAAAGTGACCAAAATATAGTAACACCAGGGGTTCCCCAACAAAACAGTCAACTAGTTTCAACCCACGGTCAGCACTTCCACTCAAGTGTCTTAGTGCACCAATCTTAATTGTAAGACACAGAGATAAAATGACCAAATACTTTTGGAAAAAAAAAATTTAACAAAAGCAAGGGAATACGAAGGGGGAAAATCATGCTAGTTACTCTTCAGGGAAAAGAAAATTCAAAAGAACTGTAATTAATCCTAAGAATAATAAATAGATCTATGAAAAAAGAAAAGGATGTTGTTGTTGTTGTTTGGGGGGGGGGGGGGCGTTCTATGGAAAGTAACCTCACAGAGTGATCTGATCACAAATTCCTAAATTCCTAACTGGCAGGTCAAGGAAGGCAGTCATGCCCAGGACTGTATCTTTTTAGTAAAAGGTTTATCTTCCCTTAAGCAAGCTCTGTCTGTTGTTTCAGTGCACTAGGTTAACACAACTTTTAAATAACCACCCTCAAGACGACAAAAAATCTTGTTAACAAATCTTGCTCTCTCCATCTTCACATAATCCTCCTGAGTTTCCTCCTTAATCTCAAATGTATTAAAAAAAAATCTGCAAACTGTTATTCCCAAAAGCATTTGTCTCTGCTGACAGGACATTCGCTCCAGGTGTATCCTCAGTTTGACTCAAATAAACTTTTATAAAAATTCTCTACAGGTTTGGACATTCTTACATCAACACTTTGAAAATAAGAACATTCAAGACAAAAGTAAAGGAGCTTCTGAAAATTAAAATGAAAGTACAACTGAAAAAGTCAGTAGGAAACCTGGAAAATGTTCTGCAATCTCCTGGATTAATGGGAAAGAAAATACTAGAAGACCAGGACAAGCAGTTCCAGATCAGGATAAAAATTCCAGATACAGAAAACAAACAAAATAGACAGAAGTAAATCAAAGAAATGAAAATAAAATTCGGCTAACAGACATGAATCTCCAGACAGAAGAAAGCTGAAGCGCCAGCCAGAGAGATGCAACATGACCCAAAGCAAACGCATCAGCACAGGAATCCGGAGTTCTAGAAGCAAGCGCACTAAAGCCTTTGAGGGAGAAATACAAGTTTCAAACAAGGAGTCAGAAATTTAAAAAAAAAAAAAAGACAAAAATTAGAATGACCTGGGATTTCTCAACACTGAACCTTAGCACATGGATAGACATAACTTCCGACAAGTCTGTCTCCCTGCATTGTTAGTATGAACACAGACTAACCGCCTTCCATGCACTCTTTCCTCAGGACGTTCCTGGAAAATGAGGAACTACAGCAACAAGAGAAGAAGACACCAGCACCCAACACAGAGGGGTGAAAGGCAGCAGGCTAACCATCAGAGGAGACCCCGAGATCATGTCGCAGGGCTAGAAATGAGAGCCAGAAGGCTCCAGTCCAGAATGATTTCTAGAATATAACATTAATAAGTACCTAATATATATGAGTATTTTCAAAAAAAATGAACATAGCCAGGAATAAATCAGTGATAGGTATGGGGGGGGGGGCAAATAAAAAATAAAGGCAATGTATCATCATTACTATCATGAGAAAAAGAGCAGGAAAGGCACACTATAACTCTGGCATAGAACATGGCTCACCTGTAAATGGCATTTACGTAATGCAGTAACCATTTAGCCCTGAACAGGCTTATCTGAGGTTTTATTGTTCATTTATCCTTATCTGAAGTCAAAGTAAACTAGCATCTGCACTGCTAGCTGACACTGTTCCAAGTGTGAACTCTTAAGTGGGTTTTCTAATAGCCTTCGGGAATTAGCCACAGTTGTATCTGCAAGATAAATAGTCACTGACCTAACAAGTAAACCTCAATTACTTAGACACTGGGAAAGATTAAAAGAGTAAGAAATCTTCTCTACCTTAAAAGAGAATGCAATCTTTTTGGGTAATATGAAACAAGTAAAAAATAAAGGGAATACAAGACAGCGGAAGGTGCCTCACTATTATGATGCAAACTGCTGCCAGTGCAGAGGGACACAAACCCTCCTGGAGAGGGCACGAGGGCCAGCATCCTCTCTAAATCACCTGAAGACCAGTCATCACACACAGCAAGGTGCTGCACTAGGAGACACACTGGACAACCTGCTATCAGGATCCAGACACCTAACATACATCTATTTTGGAACTATTACACACCAACATTTGAGCAGGTGATGCTCATACGCAGGGACACAGTGAAAAAACTGAACCTGGCTCCTAGAATGGGAGTGATCCAACAGGGAACCCTGAGTGCCGAGCTGAGGGGCTGAAATTAACTGCAGTGATGGGATGACATAGTTTTATGAACATGAGATGAACAGTCAGTGATGTGCACATGGAATGATGAATTATGATGATTTTATAACACTGCTCAGTGCTATGCCATATACCATGTTATGATTTCACTTCCCACGTGGTCCAACACCACAAGCCCTGATGAATTCAAAGAAGAATGGACCTAAACTCTAGATCAATGGATTTTCATTTATTTCATCAGTTAATTAAATTAAGTTATATTTTAGTATGGCTTATACATGAACAGTTTCTTTTACTACACAAGGTTTTGTTTCCTTGTTTATTCGGCCCCACTAAATCTGGCCCTAGAGTTTAATTACCTCTCTCAACCCAACTCTACAAGAATTCACTATACTTGCCATTACCATATAAATGGTTTTACAGTTTAACAGCCTCTGTAATCCATACTCACTAGATAGCATCAACAGACGGAGCTCAGAAAGGTTACATGAGTCACCCTAAGACTGGAACCTAGATCATGTGCCAACATGTCTCACACATAACACCTTCTAGGATCACTAAATCAATGGAACAAACAAGCAAAACTTAACGAAGATCACAGTGCAGACTACAAGAATAAAAATAGAAGATTTTCTTTCTGGCTCTCTCTTGTGCTTCTAGAGGTTGTTTCTCAGAGGCAGTGCATGCAACACGATGTTAAGGCCAGGTGCAAAGGAACAAATGGTGCAGAGGGCTGTTGCCGTCAGCCACTTCCAACTGCAGCCTCCTGGTAGTACTGTACTAATACCAAGATCTAATAGTGGGTCGGTATTATCAATGGTCTGAAACAAACAGGGTCTTATTGATGATCTGACAACAGTTGTGCTGACAAAGAATCCAGTCTCTAGTCTTTGCAATAAGAATAACAGCAAAAAGTACAAGGAGATACCCAACGGGCCTTCTTCCTTTCCCTAAATGAAAATAATTAATCCTAGGAAAAACTGTTGCAAAATCACAAAAACTGATAAAACAATTTTCTCCCATAACACATTTATTCCTTTTGGTATTGCTACCTAGATAAAATGTTCACAATTCACTAACTACAGATTTCAGAGAGGCGACTAAGATCGACAAGAAGACATCACTATGAACGGGGTGAACTTCAGTACACTTCATTGTTCTCAGTGAAGTCCACAGAGTCTGTCTGCAAATGACAGGCAACTTCAAGAAGAGACTAGTAAGCAGCCCCAGGTCCCCACAGAGGGAGGGGCCTCAGGGGCCTCGGAAACCACAGCCACACAAAAACCACAGCTATGGTTGCAGATGGTCCATGGCAAGTCTTTTCTGGGGACTCAAAAACCTAAACATGGGCCACTACTTCAAGGATGCCAGAGCCCCAGGAAGGGAGCAGAATCTGAGACCCCTCCCACAGCTCTCTTCTGACCAGTAGTCAGCCTTCTCGAGCTCCCTCCCTGGGTCATCTGCTTATGTCCCCTGTACCTGCCACTGGTTTGCCATCACTTTCTAAATTCCTAGACGTCTGACATTCTAGCACTGGACATGTGCTCTGAAATCAAGTTTCTATGCGATCACGCAGTCAAAACAAGAAGAGAAATTATGAGAAAAGCTACTCAGGGGCCCCCCAGGTGACAACGAATAACCCAGGGGCAGAGGGTCGGTCTCTGCAGACGCCACTTCCTCTGCTGACTCACAGGAGGTGAACCCCATGACCTGAATGACATGGGTCAGTGCCTGCTTCTACAAATGTGCACAATTAACCCCATATCACCTCCAGATAAGCTCCAGGCCTATGCCCTGCTTCTTAGGATGGCCCAGGCAGAATGAGAAGTGAGCTCTGGGTCTGAGTCTGCTCTCCAAAGTTATATATCTCTATATCACCCAGGCTTGCTATTATTTGGACAGTTTAAAAAGATAGCTTTCAAAAAATAATAAACTACATCCTCCAGTTTAAACCTGTATTTTAATAATAATATAAAACAAATACTATTTTGTTGTGAAATTGTTATTATACAGGTCCAAGCAGTATTTACAAAAATAAAATTTAAATCTTAAGGTAAGCTTTATAATTAACTTTTGAACAAAATCATGACTGTTTATTTAACTATAATAATTACATTAAATACTTATATAAAATATTCTCTTTAACAAACTGATTTTTGTCATAGATAAGGGAACTCAGTCTACTGAGGTCTACAATACACTGAAAAAGAGTTAGCAACTAAAATAAAACCCAAACTTGCATGTAAACAAATGCAAGGGAAGAAGTGATACATATTCACTGGGTCTGAAAACACAAGCAGGATTTAACAAAAGAAGATGGTGAACCCACAGGAATAGAATGGCAGGGAAAGCCAGTGCGAAACCACATTTGTCGGCTCCCCAGGGGACAGAGGTAAAGGCTTTCTCTCTGAGTTAAGGCACAACGAGGGGAAGGGGCAGGAGAAAAGTCTGAAGCCACAGGACAAGAGCCCACCTGAGGGACTACCATAAATATCAAAACTTTGGACCTGATCTTCTAAACCAGCTTCCACTCCCTCAAGATGTCCTATTCAAACACCTCAAAGACAGGTTTATAAACACTGCTGTGAACAAACAGCTGGGAGCCATCCGGAGTTTCCTGGTGGGATGCTGACCGAACAAGGCCCGCTTCAGAAAGAGCCTGGGCTGGTGGAGAGATGGATGTGCAAGGGCCAACTGGAGGCCCGAGCCTGGTTAGGAGACTCGGTGCAAGGACAGGGAGGACGAGATGACCTAAGCCCAGGCAAGTGTCAGCAGTAAGGGTAGTACAGGGGCACAGCCAAGAAGAAAGGAAGCCTTAAGAGAGGTGTCCATGGTTTCTAGAAAGAACTGACAGGTGGGCAGTGGAATCTTGAACTAAGATAGGGACAGAGGAAAAAGGGGGCAACAAGGGGTGAAGAAAGGCAGCGACAATGACGAGGATTCCTGCTGAGCTGAGCTGAAGGGCTCTAAGGAGATCAGCACAAAAATATCGAGCAGACTACTGGGAACACAAATCAAAAGAAAAGGTCAGCTCTGGGAAGGCAGATATAAGAGGCAGAAGCCAAGAGCTGGCTTTGACCCTGGGGATGGCGGCCACAAAAAGCAGGAGAGAGGGCTCCGCACAGCCGTGAGGACCTGCAGCAGGTAAAACGGGCCAGAAGCAACCATGTGAGACAAGGAAACAAGGTGGCCAAAAAAACAAAAGAAAATTCCTACAACTGCAATCACTCTGCCTCCCAAAATGACCATTTATAATGTTGTTAGTCATCCCAAACATTTCTTCCCTAAACACTGAGTTATTTTCACTTTCACATTCCAAGTGAATCTCTCCTGACTTTTTGACATAAATACAGACTCCTTTCAAGTAACTGATGAGAATAAGATTAAAAATATTTTGCTGCTTTCTACCACTCCAGATATAGGCAATAATGGTCTTAACTAGCTGGTGGTTAAAAATAAGTTGTCTTCTAGACCACTGAATTCACTGAAGTGTTCTCTAGTTCCAACATGATTCCATGGCTAGTCACCTGCCCGTTAGCTATCTCCAAAAATAACATGGCAAGAAAAAAAAGAACTGAGAAGAAAGCACAATTTTATCATCATCTTCTATAGAACAATTTTGCCCAGAAGAAGATAGTAATATCTAAAGTTATATACCCTATATGTTTCCTTTAATGTCCTATAGTAGTCTGCAAGCAGAGAGTAGAACCAACAGAAGAGAATGCCGCAGAACTGAAAGGGTGAGGGGAAAGGTCAATGTGAAGGGAAAGAGACCTTTCCTTCAAGATGCCAACAATTCACCCAGGGACCTTCAAAATCAGGGTTTTATTGATTACTAAATTACAAATGGCTCTAACAGAATTGGGAGGTATTGCTGCAAAAAGTAGGAAGAATGAGATTGTTGCAAAAAAAATAAAAAGAATGCATTTCCACAGGGAGAAACAAACCCCAAACCCCCACCACCACCTGCTGACTTTTGGTTAATCCTCACAGTATATACTACCATCCCCATTTTAATTTTACAGATGAGAAAATAAGATATAAAGAGGCAAACACCCCTGGGGCAGGACACTACAGCTCCCAAATCTCTACCTCCAATCTTATGTGATTCCAGGGCTGGCCAACTGCCTGTCAGACATACTCACTAGAAGGCACACCAACACCTCAAAAGGAAATTATTATCTTATCCTAAGTCCTTTTCTTAGTTTTGCCTTCATATGTTAGTGACACCAGTATCTCTCTCCATCAATTCAACTCAAGAAGCACAGTGTTTTTAACTGTCATCAGAGCAAAAGCTGAAAATCATAAAAATAGTTTCAACCATTTTTTAATTAAAAAAATAGTTCAAACAATTAACTAGCTTAGAAACTATCTCTAGAGAAATAAATTCTTTAAGATCTACTGATTTGATGATCTAACACCAACCATTTATTGAAAATTTACTATATATTAGAACTATAGAAGTAAATAACTGGGAATATAAAGAGTGAGACACTACCTACCTTGTCCTCTAATAGTACCCATGAGCCATAAGAGTCCAGATTTTGTCCAAAATGGGTATTTTTCCCTTAGTCTTCCACAGATGATGGCATTCTATAAATTCCATTTCCTGATACTAGGGACTATCATCTGTTAGTTACCATTTATAAACCTGTGTGAATCTTTATGGTGAAAAGGTACCCCATACATCACATAAAGCAACAGCAAGGAAGTCATGAGACATTTTTATTAACACAACTGGATTGTATCAGATTTAAACTTAGATGTATTTGTCAGCCCTGAATCTTGTGATAGGGGCCAAAGAAGCATGAAGCATATGAAAAAGAGAAAGGGGAAAAGGAAGGACCTGGAAAATGGGGACAGAAAGGGAAAAAACCCCAGAACACTCACCGAGGAGTGGTGGAGTGGCTTACATCCACCCCATGCAACATACACCAAGTTCCACAAACACACACACACACACGAAAAGTTCCAGGCACAGGACCGGATTCTGGGGTAAGTCAGGTGCACCAGCTATCTCAAGAGCTGCCTAAGGACAAACACATGAAACCTGGTTACCTCTGTTGTCTGCCTGCCTTCACCTAAAGAATTACATGATATTTCAGTGCTTTTTTAAGAGGGGATATTAGAAGCACATCACATCATTACCAAAATGAATAATAAAATCTGGTGCAATAACAAGGACATTATGGAAAAGAACTTTTGAGATTTTTATTTTTCCACAGAATTTAACCTGCTTTCCATCATAAAATACAAGCAAACTCACAATTTACAATGAGTTTATTTGAAAAGTTGTTTTGAAGTCATTGTCAGATTCTCAAGTCTCATTAAATTATAATATAGTTAAGAATTATAGTAAGTCATTATATTATAGGAATCATTCTATCATATAAAATATATTTCAGAGAAAAACTGCATTTCAGAAAGTACTTTGGAAAGCACTACCCATCTCCTCTGTCCCAGAGTCCTGAATGCGAGCCCAGGGCCTGTCTACCAGAGTAGGGGAGAATCCACTGGCAAAAATGCTGCTAAGAATCAAAACTGTAAGAGTCCTGGGAACCAGTGTGTCTTTCACACGACAGTAACTGGAACTGGAATGTAGGTGTTAGGGCCTGGGGGCTTTGGATTCAGACCACCAGTTACTAGCTATGTGACCTTAGGAAAGGACCTTTGATTCTTAGCAGCATTTTTGCCAGTGGATTCTCCCCTACTCTGGTAGACAGGCCCTGGCCTCGCATTCAGGACTCTGGGACAGAGGAGATGGGTAGTGCTCTCCAAAGTACTTTCTGAAATGCAGTTTTTCTCTGCATTTATCATCATTTTAAAAATGTTAATAGAGCAAATTGCATAAGTATGTTTAAAAAAAGTCTATAGTTTATTTTGTTTTGAATTGTGAGCATGATTATTACAGAAATCATGCTTCCAAGGAGCCTACAACACAAAAGAACCATGATTTGAGAAATAGGAACAAGACTGGGTTCTATGTACATCTAGGTAATTTCATTTCTGGTTGTAACCAAGTAACTCCTTTCAAACTGACTACCTGAAGGCACCAGAGAGCACTCAGAAGTATGAAGATTCTAGAAGAGGTCTGGCATTTGGAGAAGAAAAGGGAGGAGGACCTATCTCCTGTTTTCTCTGCTTTTAAGCCAATTGTCTAAGTCTATCATGTGGAATAGCGAAACTCCAAGAGAAACCACAAGGTTTGGTTCAACCTCAGCTGCTGGGAGTTAGGGGAAACCCAGAAATGAGAGTTAGAGAACGCAACCCTGAATTTTGTCTCTGAATTCTGCCCAAATCTCTGATAACTTTCAGAATATTCATGGTCTTTAAAAGAAAGAAAGGAAACAGTTGATAAGGAAAGCTAGTCTCAAATGTTTTATTTCATTACGGAAAATTCAACAACCCATATCTATGGTCATGCCAAATTCAGAGACAAAGACTGCACTTAGAACATACTAATGATATAGTAGGCAGCTAGAAAGACATGAGCAGAGTAGGAACAATAGGCCAGGTACAGAGGTCACCAGGGCAGAAAGCCCCAGGTAACTTAACAATGGTCAAAACTGGGAAACAATTATTGAAGGTGGGACCTCACCCCCAGGGTGACCTTTCTTCCCCTAGCATATCACTAGTCATGTGGTTTAGATCGCTCTGACCTTTCACATGGCTGGACATGCAGTTCAGACTGTCCCCTGACCTTTCCCTCCCCTGGTATGTCGTTAGCCGTGTGATAGGCACCCTGAGAGAAAGAACAGGGGGCTAGAGAATAGCCCCATTCTGACTCCCATAGAAGCCCTTAAGCATTAAGCCCTCAGGATAAGGTTCTGACCCCCATCAAACAAATAATCTTACGAACAAGGCCTCAGGTCTACTGACCACAGAGACAGAGTTTTGGTCAAATTAAAGATAACATCTAGACCTCAGTTGTGTTTCAGCTCCGGGCCCAGGAACGCAGCAAAACCAGATAATGCCATGGCTGACATCAGGACTAGCTGCAATGACCAATGACCCCCCTGGTGCCAACCAATCAGTAGAGACCATAACCCTTAAAGGACACACCTGGAAAGCTGATTACTATTCTATTGAGATCCTCCTGAGACCTCTCCCAAATCCCTGTCTTTAGAAAATAGATAAAACTACTTAAGATGAAGAACCCTAGTGCTCTCTCTCGCTCTACCATCCATGTTGTTGACAGTTAACGTTCCTTTACTACCCTGAATTTCAGTTTTTAAATCTATACTGTGAGGATAGTAATATCTGCTCTATTTCACAGGACTGACATGAGGCTCACATAAGGTATTGCAAAATGTACTACATAAGTGCTAATTTAGTCCACATTACCTATAACCAGTGGGAAAGGAGAAGCAAACATTTACTCCCATTTTGTGCACAACAGTGCTGGCGTCTTGCAAACAATCCAAACTGCTGCCAAATGATCTTCATTCACAAAGAGAAAAGCAAAGTGATTTTCAAACTAATCTTTTTATGATCATATAAGTAATGTCATTTTATGCAAACCAAAAATGCTGCACACCGCCACCCCAAAAACTATGAATTTGTTTGAGAGCCAATATTTAGTCACGCTGACACTCAGCTTTCCTTGCCACACCTTCCAATAGGAAGTGCCTTCATGAAACCCCGAAGCCAGAGCAAAGTGAGCACCTCCTCTCAGCATGGTAAACTGTTCCCAATGTGGAGAACTGCTAGCACGGAGGGCAGGCCACCCCTACCACTTCCAACACTGAAAAGGCGGGAAGGAAAACCAGAGACCAACGAGAGAGAAAATTTTCTGGTTGTAAGGCCGGTGGCCATGGCCATGCAGGTTCCTATTGGAATGAGACAGTAAAGGAACTGTGGAGCTGGAAAAGGATGGGCCAAGAGTCTCACAATGGCGGGCAAGCAAGCAGGCAGGAAAACCATTTCTCTCCCTCAGAGGCTGACAAGCAAATGGGGGGAGAGGGGGTCTTCTCTGGCAAACAATGTCCCCTCCCCATGGCAGCAGGCGATCTTCAATCTACAACCTGCTGCCCTGAGACAAAGCACCCACAGCCTTACAGAGACTATCCACGTGGTGCTGCCCGTGCTCATGCACCAATCAGGCAAAGTACAAGCAAGCAAGCCTAATACATTTGTTTGCCCAACACTGGTCCTTTAGGTGGCTACAAAAATAAAGATAATGCAAAATTAAATGTGTTAGCTCCCTTTTCAAGCCCACAAATAAACATCAAATATCACCGGTGGACTAAAATCTCAAAACTTTCCAGATGCATTATGACATATTATAACACCCAGCAGGCACTTAATAAATATCCTTTAATGTCTGATGTTAACAAAGAACATAAAATAGTCACACAGAAAAAAAATCTCATGTCCACTCATGAACATACATGTCCCCCACCACAGGGGAAAATATCTTGGAAAAGTGAAAAAACCAAGTTCTTAATACGTCCAAAAAGCACATTATGTATATAAGTGCTTTACAATTTCTCAGCTTCCGGACGACCAGGAGCAACGTGTGCTGGAAGAGGATGCCGGGAAGGCCTGGCTTCCAAGGCTGTGCGCGCGCACACCTCCCATACAGCACACAGAGGCCCACAGGAAACAAGCCACTGGCGCCTCTCTGCTCTTTCTCACGCCAGCCTCTCCTCTTCAGGGCTTATTCATCCCCCACTTTACCCCAACACCTTAAAAATCATTGCTCACGTGAAATCGTTCTCCTTTCTCTGACTAATCCATAGACCCCTCCTTCTAAGAACACTACTGTAAAATTTAGATATTCTAAAACACAGCTTTTACTATAAAAGATAATATGCCTTATAAATTCAAAATAACCTAGTTTCCATCTTTGGAAAGGTAAATTCTAAAAGTAAGTTAAACTTGATCCTTTAAAAATGCCAGTTATACCAATCTAAATTTTGTAAATTTTAGCATCTTACTTACTTGGTGCATTCTTCTAAAGACTGTACAAGCGTTTGCTGGAACGAACATATTTCTTCTAGATTTCCCATTAAATATGAAGTGTTTGCTGAACTTAACCTAGAGCCAAGAAAAATAACAGTAAAAATATATCAACAGTTTTACTTATATTCCTCTCCTCTCCCATCCCTATGCCCTATTAAAGTCTTAATCTAACAAACAGATTGCTTATCCTCTAAGGCAAACTGGAACACTAAATTCTGTTCTAATACTTCACTCGCTAGTCTCCAAAACTACAAGGGAATAGCCTAAGGTGACAACTACTCTACAGTTAACACAATTTATCATCTAACTTACTTCTCACTGGTCTGCAATGGCCGTAGATAGGTTGAAAGCACAGTCTGAAGTTCTTTAGAATATTCATTTTCTGTTTCCAAAATATTCTGTAGCACCTACAATAAATGATGAATAAGTATTATTTGACATTAAGATTTATAAGCTTTTGAAAGTTCACCATTGTTCAATTCAGTGTTGCTTCTATATAATACTGTTTAATATCATCGATCCCTATGATTAACTATTAAATCCATTAATTACCATCACCACAGTTACACTACTGACTTCATCTTACTGCCAAGAATACTTGACACAAGTATACCTAAAATGAGGGAAGCTAGAATCAATTCCTTCATCCAGTAAGAAATGCCAAGTCTATAGATAAAAAGGAATCACTTGTAATCACAAAAGCACAGATGCATGGATGAATCTCTAAACATTACGTGGTGCAAAAGAAACCATTCACAAAGAGCACACCCTGCATATTCCATTTATAGTTAAGTCCAAGAATGGACAAAACTAATCTACAATGGCAGAAATCAAAATGGAGGAAAGGAGTGTAACAAGGGAGAAAGGGCATCAGATAAATTTCTAGAATGATGGACATTTCCCATATCGTGATTTGGGTAGTTGTTACATATACACTTGTCAAAGCTCACTGAACTGTGTACCCTTAAAAATCTATACATTTTAACATATATAGAGTATATTTCAACTGAAAAAGAATAGTTTATTCCTTAAGACTGCATCTAGGAAATCTAAATCAATTTCTGGGAACTATAGACCTTCATTAGAGAATATGATAGTCTCAGATCACCTTACACACATTTATTAAAATTAAGGGTCTACCAATATAACACAACCTTTAAATAGCCACTACCGGCACCCTCATTTTACTGCGCTTCTCTTTATTGTGCTGCACAGAATTTCTGTTTCTTTTGTTTGTACAAACTGAAAGTAAGATCCTCCTCTACCAGCAACAGAGATGACAACTATTGCAATACGTGCTTTCTGGAACTAAACCCACAATATCTCTAAGGTATGCTTGTATTTTATTTAAAGATAGCAGATTAATTCTAAATCAACTTTAAAATTAAAATGTTTCATGCTACCCAGTAGTAGTGCAGCAATTCAGCCAAAAATCACTAAACTCCTAAAAACTGAAAGGTAAAGTGCAAAACAGCTGAACTAAAGCATAAGCCTCTTTCTATTAGTAATGACCAAGAGCAAAGCCTCCTCAAAGGACAAAGCGAGAAGGTGCTGAGGTCTGCAGGTGGAGCCAGGATGTACAGGCAGGCCTAAGACTAACTGCCAGTGCCAGCACCGAGTACAGTGCTCTACACACAGTAACTCTAATCCTCAGAAAACCTTTTCTTTTTACAGAGGAAAAGATTGAAGTCTAGAGAGATAAGTAATTTATCCAAAATCAAACAGCTAGTGAATAGCAGAGCAGAATGTGAGCCTAGGTCTCTCTGATACTACCCGACATTGCCTTCTCCAGCTATCAGACTAAGGCAATGGTTCTCAAAGTGTATGCCCTAGACGATTTCCAGGTGTGCCCTATGGTATTCCAGAGAAATATGTGCCTGTTGGGGACCAAAAAACCAACAGGGTTTCTGGAGTTTAGATTTTGGGGGGACAGAGGTATGGGGAATTGGCTGTAAGCTGACAGTCTGCCCAACCCCCCACCTCACTTGCCTGCTTAGGTTGCAAAACGCTGTTAAGCTGTGGTGCTGGATTACACTACCCCCCATGTTCCCCAGAAAGACTGGAGGCAAGTTTCTTCTATCCTTTGTTTGGTGTAAAGTTAAGATGGTATGTATGGTGGGGGTTTTGGATTGATGATTAAACATAAGGAATTGTCTCTTGAAGCCTTATGGATTTCTAAAAAAGAAGAATGTGTGGCAATATCTAAAAAAGCTTTGAACATTTTACTACAATTTTCAACATTCTATTTACATGAATTAGGATTTTCTACCCTCAACACAATTAAGAGTAAAAAGAGAGGAATTCTTTAATGTATTGACAAGGAAATGAGAGTTTGCTTTTCAAATATATGCCCAAACATTGAAGAAATCACTAGGACATATCAGGCTCATGTTTCCCATAAACACAAGAATGAGAAAACTGAACACATTCACACCGTGACCTGCCAAATTTACTAAATATTACTAAGAATGTATATATATAAAAAGATAACATTTTGGTTTTTTATTTTTTTTTATTAATTTTTAGAGAGGAGAGAGTGAGAGAGAGAGAGAGAGAGAGAAGGGGGAGGGAGGAGCAGGAAGCATCAACTCCCATATGTGCCTTGACCAGGCAAGCCCAGGGTTTTGAACCGGCGACCTCAGCATTTCCAGGTTGACACTTTATCCACTGCGCCACCACAGGTCAGGCGGTTTCTTATTTTTTAACCTCTCTTTTTTATGATTCTAAAAAGCATAATTCAAAAAATGTAACATAAAAATGTTTTTTAATGTCAGAAAAAAATTAAGCCCTGGCCGGTTGGCTCAGCGGTAGAGCATCGGCCTAGTGTGCGGAGGACCCGGGTTCGATTCCCGGCCAGGGCACATAGGAGAAGCGCCCATTTGCTTCTCCACCCCTCCGCCACGCTTTCCTCTCTGTCTCTCTCTTCCCCTCCCGCAGCCAAGGCTCCATTGGAGCAAAGATGGCCCGGGCGCTGGGCATGGCTCTGTGGCCTCTGCCTCAGGCGCTAGAGTGGCTCTGGTCGCAATATGGCGACGCCCAGGATGGGCAGAGCATCGCCCCCTGGGGGGCAGAGCACCGCCCCTGGTGGGCGTGCCGGGTGGATCCCGGTCGGGCGCATGCGGGAGTCTGTCTGACTGTCTCTCCCTGTTTCCAGCTTCAGAAAAATGAAAAGAAAAAAAAAAAAAAAAAAAAAAATTAATTTTGTATTTATTTCATTTAATTACCATAAAATCATGCTTGAACTTTATATTTTTTCTTTAATATTTGACTTATTATAACATATTTTTCAAAAATTTGTATATAGTACCCCTATAATTATATGTAGAATTTTAAATGTACCCCGACTTCAAAAAGTATGAGAACCACTGGACTAAGTGTAGGAGTCAGGGCTCCCATGAGACCTGACATGAATAAAGAAAATGGAATCCCTTCCTCAACTATCTTTTTCACTCCCTGTTAAGAGCCAGCACCTTCTTTCATCAGGAAGTCTACTACATGTATTTCCTGAGGATCTACTACATGCCCTAACGTGTACCAGCTATGTCTTCAAAAATTAACAAGTCATCCTAATGTAATCATACAAAAGAAACTGTGTGGAATAAAGCTATCAAGCATACTCAGTTTTTGCACTGATTTTTGATAATCAAATGTATGTTTAAACATTTAAGAAAAAAGTTATCGTTAAGCTAAAATCATAAGAGCATTAATAAATGCAACCCAGATTATTCTGTTCACTACTGTTTTCTGTGTACTCTGAGAAGAGACTACAGTCACTCATGAGTAAATGCAAACCTGATTAAATAACATACTACACTAGTTAATTTGAACAGAATCAGAGGTTCTTTCACTGTGACACTGAACACTGGTTTCACCCCTGAATGGGTCTATTCATGGAAGACTGGTGGAGTGAGCCAGAGGGAGGAGGGGCCACTCCAGAGTGCATTCCTTTGTGCAGGAATCTGGGTGGTGATCCTATGATTCTAATGTCTTCCTTCGAAGAAATACTCATTAGACACAAATGTCAAAGGACTAGTGGACAGAGAACACAATGTGACACCAGCCACTGCATCATCAGAAAATTATACTTAAACATCTTATCCTTCAAAAATAACGAGAAGTAATAAGCCAAATATAATGGGTCACTGAACTAAAAATAAAACGTCACAAATGAGTACGACAAAAAATCCTTTTTCAATATATTAAAACAAAGGTTATAATACATGAGTTCATGTCTTAAGTACAAATATTAGGAATTATTAGCAATACTGCTTAGAGCATGCTTGAATACCTTAAAATCTATTAAAACAGCTCATAGGTGACATTAAAGAAAAACTGTGCAAGAAAACATCGCCAATACGGGTGGAAGAATAAAATGGCATTTCCTCAATGGGAGTATTAAGCACAGCAAGCAGCTGTCAAAGCTTCCGTAAGAATGTACCAAAAACAACACTTGACCAAAAAGCTACATTCATTAAGGCAGTTAAGTTGGTTCACTTGTACTGTCATAAGCATTATCTTCAAATAAGTTCTAAAGACATTATCTAACTCTCCATCTAAACAATCCAAGTTACACTTAGCTTTTCCACCAACGCAGGACCAAGACTTGGCTAACTTGAGTCAGACTGACGCTGCCTGTCCACTCTGCCAGGAGGCCACACAGCCCTCTTCCCTAAGCTCATCAGCACACCTGTGCACTCCAGTCATCACCTTTCTTCTCTTTCTTGGCTTCTGCACACTCTGGCTGCTGCAGGACCCCATGACACCTAACAGCCAGGTTGCCAAAGCTCCATCACACGAAGGCAGGATACCAGCGAATGCGTGCAGTTTTCACAGAAAGAGCAGTCTTTACTCCACAGCCGTGAAGAACGACCCAGCCTGAGCTCGGCCAGCATGAATTCTCCCTGAGGCTTAAAGGCGTGGAGAACTAAGTCCAGTCAAACAATGGTGCCACACAGAAGGAGGACATCAGGCAAGCCACACAAACAATCCCTGAACTATCTATCAGCCATTACAGCAAACCAAAACAAAGAAAGACTGATTTCAAGTTAACTTGCAGACATACAGAAACTGATTTTATTATTACCAACATTAAAAGAGCATTTTCATGTCGCTGATTTTACAAACAAGTTACAACTTTCATTGAAAATCTTGGTAGGTATCATGTTTTATATTATATGGCATTTATAGTCGTTTAAAAGTAAATGAACTACATATAAGAAATAAATAACATTAGGTAATTTTTAAAGATTTGACCCAGATAAAAAATTATCATAAATTAAAACCAAATTTCAAAAACATAATCCTGGTTCATAAACACAATGGGAAAAAATAAAGAATGGCACAACTGTCCAAACCCCTCTCCCACCCACCTAATCAGACCCTCCCCACACAAGGAAAAATAATCAAGGCACGTTACTTTTCTACCCAGGCTATTTAAACTGTAGTTAGTACTTAAATTTTCAAACAGTTAATTACAAGATAGGACTTGAGCCGCTAATAAACAGCCAGCCTCTCGGGAAAAGAGAGGAAGGGAAGGGCGGTGCTGCTGGAGGAAGCAGTTCCCACAGCTCTCCCGGCCCCACGCATCCAGAGGCCGCAAGAACACAGAGGAGCAACCCCACTCCCACAGCCACTGACAATTACTGATTTAATGCAGTTTGTTTACCTCTACATGTTCTTAATACTTAATAACATTAACTCTTAAAAAGTTTGGAGGCACCATGTAAAATGTTTTATGTTACTGTATCTATGGAAAGAAGTTATGTTATTACAGTATTTCTTTGAGTGTTCACAAGGTTAAAGGTTCACTAATACAATAGCTACAGCAAAGGCTTCAGGTTCACCATGATGGATGTCACCACAGAAAGCTGGCCTTAGCAAGCACGCTGATGAGCATGACCGCACCACGATGTGTGCCGAGCTAGCCTTGAGAGCAGGGCAGACCTGGGCACAAACCTGGCTCTGCTATGTCCTACTTGTCTACGGGTCTGCCTCCTTTCTTACAAAAAGAGATTTCTTTCTCAAGAGTGTCAGCTCCCTGATTTAAGGTGAAAGGAATCTTCCAAACCACCTGGTACAGCCTTCCAACCCCAACCTGGAATCCTATTTGGAGCTACTTCTTATATAACTCTATTAGTGAGGCGGTAATTATTTTACAAGATGGCCTTTTCTATGATTAAATAACTCAGTTCTTCATTTACCAAATGTTGAGCTCCTACTCTATGCCAGGCTACTGCTACCACGTAAAAACCTTCACACCGATCTTGATCCATGTAAAACAAAGAAATTATATAAAAACAACGGGAGCAAAATTTGTCAAAGACATCACCAGACCCACCCCTCAACCGTCCATAGGAAATGTGGGGAGGATTTAAGAGAGAAGGGCAACAGCTCTCTAAGAGAGCCATAGGGAACAAAGTTGCATAATACCCAGAGCACATGAGATAATGAACCTTATCCACACACAGGCCTGGGCAGAGACATCAGATGTCAAAGGATTAAAAAGCCATCTTGATAAAGATGGAGAGAAGCCAAAGAACAAGTAAAAGGTAAAAGCAACAAAACTAGAGCTGCGGTGGGGCTGCTTGAAATACACGTACAAGGTCAAGGTCAGGGCAGAGAGTCAGGCCTTCTCCTTGGCCCAGCATGCCAAGGTTGCAAGCATCTCCTTGGCCTAGCATGCAGAAGTTCCAGGCATCCCAAGAAGCAAAGGGCAAAGACAGGTTACTATTTCTCTGGAGCACAGAAAAAGGTTCAGGCAAGTTTGCTACAGCATTTTATGAAAGATGCATGCCTATTTTGGACATTTATTAAAATTAGTGACTGCTATCTATTATGTCAAATTTAGGGCAAAAGCTACCCTCTGCCTTTTCAAGATATTTGGCATGAGTGAAAGGAAAACTGTTTGCTCTTCCTGTACATAAATAGCACTGACATAACACCTTTAAGTCAAAGTGTTTGTTCAATAAAACGAGGAAAACAAAACCATAATGTATCACTGAACATGTAAGGTGGTCAGAAGAACCTATAACTTCCCAGATCAACATTATTTAAGAAACCTCATCCCTAATGATGACTGAGGAAACTCCTGATCCCTTAAAAAGAGGTGATTCAAGACCTTTCACTCTCTCAGGGTGGGCATCAGCCTCTACTACAGAAGTGCTTTCCTTCATCTCTATCAGGAAAGATGTCTGTTACCACCCTGCAGGTGCAGTTAATGTTCTTACATTGTCAAAATCTATCAAGTTCAGGCATGTCACAAACATGTTTTCTTTAATTATACGATCCTGTCACCCTTGACTACAGCTCTCCCAGGTGATCCTTAAATGCAATGCTTATTTGCAAACAGAAGGTATGGTGGCCTCAAAGATGCCTAACATCCCAAATGGTCCTAAATACTCTTCCTAATAACCTTGAAAACCTCTTAAAGAGGGCCAAGTACTTCACCAGATACCTTAAAACCAACTGCTAATACTCTAACAATACTACAAGGCTGAGGCCAGCACTATCAACCTCATTTAACAATGAAGTGACTACACAAGCAACTAGGGACTTCCACTGGGCCAGCCCACCAAGAGGGCACACAAACACTGCACAGAAATCCTGAACCCCCACCCATCTCCTGATTATTCATTTACCTAAGACACTGAAAACAAATTGATTTCAGATAATTTTCACATTCAAAAATAAAGGTAACAGTGGGGGTTTGCCGTGTACAAAAACTAATCAACTCTATATGTAAAGTATCTTGAATGTTTTTTTCTCCCCTCCACTGTCACTCTCTAAGCCTGAGGTCTGAGGCCCCAATGCCCCCACCCACAGTCCCTGATGGCCTGCTTCCATCATCAACAGTCTGGATTCTAGTGCCCAAGTCATCTTCCAAAATCACTACCACTTGTACTACCAAGCAATAAAATTCTTCCACTCAAAAGGAACCCTTCTCAAGCATACTACCTTTTATTTTCTATGACAGCATTTTCACATAATTAAATCACATACCTATGCAAGTTTATATTCTGCTTACTGCACTTAACATAAAAACATTGTGCGTGTGTGTGCGCACGCCCTGACATAGGGAGTCAAACTGGCAACCTCCGCGCTCCAGGACAACGCTCCCACCAACCAAGCTATCCAGACAGGGCTTTTGATATTTTTAAAGTACATTCTTAATCATTATAAATGGATGTACCTCTGGTTACTTAACCAATGCTGTACTGCTACATATTTAGGTTGCTTATACTATATTACAACAAATAATCCTATGAAAACACCTTTTTGCACAAACATCTTTAAATATATTCAGGTACTTTTTCTGGGGTGGAGTTCAAAAAGTACAGTTAGATTAAAGGATGTGAATGTTATCAGAATTCTATGTACACCTGCCATATTATTTTTGAGAAATCCTATTCAGATTTACATTTCCACCATTATTAGAACTGAAGATTCTCCCTTTATATCTTTGTTTACTGGATACATATAATATTGCTATCAAATTTTTTATATAAGTCTCACTATTTTGGCAGAGTGGTGTGGACTGAATGCATATGCCCTTCTAAGATGCATGTTGAATTCTAAATCCCCAGTGTGTTGGTATCAGGAGATGGAGCCTTTGGAAAGTAATTAGGTCACAAGGGCAGGGCCCTGGTAAATGGGATTAGTGCCATAATAAAGGAATGGCAGGACCAGAGTTTGCTCTCTCCACCATGTGAGGACACAAAAGAAGGTGGGCAACCAACCCTCTGTAAACCAAGAAAGAGACTTCATGAAGTACCCAATCATGCTGGCATCTTGATCTTGAACTTCCAGCCTTTAGAATTGTGAGAAATAAATGTGTCCTATTGAATTTACCCAACACCAATCTCTAGTATTTTGTTAGAAGAGCCTGAACTGATTAAGACACAGGTATTGATATTTCCCACATTTTACAATGCTCACACCATATTCTATTTATCTATTAATCTTCATGTATTTGTCTTAATGAGCTCCTCACACATTAAAATAATCTTGTGCCCTGGCCAGATAGCTCAGTTGGTTAGAGTGTTGTCCAGAAGTGCAAAAGTTGCTAGTTCAATCCCTCGTCAGGGCACATGCGGGAATAACTCAATGTCCTGTCTCTCTCTTTCTCTCTCTCCACACCCCTTTCCTCTCCCGCTGAAATCAATAAATAAATTTTTTTTAAAAATTTAATAACTTTGTATTGTTATAACTGTTGTAAATAATGTTCCCATTAACTTGTAATTTGGTTGATTGTTTAAAGGCAAGGAATTATTAAACTTTTACGTAACTTACCAATTTTTGTATCTTCCTTTGTTTCCACTCACTGTTTTTAAGTTCTAAAAGCTCCCACCCAACCCAGTCCTGCTCCAATGCATTATTAACCAACCATATACAAACCCACTAGCAATGAATGAAAGCCTGTTTAAGCACAATCTTCAAGCAGCTTTGGCTGAATATTGAACTCTGTTGCCCCAAGTGTAAATACAAGGAAGCCAAGCTTAAAATGCAAAAAAATAATAATCAGAAAATGAAAAGTGCTCATCGGTGACTTTTGGGGAAGACAAACTACAGTGTTAGTCAAAGGGAGACACTAAACAAAAGAATAACAATAGTAACAAATCCTGGTGGAGCAAGAGTTGAGAATCTAGAGTTGCTAAAATCTATCTCCTAAAATGTCCAATTTTCAATGAAAAATTACAAGATATGCAAAGCACATGTGGCCCATGCACCCCAAGAAGGGGAGCACACAATGGAAGCTGCCTCTGAGCTTAGGAAAAGGAGGCCCCAAACAGCTATCATAAATACATCAAGGAGTGACGTCTGGTTTCCAGTTCCATGAGTAAGGAGCTTGGAAGTCACGCCACCATCCTACCAGTAAGTAAAACAGACTGAAAAATCAACAACTCTCTTCTTGGATCCAGAAGAGAAGGGAGGATACACAGCAAACTTCTGTCCCAAGGCTGGAGAGAATGACAGGAAAATACACGTTAGGAAGCCGCACTCTAATTAGACCAAAACAGAGACCCATGAGCAGAAACCAGTGAGAACCTGGAAACCCTGAACTGAGACTGATAAATTGCTAGAGCTCAATGCAGACAAATCAGAGCTGACAACCCCAAGCAGACCCAGTGATATGGACGCACTCAACATTTTTGGAAAATTTACCTCTGGGAGCTTGATGAAGTTACCAAAATAAGTATAAAAAAAAATGCCCTTGGGCTTCCAGCTGAGGAAGAGAAACAGAACCATTTTGTAATACACCAGAGTACTGTTCTTAACAAGGTCTGCCCTTAAAGGAAGTTAGATAACTAGAGCCTAACCTGCTGGAGTATTATAATAGCTAACTGACCAGGGGAAGGGAAATACACAACTCCAGGTGGCCCTAACCATCCTACCCCACCTAAAAGGGGAAAAAGGGAAAATAAAAATAGGAAAGACTTGTGAAGTTCACAGTGCAGAGGCCCAGGTTCACTAAAATCTAATCACTGGGCTATGGACCATTACCCCTTCCCTCACATCTCACCTCGTTACTGACCTATCTGCAGCAGTTCCTTTTACTCAGTATACCACATCTGGTTATAAAAAAAAAAAATACAAGGTACAACAAAAGGCAAAAAACAATTTGAAGAGACAAAGCATCAGACCCAAACATGGAAGGTCATCAGATAATTCTAACCGGCTGAGAATTTAAAACTGTGATGAATATTCAAAAGGCTCAGCCTGCAAGAACAGATGTACTGTATAAGCAGAGATGGAAATCCTAAGAACCAAAATAAGAGCTAGAGATCAAAAACACTAACAGAAATAAAGAATGCGATTGATAAGTTTATTACAGACTAGAAAGAACTTAAGAAAGAATCCCAGAGCTAGAGGTTTTATCAATAGAATATTAAAAACTGAAAACCAAAAACCAAAGAGACTAAAGACCAAAAAATCAAACAAATAAACAAAACCAAAACAATTTCCAAGGACAGTGAAATAACTATAAAAGGTGTAATCATGTATGTAATGGGAATACTAGAAAAGGAAGAAACAGGAAAAATATTTGAAACAATAATGACCAAGGATGTCCTCAATATCATGTCAGACACTAAATCACAAATCCAATCCAGGCAGCTCAGAGAACATCAAGCATACAAATGTTTAAAAAAATAAATAAATAAGGTACACCTAGGCATATCATATTCACACTACACAGAAAATTAAAGATAAAGGAAAAATAAAGCACATCTAATTAAGGACTATTATCCAAAACATACCAAAAAAACTCTTAAAACTCAACATTTAAAAAAAAAAAAGAACAATTAAAAAATGGGCCAAAGACCTTAAGAGACACCTCACCAAAGATATACAGATGGCAAATAAATATATGAAAAAAGTGAGGCATATCACATGTCATCAGGAAAAAACAAATTAAAAAAACAGTGAGATACCGCCACACACCTATTAGAATGGCCAAAATCCAGAATACTGACAATACCAAATGATGGTGAGGATGTGGAGCAACAGAAATTCTCATTCACTGCTCGTGGGAACACAAAATGGTGCAGCTACTGTGAAAGATAGTTTGACAATTTCTTATAAAACTAAACATACTCAAGATATTCCAGCAATTGTACTACTTGGTATTTATCCAAAGGATTTAAAAGCTTATGTCCACACAAAAACCTACACACAGATGTTTATAGCAGCTTTATTCGTAACTTCCAAAACTTGGAAGTAACCAAGATGCCGTTCAGTAGGTGAATGAATGAATAAACTGTTGTACATCCAGATAATTTGATACTAGTCAGCACTAAAAGAAAAATACTATCATGTCAAGAAAAGACATGGAGGAACCTTAAATGCATATTACTAAGTGAAAGAAGCCAATCTAAGAGGTTACATTCTGTATGATCGCAACTATGTAACATTTCTAAAAAGGCAAAACTATGGGGGCAGTAAAAAAATCAGTGGTTGCCAAGGGTAAGAGTAAAGAAAAATGAATAGGGAAAGCATAGGGTAGTGAAAATACTCTATGGTATTATAAATATGGATATATGCCATTATACATTTATCTAAAACCATAGAATATATAATACCAAGAGTGAATGCTAAAGTGAACTATAGACTTTGGGTGATCATGATATGTCAAAGTAAGTTTATCCTTTGTTTAAAAAAAAAGCACCATTCTGGTGAGTGATCTTGATAATGGGGATGTCATACATGCATGGGGGCAGGAGGACCTATGAAAAATCTCTGTTATCTTCCTCTCAATTTCACTGTAAGCCTAAAACAGCTCGAAAATAACGTCTTTGAAAAATGTTCAAGGAACTGAAGGAAACCATATAAAAATCAACCAATGAATGCAAAAATAAGTTGAACAACAAATCGATGTTTCTTTCTCTCTCCCCCTCCCTCTCTAAAATCAGTAAAAAAAAAAATTAAAGAATTAAAGTATAAAAACAATGACTCAAATAGTCTATTTGACTATAAAACAATCAAATGGAAATCATGAACTGAAAGGTGCAACAAATAAAAAATTTACTAAGAGGCTCAATAGCAGATGTGAGCAAGTAAAACATTCAGCAAAGAGATCAGTAGAGATAATTAAAAATAAAGAAAAATTAATTTAACAGCACCTAGAGTCCTGTAAGACACCACCATGCTCACCAACATGTGTGCAATGGGAGTTACAAAGAGGAAAGAAATAGATGATAAATCTGCCAAAATAACAGTCATAAATCAGTAAGAATCAATTTTTACCTCAGTGTTTTTCAGTTTGTCTTGACCATTACATATCAGCAGCAAGATACATACTCGATCTCATTTATGCTTATCTTCTGTGTCTCAAGTTTAAAATGTTTGTACCTTCACCTAGAACAATCTCCTCACTGCTCTCCACTGATCCCAAGTTAAGACTTAAGTCATCTTTCAGGCAACTGTATTTAGTAACATCAGCCCACACTGGTCTTGCCTCTTAAGAGAGCCTTCTTATCTTTCAGTGGGATTAAAAATACCTATACCTCAGTAGTTTTCTGTGAAAACAAAACTACAAAAGGAAGTGTAAAAATGACTAACATAATATTATCTACTGCATTTTCTTCTGTGTGTTACATATTCTGTCCTATATTTTACTTTTATACTGTGGATGAAAAGGGGCCACATGCTGAACCTGACAAACTCAGGGAAAGCCTGCATGGTGTCCATACAGACTCTGGGACCTAAAGTAAACACACAGGATGGTCTGAAATTGAAACTTTTTAACTAAAAGCGGTTTATGGTAGGTAGTCATGTCCTAGGGAGTATTCTCTGTTCAAACAAGGTCAATGTTTGCTTTTAAAGCCTGTCTGTTTGCATCTACAATATGCACCTGATGATGTGCCTTTGAAATGTAGGGGTAATCTTTTTCCTGTCCCCTCAGGGCAAGCATCCCACCAAGTAGGAACCAACAAACCCTTTCATTGTTATTATTATGTTAACTTAACCTATCATGTGCCTCCCTATGTAAGAGAGGTTCTAGTGTACATTTTCACTTTTATCCAATCTGAGGTTCTCCCACCCCAACTCTGCTTTCTCCCTCTTCCCTAATCCATCACCAATCAATTTCATATAACCCCCCCTTCAGTTTTTCCCTTGATTCTAAGGGATGAAACCGCCATTTTGGGGAGCACTTTCTCAATCCGTTGAGACTTTGCTTCCCAGCTATTCACAGTTTGGCTCAAAGAAACTCATAAAAATTCTTACAGGTTTGGAAGTTGTTTTACGCTGACAATACACAATTTGGAAATACAGAATTCAGAAACGCCTGATAAGGAGGTGGCGCAGTGGACTGAGATCGAACTGGGACGCAGAGGACCCAGGTTCGAAACCTTGAGGTTGCCAGCTTGAGCGCAGGCTCATCTGGTTTGAGCAAGGTTCACCAGCTTGGCCCAAGGTCGCTGGCTCGAGCAAGAGGTCACTCGGTCTGCTGTAGCCCCCCACCGTGGGTCAACGCACATATGAGAAAGCAATCAATGAGGGACAGGTCCTGCAACAAAGAATTGATGCTTCTCATCTCTCTCCCTTCCAGTCTGTCTGTCCCTATCTGTCCCTCTCTCTGTCTCTGTCACACAAAAAAAAGGTAAAAAAAAAACAAAACACTGAAACTAATTCCTGTCTTAATCATTAATCACTGTGTCACTTTGGACAATTTCTTTAACCTCTAGAGCTTACTGTTTTCTCTAATGTAAAATGAGAGTGCTATACCAAAAGATGGTTTTCTATGAATTCCATGAGTTTACGTGTACAACAACTGCAATTTTTTGTGTGTGACAGAGAGAGACAGAAAGAGACAGAGAGACGGACAGACAGGAAGGGAGAGAGATGAGAAGCATCAATTCTTCGTTAGAGCACCTTAGTTGTTCACTGATTGTTTTCTCATATGTGCCTTGAGTGGGGTGGGGAGGCTACAGCAGAGTGAGTGACCCTTTGCTTAAGCCAGTGACCTTGGGCTTCAAGCCAGCGACCATGGGATCATGTCTATGATTCCACACTCAAGCCAGCAACACCACGCTCAAGCTGGTGAGCCCATGCTCAAGCCAGCAACGTTGGGGTTTCGAACAGGGTCCTCTGCGTCCCAGTCCAACACTCTATCCATGTGCCACCGCCTGGTCAAGCAACAACTGCAATTTAAACATTCACTATTTACTAATGTAGCATTTCTGAATTGCCAGCATCACTACTCTTGCACTTTGGGGCCATGATTAAGTAACATAAGGGTTACTGACACACAAGCACTGTGATACCACAACAGTCAATCTGAAAACTGAGACTGCTACTGAGTGACTAACAGGTGAGTAGCATAGACAGTATGGATACACTGGACAAAGGGATGATTCCTGTCCTGAGCAGGACAGCAGGAAATTTCATCATGATACTCAGAACAGTACACAATTTAAAACTTATAAATTGTTATTTCTGAAACTTTCCATGTAGTATTTTCAGACTGCGGCTGACCATAGTTAACTGAAACTGCGGAAAGCAAAACCACAGGAAAGAAGCGACTACTTTAAATTCTAATAGAAAATAAGTACCTCCCTCTTTGGAATGTCACTATGGAGCATGACTGTATTATTCACCACATGCAGCACTCCCCAAAAAAGACACCAACATGTCACATAAGAATGCAACAGGAAAACACACCATGAGTTAAAAGTTGTTTTCCTACTAAAAACCCTAAAGAAACAAAAAAGGTTTTGTCTTTTATGGCCATGTGCACAAAACCACACATATAACACATTATATACTAAAAAGCAAACAAGTTAGTGGAATCATATCCCAGGAACAAACGTCCAACAGACAGAACAGAAGAGGATGTGGAGAGCTGAGCATAACCGGGAAAAGAAGGTGGCCACTCGGAGTTGGGGACAGGACATGCTGAGAAGTCCAACATTCTGAACATTGACAGAGTTAGGGTGGAAGTTAAGAGTCCAAATGAAGATTGGTGAAAAGAAAAAAGAAACCAGAGAAGTAGAAGGTAAGACTCAAATAAAAGATTTCTCAGGAAAAGATCAGGAGCTGACAGATCGAGGAAAAGAAGTCAAATACTGTTAATGCATATGTTTAGTGGTATCACATGCAGGACACAGTGAACAAGAAGTGGTAAGATGAATTCATGAAAAGAGCAAGCAAAGAAATGGACATAGGAGGTGAGAGAAAACCATTAGCTGTATCCATGCACTAGAATATATGCTGATAAGGGACAGATTTCTGCCATTTCTGTTCACTGCTATATGCCCAACAACAGGGCCTGGCACAGAGCGGGCACTAACACTGACATTCATTCACTGTTAAATGAATGAATTTTCCCTCGGGCCAAATTGTTCTGAAAGATTTGAGGACAAATGGAAGGTAAATGATTAGAAGAAAGCTGAGTATGCAGGCTTACAGCAAAGAAGACTATGGCAATAGGTCAGTGTGGCAGAACTGATTCATAATCAAATCTGTCATAATTTTTCACCATTTCCTAGTAAAAGTACAGAAGATAAAACACTCATGGCAAAAGGCCTGCCACAAAGAAACATTAATCAGTTGTTAAATTTCACTTCAAAAACTCAAAAATATTCATGGCCTCAGATTTATATATCCCTTGATCAATAAAAGTACATGAACATTAAATAAATGTACACTTTCCATATTTAAAAGTTTACTTTGCTGATTTATCAACCAAATAGATATATAATAGCAATGTAAAATTTTATTCAAATAAAGAGTATCATTTTCTATTTTCTATACAATATGCAACTGTGTAGGGACAAAGAAGGTTTAGATTAGATATCAAATTTAACACCACAGACATTTTTTAAGCTCATATTCATGTTAAGTTTCAAAATCCAACACGGAAACACTTGTTTTTGCTATGTACAATGTTTAGATGCTCTCCTCTAATTTCATGCTATTTGATATTTTTACATATGTATATATGTATAAATGTATATACACATATGCACATACACACACACACCCTTCCCAGAAAAGACTATGTTAAAATATAAAGAAACTATATTAATCTAATGTACTTACAATCTCCAAATCTAAGCATAATGGCATTCAATGCACATTAAACTTTGAAACACCTTATACATCTTTTAAAAATCTCATTTTTGAAGATTTGTAATGGTATGGGGATATAATCACAATACAAAGTTATATGACAAAAACAAGGTATAATTGCATATACACAAGATTTTAAAAAATATATAAAATTATAAAATATAGAGATTAGAAGGAAATATACCAAAACATTAATGGTGGTTGTATGTGTGGGACAGATAATGACTTTTTTTAAGTGAGAGAGAGAGGAAGAGACAGAGACAGGCAAGAAAGGAGAGAGATGAGAAGCATCAATTTTTCACTGCGGCAGCTTAGTTGTTCATTGATAGCTTTCTCATCTGTGCCTTGACCAACAGGCTGCAGCTGAGCCAGTGACTCCTTGCTCAAGCCAGCGACCTCTGGGCTCAAGCCAGCAACCACAGGGTCATGTCTATAATACCACACTCAAGCCAGCAACCCCGCGCTCAAGCTGGTAAGCCCACACTGAAGCCAGTGATCTCGGGGTTTCAAACCTGGGTCCTCTGCACCCCAGGCCAATGCTCTGTCCACTGCACAACCCGGTCAGTCCAGATAATGATTTTTATTTTTATATCCTTATCATACTCTATGTAGTTTACCTATATTCTACATTGCTGAGTTTTAGAGACACTCAAAAAAGTAAGGTATTCGCCTGACCTGTGGTGGCGCAGTGGATAAAGCATCGACCTGGAAATGCTGAGGCCGCCGGTTCGAAACCCTGGGCTTGCCTGGTCAAGACACATATGGGAGTTGATGCTTCCAGCTCCTCCCCCCTTCTCTCTCTCTCTCCTCTCTTTCCCTCTCTGTCTCTCTCTCCTCTCTAAAAAAAAAAAAATGAGTAAAAAAAAAAGTAAGGTATTCTTTAAAAATGTTTTACAATTACTCACCACATTATAATAGCTTTTGTTAATGGCAGTTGTATCGAATCCTTTGGGAGGGCTCTTCAATGTTCCAGATTTGGGAGATACGGGCTTTTCTGAAATAAAATGCAATGTAGTTTTACTGATCAAAACCAGAGACAATCAAATACATCAGCCTCCCACATAGCCCAACATGGCTGGCCCAGCAACCTCAATTGGAATAAATCAAAAAGGGGAGCTAACAATAGGCTTGAGCATCTCCAGGGAGTCATCCCAGTGCCCACACCACCTTCCCATGCTCAACAACCTGAGGTCAGGGAGCTGGCATCCTTCACAGCCATGTGTCAATTAGCCCATTCCCCTAGTTCAGGCTGAAAATCTCTGAAAGATTATGCTCCATTGTTGTCAGCAAAGAACACTAAATTGTGAGCTACCCACATGAGTGTAGTAAAGGTAAAATATTACCCAAACAAGAGTAGAGGAAATGTTGGCAGTTATGTGACAAAATTAAAACATCAAGACCTACAGTCGGGACTCTATTTCAGGGATTCTCATCACTCAGAATGCAAAAGTCTGACATGGTCTGACTCAAAGTGATATAAAGGAGAAGGAAGGTCACCCTAAATAGGAGCAAAAACCAGAAAACAACACACTGCCTTAGAAAATTCCACACAAGTGACAACAATGGAAGCAGTCATGAATACTGCAAGAATTCAAATATTTTTAAATTACATGGCTTCCATTCAAGAGATATTAAGCATACTCAGTACTGAAGAGGTTCTTGCTAATGAATAATATGGCTCTTAGTGTGCGTGTATGTGTGTGTCTATCACTGGTTCTACGGGGCGGGGGGTGTTTGTCTACCGTTAGTCCTATGTATGTGTTTGCATCATTGGTTCTATAGGATGGGTGTGTGTCTATCATTGGTTCTATGGGGTGGATGTGTCTGATAGCTAAAAAGTGACAGGATTCACTATAACTGAGGGGGTGAAGAAATGGTGAGAACATAATTTAGTGCTACCTTTCCAGGGGACAACTGAAAAAACAGGCATTCCCTTTCTTGCAATAAACTATAAAAATGTTGAAAACAATAGAATTTAACCTTTGAGTAGTGAGTTTTTTTCATGCTCACTGACCCCTGGGAGTGAGTTTTTTTTCAAAAATGAAATTAGTTCTAGTTATAGTTTTATTAACTTAAAATCATGTTTGTTTGATAACCAATTTATGGACACAAGATGAACATACACTTGCCTTTTTTTAAATGTTGCCTTAACATTTTTAAAATAAAAATTTTTGGATGATTGTACTCTGGAGGTCAGGAGGCACAAGGATGTACATAAACGTTCATACTACTGAAAAGGTTAAACACAGATGCACTAAAAGAAGGGGGTATGGAGACTCCGTAGGTGCTAAAAGTAAAGGGAATGAAAAACACTGGCAATGACAGGAACAGGCCTATGGAGAAGGGGTTGGTCCCAGGGGCTGGAATAAAACACAGCCCAGGTACAACCTGGGCAGAGTAGAATGGGCTGGATCTCTTAGTGACCTGTAAAACTGATGAAAAGCCTAGAAGCTTCTATCTAAGCTTCTTTTCTGCTGGTCCAGAGAAATAGCAAGGCAGTGTGCTGGCTACTCAGGGGTTGAGTATACAATCATTAAGAAATCAAACACCAGAGCCTAACCCTGCCAAGGTGTGCATCCCAAGTCTACACCATGCTCCTGCAGGACCTTCAGGATTTGCCTAGCACAAGAAAATCTCTAGGCGCCCCAAGGAAGCAAATGTTATTCTTCTCTGACAGAATAGTTCTTCAATCCAGGGTATGAGGGTATTCCACTGAACAACCACCCATTCCCCACCAAAGAAGAGTGAGGGCTAGAGAACACACTTATTTCCAGCAATACCAAGAAAAGGCTGTCTTACCTTTGTCCCTTTCTCTGCACAAAAATATATTAAGTACTGTTCTTTTACAGTTAAATTAGTAACTGTGTCCAACAGCTTGCATTTGTCATTTTTTTGATGTTGAAAATATTAAAAGTGACAAATTTAGGAAGTGGCAGTGTGACTACTCATTAAAGATTTATGGATCAGCAATTGACAGTTACATTTAAGTTGTCACATAACTGCCTAGCCTAGGTTATTACTTATCACCTCAAGTTAACCAAAATCCAAAGTAAGATTTTTGTTGTTCTTGTGACACAGACAGAGGGACAGACAGGCACAGACAGGCAGGCAAGGAGAAAGACAAGAAGCATTAATTCTTCCTTGCGACTCCTTAGTCTACTTAGTTGTTCATTGATTGCTTTCTCATATGTGCTTTGATGGGGGGGGGGGGGGCTACAGCAGAGTGAGTGACCCCTTGCTCAAGCCAGCAACCTTGGGCTTCAAGCTAGCGACCATGGGGTCATGTTGATGATCCCACACTCAAGCCAGTGACCCTGTGCAGAAGCTGGTGAGCCCCTGCTCAAGCTGGATGAGCCTGTGCTCAAGTCAGCAACCACAGGGTTTCGAACCTAGGTCCTCCTCATCCCAGTTCGACACTATATCTACTGCGCCACCACCTGAACAGGCAAGATTATTTTTAAATAAAGCCTTTATACTATACAGATAATAAGCTACCTAGAAATGGGAGAATTAACTCAACGTGTCAGAAAAATTATTTGAAAGAAATGTGCTGAATGTGTATGCAGCACACATGAAACTGTACTTGTGAGGATAGAACATGATTTATACACCCAGCCAGCTTAGCCCTCAATGGATTCATTTTCCAACTGCATGCACCTCCTCATGCTGCCCACTAATGACTGAGAGCCTCATTCACTCCCAGAACCAGCCATGCTGTGTCTTTCCTTCCATCTCCCTTGAATATAAGATACTCTCTACTGTGTGTGTGTAAAACATATACATCTGTGTATATAAAACACGGTAGATATCCATGAGTTTTACATACCAAACAATGTGTACAGAATTAAACGCTAAGTAACAATGATATACCTTCCATAAAATAGCACAGATTCAGAAAGAATGCAGTGTTGTTTGCCCAGCAAGCATTAGAAATATCCTTATGCACTCTCAGAAGGTATTTATTTGTCTTTGAAACTTGACCAGACACTGCCATCTCTCACCACAAGAGGGCAAACAATCATGGTTACGGTACTTCTACTTCTCCAAGACATGAAGTAGAAACTGCACAAGCTTGAGAACTCACCTAGAGAGACACAGCCCAATAGATATCACTTAAAGGCAGACCTCAGTTTTGTTTGTTCAATAAAAATATTTGTGTATCAAATCAAAAGAGAAACTCACAATTTAAAGGAAGTCAGTGTTTTTGTTTAACAAAAAAAATGATGCTAACAAGACCACCAGTTAGAAGACCTGGCACACTCTGCTTACAGAAAATGAAGCATTAATTACACTGTAAATTACAATGCTTACATTATACATACTTTTCAAAAAACAAAACCTATTCCAAAATCAGAAAGCCACATAAATTACTCAAAAGATGCAATACTGAAATGTTATTGTGATCCTAGCATTTTATTCTAAAGGGATATGGTAAAATGTGGTTTTATGTATTTGTTTCAAAGCCGAAATTTAAAATCAGCCGTGGATAACAATACATGGGTAACCTGAAAACATTAGGGATGGAAGTTATCCCCAAAAGACATTATTCCTTTGGTTCAACGGTCACATAAAGAGTAATTAGCATAATGGATCACTAATGAGTCAATGTTACTCCTTATGCCTTAAAAAGTAAACAGAAAAAAATTTTTTCAAAGTTACTTGAATACACAAACTAGGGAGTCCATGTGACCCCATCAATGAACAAAATGATGCAGTCACTTCTGTCATTAAGTAAACACTTATAAATAAGTAGTGGCAGGTTCTCCTTAGAGCTGCATCTGTCCCCACCAGCTCTCAGGCCTCACACTCGACTCCAAAAATGGGACCTGAGAGCAAGATGTCTGTGCTACACTGAGGACTTTAAAAGGGTAACAGTGTACGATGCAACTACAGTTGACCCTTGAAAACACAGGTTTGAACTACATGAATCAACTTTCGTGTGTGTGTGTGTTTTATACAAAATACTGTAAATATGTATTTTCTCAATAATATATATTTTCTCTAGCTTACTTCATCATAAGAATCCAGTATATAAGACATTTAACATACAGAATGTGTTAATTGATTGCTGATGTCATTAGTAGGGCTTCCAGTCAATAGTGGGCTATCAGTATTAAGTTTTGGGGGAGTCAAAAATCACTTGGATTTCTTACCAGTCAGAAGTGAGTACCCTTCACCCCCATACTGTTCAATGGTATACTATATTACCAAGAGATGACATTGATGACATTCAAATCAATTTGAAAATAACTCCCAGAAATCACCTGAAGAAGACTTTGAGACATACAAACTCTCCTTCCAATCTAATTGGCAAAGGCTAACTTTCAAAACTCCATGAGCACAAATACCCAAAAAGTAAAAATTCATTCACTTTGTATTCTTACTAACCAACAAGAATTCCCATTTAAATGATTTCAGAAAGCTCCCAGGTTGAGGAACACATCTACCTGCCAGGGGCACGGCATTCCCCAACTCCGTGGAGACAGGAGGGTCTGCACTCAGGCCCCTTCAGGACCTCACCCTAAGTGCCTCTTCATCTAGCTGTTCATCTGTATCCTTTATTATATAATAAACCAGTAAATGTAACTAGCACTTCCCCAAGTTCCATTCTAGCAAGTTATCAAACCCAAAGAGAGGGTCATGAGAACTGTGACTTAGTACCAGTTGGTCAGAAGTCATTACACCCCCAATGTGGGGGTAAAGTAAAAAAATAACTTTCACTGAACAAAAGAGAGTAGGGAAGAATTTGAATACTTAGCCCAGGGTCATTTACACAATTCCAACTGAATAAAAACACTTACTATATACTGAGCACATTCATTTCTTTCTGTTTCTTCTCACCTAAAAGAAAAGCATCAGTCCATTCTGCCGATGTGCTACTTACCACTGGGCTTGATCTCTCGTACGTAGTTGCTGGGAAACCAGCCAGTCCTGCCGTTGTGAGTGCCCTCCCACCAGCCCCCTTCCTCCACTCGAGTGACATGGATGACGTCTCCTTTCGTAAAGGAAAGCTCATCTTCATTTGTCTGCTGGAAGTTAAACTTTGCTCTTACTACCAGTTGACTGTTGGTATTATCGGTCATGTCCTACAAAAGGGAGGGAAAGAAAAACTTCATGAAGTATAGTCTATGTCATTACAAAATAATTAGATATTTTACTATTACAAATGTAGCATGAGGCCCTGGCCAGCCGGCTCAGTGGTAGAGTGTTGACAGAGAGTGGGCGTCCCGAGCTCAATTCCCAGTCAGGGCACACAGGAGAGGCAACCATCTGTTTCTCCTCCCTTCCCTTCTCCTGTTCTTTCTTTTTCTCCCTCCCTCTCCCCCTCTCTCTCTTCCCCTCCCACAGCCATAAATCAATTGGTTCAAGAGTGTTGGCCTCGGGAACTGAGGATGGCTCCACAGAGCCTCCCCCTGAGGTGCTAAAAAATAGCTCAGTTGCGAGCATGACCCCAGATGGGCAGAGTATCAGCCCCAGACAGGGGTTGCTGAGTGGATCCCAGTTGGGGCGCAAGTGAGAGTCTATCTCCCCTCCTCTCACTTTAAAAAAAAAAAAATGTAGCATGACTAACAATTTTTTAATCATGGAGGTTTAAATTCAAGAAACTTAAATATCCTATCCCCCATAGTACACCCTGACCACCCTAATACCCTGTTTCCAGTCCAGGATTAAATTCTCTTAACAGCTTGACAAGTCTTATTCCTGTCACTATTTGCCTACATATATACATTTTCACATACGTTTTTATGAAACTGTACAAACTTTTCTACAATTTAAAAGAAATTAATACACTGTAGTCACTCTTTCAGCAGTACTTTAAATTACTTTAGTCTTAATTAACTGTAAAATACAGGCAATGCTATGCCATTACTTACTTAACCAATTCTCCATTACTGAATTTTAGGCTATTTCTAGTATTTTACTGCTGCAAAGTAAGGCTACATTAAAACTATCTGGACATCTATCTTTGAATATTCCCGTAAATCAGATTATGTTAAATTCAGACCAAAGACTATGTACAATACATTTCAAATTTTAACACCTGTTTATAAATGCCCTCCAAAAACGTTCTATAAACTTACACCACGCTACATCCCAATAAGTTATTTCTTCAAACATTCACCAATACTGAGTACTGTCAAGTATTTTTATTTTTGCCAAACGGATGGGAAAAAATGGTACCTCATTTTAGTTTGCATTTTTTTCTCGGAGATTAAGCACACTTGCAGATCTCTGCAATGTGGTAAGAAAAAGGCAGACTGGCTAGAGTTTTCTCTTTTATCCCCATCTATGTCAGACTGGGTGCTAGAGAGGCTTACAACTCAGACACCAATAAGAGTAAATAAAAAAATAATCCCCATGAAAATCGTGCCCTCTTGGCCAAAAGAGCAGCCAAGGGGCAGCAGACACAGACAGTGGGTACAGGCACTCAGCTTGCACCTGGGTGTGCCCAGGGACTGAGCAGAACACCTCACACCCCACCAAGTACCAGCACTCCCCCTTTCCAGGTGACATTAGAAAAAATCAGACAGGGATTCCCAACCTCCACCCTACCAGGTGCCCCATCTGCCCACAATACACCCTCCCCTGCCCCTCTGAACTCCACCTAGTCTCAGGGAACAAGCCAAGCCTAGAATCTCCCCACCTTCCATCCAGCCTCAGGGGAGACCAAAGGCCCCAGATTCCCCCTCTCAACTCCTCAAATCCTTCCCCCAGTCCAGCAGGAACCCCAGCAACACCGGGAAATGAGTCTGACCCACTGAAAGGGCTCTGGAAACAAGCCGTCACTGGAACCATACCCTACCAACCAGGCCAGGACCACACACTAACCCCATCAGGGCCACGAGCTGCTGAGAACAAGAGTTAAGTAGGAGCCAGCACCTCCTACCTAAAACACTCTGCAGAGCCTCCAGAATATAATCAAACACACTCCTCATTCTGAGAACCTGAAAAATCACAGTTTGAATGAGAAAAGACATTGATACTGAGTGAGATAAAGCAGACGCTGGGATCATCAGAAAGGGTTTTCATCATCAAGAAGCTTCAAAAAGCAATTACTAATTCTCTCAAAATAGAATAGAAAATCTCAGAAAAGAAATAAATTATAAAATTTACTCAAACTGAGAGTGGAGGAAAAAAATAACAAGAGCTCTAGAAACTTGTGGGAAATAACAAAGATCTAAGACTGGTATCAGAGTCTTGGAGGAAAAGAAAAGCAATGCTGAAAAGTCGTGTAAGAAACATTGTTGGCCCTGGCTGATGGCTCAGTGGATAGAGTATCGGCCCGGCATATGGATGTCCCAGATTCAATTTCCAGTAAGGGCACATAGGAGAAGCAATCATCTGCTTCTCCTCCCTCCCTCCCTCTCCCCTTCTCTCTCTTCTCCTTCCACAGCCAGTGGTTCAACTGGTTTGAGTATGGCCCTGGGCACTGAAGATAGCTCCCCCAGAGTGCAACAGCCTCAGGCGCTAAAAATAGCTGGGTACTCCAGCACTGGCCCCAGGTGGGGATGCAGGATGGACCCAGGTTGGAACACATGTGGGGGGGGGGGGGGGACGACACATATGGGGGGGGAGGGGAGGGGAGGGGGAAGGGAGGAAGGGAGGAAGGGAGGAAGGGAGGGAGGGAGGGAGGGAGGGAGGAAGGGAGGGAGGGAGGGAGGGAGGGAGGGAGGGAGGGAGGGAGGGAGGGAGGGAGGGAGGAAGGAAGGAAGGAAGGAAGGAAGGAAGGAAGGAAGGAAGGAAGGAAGGAAGGAAGGAAGGAAGGAAGGAAGGAAGGAAGGAAGGAAGGAAGGAAGGAAGGAAGGAAGGAAGGAAGGAAGGAAGGAAGGAAGGAAGGAAGGAAGGAAGGAAGGAAGGAAGGAAGGAAGGAAGGAAGGAAGGAAGGAAGGAAGGAAGGAAGGAAGGAAGGAAGGAAGGAAGGAAGGAAGGAAGGAAGGAAGGAAGGAAGGAAGGAAGGAAGGAAGGAAGGAAGGAAGGAAGGAAGGAAGGAAGGAAGGAAGGAAGGAAGGAAGGAAGGAAGGAAGGAAGGAAGGAAGGAAGGAAGGAAGGAAGGAAGGAAGGAAGGAAGGAAGGAAGGAAGGAAGGAAGGAAGGAAGGAAGGAAGGAAGGAAGGAAGGAAGGAAGGAAGGAAGGAAGGAAGGAAGGAAGGAAGGGAGGGAGGAAGGAAGGAAGGAAGGAAGGAAGGAAAGTTGGTTGTTGGCCTTAGCCGATTGGTTCAGTGGATAGACATGAGCCCATTGTGCAGACATCCCGGGTTCAATTCCCAGTCAGGGATGCAGGATGGACCCAGGTTGGGACACATGTGTGTGGGGGGGGGACACATATGGGGGAGAGAGGGGAGAGAGGGGAGAGAGGGGAGAGAGGGGAGAGAGGGAGGGAGGAAGGGAGGGAAAGGAAGGAAGGAAAGTTGGTTGTTGGCCTTAGCCGATTGGTTCAGTGGATAGACATGAGCCCATTGTGCAGACATCCCGGGTTCAATTCCCAGTCAGGGCACACATGAGAAGCAACCATCTGTTTCTCTTCTCCTCCCTCTCCCCAGTCAGCCTGGGCGCTGAAGATAGCTCTGTTGATTCAAGCATCAGCCTCTGATGGGGGTTGCCAGGTGGATCTCAGTTGGGGCACATGCTGGAGTCTATCTCCCCTCCTCAAAGAAAAAAAAAAAAGAAATAGTTGAAAATGTTCTGAATTTGACAAGACACAAATGTACAGATTCAAGCAGCTGAGTGGCCACAAACAGGATTAGCCTAAACAAATACCAAGTCACACCAAAACCAACTTCGGAAAACTAAAGACAAAGAGAAGCCTGACCAGGCAGTGGCGCAGTGGATAGAGCGTCAGACTGGGATGCGGAAGACCCAGGTTCGAGACCCCGAGGTCGCCAGCTTGAGCGTGGGCTCATCAGGTTTGAGCAAAAATTCACCAGCTTGGACCCAAGGTCGCTGGCTCCAGCAAGGGGTTACTTGGTCTGCTGAAGGCCTGCGGTCAAGGCACATATGAGAAAGCAATCAATGAACAACTAAGGTGTCGCAATGCGCAATGAAAAAACTAATGATTAATGCTTCTCATCTCTCCGTTCCTGTCTGTCTGTCCCTGTCTATCCCTCACTCTGACTCTCTCTCTGTCTCTGTAAAAAAATAAAATAAAATAAATAAAAATAATTTAAAAATAAATAAATAAAGACAAAGAGAAAAATATATTAGTATCAGGGTAAAAAAGACATCTGTGGATATATGAGGCCTCAAAACCTTTACCTCCCATGCACACTTTCTCAAGAAGTTAGTGAAAGATGTGCTCCTGCAAGACAGGGAAATTATCCAGGAAAAAAACTGATGCTGGAGAAAAAGAGGTGGAGGAGATGACTAAGGTCACAAGGAGCCTACAGGATGATAACGAAGAAACCCTCAGAGAAGTGCTCACCTACTTCTCCACTGCTCCCCCTCTCACTTCTCTTTCTCTATCCCCCTCCTGCAGCCATGGCTCCACTGAAGCAAGTTGGCCTTGAGCACCAAGGTCGGCTCCAGGCCTCAGCCGCTAAGCAATGAAACACAACACCCCAGGTGGGCAGAGCACTGCCCCCAGTGGGCTTTCTGGATGGATCCTCCTGGTCAGGGCACATGCAGGAGGAGTCTGTCTGCCTCCCATCCTCTCACTGAATAAATAATAAATAAATAACTCAGGGCAGCTGCATAGCCTGGCTGACACCCAAGACACTCAAGTGGGTCAGAAGACTTCAAGTTCTTTAGGAAAATGAAAAATCCTAACATGTCTGAATTGACAAGAAGAAATTAGAAAAAGGCAAAACAATAGAACTGCAACCTGCAAAAGGTACACAGAAAACTAAACACGCAACAATTATTAATTCCAGAAAACAAAGTGTTATGAAAGGAAGAAGAGTCTCACACAGATCATGGCTTCACTGTGAGTCTAACAATGTTAATCGCTGACCCAGTGAAAGCCATAATGGAACTCATGAGGAAGAAGAGCTGGAAGCACTGATGCAGGTAAGGGACACAAGGCTGTGAAAGAGCCCTAACCCCCTAGTCCACTGTGAGAAGTCCACATTGGTAACATCTCAAGCTATTAAAAAAAAAAAAAAAATCACACTTAATATAGGCATTTTAGTTAGAGACACATGCAAATTCCTAAAGAATTGAGGAAAAAAATGGAAAACTGTTGTCTCTACTGACTTTTTTCCTAATAGCAAGTCTTACAGAATTGCCTAAATCTCTACACTAGATACGTATGTCATTAAACAAAAATATAAAAATAAAGCACACAGTGTTAAGGCAGATCTTTAAGAGGAGCTGTCCTGTCTGGTTGGCTCAGTGGAAGAGTGTCAGTCCAGTGTGTGGATATTCCAGGTTTGATTCCCAGTCAGGGCACACAGGTGAGGCACCCATCTGCTTCTCCACCTCTCCCCCTCCCTCTCTTTCTCTCTCTTCTCCTCCTGCATCCATGGCTTGATTGGAGCGTGTTGGTCTCGGGTGCTAAGGATGGCTCCATGGGCTCCACCTCAGGCACTAAGTAGAAGAGCGAGGTTGCTGAGCAACAGAGCAATGCCCAGTCAGAGCACCACCACCCAGTGGACTTGCCAGGTGGCTCCTGGTAGGGGCTCATGCAGGAGTCTGTCTCTTTGCCTCCCCTTCTCTCACTGAATTAAAAAAAAAAAAAGAGGAGGAGGAGCTGATAGAATTCCTAAAATATTTAATGCTTATTTATCTACTTAAATATTAACTATTACATATTATATATTTATATATTATAAATTATAAATATATATAACATTAACTTATATTATAAATAATAATTCAAATACATTAAATTTCATTAATAAATTAAACAATGCATACTTAATATTTAATATTTAGAGTATTCAATAAACAATAAATATTGGCAATGAAAGCTCTGGCTGACCACTGTCAACTCAAACATAATGCTTGCTGGCACACTTGAATATTGAGGGGTGGGATAAACTCATCTGTCCACATGAAGATCACAGTTGGAAAAATGGTACATGCTGTTCTTCTTCTGGTTCAGTGAAACATTATCAGGCTTACTATACTGTATCAGGTTCTCTCTTTCTAAAAACCATTGTCCTCAATCATCAGTTGATCACTATGATCTTCATTACATTCTCCTTTTTTGTGGCTTATCCTGGCTTTGTGTAAAAGCACACAGCCAATCCTGGTGATAAATTTCCACAACAGAATACGACATAACAAATAAACTTGCAGAGCAGGCCCCTAAGGAGGTCAAACTGCCCCTGGGGTGACCCTACTGCCAGCCTATGGACTTCAGCTCACAATCAGCACTGAGGCCCTCACTGTACACGAGTCTGGCCTGAACATAAGTCGAGGCATGGTGGTGGTATCTTGCCTTGGTGGTACCTTGTAAATGAGGTAAAAGGTAAAGTACATTCTCCCTACACTTACGATTTCTCCACACTTACGGCACGAGTTAGACAACACCACTGACACCTTCTCTGCTTCAGAAGCAGACACTCCACTAAAGACAGGACAGGGAGCTGTCTGAGAGAGGAGGTGGAAAGAAAGGCATGAGTTACAGGCAGCCAGTCCAGATCCATTTAAATTTCTGATTCCACAAATTTCCATTGTTCAGCACTTATACCCTGAAGGATATACAGACTTTTACAATGTTGCCCTATAAAGTGCTGATTAGAGGGCAAGTTGCCAAAGACCGGGCTAAAAGGAGGGTGCTCTACAAAGGGCTGTCCTCCAGCACATCACAATGGCTAAGAGCGCTCCGGCCACTATCACCAGAGTCACAGGAATCTGGAAAGGATGTATTTAGTCATGATCTTATTACTTTGGAATATTTTCCTTCCCTTTTTTAAAAGTTCTCCTGAAAGTATACTCTGTCATCTATCTGGGCTCAGCATGACACTGCACGACAGTCTAAAATATAATAAGCTGAGCAGAAAGGGCCAGGTACAAAATAAGTAAATGCTGTGGAATCCCATTTAGTACATAAAATACAAAACAGGTAAAACTCATCTTTACTATTAGAAATCAGGAGAGCAGATGCCTCTGGGAAAGGCAGATCCAATAAAGGCAGGCAGGGACAGTCAGGTTCTGCCTCTTGATCTGGGAGTGCTTACAAATAGGTAATGTCGAACTTGTAAAAATTCATCAAACTGTTTGCTTAGAAAAGACACTTTTTTTCTATATGTCATATATGTCAATAAAAGTTAGCGATGGGAGGGCACTGAAGAGGGAAAAAGTAACCCCTACCACTAGGTAAGGCACACACACAGGACCTCCTCCGGAAACTAATCTGTACCCACCACATTAATTCTTAATGACCTCTTTTTTATTTCTATAATCAAAGCACCACCCAGCAGTTATCATGCATGTATAACTTCATCAAGTACTTTATTTTATCCAATGTTCTAAAATTATCCTTATAACCCAGAACCAGAATATCATGGTGTGCTACCTTCACACAAACTCAACCATCTTCTCCATTCCCTAAAAGTACCTATAATTTCATTTATAAGAGGAAAGGTCATCAAGGAGTGAAAATCAATTTCTACTCTAATGGCAAACTATTTCCCAGTCCTGTGAGGCTAAGTATCTTAACTTCACAAAGCTTCAGTTCCCTCATAATGTATTTCATCAACTATAAAATGCCTGAAATTAGACAATACCCATTGGTGTTATATTCCACCAAGTATTATCAATTATGACATCAACCATAAAAGACACATGCTACTTTAGGGCAGTGTTTTTCAACCAGTGTGCCGTGAGACATGGTCAGGTGTGCCGTGGGGAAATTAAACATGGGTCCCCAAACTACGGCCCGCGTGCTGAATACACCCACGGAGGCTCTTTATCTGGTCCGCCACCAGCCGCCTCCATCCGAACATAAACATTCCCCTCACAATCCCTCCAGCTATCAGCGACAGGAAGAGTGGAGGCACAGGGAACGCTCACTGACCAATCACCTTCTAGGATTCATCCCAACCACTAGCGATGAACCAATAGTAGGCCGCCTCTCATCCACACCCAGGAAGGTCCCCGCTCGGGCTGCTGGGCACTTGTCATTGTGTGGCTACAGCGAGTAGTTGAAGCTGCTACTCCTCCCCATGGTCCCGATTTCTAATCCTGGTCAGGACTGGAGGTAAATGTTGCCACCACTAGATGAAGCCTCAGCCTCAGCTGGTTATGTGTATCCTGATGGTGTATATAGATATTTGACCTTTTTCTTTTTAAAAGAGGCCCCCGCAGAGGGTGATATACAATGCATCACAATGTTATCTATATTGTATATGGCCTTGTAAAGGTCATCTTCTTAAATAGCTCAAATCTCTATATACACCATCAAAACAGACAGAACCAAGGCCCCTGCACCCAGCTGACCATGGGATTTGAACCCACAACCTCAGGGAGAACTCTAGTATTTATCAGAATCCTTACCTAGAAAGCAAACTTCTCAATCTGACAGTAGAGATGCTCTGAGGACTTATGTTACACAAGTACCCAACATTTTCTAAAATTGATTTTGTCCAGCCTCTATATAGAGAGAGTATTTGCCAAATTGATTTCAACCCACAACCTTGATGAAAGCTCCAGTATCTATTAGCAGGACTGTATATATGAGGGGATACATGGGACTGTATATATGAGGGGTTACATGGGACTGTACATATAAGGTTACATGGGACTGTATATGAGGGGATGTTACGTGGGACTGTATTTATAGGGGATGTTACGTGGGTCTGAATATATGAGGGATGTTACATGGGATTTTATATATGAGCGATGTTACATGGGACTGTATATATGAGGGGGTTATCCTTTTTTATTTAACTTTTTTTTTTAATAAATGTAATTTATTTAAAGGACCTCTGCCAGGCATATTTCACTCTTGTGACAGTTTGGGATCTCAGCAAGATGAGCAAGTGACAGTGATGGAGAAGTTTTTGAGAAGGGAAAATGCAAATGCCAACAGGGCCCTGGACAAAATTCTGACCCAGATGAAGGCCCTAGTATGAGTGGTAGACAAAAGAAAAAAGACAAGACGGTGAGCTCGAGGCAATACAGCGAAAGCTATCTTTCATTTGGATTTACTTTCACCAGGGATGAGATAGCACCAACTCCACTGTGCTTGGTGTGTGGTGAGAAGCTTAATAGCACCATGGTGCCAAGCAAGCTTAAACGCCATCTCCAAACGAAACACCCTCCCATTCAAAACAAGCCGATGGACTATTTTGTACACTTACATACAAACAATGAGAAATGGGCAACTTTTTTGAGAAAAACCACAAAGGTAAACGAGAGAGCCCTCAAAGCTAGTTACCTTATTGCTGAACTCATAGCTAAATCAAAAAAGTCCCACACTGTGGCAGAAACATTAATACTGCCAGCTTGTAAAGCCATTGTAAATGAGATGCTTGGCCCTACCGCGGCCAAAGAGATAGCTAAAGTGCCTCTCTCAGATAACACAATTGCCAGATGTATTGATGACATGTCTGCAGACATTGAAACTGTTGTTTTGGGAAAGGTGCACATCAGTAAAAAATTTGCCTTGCAACTTGATGAGTAGATGGATATTAGTGGACATTGTCAGCTCTTGGCCAATGTGTGTTTTGTGGATGGAGAAGCCATTAGAAAAAACTTCCTATTTTGCAAGGCACTGCCAGAAAAATCAACAGGAGGGGAAATAATTCGGGTCACGTCGGAATATCTTAATAAAAGCGGGCTTACATGGGAAAACTGCACAGGTGTCTGCACTGATGGAGCCGCAGCCATGGTCAGGCGCATCAAAGGCTTCGTAAGTAGGGTCAAAGAAAGAAACCCAGATGTTATTGTTACGCACTGTTTTTTTGCACCGTGAGGCCCTCGTTGCAAAGACCTTACCAGCAGATCTAGCTCCTGTGTTGGATGATGTTGTGAGCATAGTGAACTTTGTGAAGACGCGACCTTTGAGATGTCGCTTATTTGCGTCTTTGTGTAAAGAAATGGGAGCAGAACATAAAATCTTATTGCTCCACACGGAGGTCCGGTGGCTGTCGCATGGCAAAGTGCTGGCCCGTGTGTATGAGTTGCGAGAGGAACTTAAAGTATTTCTGACAAACGAGAGGTCCGATTACTCAAAGCTGCTTGCAACTGATGAGTGGTGTGCAAAGCTGGCATACCTGGCTGATATATTTCATTATCTGAATGAACTGAACACACGGATGCAAGGCCAAAATGAAAACCTGCTTACAAGCACTGATAAAATGAATGGATTCCGTTTAAAGGTGCAGCTCTGGCAACAACATGTGCAGCGTGGCAACCTTGAGATGTTCCCACTCACCAAGAAACAGCATGATGGCAACACTGCTGCAATGTGCGAGGTGATTGGCAGACATTTGAAAACTCTTGAGAAGACATTATCATTTTATTTCTCTTCAGCCTTCACAGAATGCCTTGACTGGGTTAGGGACCCATACAGCTCAGTATCCGTTGCTGGAAAGGACATGACTTTAAAGGAGCAAGAGGAACTCATTGAACTGAAACAAGATCGTGGTTTAAAGCTAAAGTTTGCTGATCTTCCTTTGGACAGTTTTTGGTTATCTGTTGCCAAGGAGTTCCCCATTCTGGCCAACAAAGCTATTTTGACATTGCTCCCGTTTTCAACCACATAACTATGTGAGCTGAGCTTCTCAAGCTTGACTGCGATAAAAACTAAAAACAGAGAGAGACTGAGAACTGTTGAGGAAGAGCTTCGTGTGTGTCTTTCTACCATTCCTGCCAGGATATCCCTTTTGTGTTCATCAAAACAGGCCCAGGTTTCACACTGAGTATAAATACATTTAGAAACTATATTATTAACTATATGTATAATATGTACTGTGTTAGAGTGTCATTTTGTGTCATTTTGGTAGGTGGTGTGCCCCAGGATTTTGTAAATGTAAAAAATGTGCCGCGGCTCAAAAAAGGTTGAAAATCACTGTTTAGGGTATAATTTTTTTTAAAGGTCATAGAATTGATTAAATACGGTACGTTAGAGAAGCACAATATTTTCTCTGTTTATGGTACAGGGGAACTAAATATTTTTTAAAAAAACATTGTAATACATTTTACTGTCTTGCATTCCTTGGAAATACATTTTGTGAACTCAATAACCAGGGCTGGCACTGGTCCCAATAAGCAGTGGGGACTAGGGGGAAAGGAAATGCTTTAAGAGGTCAAGTCTTCCATAAGTGAGGGATATAGTGCAATAACCTCACAAATATTCTTGCAAACTCTGAGAAAAACTTCAGAAGCCCAAGGTCATACTTATGAGGATAAAAATTTAGGACACAGCGGAGACATAAGAGATCCCAGAAGCATTCCATTGCAGTTATTTAAGAATAAAAAAGGATGAAGTCAACCTTATTTAAATATGAGAAAAACTATGACCCAAGTCGACAGGGTGCCCCATTCCTGCCCAATTCAGTTATGGAGTCACTCTTTCTTGGGGTGACAGGCAACTCACGCTCATTTTAGCACAGGGCATAGGAAAGAGGGTAAAAGAAATCACGCCAGAAAAGGAATGATCAGAAAGCAACTGGGAAGCGCCATAATAAAGGAGTTAGTTAAACTTCCACTGCAATACGAACAACACCCTAGAACTTTTCAAATCTGCCTTCATCACAAGGCAGGAGATCTGGCCTAAAACAGACAATGAGTTCAGACACTGAAGCAACATTAGGCAGACAACTAGCACCGAGGTAGTAGTTAGGAGAGACAGAGATGAAGGCAGTTACAACAGCACCTTGAAAATACTGATCCTTGTTGTGGGGATGGTAATGCCTTACACAATTTCAAAGCCAGGCTTTACTTTAATGAGATCTCAAAATATTCAAGAAACAACACTTGTTTTTTTTAACTTAACTTTTTTATTGAAAATTTCTTAACAAAAAGTAGAGAATAAGTATACTTCCATGTATCAGGCATCTATAACTTCATCAAGTTATAGGTCACCCAGCTTTAAATAAATATTTTGTCATTCTTGTTTCATTATAAATTATTTTTAATCCAAGGGAAAAAAACCTCAAAGTAATAGTAATAACACATACAGGAAAATCTAAGGGCAGATAACTGTTCTTACCCAGCATGCAAGAGGGGCCTTGCCATGTTCATGTCATTAGCAGATAACTGTGTCTACCAGTCACAGACACAAAAGCAGGTGAGGTGACTTTTTATTTCTGGTGTAACTTAAAAAAATTTCTCTAGCTAATGAAAAATTAATCCTATACTTATTGTGACCTCAGTAACATTAATTATTATCAACATTACATTTAATTTTATTTTACTTCAAATTATACATTTGCAATTCAGTTCTTATTTAAGCAAAAACAAAAAGGATTAAAATTGCCATGGGAAATGAGAGCACATATTTCTTTACTCAAAGTTTACTGATTGATCTTACATTTTGTTCATGTATTTAAAATACTTCTCAAAGGCTTTTTTCTTAATTTGTTAAGAATTATAGTGCTTCCAATATTCTACAAAATTACTATTCCTCTAACTCTATACTTCGTACTTCACGGGGTTGCTATGAGGGTTATTTGTTAGTTCAGGTAAAGCACTAGAACAATGCCTGGAAGAGAGAAAAACGACTCAATGCATATAGTATTGTACACAAAATCATAAATAGGATGATGGGACTTCTCTAAGAGGAAAAGCAGTCAAAGATAACAGCAATCAGAGTGAATGTGAGTTTTAAAGGTCAGGAAACATAAAAACTATATTCCCTCTCTAGCTTTTAGTTTTTAACCATGCTTTGTGAACTAAAATTTCTCTCCCTCTACAAAGTACATCTCTAACCAAATTAATTTTTGTTTCTTTAGGATCACCATTAGCTTACTTAACAGTATTTCTTTCTGTGTTAATGTAGATAGAAAGCTATGGCCCCCTCAAAACTCTAGAAAAATCGGCCTGTTCAGAATTAGGTTACAAGATCATTTAGATTTCTAACATAACATAATTACTAAAATGTTACATGAAAGCAAAGTCACATCACTTGCTAATCAAACTAAGTGGCAATCACCCATTAATTCAAAAGAGGGCTCGGCAAGTTGTCACAATGACAACAGGGAACAGCCTCATCCTGGTCAGCTGACGTGAAAGCCCCTTTCCACACTTTCTCCACTCAGTACTATATTTACTCTATCCCCAGTCTCTTGGTAACAATTTCACCATTAATCCCAAGTTCTCTGCTCAGAGCCTGTATCCTGACAATTTATAAATGGAGTTTTCTTCACTTTCCAGGATGACTGTCTAAGTTCTGACCCATCTTACTACCAGCCATGACCAGGGAGTCCCTTCTTCATATACTGCATCCTGACTCGGTAAAGCACTCCAAGTCATGCTTTTATAAAAAGAAAAACCACCCTTAGGTCTTTTTAGCTTTTAACCACTTTTTAGCTTTTTTCTTCTTTATACAGCTGAACTCTTCTAAATATGTATTTCTTATTCCTACAGTTCTGTACATTTGTACATAGCAGATGAGAAAATACTATGCAAGTGACCAAGGAAATAGTGTAAAGAACACATTTCTCTAGATAAACTATGCATCTTAAAATATACCACCCAAAAAACCCAAGTTTCTCAAAAGCCATCTTTAAGCATTACACCTGTATATGTGGTGAGTAAATCCCAAACCCAAGTAAAGGAACAATGGGACAAAGTCAAACCACCCTTCAATCTACAAGTCTGTTAATAGAAGTATACATATGTTCCAGATACACCTACACATACTCACTTCCCCAACATACTCCAATTTCAATAACCAGTTCTCTCAAACTTACCAAACTCCGATACTGGCCCTGGAACAATTTTGAAGTCCGACTGTGTGAAGGCTGGGATCCCAGAGAATCAAAGGACTTTATCCGATGAGATGAGGTCCGGGCACACACAGAGTCACTTCCCAGTCCAATGTCTGAAAAGGTCGTGAACACAGAAAAGAGTGAGCTGAAACGCCTAACACTATGCACCCTCACTGCACACCAGACTCTAAACTGGGGCAGCCCCCAAGGGACGCACCACAGACCGTAACAAAGCAGGCCATTTATGCAGTAAACAAAGCACAGATTCTGTCTGCTACAGAAATGACTTGCACTTACTCCCCAATCACCTTTCCAGAAATTAATTGGAGATAACTATTTATCAGTTCTTCCCTAGTATAATTTTCAAATTTTTGAAATGCTCTGTAACCTATTTTTAATACTTTCTCTTCATCTGGAAAAAAATAAGCCTCTCAAATTCAATCACTTAGCAGGGCACCACCCAGAACTCATTTCCAATATATCACCACCAAACACCTACTTCTCCAGGATCACGCTTCACATATAAGCAGCAAAAATTATTTGACGACAAAAGGAAAAAATTACTTAAAACTAACAAAAATCCCCCTGAATTTTTCAGCCAGAGACCCTTCCAAGGAGTATTACCTCAAAATGAAGGCAGCTCATGCTTTATTCACCTCACAAAGTTGGTGGACGAATCAAAGTAAACAGCTATTAAAGGGCTTAGTTCTTTCTCTGCAGTGGTCAGCAAACTCATTAGTCAACAGAGCCAACTATCAACAGTAAAACGACTGAAATTTCTTTTGAGAGCCAAATTTTTAAACTTAAACCATATAGGTAGGTACATTCCTTATCGAGGTAGCTGCAAGTGGTATTTTGTGGAAGAGTCACACTCAAGGGGCCAAAGAGCAGCATTTGGCTTGTGAGCCACAGTTTGCCGACCCCTGGTCTAGGTCTCTTCATGATTAGCCTCCACTTAGGCCAACCTAATAAGTAAATGTTAGCAACCCACTTCTTCAAAGTAATTTGATTTTTTAAAATAGAAGTCATAAAGAGTTTTTTAAATCACTGTTCTGAAATGCACGTGCCTAGCAATTTCCTAAAGCTTCATGGAAAGCCTTCTGTAAAACATATCCTTAAACTGATGGTCTCCAGGTCTATTTTACTGGCAGATGTTTGGATTGGTTTAAATAGTGTCTTATAAAAGTTTGAATCAGTTGTCAACAACTAAAAGTCTGAAGATATCACAGAACAACACAAATTTCCAGTTGTTCCTGAAGCACAGGCAGGCCTAGACAGCCATCCTAGCAAACAGATGCTGTGAGGTACACCAGGGATGGTTCCCGAGTATGGATGACCTCTAAGTGAGGACTATTCTACTTCTCCCAGATGCCAAAAGGTGAGTACACCCCATCTGAAGGGCCAGGACAAAAATGCGAAGAAGTCATGACAAAATACATTTGAGGTTTCTGATTAAAAGAGACATATCAAAGTCTAACTTTCCCCCCAAAATCTAAAATTAATCTGTAAATAGAAAAACAGGCCCTGTTTGGCTCAGCAGTAGAGCATCAGCCTGGCAGGTAGAAGTCCCAGGTTCAATTTCCAGTCAGGGCACACAGGAGAAGCAACCATCTGCTTCTCCACCCCTCCCCCTCTCTCTCCCTCTCTCACTTTTCCTTTCTTGCAGCTATGGCTCAAATAATTCGAGCAAGTTGGCCCCAGGTGCTGAGGATGACTTCATGACCTCGCTTTAAGCGCTAAAATAGCTCAGTTGCCGAGCAACAAAGCAGCAGCCCCAGATGGGCAGAATATCACCCTACAGGGGGCTTGCTGGGTATCTCCTGGTCAGGGCAGATGTGGGAGTCTGTCTCTCTGCCTTCTTGCCTCTCACTTAATAAAAATAAAAAAAAAGAAAAATGACTCTAAAACAAAAGAATCACTAAGGACCCAAAAGGATCTTTTTTTTTTTAATAAATAAATTTTTATTAATTTTAATGGGGTGACATCAATAAATCAGGGTACATATATTCAAAGAAAACATGTCCAGGCCATCTTGTCATTCAATTATATTGCATACCCAGCACCCAAAGTCAGATTATCCTCCGTCATCCTCCACCTAGTTTTCTTTGTGCCCCTCTCCCTCCTTCCCTCCTCCCTTCCCCCCGCCAACCACCACACTCTTGTCCATGTCTCTTGGTCTTGTTTTTATGTCCCACCAATGTATGGAATCATGCAGTTCTTGGTTTTTTCTGATTTACTTATTTCACTCCATATAATGTTATCAAGATCCCACCATTCTGCTGTAAATGGTCCGATGTCATCATTTCTTATGGCTGAGTAGTATACCATAGTGTATATGTGCCACATCTTCTTTATCCAGTCTTCTTCTTTTTTTTTTTTTTAGTGATTAAGGCCTTTAAGAAAACTCTTGGCCAATACAGCAAGAATCCATAAAAGAGTAGTGTCCTTAACATGCTCACCAAGTCCAAGTTGGCACCCACACCATTCCAAATCCCTGCAAATGCAACCCAACCCCAGTTCAAGGATCTTTTCTTTTAGATCCACAAGACAGAAGGTCTCGGAGCTCATGGGATTGGCACAGCCCCCCTCAGAGGAATCTGCACAGAATCTTTCCTTGTCCTCACTGCAGTCTGGAGCCCACTAAGGGGCATACTGGCTACCTCCACTCACTCCTCTCCATAAGAGATGACTGGGGCTCAGAATACTACAAACCAAGCGCCCCTGGTACAACCACCCTCACAGCCCTCAGGAAACCTGGTCCAAGTAGGTGTTTACTTTAGAGGCCAATTCACTGGCTACTCCATTATCATGATCACACTTCAAAAATAGTCACTAGATCTGCTAATAAATATGAGTTTTAATCAGCATAATAAAAATCTACAGAAAGGTGCTTCTAGTTTCCAGATAGCCCCATGAATGAGACATTTCTCCTCTGCTGTGTTTTCAGGTAATAACTGCTCTGCTCACAGTAAGGAAAACATCTGATATTCACCTGAGGACCTAAAAAAAGAGATTCTGTTCTAATAAGAAAAAAAAATCACAGCAAAAGTGACAACCAAAAATTTAATGTCATAGAGGCTTACTTTTTTTTAATTCGATACTGCTCATTTTGACTTGCTAAAGAATAGCAACGGTTTTGCCCTTTTGTCTTTGCAACCCCTCAAGTTCAATTTAAAACAGGTCCTACCTGCTGTTACTTTATTTAGAGTCACCAAGGAACTGAGGACTTTGTTAAAATTCTGCCCCTGGTACAAATCATTTGCATCAAATGTCTGAAAGAAAAAAATAAACAAAGTTAGTAGAGTCTTATATTGGGTGCTGGACAAACAAACTTCTCACAGTAATGAGAGAACGACATGTAGGATCTCCAGATAAAATCCTAAAGATACGGCACAACCTGAAAAAGGAGGACCTGTGAGCTCAGCTTCCAGTCTGGGGGTAGAAAGTCCAACAGAATTCCCTTAGTTAAGTGTATCCTAATCCTGGGCCTGAGACCAATCCCCACCCTCCTTCATAACCTGGAGTCCCGCACTCAGTGAATGCTGAGCTGGTTTCCCAATCTACTTAGATTAAAGCAGAGGTCGCAGGGCAGGCATACTAACTAAACATTTCCCCTCCTAGTCACAGTTGATTCCAAAGCTAACAGCATTCAGAAGAAAGAGAGAGAGAAACAAAACAGAAGCAAAAGCAAAAGAGAAACACACGCAACAGAATGGATATGGGAGCAAAAGGAGGGGAAGACAAAAGATGCAGATCCCAGAATGAAGACAGGTATCAGGGCAGAGGGCTAAGCCGGACCAGGACTGTCTGTAATCTAAGATTCCTCCAAGCTGGGCAGCCCAGAAACAAGGGGAAGCACAAGCCAACCCCAGTGGGACCATGCAAGCACGCACAAGCATGCGCATGAGCACACATGCATGCACACGCACATACACACAGAGTTGAAAAATAAAGTGCCTTACTTGCTCGGAATCCTTAGCCTATGATGTGTGTGTACACACACACACATAAATTAAAACACACAGACATCTCATTCCCAAATACTATCTGAAGACTACGTATAGCTTTTCATTATCAAACAACCCCCATTGAAACATGTTTTAATAGGCAAATCATCCACAACTCTGCCAGAAAAATAATGAAAAAAAGTTTTTTCAAAGATGCAAATAACAGAAAGATACAGTATTTAAATACCAAAATGTAAATTGTGTTAACAGACTTCATCATTTTTCTCAGTGGGACAAAAATGAACAAACATGACTAGTTATCCAGAAATGAGTATCAGCAAAGGGGAGGTCCCAACTTCCTCTTCCTGTTGAATGCCACCTCTCCCCTCCTTTGGTCAGTTCCTCTTTCTCACAGGTCCTGCCAGGACCACCCCCTCCTTCCTGTCTCCCAGCCCCTACCCCATTTCCTGGCTAAGTCTTACTCATCTGACTTCCACAGTCTCGCTTCCTTCACCAGACTCAGGTCCCCTAACCAGGCTCCACCGGCACGTTCATCACAAAGACAATCTTATGTTCCATGTGTATAGGCCACCCCAGACTAGGAAATCTACAAAAGCAGATTTTACAGCACCAGCGCAGAGGAAAACACAAAGTTTGCTGAATGAATATATGTACCAATTCATCCACCCATCCACCACTCAGCCTCACTAAATGTCACCATGAGTGACATTCACATAAAAAGCAGCTAAGAGGAGTCCAAATCTGAATAATTACTGTATTTCCCCATATATAAGACGCACTTTTTTTTTTTTTTTTAATTTGGGGTCTAAAATCTGGGTGCGTCTTATACAGTAGTTGTGGCATTTCAAATGCCATAAACAGAACTGAGGACAAGACAATATGTGAAGACTGATTTGTCATCAGACACAGATGAGGACAAGCTAATGGATGGGAGTTTTGACAGTGATGAGGAGTTGTATGAATTTTATGATGAATAAAACTTCAGTTCAATAACGTTATGCAATACATTTTTTTTCAAATTTCAGGCCCCAAAATTCAGGAGCATCTTATACATGGGGAAATACAATATTGCTCATTTCCTCAAAAATCATCTTCGCTAATGACCTTCTGCCTTTAATCTCTGAAATGAGTAAAAATTGTCATGAGGTATGTTTAAACATGAACCAAAAACAAACAAACAAAAAACCCAACTGCTGAAAAACTTCAAGAAAAGAGGCCATCAAACCACTGAGTTAAGAGAGGAGCTGAAAACACAGGTCATTTTTCCTAAACGCTGAAAGAGAAAACTAAATGGAGCCTCAAAAGACTTAAAACGATGTGAATACACCTAAGCATTCAGTATACAATTACTGACACCATTTCTTATATAGCTGAAGTACAAAATAAAGCTAATTTCATAATGCCAGACCCTCCCTGTGAAAAGAGCCCATAGAATAGTTAAGAATCATAATATACGATTCAATTAGTTTATTCTCATATTTATTTTTTAAGAAATTCCAAGTCAAATAGGCACACTTTCTAGTTTGACATATCCACCTACATTTTTAATGGGTTAGTGACATTATTTTTTAAAGAATTAAAGCATTGGCCTCAATAGGCCTCAGTTTTCTTATACGTAGAAAATAAAAGTTTCCTCACTTGTAAAATGCTGGAGTAGGTAACCTGCATATCTTTCAGCCCTTAAGTTATAATTCTAAAGCCTGAAAAATTAAAACTGTGGTATTCTACAAAAAGATACATAAAAATGTCTACTAACCTTCATTGTGGTGAAGCAGCGAGTCATAAAACCCAGAAAAACAGGATGTTGAAAACTGAAGTTTCCTGTTATTCCAGAACTATATATCTTTCTTACTTGGATACCAGGAAGTGCCTGGTTGGCTAAAACTGCCCACCAATGGGATTCATCGTGACATCAGAATTTAGGTGAATTCACAGACACCCCACATTATTAAACAGGAAACTACACAATGAGACGAGACAAATGCTGGCCACTAAGAGGCAAAAAATGCATATTCTGAGTTAATAACGTTTTGACTAAAGTACTTCTCCAGAGAAAGATAACAGACTATTTCCTGAAATAGGAATCGACTCAACAAAAAGCAAAACCAGAAACATCTTAGGGCACTGAGAAAGTCTGTACTATGCGAACTAAAGCAAAGTATCATTATAACTTCTAATATGTCTGCAAAACTAAGTCAGCCAGTATATGAGAATGACCAGGACAGTTAGCACACTAAATGGTGCTCTGGGGCACTCAGTGCTGAAGGAGATAAAAGCCCTGGGAGTGCGGCCCACCTCATGCCCTAACCATGGATGTCTTAGCAGCAATCTGTCAGCACGGGTGGAGTAGGCTGGAATACGGGGCATGTGAGGAGGAAGGAGACAGACACAGGTGTCCCTTTTCTTCGGGTGGTAATGGGAGAGTGATTATCAGGAAGGGCTGCACATTAGGATCTTCTGGAACTTTACAAAACCAACATACTTTATAAATCAAGCCACATTTCAGACCAATTTAGATAGCATCTCTATGGCAGGAACCCAGAATCAATGTTAATGCTCTCCAGGTGATTCTGAGCAGACCAAGAATAAGAGGCACCTCCCTGGAGGGATAAAGTGCCCTGAATCCTCTCCCTCAGCAGGCTCAGCCCTCATACCCGTCCCTCCTTATAAGCACAGAAAGGTGGAAACACAATTGTGGGGCAGCTGTGTTAGTTAGGCTTGCTCGGAGGGTTACCAGCTGCAAGCACTTGGCCTGATCAGTACGTGAGTGCATGGCTGCGTCATATGTGTATGGTCTATATAAGGCTATGGGTGCTTGCACTCACTGTGAGGGGCCATTTTTGCTGTTTGTGTGACAGAGAAGCGGTTTCCCCGACTGTGCTTGTCCGCTGTTGTGAGACTCTATTAAAACAGAATGGCCCAATGCTTTCCAGCTCCGCAGTTTCTCTACTGTCTGCCCGAATCCAATGTGGACCTGCCTGGCCTTGGCCTCGGACATTACAACAGTACATCTTAGAATCTATACAGTTGGAAAAGTGTATTACCAAAAACTCACCCTCACTTGTACATTTAAGTGCATTAAATGTGCAGCAAAATAATACAATATTCTCGACAAAAGAAAAAATTATCCTACCAGTATTCCACCAAAATCACTAAATTTCTTAGTTGATTTTTAATATTTTTAATAGAAACAATACTACATAATGAAATACAACAAATACAAACCATTTAAAAATCAGGATAGAAGAGGCCCAGAGTATTCAAAGTGGGACATAAAAATACTTTCTGAAAACTCCCTCTAGTCCCATGGGAGGCGAGGTCAGGCTGAACTAATGTGACAGGGCATGCAGTGGGAAGGAGGCAATACTGCTCTGTGAGGACAGATAACCCTTCTGAACTTGAAGGCTGCTCCCTGCTGCTTACAGCCCTTACACAACTTACTGAAGGTCTCTGGGCCTCAAGTTGCTCATCCTTAAAATGGAAATGAGAAAAAGAGAGGATATTGACATGACAATGATGGCTACAGAAAGTAGCAATGCGTAAAAATGCCTCACATGTTCAAAACGGATCAAGGTTAAAAAGTACCGATTCTAGCACACCAAGACTTAAGGTCTTTTGTAAAAATTGACCCATCAATAATGACGTTCTACCAAGGAAAACTCTTATTTTCTAAATGTAATGCCAGTGGCTGAGGCCAGGCTGGTTCACACTGGATTTGGGCACATGGTAGAAAAACTGCAAAGCCAGAAAAGATTGGGTCATTCCATTTAATAAAGTCTCACAACAGCAGACAAGCACACAGGCAGGGGAAACTGCCTTTCAGGCAAACAAACAGCAAAATGGCCCCTCACAGCAGTGGGCAGGCAATCCACGCATCCACAATCCCCCTGAGCGCAAGCACCCTAGTCTTATATAGGACACAGACGCACATACACACACGGAACTGCCATGTACTACTACTCACGCACTAATCAGGCAAAGGGCTTGCAACTGATAAACCAGCAAGCAAGCCTAAAACCAGCTGCCCCACACTAAAATACAAAACTATCAAGGAAAAAAGCTTCCTCAATGACTGCTAAAGAACATCCTAAAGACCATCAAGGAAAGGGCACAGAAGTCTCCACACCACACACCACATACACTCACTGCTTCTGTGCCACATACTGCACACACACACACACGCACACTGCTTCTGCAGCACACCACACCACACGTGCACACTGCATGTGAACAGTGCCTCTGCAGCACACACCACACACGCACGCTGCCTCTGCAGCACACACCACAGTACACACTCTCTGGTGCCAACCTCCACTAATGTACATCAGCAAGATTCCAGCTCATACTGCACAGGCGATTGCCTTACTCCGTATCAAAACGCTAAGGTTCCCATCCAGAATTCCCACCCAAGCTGCTGCTTCTGACACAGACCACTGCCCCCACTGACCTTTCAGCCTCAACAGTATGGACTCTTTCACCATCCCAAGGCCCATAAGGGGGAAATACACCAGCACAAAAGAGGGAGGACATTCCACCAGCCTGCACTCCAGGTCTGCTCAGCGTTGTGAATGTGAACTGCATCTGCTGCCCATCACCAAAACAGCTGCCCCTATTTGAGAATGTTTCCGTAGGACCAGCACTTCCGTCACTGTCTGCCCGACACTGAATTATCCAGTCAATGCCTTTCCCAATATTAACTCTCAGAGTGGGAATCATGGCCAGCCTCACCTGAGCCCATTTTTAAATAGTGTGTGAACAATGCACAATCACAAAGTCCAACAGCACAGTCACAAAGGTAGGGGTGTCAGGCAAAGGCTGTGGCTTTCTCTACCAACCAAGAAAAGTAGGAAATGATCTCTTTTTTTTGTTCTGAAATGAGAAGCAGGGAGGCAGAGACAGACTCCCGCGTACACCTAACTGGGATCCACCCGTCATGCCCATCAGGTGGCGACGTTCAGCTCCTCTGGGGTGTTGCTCTGTTACAAGGAGAGCCATTCTCAGTGCCTGGGCCAACTTTGCTCCAATGGAACCTTGTGGGGGGGGGGGGGGGGAGGAGGGTGGAGAAGTAGATGGGCGCTTCTCTTGTGTGCCCTGACCAGGAATCGAACCCGGGACATCCACACGCTGGGCCAATGCTCTACCATCGAGCCAACCGGCCAGGGCCAGGAAATAAACTATTTTAAAGGGAAAAGTTCTAAAATCTAGGCTGATGAAATTGTATTCTAAAAGTACAATTACAGGCAGAGTGTTGTTGTTTTTTTTAATATTCAAGTACAGACGCGGCAGAATCACTCCTAAACTAACAACTTATCAGGGAAAAGTACCAAATACCAAAAAGATTCTAGTCAACAATGTATCATTCTCCTTGAATCAAAGTAGAGCACTGCTATAATCTTCGTAAAAGTATCAGCAGAAATTTTCTTTTTCTTCAGATGTTTGGCTAACTTCTCCTTGCAGGCAGGGGTGTCACTAACAGTTCCTGCCTATAAAACTCAACTTAAGTGGGCATAAATGTCTTCAGAGCAAAAAGGAGAAGCTCTTAGACGTGGCCTCTAACCCTCCAGTTTCTCTCACAAGCATATACACCCTACTCCTCTATTAGAGGAAAACCTGAATCATGTAACCCAGACAGACAGAGGGTTACAAATACCTATATCAACAAAAAAGAGCACATCACTAACTCAGCTGATGCCAAACCTACTAACGAAGACTCCAGGCTGGTTTTTTCCAATACGGGCTATTCCTAAAGATCATCTTCCACAAGGTACAATTTGAAAAGAAATTTGGAGAAAAATTAAAAGGATCAACAAACGCAAAAGGGCTCTGAAAACACGAGGAGTGCAGAGAAGACAAAAAGTTGAAAATAGAAGGAAAATGAGCCGACTAGACATGGTCTTCACTACAGGACACACTGAACTTACCAGCCACAGAGTCACTAGGAGAGAACGAGAGCGCTACCAAAAACAGTCCAGGACAGCCAGCATAAACCAGGGCCACCCAGACAAACAATTAATAAATATGTATTTCCGATGGCTTTGGGCGACCCCTGTGTTTTGGTCGTTCGACCCCCGCCGGGGTCGCGACCCACAGGTTGTGAACCGCTGCTCTATGGCCTCCAGGAGTCTACAATTTCACAATCCAAACCCAGGAGGGCAGGGAGGATGACAAGTAAGCACGGGCCTTCCGAGGGTCAACCCACCTCTGAGCACTGGCCCCTGTGGACACGTCACTGCGCGTCTGGGAAGAGAAATGTAACTGGCTGACCTGTCCGAGGCACCTCTGACACAGTGCACTTTTAAAAGAATGACTGCTACCTCTGAGCAAGGGAGAACCAGGGTCGAGAGACCTGGCAGAAAGGAAAATGTAAGGGGTGGAAAGTTCAGAAGCAGGCCTTCCCAACATGCTTTTATAAGGCTGAAGCAGAAGAAAAAAAAAAAATGGGGAAAAATTAGTTACAACTCCACAAAAGGCAAGGCATTCTTCTGTACTAGAGCTGCACCCCCTATGACTAGGCTCCAGAAAACTGAGAGGGGCAAAAGAAACTGCTGCTGGGCCTGCCAAGACGAGGACGCCACCAGAAGCAGGTCAGTCAGCACTTTCCCAGAGAGGACTCTTCTGAAGGCTGGTCAGGGTCCCCTCCCACCTAGCAGGCAGAAGAAGTGCTCACCCAAGCTGTGGCTTGCCTCAGAAGAGACGAGGGCTACTGAGAACCCCAGTTCACTGGCACTGGGCTGGACGCTACAGTTGCAGGGGAAAATTGCAGCCTTGGCTTGAGGAAAAAAACACCTGTCATAATGAGACTTCAGAAAGGGCTTCCAAAAGAAGCTGGCAACTGTGTGGTCTTAGCAGATGTGCAGGCTCTCAGCTATAGACAAAAGGCAGAGAGAGAAGTTGCACCATCTATATCAAAATTACACCATCTGGCCTGAGAGGCTCTCAACCCTGTCCAGTGCTACTCCCAGATCGGTCCAGCAGAGAGGCCCAGAGTAACCAGCTCCTCAGAGAACCCTGAGCAACACCCCGAGCACTCATCCCCCATAAAACACTGTCAGTGACATATCACTGAAAAGGCTAAAAATGACCAACAAAGACTTGGCAATCTGGCCCAGCCTTAACTTCTGCTAATTCTAAAAATACCCTATTTTAATACAGTCCTTATTTATATGGTTACATTTATATCAAGTTTGGTTCCTAAATTAACACCTGAAATAAGGAGGGCTCAACTATACATGAGGAAGAGGTGCCTGTGTACCCATATCAACCAACTGTCACCAGCGCCCATCTGGCAGGGTGATGCTACCAGGGTGACCCCTGTGTGCACTTGTGAGAACTCCTATAAGCATAAATCTCTAGCCAGGTAGAAGATGACTGGATTAACAGAAAGAGCTATCATGGTTTTTCAGAAAAGCCTTGAAATCAATAGAATATTGTTAAAAAATAGAAGTTTCAAGGGCACAAGTACTAAGAGGTGACACTGATCCAATCTAGACTGGTCTTATTCATCACACTATTTTCATCTTTGTCTAAAAGCACTGCAGCTCACTGTGTCACTGCTCTCTTCCATTCACACCTCTCCCTGGAAGAAAGCTGTGCATTCCCACTGAATGCCACACCTTCCCATGGGCTCCAGCCAAGGAGATGTGAGACACATGACATGCAACAGCTCTGAGCAGTATGATGCCCATAGGCTCCATGCAAAATCTTTAGGAGCCTGAGTGTTTCTACCAACATCTCTGTTCTTTTTCTTAAAATGGCCAGCACACCATGCTGTTTGTGAGAAAGGAGTCATCAGCGCAGGTCATGGAAGGGGGCCAACAGCCCTACCTTTAGGAGGGAGGAGTATCCAAAAATATGAGGACAGTGCCCACCCACTGTGGGAGTCCTATCTTCATCTACCACGCTTTTCTCTTTAAATCAGTGGTAGTCAACCTGGGCCCTACCACCCACTAGTGGGCATTCCAGCTTTCATGATGGGCAGTAGCGGAACAACCAGAGTCTAAATAAAGATAGATTTAACTATAGTAAGTTGTTTTATAAAGATTTATTCTGCCAAACAGCGAAAATCAACAAAAAATACTTGGTAAGTAATTATTATTATATGCTTTAACTTGCTATAACTCTGCTTTATAAATTTTATAAAGTTACTTCCCTACTTTATAAATCACCATTGCTGTAGAACCAATAGGTGGTTAGAAAATTTTACTACTAATATACAAAAGTGGGCGGTAGGTATAAAAAGGTTGACTACCCCTGCTTTAAATGGAATTACCACACCTTCTAATTGAACAAATCAGATATCAAAACTATGCTCAGAATGTTGACACACTTGACAAAGAAGTGGAGCAAGGTTCCCCAAGGTAAGTGGAAGAAGCCTGAATCTTTTTTGTCCTAAGGGGAGAGAGCAAATGTAGTCCCCCACTATCACAAATTATGCAGTCAAGTTTCCCACATGTGAGGAAATCTCGGGTCAGCACATCCGGAGTGCAGTGGATAAGGCTCGCCCTGGGAAAACCACCTTCACGATCATGGTATCTCCCCTGCCAGGTAAGTAGACGATGCCTGAATCTTAATGAGACCTGAAAGGCTCCCCAGTATCAATGAGCTTACCTCATCATGGCTTCCAAATTTAGAAATGGTACTACACTGTGTTATACATCATATAATAAAGATCTTGTTAGCCAGGAGTCTTTTAACTGCAAGCAAGTGAAACCTAACTCAAGCTGGCTTAAACAAAGAAACAAAAAAATGATTGGTTTACATAACTAACAAGTCAAGAATGGCAAGAACCACAACACAGAAATGGAAGCTTAAGGCCAACTCTTTCCTCTGCTTTCCTCAGCGTGGGCTGCAGCCTCAGGAAACTCTTCCCTGTAGGCACCACCACTACACCAGCAAGCCCCAGAGAGCCAGCAAGTCCACCCCTCGGCAGCACCTGGCTGTACCTGCCTGACTCCAACTGCACAGCCGCTGAGACAGACCATCAAGGAGAGCTGTGCAAGTCAATAATGTGCACAGCCTTCAGGCAAACCTGCACATGTGACAGTGAGGAGAGTAAGGCGGCCCATACATCATCGGTCTAACCAGATGCAGACCAATTGGATTGATACAGGATGATGCAATAGTACAGTGTGTCCGTAAAGTCATGGTGCACTTTTGACTGGTCACAGGAAAGCAACAAAAAATGGTAGAAATGTGAAATCAGCACCAAATAAAAGGAAAACTCTCCCAGTTTCATACCTATTCAGTGCAGTTCGATGTGGGTTCACACACAGATTTTTTAGGGCTCCTTAGGTAGCTATCCCGTATAGCCTCTACAGACTCGTCACTGACTGATGGCCTACCAGAACGGGGTTTCTCCACCAAACTGCCGGTTTCCTTCAATGGCTTATCCCACCGAGTAATGTTATTCCTATGTGGTGGCGCTTCGTTATAAATGTCCCAGTATTCACATTGCATTTTGATCATGGATTCGAATTTAGCAAGCCACAGAACACACTGAACTTTCCTCTGTACCGTCCACATCTCGATTGGCATGGCTGTGGGCTGCTCCGCTGTATACACGGTGTTACGTCATCATCTGCACATGCGCACATGCTGCCACATCATCCTACAGAAACTGGGAGGGTTTTCCTTTTATTTGGTGCAGATTTCACATTTCTAACGTCTTTTGTTGCTTTCCTGTGACTGGTCAAAAGTGCACCATGACTTTACGGACACACTGTAATGCACTCTATCACAACTGCTTTCTCACATACCCTCTGAGTCTCAACAATCACAGCAACCTGGCCTAAATATCGCAAACCAAAACAGACTCTGAGCCACCTGGCCATACTGATATTAAAGCAAAAATAGATGACACTCACCTAAATGGTAACACCCACAGGAATACCCAAAAAGGAAAAACCAAGGAACGTGGAGAGAAAAAAGTCATCTTTTCACCATATCTGCACTAATGGAAAGACCCCAACAACATTAAGGCCAACTAAGCACTTTCTCAACCATGCAGCTTACACATTCCAAATGCAGCGAGCCAGGTCAGTTGCCAGTGAGTTTATGAGGAAGCTATTTTTGACAAAGAAATTGCTACTTTTGGCACAGTTCTACAGTGTGATTCGTGAAGTTTAAAAATACCATTTTGTCCTATCACAGTTTCAAATGGAATTTGTGATTTTAGAAAAAAAATGAAAAATAAATCTTAAATAAGTTGTGCTATTTAAGTTTAATGCAAATGGTCCACATGGATGGGATATGTGAAAGACAGAGATCCAACAGTGAATTTTCATTCTCGGCCTCTATAGTTTGTACTGAATTTCACCTACGCCCACACCTCAGTTATAAAATTAAAGTTTGATGATGGATTCTATCAATACATACAGCACTTTCACTCAATATGCTCCAAACAAGTTCTTTCAGTTTAAAACCAGATTTAAATCATATTCAGTTTTGTGGATTCTACTGTATCAACACCCAAAACACAAGGATGGGGACCACCTACAAAACCGAAATGCCAGGCAAATATTTTAAGAACATTTTCCAAGAGGGACTGGAGGAGGAAGGAAGACAAAGTCCAGAGAAGGGAGGCAGAAGAACTGAGCAATGAAAGCATAGGCAAGTCCAGGTCACAAACAGTAATCACCAGGAAGGCTGAAGCACACGCAGCAAAGCAGAGGAAGGATGTAGCATCTTGCTGAGAACAAGCCCCTGGTGCCATGCTGGAGATTCCATGCCAATCTTATTTTATAAACAGGTGTGGAGAGGAAAGGCAGACTGGGTAAGGGCTTTGGAGCCTGAGAAACAATATGGCAGTGGGTTCTCTGGATTTTCTTTTTGCTTCCAATGCTCCACACTAGGTGTTAAAAAAAACTGCAGCCAAGACACACCAAAGGGTGCAGATACAAGCCCCTAAGAAAAGCCAGTCCTCTCTGGCCAGAGCACTAGGAAAAAGGCAGCCCAACAGACAAACTTCTAGACAGTAACACCAGAGGAAACATGGTCCACCTTACTCATCGTGACGAAGTGCCCTCCCTGCACCCTGCCCACCATGACCTGTGGAGTTCCTCATCTCTCATACAGTAGTAAAGCTGAAGATGAAATATCGAGAAATACAGGTTTCTAGCATATTATTTAAACTTAGTGCCTACTGAAAAATTAAGAATCAGCAAACAGTGCAATTAGTAAAAATGGAGATATAGAGGGGTTGTGAAGGAGGTGAGAGGCAGGGCAAGTACACTAAATCCTTCCTTTTCATGGGGATCTAAATGAAGGAAGCCACAGTGGACACAGAGGAGTGAATTAGAAGGGGATTTTATAGGTATGCTCTAAAGCAGGGGTCTCAAACTCGCAGCCTGCCAAAAGGCGGGCTGCATGCGGCCCGTGGGCCGCGAGTTTGAGACCCCTGCTCTAAAGAGTTTTGTAACAATTAGCTATGGTAACACGATAAAGTACAGGTACTTTATAAACTACTCAATGCTATGTAAATACAATGTTCACCATGAGACATGAACAGTTTAAAGAAAGTTTGAATGATAAGAAAAGTACAGAACAGTAACCTGACCAGGCAGTGGCGCAGTGGATAGAGCCTCAAACTGGGATGCTGAGGACCCAGGTGCAAAACCTGAGGTTGCCAGCTTGAGCACGGCTTCATCTGGCTTGAGCACAGGGTCACCAGCTTGAGTATGGGATCATAGACAAGATCCCATGATCACTGGCTTGAGCCCAAAGATCACTGATTTGAAGCCCAAGGTCACTGCCTTGAGCAACGGGGGTCACTGGCTCAACAGAAGCCACCCCTCCCCCCGTCAAGGCACATATGAGAAGCAATCAATGAACCACTAGTGATGCAACTACAAGTTGATGTTTCTTGTCTCTCTCCCTTCCTATCTGTCTCTTTCTCATGCACGCTAAAAAGAGTGACAATAAAAAAGATAAAACAGTAGATGATGCCTGATGTGAGACTTGAGGGTAGATGCTATCAAAACATCCAGATGCTGAGACACTTTCAGAGAGAAATAAACTTAAGACTAAGTATTTTCATTCAGAACATCTTTGATTTTTTAAAAATTAGGACCCAATACTTCTAAATGCCATAAAACGCTCTCTATGCCTATCTTTCTCTGTAATTTCTAGTTTCCAGTATATGTACAATGTACACTTATTTCAAAATTAAGTACCACTTGCTAAAGCTTGCCAGCATGAGCATAATGACACAATGTGACTGCTGGCATGGTGCATCCCCAGATCTCTTTACACTTTATTGGTCATAGTTATATCTTGTAGAGCTATATTTGAGTCCCTAGTGCTGGGCCTAATCTTTATTAACTTAAAAAATAAATTTTTTTCCAAATGTTTGGCACCTAAGCTGAGCATTCCCCTTCCATGCCTATTATAATCTCCATATTAAAGCTACCCCCTACCAAAGTACGAGGTTACCACATACTCCAAGCAGTTAAGCCCAGAATGCCACAGTTCTGATTCCTTTTTAATCCCCCTATTTAAGACAGCTCATCAAATCCAGGACATTTTGTTGGTTCAACTCAACAAATCAACTTGAGAAGCCTGAAGCCCAACCAGGAAGCAATGGCAGGCTTTGCCCCATGGCCAGGTGTTTCATCTACCTATTTTTTCAAGCCTAGCCATCTGAAAGGTGCCTCTCTCTCTCTCTCTCTCTCTCAATACCAACCCCATGTCACCATCCCTCTTACAGGACTTACAGGACCTGCCTGTATCCCAGTTATGTGTATTCACTGTATCTGCTACAGTGCTGCCAGCACAGACAGTTTGTGCATCTCTGTGCATTCCCTCAGGACCAGACAGAGGTGCAGGGAATGTCTTCACAAACTGTATGCAAACTAACATCACCAGAAGAAACCCTTTCCTGTTCTCCACTAGCAATAAAATACAAACTTACTCTTCAACATCACATTTTTCAGAACATGTTCTACCAATAAATACTCTGGTAAAAAATAAATAAATAAATAAATCTCATTATTCTCATCCTACTTGAACAATGTAGCTATATCTTCCTAAGAACACTCCCAGTCATAAGTGAAACTACCTTTTCATCGTCCATGGGCCAGTTTTAAACTAAAATTCCAATGAGATGCTGAAAGCCAGGAGGAATGTAAGTTTCTAGGTCTTGTATTAGCTAAAAGAAATCTAATTTGAAGTTGAGACAACATGAAACTTACTACACAAACTTCCAATCCCTTAAACTGCCATGTCCTGGCTCTTCAAACACATCCATTTGATTGCTAGTCTTCAAACTCCTGGCCATGACCCATAATAAAAAATGTGTTTTACATTCTAACCAATACACACACACAAAATCCAAAGTTGAGCAATTTGAATTTTTAATAAATTCACCACTAAGGGATGAACAATTAGCAAATGCAAGGATAGAATTTACTCAAGCTTTTAATAAAGCTGCTAATGATCCAACAGCCATTAATTCTCCAGGTTATAAATCCTTCTCTATACCAAATGGCTTTAACTGAGTTATCTACCACACCCAAAATGATGGAGTATATGTAGGAAACTAACAGTTTGTAAGTAAATTCCATCTCAGCTGTATGGTAAAGATTAGTTAACACATTAAGAATTCAAAATACACAAACGTTATGGACACTGCATTTGCCTAGTTCCCTGAAAAGATCAAATGGCCCTGGGTCCAAAATCTTCCCTCAGTCCTCTTCCCTTTCACAGCGCTTCCAACTGTACTAACACCGTCCCCTTGTTCCACTGATCTTCAATTTTAAATTTAGAAGTTCTGGAATCTCCATAAATATGATCCAAATACCAATTCTGCCACTTAATAAATGTTATATATCAGGCATATTTCTTAACCTCTCTAGATGTTTCTCCTCAGTGTGCCAAGGCTAATTGCATCTACCTTACATCACTGCCCTACGGCTGTTCTTAGAAGCCACTCAGCAAGCAGGCGCTATTATATACTATTAAGCTGCTGGTATAAAGTTTTTAAAGTTATTATTACATTTCTAACTCTTCTGTATTTCTATCATTTCTTCTCATTCATACAATGGAAATGTCCTATTTGTTTCTTCCTCTTCAAGTATCTTTTTTACTATTCACATCTGAAGTCCACATGGATAGAAATGAACTCGTAGCTTTAGTATGAGTCAGAGACTGATTGGTTGCTTGAGGATGGAAAGTCTGTACAACGGCAATCCAGAGCTCACAAAACAATCTTCAGATTCTTGAAAGCAAAGGTAAGGTTTTCTCTTCCACATGCCAAATTGCACACAACTTTCTACCTTAGATGCCCAACACACCCTCAAATGTCCTTTCCTGAACAGAGCCTGAAGGCTCAAAAGCAGCATCATACCATCTGGCTAACACCATAACAAACTCGGGAACGATGATCAGGGGATGCTAGGAAAATCAGGTGAAAAGTTTCTGGGGACACGACCCACAGATTACATACTAAATACAAAGGGAAAGGGCATTTTTGCAGCTGAGAGATCTGATGAATGTCACCTTAGCTAAGTGATGGAACTTAGCACCGACAGTATGGAGTATGACAATAAGCTTGTTCTAATCCATGGGAATACAGAACATCACTTGTGAAGAATTCTTGTGGCCCCGGCCGGTTGGCTCGGTGGTAGAGCATCAGCCTGGCGTGCGGAAGTCCCAGGTTCGATTCCCGGCTAGGGCACACAGGAGAGGCGCCCATCTGCTTCTCCACCCCTCCCCTCTCTCTCTCTCTCTCTCTCTTCCCTTCCAGCAGCCGAGGCTCCATTGGAGCAAAAGATGGCCCAGGCGCTGGGGATGGCTCCTTGGCCTCTGCCCCAGGCGCTAGAGTGGCTCTGGTCGCGACAGAGCGATGCCCCAGATGGGCAGAGCATTGCCCCCCTGGTGGGCGTGCCAGGTGTATCCCAGTCGGGCGCATGCAGGAGTCTGTCTGACTGCCTCCCCGTTTCCAGCTTCAGAAAAATACAAAAATACAAAAAAAAAAAAAAAAGGAATTCTTGCCTAAAATGTTTAACCTAAATCAGGTCCTGCCCAGACTGTAGGATACTCTACATAACAACCCTGTATTCTTCAAAACCATCAGTCATAAATGATAGTAGTAGAGGAACTCTTCTGGAAATGAAAGGCTAACAAGCCATGACAAACCAAATGCAGTGCATGACCCTTGTTTGGAGCCAACATATTAAAAAAAAGCTAAAACCTAACCAGGAAGTGGGATAGAGCATCAACTTGGGACCCTTAAGACCCAGGTTCAAAACCCTGAAATCACCAGCTTGAGTGCAGGCTCATCCAACTTGAGCACAGGCTCACCAGCTTGAGCACAGGTCACTGGCTTGTGCAAGGGACTATGGACATGACCCCACAGTCACTGGCTTGAAGTCCAAAGTTGCTGGCTTGCGCCCAACGTCACTGGTTTGAGCAAGGGATCACTGGCTCAGCTGGAGCCCCCCCCCCCCAATTAAGGAACATATGAGAAAGTAATCAATGAAAAACTCAAGTGCCACAACTACAAGTTGATGCTACTCATCTCTCTCTCTTGCTTCTTGTCTGTCAGTCCCTGTCTGTCCCCGTCTCTCGCTTGCTTAAAAAAAAAAAGCTACAACGGTCACTTGGAAACCACTGGGCAAGTGTGAATGAATATGGCCTGTATCTGACATAGTACTACTAAAACAATGGAAAAGGTCTTGGATGTGCCAACAATACCTTGGTTATATGAAGAATGTTCACATTTTAAAAATATACATGCTGAGTCTTTAAAATCAAGCATCATGAAGTCTACTACCTGGTTTAAATGATTGACATAATACAAATGTGTCAAAAACATTCAGATAACAAAGGAGCAAAAGTGGTCACATGGCAATCTAAGTGAAGGCACAGGGTATTTACACTAGTCCTTCCAACCTTTCTGTTAGTTTTAAATTTTTCAGAATAAGGAAAAGGAGGAGGGCATATTATAAGGCTCTCTCCAGAATCCCCTCACCACCCCAACCCCACTTAAGTAGAAAATAAAAGCATTGCGCTCTCCATCCACAGGCTTTTCCTATAAACAAGGATTCAAATGAACAATTTTCATAGGCCCAACATCACTTCTTCAAGATCTCAATTGTTGCCACATGGATTTCCCTCAAATTCCCACCACAGCTGGGCTGGCTTGGTTTTGCAATGAGAAAGCTGGAGAAGAGTGTCCTTTCCACTCTGTCTTGCCTAAGCTGAGCAAGATTCTTGGCTCTTCAAGCATGGGAAAATCATGTGGTTCCCTCTCCCAGCCAGATCTCTCCTGACCTCACCACACCCTAATTTAACTAATGCAGCTGGATCAGCTTAAACACCCAAACTAATTAAATCCGAAACTCGCCAAAGGGACCCTGGAATCAGTATTTTAGAAGCTCCACACTCTGCAACCCAAGCAGATATTACCCATTATAAGTCTTCCCTGAAAAGCAAGTATACACACTCTAGTAGCCTCAAAGTGGGAAATACTAATAGTCACAGGAAGTAACATTGTATCACTTCTCAACTCAAAGACCAGCTAATTACTACTCTAAGCTATCAGAGAAAACACCCAATAGAGGCGTGATGTTGAACCTTTTTATAAAAACCGTCCACTTTTGCAGTGCTGGTCACCTGGTCCCTCCCACCCACTAGTGGGCGTTCCAGCTTTCATGGTGGGCGGTAGTGGAACAACCAAATGGTCACGGGCTTGAGCACAGGCTGATCCAGCTTGAGCACGGGGTCGCTGGATTGAGCATGGGATCACAGACAAGACCCCATGGTTGCTGGCTTGAGCCTAAAGATCACTGGCTTGAAGCCCAAGGTCACTGGCCTGAGCAAGAGGTCACTGGCTCAGCTGGAGCCTCCCCATCAAGGCACATATGAGAAAGCAATCAATGAACTAATAATGCACTGCAACTATGAGTTGATGCTTCTCATATCTCTCCCTTCCTGTTTGTCCCCCTCTGTCTCAAAAAAAAAAAAAAAAAGGCAAAATACTAAGTAACCAGAATTTTCTGTGGACAGGGAAATAGCAGCGATGCTACCTCAGCATTCTCAAGACCGCACATGCACGTGAGTTCCAGATTCATACTGTTCCCATTCATCAGTCATGACTGACATTATTTCATTTTTCACAAGGCCTGACTGGAAAATAAGAACATGGATCTTTTTTTTTTTTTTAACAGAGACAGAGAAAGTCAGAAAGAGGGATAGACAGGGACAGACAGACAGGAATGGAGAGAGATGAGAAGCATCAATTATTAGTTTTTCGTTGCGATGCCTTAGTTGTTCACTGATTGCTCTCTCATATGTGCCCTGACCGTGGGGCTGCAGCAGACTGAGTAACCCCTTGCTCAAGCCAGCGACCTTGGGTCCAAGCTGGTGAGCCCTCAAGCTGGAGACCTCGGGGTCTCGAACCTGAGTCCTCCGCATCCCAGTTTGATGCTCTATCCACTGTGCCACCACCTGGTCAGGCAAGAACATGGATCTTGATAAAGAATTTTCCCCACCAACTGGCCAACACTGAGCATTCTTGTTTGACTGCAAGATGAAAAATGCACAAGATCTAGTAATATTCAAAATAATGGATATTTAATACACACACACAAAAAAAATTCTTTCCCCCACTCTGGGCCAATGATGATGCATCTGAGGCTAATGAGAGACACCCAGACACCCCCATAGGGTCAGCTGAGCCAGCCCAGAGAAGCCACCACAGATCAGCAATGCCTACAGTGACAGCTGCAAGCAGACAGCTAACTGTAGAGTCTAGCAGAGGGCAAGCAGCCCTCCTCTTCAGTGAGCACGGCCTTCTTTATACTCTGCGTGGATGCAGAATGCATCATATCCAATACCCAAAGCGTCTCACCGCCACCAGATGCCTCTACCTGAGCTGTTTCCAACCAACAGGCAATGACATCTGTTAACAGGAAAAAGATTCTGGGCCCCTTCCAGCGTAGAGAAACAAAGACTCATAATACAGTTACACTCGGATTTCTTCAATACTTCTCCTTCCCCAGATTCTCCTAGGGTCTCCACAGTGGGAACCACAGAAATTTCCTGTCCCTATGTAAAGAGTCTGAGAAAGCTCTGGACATTTTGTAGCACATCATCCCCAGTGGAGGCCTGAGGGAAAGAGGCAGCAGAGCTTCTGTTCCACTGAGGCTCTCTATGGCAGTGGTCCCCAACCTTTTTTGGGCCATGGACCGGTTTAATGTCAGAAAATATTTTCACGGACCAGCCTTTAGGGTGGGACGGATAAATGTATCACGTGACTGAGACAAGTATCAAGAGTGAGTCTTAGACAGATGTAACAGAGGGAATCTGGTCATTTTTTAAAAATAAAACATCGTTCAAACTTAAATATAAATAAAATGGAAATAATGTAAGTTACTTATTCTTTCTCTGCAGACTGGTACCAAATGGCCCACGGACCGGTACCAGTCCCACGGCCCGGGGGTTGGGGACCACTGCTGTATGGGATAGCCTGTTCCCCTAACACTAGACCTAAGGAAATTTGCCAAATACAGTTTTCTCACCAGGCTCAAGGTCCTTCCTGATTTTAAAACTCTAGAATGCTAAAACTGGAACTGCCAGGCCCCTAGGCTGCCTCCGCTGTGCTCTGCAAAAGGTAAGCCATCACCAAGAAGAGCCGTAAGAACTCCTAAGCCACAGGCAAGCTACACTGCACAGCTAGCTGCCCAACCCTTCAAGCTGACACTCGTTTATTAGGATCAGCAGACACCTACTTCGTTAAGTGAGGAAAAAAGGCTACTTTTTCACTTATCTTTTAGCTAGAAGTAGGTCATGAAGCAAGGCCCTGAAAGAACAAAACCAAAATTCAAGAAGTGATGAGACAGAAAAATAAAAATGTGAATGGGGCGGGGGGCTAAATTGTGAGAGAATAGAGGGAACTCTGCAGACACACTGAGTCCCTTTACCAATGGTCTGGATGGGGCACCCTACAGGGTTTTTACCAATTTAACAAATATCTACCTAATTCCTGTTAAGTAAGAGATACTGAAAACTCAAATATTAAACAAAAACACAGAACCTGCCCTCACGGAGCAAGACCAGAGACACAGGTACAACTTATGACACTATGTTGAAGTTGTCACAGACAGAAATAGCAATAACAGTCTGAAAGATAGTGGAAGTGGCAGCAGAGACAAGATTGGCCAGCTTGAAGGAGGAAAACCATACAGAAAGCCACCTCAAGAACGGGCTCCTGGCACAAAGACCAGACGGGCACCAGGAACAGCACCCAGGGTAGATGCAGGCACAGCCCAAGTCCCTATTTCAACCTGGCCCCACCACACAGTAGCTGAGTGACTATGGCTCTGCTCCTATACCTCTCCAGCTCCATTTCTCTTCTAAAGTGAGAGTCCTTACAAGTGTAAACAACTTAATACACATGAAGCCACCAAGATAGCACCTAGCACAGAACACATACCACTATTTGTAAAATGAAACAATTAACACACACTCCTCAGATATTTCAAATAGTCTGGTATGTCTGGAACAGGAGGAAGTCCAGGAGCATTAGGGAGGGTTGGCAGAAGTGGACAGAATTCAGGTCATGAAAAGTCCCACCCACTATGACAAGGCACCTGAGCATTACCCTCTGAATGATGGGGATCAGGGACAGACAGGCTGGCAGGACACTGAGCTAGAGGTCCCCACATGTGGCAGCACTACATGAGGACACACACTAGCAGGCAGAATCAATACCAAAATAAAGACCAAGAGAAAGAGTTAAATGTTAAAAGTTGGCTCCCAGGTTAGAAGACAGGTAAGAAATGTTTCCTTCTAAACCTTGGAGTATGCTACATACATACATGTCTTACTTACTGAATAAAAGGAAGTTTTCGATTGTAACCTGATGGCATGCCCTTGATGTTCTCTAAGTCCTATGTTTCTAGCCCAGAGGTCGTATTTTCAGTGGCAAAACAGCCTTGCTATCCTACCATGTGTTTTAAGCAATGCCAGTACTAGCTGAGATACAAGTGATACACTCTTAGATGAGCCTGGCCAACTGCATTAAAACCACTTACAATGGTAACCCAAGGAGGTTCCACATCAAGGGCCTACAAAGAGAAATTGTAATCATGGACTAGATCCTGTTACTAAACTGGTAGCTAGTGGAGGAGGTAGAAGTTTCACTGATTACTATAATCCTATCTTTGCAGAAACTTTACAAATACCTGGCCCAGTGCTGAGCTCTAGCTAAGTGCCCTTCCTAGAGGCACTGGAAGTTAGACCAGGGGTCCCCAAACTTTTTACACAGGGGGCCAGTTCACTGTCCCTCAGACCGTTGGAGGGCCGGACTATAAAAAAAAACTATGAACAAATCCCTATCCACACTGCACATATCTTATTTTAAAGTAAAAAAACAAAACGGGAACAAATACAATATTTAAAATAAAGAATAAATTTAAATCAACAAACTGACCAGTATTTTAATGAGAACTATGGGCCTGCTTTTGGCTAATGAGATGGTCAATGTGCTCCTCTCACTGACCACCAATGAAAGAGGTGCCCCTTCCGGAAGTGCAGCGGGGACCGGATAAATGGTCCCAGGGGGCCCACATGCGGCCCGCGGGCCGTAGTTTGGGGACCACTGAGTTAAGACACAAAATGAAGAGAACATGTTCTCCAATTCTTCTAAGATCCTCTTCCTCCCCTATCACCCTGAAGTTCTCCCATTTGAAAATGCACACTGACTCCCACTTCCCACCCTCTTATTATCTCAACAGCAGAGGATGGCTTTCTCAAAGGATCCTTTATAAAAACAAAATCCTGAATCTATATTACCTCCTGCCATTATTACTGACGGGCAGGTGGAATGTAGCTGCCTGGGAAGCTGTGACAATTTTTAGTGCAAGATATTATCTTGAATTCCTAGCTGAGGAAACATTCTCACACCAGGCATAGATATGGACTGAATCTGCATCATGTATTCCTCCACGGCCTCTTGCCTGGATCAGAAACACAGTTTATCAGTCTTACCCAGCCTGCCTAGGCTTCTAGCCTTACTAACCCAACAGATAACAGGAGCTTAAAATGTGAGCCACCCTCACTTTTCCCTTTTTACACTTAATCCCAACTTACTCTATTCCTGCATCTCTTCAGGCAGTTTCTCAGAGTCTTGCTGTTTAGGAGTCCTCTGATGAGGTGGGACAATGGGCTGTTCTGAACCTGAACCTTGGGGAGGTGCCCTACTTCCCAGCACCTTAGTTTTCTAAACATAGTTTGGGGATAATAATGATAAAACCTAATACAGACCCTTACAAATTAAGTGAGTTTAATGCATTTAAAACAGGGTCCAGGGTGTAATAAGCACTCAGAAAATGCTGCTTATTCTTGTTATCTATTATACACCTCTAAGTATTAATGACCTTTTTAAAATTACATAACTTATCTCAACTTCCTTAAAAGGCAAGTTCTGGTAAAGGCATAAATAAAATGACTTCATTTATTAGTAAATAAACTAATAAATACTATGTCATTACCCATCATTTCCAGCTTGCCATTGAGTCAATAAAACAAGATGACTAGCTAAGAAAGGCTGCGGTGTGGCCTCAAACACCTTTAATGCAGTTAACAGCTTACCTACCTGTCTAAATCTAGGACAAAGATAACACATGGGTGGGGCTGCCCATCCTTAGAGAAAAGACTACAGATATACTTTTGTCTTTACTCAAATTAATTCTTAAGCCTGCATCAACAAGTTTTAAGTTCCCATGTACACATGTATTATTTTAATAGTATTTTAAAATATTCTTGGATGAAATCTCAATCATAGCCTTGGCTAAAAATCTAGATGCGAGGTGAACATTAAGGCAGAAAAGTATCTTCAATAAAAGAGTCTGTCCTTCAGAAATACACAGGGAAGATAAGTGTGTTAGGAATATTTAAAGGCAATTTCTCTCCCAAACCTCACTAACTCACTAAATCAGCCCAGCTAATTACAATACTGGAGAGCCCTTTCGAACACCCTTCCATACTCTCTCAACTTAAAGAGAAAACAATGAAAACACGCTCACTCACACTCAAGGGGAAATCACCTTTGCAAACATTCGCAAGATGCACTTGCAGCCTGAGTTCCCACTTGAACGGAGCAGCCACAGGATGCCTCTGGCCAGGGCCCCAACAGAGGTCGCCTGTGAGAAAGCTGGAAGGTAACTGCAAATGTCTAAGGTTTCAACTTTTATTTCCTATTCTAGCAGCTTTTCTTTGCATCCTCTTATAAAAATCCAATACAGGAAATTTTGAGTACCTCACACTTGTCTTAGTTTACCATGTACCAAGGAATATAGGTACTTTCAACAAAAGAAAGAGGTGCCAAAATGTTTGTCCAAAGAGGTTTCCATCTTCCTGGGTGAAAGAGAAAATACAACAGGTACAGGCAGTTACAAGACTAAAAAGAAGAGTTCTCATATATTGTTACTGGGCAAAGGCAAAGTGATAAAAAATGTCTTGGAGACAATATGGCAGTGAGGTCTTCAAAACCTTTCTATATCTCTACCTTTGACCCACTAGTGCCCTATCAGGGAACTTCTCCTTAAAGGATAATCAGTGATGGCATGACCAGGCAGTGGCGCAGTGGATAGGGCGTCAAACTGGGACACAGAGGACCGAGGTTCAAAACCCTGAGGTCACCGGCTTGAGCACGCACTCATCCGGCTTGAGCAAGGGGTCACTGGCTTGAGCATGGGATCACAGACATGACCCCATGGTCACTGGCTTGAAACCCAAGGTCGCTGGCTTGAGCAAGGGATCACTCACTCTGCTATAGCCTGTCAGTCAAGGCACATATGAGAAAGCAATCAATGAACTAAGGAGACTAAGGAGCCACAACAAAGAATTGATGCTTCTCATCTCTCTCCCTTCCTGCCTGTGCCTATATGTTTCTCTATGTCACAAAAAAATAAAATAAAAAATAATTAAAAATTAATAAAAAATCAGCGATGAAGGATTTTGTACAGAATGGTCATCACAAAGTTCAGTGTTTACAACAGGGAAAACTTAGAAATAACCGGTAGGTCTAAAAATGGGAATTACCACTAGAAACTATGAGCCACCCTTTAAAAATAAGTAGGCAAATATTTAACATAAGTAAAGTCACACTATATTAAGTTAGAGTATGTTACAAAACAGTATGTAGACCATGATGTCGTGGATATTTTATTTTTTAATGTTTAAATGGATATTTTAAAAGTATATTTACATATATGTAAAGGGGGAAGACTGAAAAATACATAGTAATTTTTTTTTTTTTTTTTTTGCATTTTTCTGAAGCTGGAAACAGGGAGAGACAGTCAGACAGACTCCCGCATGCGCCCGACCGGGATCCACCCGGCACGCCCACCAGGGGCGATGCTCTGCCCACCAGGGGGTGATGCTCTGCCCATCCTGGGCGTCGCCATGTTGCGACCAGAGCCACTCTAGCGCCTGAGGCAGAGGCCACAGAGCCATCCCCAGCGCCCGGGCCATCTTTGCTCCAATGGAGCCTTGGCTGCGGGAGGGGAAGAGAGAGACAGGGAGGAAGGCGCGGCGGAGGGGTGGAGAAGCAAATGGGCGCTTCTCCTGTGTGCCCTGGCCGGGAATCGAACCCGGGTCCTCCGCACGCTAGGCTGATGCTCTACCGCTGAGCCAACCGGCCAGGGCCTACATAGTAATTTTAACACTAGTTATTTCTAGATGTATCATTAAACAATTTTTTATTTTTTTCTTACATTTCTCTATTTCCTGAATTTTATATAATGAATATGGATTACTGAGTAAAGATTTTTTTGTAAAAACTCCACCACAATGTGGTTCAAACTACAAAACAAAATAGCTACAATAACAGCTATTACCTATGTAGCACCTAAAACATGTGAGGCACTAATTCTAACTATAAATGCAAGCTGTATAATATTCTTCTGAAATTAAAACTTCTTTCATAATCAGAACAACTTGTTGGTGTATAATACCTGGTTTTCTATAGCTAATTAAGATGCATATGCATTAAAATAACTGACAGAATAATCACAATGTTCAGTTCCTCTATTCCTTTAAAAAAATCTAAAATGGTAGCAAACAAAAATATATATATATCAAAAATAAATAGTCTGTTTCAAAGAAGTCAGTCTAAACAAAACCCTGGAAAAACAGCATCTTGACACAACTATAAAACAAAACTAATCTAGAATATCAGTTTTAAGTTTTGTTTATAATTTCAAAAGGTTTCTTGTCAGGCTTCCAGAATTTTGTGAAAATAAAATGTGTTAAACCTAGAATGCATTTCAAAAGTAGCCTTTCGACATATTTTTCTTGAAAATCACTGGAAAACTGCTGCACAGGGTCCAAGTGCAAGGCCATGCTCTAGGAAACAGGCTTCTCCCTTCACATCACAGATGAAAACAAGCCTGGAGCACAAGTTAGGTCCATACACTCTCCTTGTTTAGGACACCTTCATAAAAATTAGAGTGACAAATAATTTATGAGGTTTCTGATGTGCTGTTTTATTGTTTTATTATCCCTAATGTAATTATGAGTTTTAAATGTGATGTGCAGCTGTCCTTGATAGAATGCTAACAAAATTTGCCTCTATTTTATGTTTAATAGAAGAGATATTTACTCCTTAGAAACAGCACAAGTCATAATTTCCCTTTAATTAAGAAAAAAAAAAAAGACATCTGCTATCAACTAAATTCCAAGCTCATCGATCACAGTATTTATTGAAGGTCTACTATGTGCCAAGCACTGTTCTAGATGCTTGGGATATGTTCATGAACAAGCGCTTCTCTAAAACATCTTTAAATCTTAATGATTAAAAAGTCACTACATGACATTTCAACAGCAACCTCTGGAAAACTAAGGATGAGGGGTTTTTAACAATCAACTTTCTTTATAATACTTTCTTAAAAAGTCTTACACTTGAAGTTGTCAGATTATAATCTTAATGTGCAAACTGAGTATCAAATTTACCATAAGTAAACAAAACACCAGTTTGAAGAATATAACAAAATCCCACAACAAACGTTAAGAAAAAGCAAAAATGGCTACAAGCTAATAAGCCTATTATCACAGCCCAATATGGAAGTTTAGTGGTGAAACCACCGAGTCCTTGCAGCAGAGGTAAAGGCCCAGTGAAACAGTGTCTCCCATCCTAAACAGCCCCAGGGTCTCTGGAATCTCCACTAAGCATTCTCTGGCTTATCTGTACAAAATCCTCACAAAAATCAATTACTACCAACAATAAAATATCTCGGTTTACAATCATTCATAAAAACAGTACTTTCATCTCTATTCCTATCTCACTTCAAATAACAGATAAACTTTCCTTATAACCCTCCCGTATAGACTGGATGACTTTTAGCTTTTTCCCCCAAGAATCCTACACTAAGGGACCGTCCTGGAACAGAAAACCCTTACGGCCCCATCTTATATAACAGGCTCTGTTAGAGATGCTCTCATATACTGTTATCTAGGGGCTTAGTATAACACTCACTTCTCAGGTAAGGAAACAAAGGCTAAGAATGTAATAAACCAGAGAGCAGAAAAGGCAAGATTTAAACACTGAACTGACTACAACCACACCGGCCTGTAATTCTGAAGTACAAGTACAGCTACATCTCTGGATCTAAAGCAGCCCAAGATCAAGACAAATCACATGTTAAAATTGGACTAAAAACAGAAGTTTCCCGAGGGCTTCCCCTGAAAGACTGTATTTAGTGTAGTGACAATACCTTAAGCAACATGGAAAAGACACAGGGTAGTATGTCTCTAACCTAAACGTCAAATGTTACAGTAAAAACCAGCTAACTTCTGGAAGAAAAAAAAAGCGCATTAAGAAACAAGGCTGGAAGAGAGTTTGGGGCCCATTTTTTTCCGCCCGGCTGTGCCTCACTTTGGGGGATTCTTAAGCGCTGACCCAGACCTGCATGCAGCTCACCAGAGAATCCCTAAAAGCAGTTCAAGATTAGGCAGATGCAAGGGAATCAGGTCGCACCCCTTGACAAACAGTTGTCGAAAATGTGTGTCACCTGCACCACGAGCTACCACTTTTCCTTATTGCAAAGGGGGCAAAGTTTGGGGCTCCATCCAGTGCCTCCTCCCTAACCTGGAACCGCGTTCACACCCTGGGGCAGCCCGCGAGCCGGGTCTCTGGGCGCCACTGCTCCGGGCCCACGGATCCCCGGAGCCTCTACCGACGCCAGCGCCCTCAGCCACCCCTGCTCCGCCGCCGCCGCGTCCCCACCCGCTCACCTCCAGGCGCAGAGAGGCCCCACAGCCTCGCAGAAACTCGCGGATGTTGCTCAGGCACTCGCTCTCGCTCCGGGGCTCTGGGAACACCTGCAACACAGAGCACAGACGCTGAGCAAACCGGGCGGGCCGTGGACGAGCCCTGCGGCGACCCCGGCGGGAGGCTCGGGCGGGCAAGTGCGGGCGGGCGAAGCCGGCGGCCCGGAGCGCCCCCGGCTGCCCCAACCGCTCGCCCGCTCAGCCGCTGCCTCTCCTCACCCTCTTTCCTTCCTCCAGGCTGCACCAATCTCAGGCCCCTTCCCTCACCAGGAAGTGGACGGGCGCCGGAAGTGACGTAGCAGACCGCGCATCGGACAGCCCCGCGCGCGACCTTTTCCGGTCCTCTCCCTCGACCCTCGCAGAGTGGCCTCGTTCTCCCGGCAACTGGTCCTTACTCTTAGACTCGGCCCACCAAGACGCCGCACTCGCCCTCCTCCAAACACCTGGTGCTCCACCACAAACTCAGCCTCCTTAAACACAGACCGCTCCGCCCAGCGGAGCCCGAGTGAGCTCGGCCTTGGTGGGGCTGGAAAAAACCCGGTGTTTCTTCAGTTCTTCCTCGCCCCGGCCTCGGGGAAGGAGTGGAGCTAGCATTCTAATACGATGATTTAAAATAATGAGCAACATAAGTTACGCATGTTGGAATTGCAGTGCAATGCTGCTTTTCCCAAATACAGACCATGTGCTTCATGAATGATTAACCAAAGTAGCTGGCTACAAGTCAGCTGGGGCGAAACTGGTGAATGCAGCCTCCACCACAGGTGAAGAGCAGCAAGGAGGCTCCTGCAAACTGCCTGGTGCCAAGGTAGAACTGTGAGGGCCACTGGTCACACGTGTAAGTATTGATACCCGCCTAGCTAGGAAAGAAACATTACGAAAACCAGAACAGTACCAATTATACAGAACAATCAAGGGAGAAACCTGAAACATCCGAAAAGCTTTCTGTGTTGCTCTGAAGTGCATATGAAGACTAAGTCCTTTTGGCAGTTAATACCAAATCATATTCCAGAATTCTGGCACTTTGGAGGACATTCAAGGCCTTTTTGTACTACTATCTTATAGGGGGAAATCAAGACACTCCCATCAGTCCTCTCAGGATACTGTGGTTTCATCTCAAAGTGCTCAAGTCTTTTATAATTACAAATCAAAACAAAACCAGCGTGTTAAGAGGTGTGGTGAAGGAGAAAATAGGACTTTTACCCCCTATGTAATGCAGATAACCAAGGCCAGGCAGGTACACATTGGATTCGGACAGAGAAACTGCAAAGTCAAAGAGCATTGGGCCATTCCTTTTTAATAGATTTTCACAAGGGTGGACCAGCAAACTGCCAGGGGAAAACCACTTCGCAGGCAAACAGCAAAAATGGCCCCTCACAGTGGTGGGCAGGCAATCTGCAATCCGCCATCCACACTGAGGGCAAGCACCTGTAGCCTTACATAGACTTCACACGTGGTGCTGCCTCATGCTCACGCACTAATCAAGCCAAGTGCTTGCAGCCAGTAAACCAGTGAGCAAGTCTAACAGCTGTTTTCCCAACACCCCTACAATTTAAAAATTCTTCCCAAATAAAGCCAATGTATTTCCCTCTAAATTGAACAGACGTGTTTTATTTTTGTAGAACAAACCAAAACTGCCTTGGTTCATTTTACTCCTCTCTCAAAGAATTTTGAAAATCTATGTATGAAAGGTGTAGTTAACATCTAAAGTCTTCATGTTAAATAGTTGCAAAGTATTAATTTCTGACATTCTGATGACATTTTAAAACTAAATTGTTAAACATTCCTTTTTAAAAATACAATATATCCAATAGACATAGCTATAGATACGATATAGCCATTCTCCATCTAAAAATTATAAAGTGCTTTTCTTTAATAGTCAAATTATACATTAATTTCTTTCTCACTTAACTCATTTCAACTCCTCCCACAAAACTATTCTAAAGTAAAAATATCTGTGCTTGAAAATGTTATCATGGCCCTGGCCGGTTGGCTCAGTGGTAGAGCGTTGGCCTGGCGTGCAGAAGTCCCGGGTTCGATTCCCGGCCGGGGCACACAGGAGAAGCGCCCATCTGCTTCTCCACTCCTCCCCCCCTTCTTCCTCTCTGTCTCTCTCTCCCCTTCCCGCAGCTGAGGCTCCATTGGAGCAAAGATGGCCCGGGCGCTGGGGATGACTCTGTGGCCTCTGCCTCAGGCACTAGAATGGCTCTGGATGCAACAGAGCAACGCCCCAGAGGGGCAGAGCATCGCCCTCTGGTGGGCTTACCGGGTGGATCCCAGTCAGGCGCATACAGGAGTCTGTCTGAATGCCTCCCCGTTTCCAGCTTCAAAAAAATGAAAAAAAATAAATAAAAGAAAATGTTATCACACTGTTTTTGCAAGACACCCATAAAAACAGTTTTGGGGAAACAGCTGTGTTAGGCTTGCTCATTGGTATACTGGCTGCAAGCACTTTGCTTGATTAGTGTGTGAGCACCTGGTAGAGGCACATGTGCATAGCCTATGTAGGGCTATAGGTGCTTGCACTCAGGAGAGATGGCAGATTACCTGCCTGCCTGCCTGCCTGCCTGCCTGCCACTGTGAGAGGCTGTTTTGCTGGTCGCTTGAGAAGCGGTTTTTCCCCTGCTTGTTTGCTCATCCGCTGTTGTGAGAATCTATTAAATGAGAATGACCCAACACTTTCCCATTCTGCAGTTTTTCTACGTCTGCCCGAACCCAATGTGGATCAGCCTGACCTTGGCCACTAGCATTACAACAGTTAATCCTCATTCACTGATTCTGTATTTGAAAATTCTCCTACTACATAAAATGTAAGTAGAACGCCAAAATCAGTTCCTGTGATACCTTCTTAGCCATTTATGGATATGCATAGAGGGGGAAATTTTGAATTCCCATATGCACACATTCCCAACTGAACTTGAACCAAGGCTATGCCCTGCTCCATTTTGTTTTAGCTCATAATATAAGTAAATGTTCTTTCAACAGTCTACTAATGTCACATTTTTCATATTTTTGTGCTTTTTGTTGATTTCACTGTTTTAAATGGCCCCCAAGCGTGGTACTAAAGCACTGTCATCTGTTCCTAAGCACAAGAAGTCTACAATGTGTCTTACAGAAAAAATACATTTGTTAGATAAGCTTCATTCAGGCCAGTAACAGCACTGTTAACATGGGTAACAGTGCTGTTGCCCATGAATTCAATGTTAATGAATCAACAATACAGCACATCCAGAAAAAGGAAGGGAAGATTCGCCAGTCCATATGTGAGGCTGCTCTGGAAAGTGCTAAAGTAACATCAATGGTGCGTGAGGCTGCTATGGAAAAGATGGAAAGGCAAATTAGTGGATTCATGAGATAACTGAAAAAATAAGTGTGGTAGACAGCCCTGTTGTAGGGCTAAAGGCCAAGGAAATTTACAGTCATGTTACCCAGGGTCAAGAAAATGTTAAACCTTTCTCAACTACTGCGGGCTGGCTTGTATGTTTCAAAGGGTGATACCACATGAAAAAAAAGTTAAACTTCCAGGTAAAGCAGGTTTAGATCAGAAGATGGCAGAAGGATGTTAAAAGTATCTGCTAAGCATCATACATGAAAAGGGTTATATGGAGAAGGTTTGGGGGTTTTTTTTAATTATTTTTATTTATTCATTTGAGAGGAGAGAGAGAGAGAGAGAGAGAGAGAGAGAGAGAGAGAAGGGAGGGAGGAGCAGGAAGCATCAACTCCCATATGTGCCTTGATCGGGCAAGCCCAGAGTTTTGAACTGGCGACCTCAGCATTCCAGGTCGACTTTTGATCCACTGCGCCACCACAGGTCAGGCTGAAGGTTTTCAATGCTGATGAGACAGGCTTATTTTACAAGAATGTTGGCAAACGAGCCTTGTAATGCAAATGGCCTCCAAAGCTTCTGACTAAATCATGCAAAGACCGTGCAACCTTGCTATTATGTGCCAATGCCAAGGACAACTTTAAGTGCAAACCCCTACTGGTACACAGAGCACAAAACCCACAAGCACTTAGAGCAGTGGTTCTCAATAATAAATATGTATTTTCCGATGGCTTTAGGTGACCCATGTGTTTTGGTCGTTCGACCCCCGCCGGGGTCACGACCCACAGGTTGAGAACCGCTGACTTAGAGGGAAAAACCTGACCTGTATGCAAGTCCATTGTGGTGGAACAAAAAAGCATGGATGGCGTCTGAAATATTCTGGGATTGGTTCCACAGCAACTTCATCCCAGAAGCTGAACATTATCTCCATGGCAAAAATCTTGCCTTCAGAGTTTTGTTAATTTTGGATAATGCTCCAGTTCATCACCATGAAGAACTCGAAATGTCCACTCTGACACAAGTTCTCTTCATGCCCCCAATACTACATCTCTCACCCAACCCCACACTCAGGGCATAATGAAAGCTTTCGAGCCACTACCACCAGGGAGCTTTCCTAAATGCTTCTGGGGCTCTTGACGCCAATGAGGAAACCACCATGATGGACTACTGGAAGTCAGTCACTATTCACAATGTTATTGATCATACTGGCACAGCCTGGGACAGCATCAAGCAGGATATTATCAATAACTTTTGGGAAAATGTTTGGCCAGACTGCACAAAAAATTTTGAAGGTGTTACAGAAAATACAAAGAACAGTGTCAAAAGCTTAATGCATATTTCACAGCAAATAAGTGGAGAAGGTTTCAGTGATGTGAAGGAAAGAGATATGGAGGAAATTTTGTCAAATAGCAGTAGAAGCTACAACAAAGACCTGGAGGAAACGGCAAAACATGGCATTGGAGTCAGTGATGATGAGGATGGTGATGAGAGTCAGCCTACGACTCCAAGAATCATCCCTCTCATAGCAGTGAAACTATCGGAATGGAATTCTGTCTTGAAATAATTTTATCAGTAACATGGAAGAGTGTGAACCTATGCTTGAACACAGCCTCACACTTAAGCACCTGATGTCCACTGCATTTGTTCCTTATGCTGAGACACTTAAAGATTTGAGGCAAAAAGCCAAGCAGACAAGGCTGAAGCAATTTTTCAATCCAGTTTGGGAAAAAATACTGCTGATACTATCAACAAGTTGTGGAAGCCAAACTCGTGAGGCAGTGTTGCCAGATTTCACATGTCACCCTCACTGATTCTTCCTCATTTGCCAAGTAAGTTCTTTCTCTTGGTTTTCATGGGGCAAACCATGGTCAAGAGGTTTAACCACACGGTGTACTGTCCCATCACACATCTCACAGCTCTATCAACAGTAAGGTTTTAGTTAATGTTTTGATAAAATTTTTAAATGTTTAATCTTTGCTTAATGCTTTTTTCAGGGCTTTCTTATATGACTGTACTATACTGTATACAGTATATACTTACCATATATGTATATATGAGTACTATATATATATATACTTTGTGTATTACTGAGCAGGAGAGTTAAATTAGGACAGTCACATTACAGTAGACTATATTACATAATGCTATAATTGAAAGTTTTATTATAAAGAAATATTGCATGTAATCATTTGAAAATGTCTGTCTTTAAACAGAAATACACCTAAAACAAGATTACAGTATTTATTGATTGGTTGATGAAATGTTGTGACCACAGTCTCAAAGAAATTAACCCTGTATTTTTCCAGGAGCAATGGCTCAGTATTTACTAATTTAGAGTTTGCAGTGATTTTGTCAAATATAGTTACCACAACTAGTAACAATTGACCCTTAAGATTATTAAGCCACAAAGATCTAATTGTTATTATTTTTCTTCTAAATTGAGTAAACTATGATTACACAAACAATGGAAACATTACAGTTTCTGATGAAAATTATCAAATATATAAAAATTTATTTGGAAATGTGTATCTTAATGAGATGAACAGAGTTTTTTTAATTAGTTTAACTATGAATGACTATTACATATTGCTAGAAGGTGATATGCTCAGCATCAATTCTGTTCCTATCTTGGGGTTTATTTTATATGCCAATACTGAGTAACCTAGTTCATAAGTACAGATTTTCCCCACTTTTCCTTCTTCTTTTTTTAATTATTTATTTATTTATTCATTCATTTTAGAGAGGAGAGAAGGGGGAGGAACAGGAAGCATCAACTCCCATATGTGCCTTGACCAGGCAAGCCAGGGTTTTGAACCGGCAACCTCAGTGTTTCCAGGTTGACACTTTATCCACTGTGCCACCACAGGTCAGGCCCTTCTTTTTTTTTTAATTGAGGGCAGGGAGGCAAAGAGACAGATTCCTGTGTGTGCCCCAACCAGGATCCACCCAGCAAGCCCCCTAACAAATGGATAATTAACTCAACAATATTGGACCTAGACTCCATGCCAGATCATGTGATAAGAGTGAGATAGGGAAGAACTGCACACAACGTGGCAAGTACAACCACACAGATGTACACTTAGGACCATGGAAGCAGAGAAAAGAAATGAATTCTATAGACATAGGACAGGGACAGAGGCTTAACCAAACCAAAAGGTGACTCCAAGTTGGGGCTAAAAGGGTTAAGAGGCAGATGGAATTACATTTTCAAAGGTATGACATTCAAGAAGTCCATGGCATTTTAAAGGATGATGAGAAATAAAGAGCAGTTGAGATCAGGGGTAATACTATAGTAAAAAATAATACATGTGAGATATGATGGTACAAAAGAAGATATTTAAAAGTCCCCCTTCTTATTTTGCTAAAGAAGCTATATGAATAGTAAGTGAGCACATGAAAAAGTGTTCAACATCATGCAAATCAATGAAATGCAAATTAAAACCACGTCATGCAAATCAATGAAATGCAAATTAAAACCACAGATAACACTAAGCACTCACAGAATGGATAAGATGGAAAAGGCTGACAATATCAAATGTTGGCAAGGATGAAAAGCAATTGGAACCCCCATACATACGTATGGTGGGAATATAAAATGGTACATTTGGACAACTGCAAGTTTCTTGTAAAGTTAAATATACCTAAGCCCCAGCAATGTCTCTCCTAGGTATTTATCCAAGAGAGATTAAAACATGTCCACAAAAAGGCATGTACAAAAATGTTCATAGCTCTGTCATCACCAAAGGTGAGCTCTCCTCAGTGTACTTTCCAAGGTATTTAGAGAAGAATTCTGGCTTCAAATGACCAACAACTGCCCCATACACTGTCTAAAAATCCTATCCAAACTTCACATTAATAAACTCCAGGCTTTTCCATCAAGAACTCCAAACAGGCAAAGGCATAGGCAGGCCCAAAATCATATGGATTTGATAAAGGTGTGTTGATGTTCTCAGAATTGGCTATAAACTAAATCATAAAGCAATGTTTAGGTCGGACTTCAGAGACCTCCACAGCTGTCCAGTTTCCTTCTCAACTCTTCACCGCCCACACCATGCCGAGAACAACCAGCTCCACCCTCAGTCCACACAGTGCCAACTAAAGCAACTGCCCTCTCCTTGACTCTGAAAGTGTTTAGAGTCTGAGTGTAGAGGGAGAAACTGCATGAGAAAATAAGCCAGTTCTAGCAAGGCAAATACTTAAACAAGTTCAGTATTACTACAACAATTAAGATCAAGAGGATAGAAAACTTATGAGACAACTTATACTATCTACGAAACCCTTAACTCCCCAGGACCATAGTCCTCAGAGATTCTGATTGAGTAGGTCTGAAATACAGCCTAGAAGTCGGCAGGGAGAGTGGGGACGAGTGTTTGAAATTCCCCATCTGATTTTCAGCCAGATTTGGAACTGGCTGATATGGTATAAGTCACTGTTTCTCAAATGGACACATACATAAGAATCACCTGGAGTAACAAACTACTCGGACCTACCACAGAGTTTGAACACTAGGTCTGGGGTGGAACCCATGATTTTGGATTTCTGACAAGATCCCAAAGATGCTGATGGCACCAGGACCATACTTAGGGAGAGAACTAGTGGTATAAGTAGAGTGAGCTAGTCAAGAAATTTGTTTCTCCAGTTGGATAAACAAACTGCCAACTGCACAACCAAGGTCTCCCCAGGTCTCTGCTATCAACAGCCTCATCACCCCAGCTACAAAGAACCTCTTCCTCTGAATACCTGTGGTTCTGTCTGCAGCCCCCACCATGTAGCCGGACCTACTGGTGCATGTCTTATCTTCTCCCATTAGACAAACTCCCCGAGTACAGGGGCCCACAGCATCTCCTGTTAAACAGTCAGCAAATACAACTATACTACCTACCCACGTAGGCCACTGAATTCACTAATCACAGAGAAGTTAGAGAACCTTGCTTGGTACAGAAAGGTTCCACATGCAAGGCAGATCTGTTCTTATACAGATGAGAATACAGATACTCAAGATAGATTACCTGCCCAAAATTATGTAGTTATGCAGGTCTCATACCTCATCCGCTGTGTACTTCAGGACACTGACCTGTGAGGACTGCAGCAACCAGACTCCCCAAAGCATCAGCTTCTGGTGGAATTCAGCCCTACCAGGAACCAGGCTGAGCAGCTAGCTGCCTGACAGAGCCACAGTGATATGCTGGAGCCGCTCACAAGCCTGACTAGGTACTTCCCACCTCAACTCCGCGTTCAGAAACATCACCTTGGGAACTTGGAATTGGGCAGGGTGGAAATGTTTGCACCACAGAAATCAACAAGCACTACAAACCAAGGATCCTCACCACAGAGAGCCGGCTGTTAAGCCTTTACTAACACACCACTGGCTGTGTTCCTCAAATGAAGACCCCAGCTCTTGTAAAGGAGCCTTCTCTTGTGGCTGCAGCTCACACTGGCTCCAGGAAGCCACTTCCCTGACTTTCCTCTTCAGGCCGAGGGAAGCCATGGCTTCCTGGGATCCTTCCACATCATTACAGATTGTCCTTATCACTGCTCGCGCTTTGTAAAGAGCCTCTTCATTAAACTTTCCCCAACCACCTCTGTTTAGCATGCTATCTGCTTTGTGCTGGGACCCAAACCTAGTGAGCTTCCTGATGGTACAATTAAAAATAGAACACAGTGTCGCATCAGAAGATAAGAAATAACTGAGAGAGAGGATTGAATCAATTATAGTACTTCCACAAAACAGAACACCACACAGCCTTTTACTATGTATTTTTTTATTTATTCTCTTTTTTTTTCTTTTTTTTTTTGAGAGAGAGAGAGAGAAAGAGAGAGAAGGGGTGGAGGAGCAGGAAGCATCAACTCCCATATGTGCCTTGACCGGGAGAGCCCAGGGTTTTGAACCAGCCACCTCAGCATTCCAAGCCGACCCGTGATCCACTGCGCCACCACAGGTCAGGCCCCACCACACAGCCTTTTAAAAAGAGGCAGTTTTATATACTGAGATATTACAATCTCTTAGTCATGGTAAGTAGAGGAAAGGAACATAGGGAACAGTACATATAACATGCTACATTTTGTGTAAAAAAGAAAAAGGCAAGAAGAATATATGGATGTTTAGAAATGCATGGAATATCTCTGGAAGCACATGTCAAATACTTTTATTTGATTTTTTTTTTTTTTTTTTAGAGAGAGGAAAGGAGAAAGAAACAACAATGTATTATTCCACTTATTTAAGCATTCATTGGTTGATTTTTGTATGTGCCCTGACCAGGGATTGAACCTGCAACCTTAATATATCAGGACAATGCTCTAGCCAACTGAGCTACCCAGCCAGAGCCACATGTCAGATATTTTTAACAGGGGTTGTTTGCCTCCAGGGAAGGGAAATGGGGCATAAAGTACAGAGAAAGATGGAGACTTGCTTTTTACTCTATCTTTTTGTACCTATTCAAATTTGTACACATTCAAGTATTATTAAGTAAATATATTTTTAAAAGAAGAAGATTCATTCTAATGTTTTCTCAGGCCAAGGTGCCTTCCCAGTCCTTAGTGAGTCAGTGTGTTAGGGTCATTGTATGGCCAATCTCCACCACTCCCGGCCAAACATAGCAATGCCACGTTTAAAATCCTGAGCTAATCTTCTAAAAGTCTAATTAGCACTTATTGATTCATCTAATTTTTAATTACCTGGTAACCACTGCTTTATTCTAATCAGACTGCAGCTGTCTCCTGGTCAGGGCAAGCTCTTCCACAGTACTCTGTGCTTATTCAACAGTTAGTGATACTCAGTGGAGTGGAAATGTAGGTTGACAGGGCTCACTTGGCAGTCTACTGGGCAGCCCTTCCTCCAAATCTATTGGAAAACAAATGAAGCACCCAGTAGAAATAGCAAAGATTTAGTTGCTAAACATCTCCCAAAATACATAGCCTAACATTACATGTAGTTTACTGAAATTTAAGCCTTAAAGTATATTTTCCTTTTGTTTTCCTTCTTCAACTTATCCCAAAGCCCAATTCTTATATGGATGCTGTAATCATCTGGGGAAAAATAAAATGTCTTCCATCAGTGTGGAACTAGCCAAATTATAAAGGGCAATAAGAAATATGAATGTACAAAGTCTCCAGTTCCCAAACTAAATTCAGATATCCAAGACATGTGAAATGTCAAAAAGAGGCCCAGGAAGACTACACAGCTTAAATTAACTCATGTGTCCCCTGAGGTTTGGTTCCCACAAACTCCAAGAGCACATTTTAAGTCCTCCAGAAATGGTCACAACCATCCAAATTCATGCCAATGCCAAAAATGGAACATTTTTAAAATGTTACCATGAAACATCAGACAACCTAGAATAAACTTCCCCACTGGAGTTATATTTCGTTCCCCCAATAATGTTAGATCAAAACAGCCAGGTGTACATTAAACAAGTGAGAGCATTCTAGAAAACAGCATATGCCCTGTCTGGCTCAATCCCAACACCAAGGAAGCAGAAGTGCACAGAATGGCCATTGTTCATGTCTCATTACATTCTGTAAGCAGATGCCATTTCTTATGATTTTGAACATTCTTGAAACAAGAAAACAGAAGAGTACCATTTCATAAGACAACTCAAATTGGGCTTTGTGGTCCGAGATTTTTCTCACCTGAAGCTGTCACCTGTTCATAAGGAATAATCGTCTTTATTCCCCTCTCATTCTCATGCTTGTGACCTAATGAAAAGAGGCCACAAAGTATGGCACAGCACTTTGTAAATCTGAGCTCCTGCTTCCTTTCTCCTTCAGCTCCATTTCTATGTTGTTTCTGATCTTTTGACATCCATTTCCTCTCCTGCTCAGCACAGTTCAGAATGGTCGGTGGTATCTTCCGGGTTGTCTATCGGTGGAAACACTATGGTAGAGGCTTGTGGTCTGGTGGAAAGGTGCTAAAAATACCTAAAGCAGATACTTGCTGTGTATCTTTACAGTATCAGTAAGGCAAGTAGGGCTAAGAACCTCCTCCTAAGAAAGGGGAGGAACTCCTGCTCTCTGAATGGGGACTGGTGGGGACTTGTTCCCACAGGTCTCATGACCCGATGGTTCTACCTTTGACCAAGACAGCTTGGGTTAAAATGTCACCTCCTGCCCTGCAGCGACTGAGGGTAGTCCACTGTTTAACTCTGTGTTCTCTGATGTATCAGAGGGGTTTTGCCTGCCCTGCAGGTCCCCACTGGTTTTACCCTAGCTATTCATGCTTCCTCCTAAACCCCCCTCCCCATGCCCTTCCCACACACACAAAACTGAAGGGCCGCAGTGGGAGCTACAGGCCTTGTGCATGACCCTCCTGCCTAAAGGATCTTTTATTTTTAAACTGCCTGAGAAGCTGCATTTGAGGCAAATTAAAGTCTCAGAGCCCACAGATTAGACACTGACCACCTAGGAAAAAATTGTATTTTAATCTGCATGATAGCATGTGGGAGGTTTGAAGGCACACAAAGAAGGTTGGCTGACTTTGGAGAGAGACTGGGAAGCAAAGGGAGCCTTCATTTAGGGAAAAACCTGAATAAAGGGATAGAAAACAGCTGAAGACATTCGCTGGCAAGCACTCTATAAATAGCAGCCAAGACTCTTCCGAGGGAAAGAAGACCAGGGGAAGGAGGCCACCGCCGCGTGGAATCCCCTCTCTGTAAAAGCCTCTTGCAGGAAAGAACTCAACGGCCAGTGGAGACTTTCACTATAATTGTGAGTAATAAAAAGGGGATAAAAAGATCATTATCTCTCAACACTCTTCAGTATCAGAGAATACGGATTGAAATAAATAGGGCTATAGCTGTGAAGATGTGAGGCTGTCTGTATTTGGAAACTATATTTTCAAAAATCACTTAGAAAAACTAACCTTCATTAGTTAAAGATAAGGCTGTCAATGTATACTCAGGAATTCTATTTCTTCCATATTACTACAACTGGAATATCTCACTTCATATTGATAATTTGCCTGCCACATCACTCCTGTGCTCAAACCTGTCAAAAAATGACTCATCTCACTCAGTAAATGCCAAAGTGCTTTAAGAGAATGAAAAGAAAAGCCACAGACTGAGAGAAGGTATTTTCAGAAAAGACATCCAATCAATGCTTGTATCCAAAACATACAGAAAACTCCTACAACTCAACAATAAGAAAACAGACAACCCAGTTTAAAAATGGGCGAAAGACCTGAACAGACACCTCACCAAAGAAGAGGCACAGATGGCAACTGAGCAGCTGAGAGGATGCCCCACATCATATGTCATTATGGAAATGCAAATTAAAACAATGAGATACCACTACACACCATTAGAATGACACCAATCCAACACTGACAACACCAAATGCTGGTACAGACATGGACCAACAGGAACTCTCTCATTGTTCACAAGAATGCAAAATGATACAGCCACTTTGGACGACAACTTAACTGTTTCTCGCCATATGGTCCAGCAATCACATTCCTTAAATTTGCTTTACTCAAATGAGTTAAAAACATGTCCGTGCAAAAACCTGCACACAAATGTTTATAGCAGCTTTATTCTCAACTGCCGAAACCTGTAATTAATCAAGATGTCCTTCCAGAGATTAACGGAGACCGAGGTACATCCAGACAACAGAAGATCATTCGGCTCTAAAAAGAAATGCGCTATTACGCCACAAGAAAATGTGGAGGAACCTTAAATGCATAATCCTAAATGAAAGAAGCCAATCTGAAAATGCTGCATGCTACATGATTCCAATTATATGACATTCTGAAAAAGACAAAACTATGGTGACAGTAAAAGGACCAGTGGTTGCCAGAGGTTGCTAGGGGGCATTGTGGAATGAATAGGCAGAGCACAGAGGATTAGGGGGCAGTAAAACTGTACTGTATGAAACTGCAGTGGTGAATCCACGTCACTATGCATTTGTCCAAACCCACAGAATGTACAACACAATGTACACCATGAACTTTAGTTATAATGCATCAGTATTGGTTTATCAAGTATAACAAGCATATCACACTAATGCAAGATATTAATAATAGGGTAAAGTTGGGGGTGGAGAACAGATATATTGGAATTCTCTGTACATTCTGATCAATTTTTCTGGAAATTAAAACTGCTCTTAAAAATAAAGTCTATTGGCCCTGGCCGGTTGGCTCAGCGGTAGAGCGTCGGCCTGGCGTGTGGGGGACCCGGGTTCGATTCCCGGCCAGGGCACACAAGAGAAGCACCCATTTGCTTCTCCACCCCCACCCCCTCCTTCCTCTCTGTCTCTCTCTTCCCCTCCCGCAGCCAAGGCTCCACTGGAGCAAAGATGGCCCGGGCGCTGGGGATGGCTCCTTGGCCTCTGCCCCAGGCACTAGAGTGGCTCTGGTCGCTGCAGAGCGACGCCCCGGAGGGGCAGAGCATCGCCCCCTGGTGGGCAGAGTGTCACCCCTGGTGGGCGTGCCGGGTGGATCCCGGTTGGGCGCATGCGGGAGTCTGTCTGACTGTCTCTCCCCGTTTCCAGCTTCAGAAAAATACAAAAAAAAAAAAAATCTATTGGCTCTGGCCGGTTGGCTCAGTGGTAGAGTGTCGGCCTGGCGTGCGGGAGTCCCGGATTCGATTCCCAGCCAGGGCACACAAGAGAAGCACCCATCTGCTTCTCCACCCCTCCCCCTCTCCTTCCTCTCTGTCTCTCTCTTCCCCTCCCGCAGCCAAGGCTCCATTGGAGCAAAGATGGCCTGGGCGCTGGGGATGGCTCTGTGGCCTCTGCCTCAGGTGCTAGAATGGCTCTGGTTGCAACAGAGCAACGCCCCAGATGGGCAGAGCATCGCCCCCTGGTGGGCGTGCCGGGTGTATCCCGGTGGGGCACATGCAGGAGTCTGTCTGACTGCCTCCCCGTTTCCAACTTCAGAAAAATACAAAAAAATAAAAAATAAAGTCTATTAATTTTTTTTAAAGTCAAAGTCCTTATGATGGCTGAGCAGGCTCTCTACAAGCTGCTCCCCTGCTCCCTTTGTGACTTCATCAGTCCAGTTACTACTTTCCCCCCCGGCCTCTGCTGCCCCAGACTTGCTCAGGACCTTTGCAGAAGCACTCCATATGCCAGAAATCCTCTTCTTCCATTCACGTCATGCCTTCCTGCATCATGTTCAGCAAGTATTTGCTCAAATGTCACTCCTGATGTAAAATTGCAACATCACCTGAATTGCTGGCCTTCCCCTTCTTCCTCACTCTCCTGTTTCTTTCCATAACACTTATCCCTGTCTAACATACTGTGTAATATACTTGGGTACTATGCATGTCTACAGAGCATCTCCCTGCACTATAAAATATATGCTTCATATGCACATGGTCTACTGGATGAGTGCTATATCTCACACCTGGCATTTACAAGCATTTATTATTTGTTCAGTGAATTAATCAACTAAGGACCTATACCTACGACACTAATTACTGATCATAAAGTACTTGATTATAATTATTTACTGAAAGTGAACTTGAGTGGTATGGACATAGCACCTAGAACCAAAAGGAATATAACTGGTTTAATATGAAATTGAATATTTGAGGCAGAAACTATCCTGCAAAAACTTGGAAATATAATCACCACAGGCAAAATGATAGAACTGAAAGATGCTCCTGGGTTTTACTGTAAAACCTCAATCCCTTTCTGTCATGAGTGACAGATGCATTTTGTTACCACCGCTCTGCCTGAGGCCGGCTGCCCAGCTGCTGCCCAGCTCTCTCCAGGACTGCCCACATTCAGGGTCCAGGGCTCCGTTTTCTCTTTGTGTGTATCAGGGCATCGGTTAGCCGGGTGCTGTCAAGAGACAGCACTCTGGTTTCAGCTCTCATCTCTCTATCACTAAGGAAAATCGCTGGCTCTACGCTGCTTTCCCCCTAACCAGCTGGTCTACTCCCTCAGGCCTCTTCAGGCTCCTGGCAGCCGGCCGGCACTTTGTGCAGCCGTCCACAGACCTACATGTTTAATAAGGTTGCCTTATATTAGTTTCCTAAGTTTCACAAAGGGGCTGAAACAAGCTGATGAAGACCTCATGTGATTCTGACATTTCAGAAATGAGAGCTAGACAGACACACAGAACAAGGAGGAGAGGGAAGGGAGTGAATAAAGGCACCTGCCAAAACTGCAGTTATGTTATTGTTCTTGTTATTGTACCTTGTCATCTATTTTGTCTCACAATAGCCCCAGGGAGCGTGTACAGCCCTTAGCAACTTCCTCCTTTTCCTTCAGACTGTTTTCTCTCTGTTCAGACTGAGCTAATTCCACTGATGGGTCCTCAAGTTCACTGGTTCTATCTTCTGTCATCTTCACTCTACTTTGAGCCCAACCACTGAGTTTTATTTCAGTTATTCTATTTTTCAGTTCTATAATTTCCATTTGTCTCTTTTTTATAAGTCCTATTTCTTTGATGAGATGTCCTATTTTTTCTTTGTTTGTTTGTTTGTTTTCATTATAATTGCTTTTTGAAACTCCTTAAAAACCCTTGTCAGGTAATTCCATCATCATTCACTGGAAGGAGAAATGGTCGCTAAAGGTCACCTCAGTGATGGCATCGAGAAAAGCAATCATCTATATAGAAAAGGAGCTTCCTGTGACCAGGCTCAGGATGGGAGAGGATGTCAAAAATTGTCATTGTTTTTTCCATATTCGTAATAAAATGCTTTTTTTTTTTTTTTTTTTTTTTACAGAGACAGAGAGTCAGAGAGAGGGATAGACAGTGACAGACAGACAGAAAGGGAGAGAGATGAGAAGCATCAATCATTAGTTTTTCCTTGTGCATTGCAACACCTTAATTGTTCACTGACTGCTTTCTCATACATGCCCTGACCGCGGGCCTTCAGCAGACCAAGTAACCCCTTGCTTGAGCCAGCAACCTTGGGCTCAAGCTGGTGAGCTTTTGCTCAAACCAGATGAGTCCTCGCTCAAGCTGGAGACCTTGGGGTCTCGAACCCGGGTTCTCCGCATCCCAGTCCGACACTCTATCCACTGCGCCACCGCCCAGTCAGGCTTTTTTTTTTTTTATAAATGCCAAACTTCTTTTTGTTGCTTTTTGTTTCGTTTTGTTTTTTTTATTCATTTTAGAAAGGAGAGAGAGAGAGAGAAGGGGGGAGGAGCAGGAAGCATCAACTCCCATATGTGCCTTGACCAGGCAAGCCCAGGGTTTCAAACCAGCAACCTCAGCATTTCCAGGTCGACGCTTTATCCACTGCGCCACCACAGGTCAGAAAATGAATTCTTAATTGGCTACTGAATTGAAAAGCATAAACTGGAATGAAATCAAGGCATTTGTCCTCAGTATTGGTAGAAGTCTAGTGAGAGCCACACAGACTCCTCCAGGGCTTCAGAGAACAAGAAGTCCCCAGTTTAAGGACCATAGTCCCACCACGCTTTAGAAGCAGCATTAGCATGAATCCTACTGCCCAGCTAAACTCTATCATTAAAGAGCTTACGCTTTGATATAGCATTCCAGACTCTTCCCAGAGGCAACTCCCTAACCCCACAACCCAAGATGGGTGATTTACTTTTCCTTTAAAAGCCCTGTGTTAAAGGAGAACCCTTACCTAAAAGTGTCTCCATATCTCTGGGTAGCTTTTAGTGACTAATTATCTTATTTAGCCACAGTTCTCTTAACCCTAATTTCAACATTCAGGGACCTGTCCTTAACTGCCTTAATTTAAATAATATATTCATAAAATCTCATACAAACTGCCTGAGCTGATCCCTTAATGGGGACTATGTTTCTTTTTTGTTTCATATAAAAATTGTGTATATACATAGAAACAGGTGAGGAATCCCATTTTTCAGGTATATTCCCAGTGTCCCTTCCAACCCAAGGCAAGATTTGCTTCCCACCTAACCTCCATGTGTAATGCTCCAAAAGCCCACAGGGCGGCAGCATGGGGTCTGCTCTGTCTTGAACTGAAAGGACTAGTTAGGAAACTTCTCAAGCATGAGGGGGTAACCCAGATAGGCAAGCAGCCAGTGCTCACCTGTGGGAAAGCCCTCAGCTGATCACACCTCAGTCTCCTGTCTTCTTAAAGGACCATGCATGGAATCTGGTTGGTCCAGGTTATGGTACTGCTGGGCTGATGGGTTCAGTGGGCTGTTTGTGGCTCTCAAATGTGGTCCCCAGGACCAGCAGCATCAGCATGACCTGAGAACTTTTAGAAATGCAAATTCTCAACTGCCACTCAGACCTAATAATCAGGAACCCTGGGGTGCGGTCAGGGCCACCAGGTGACTGACACACACATAAATGTAAGACTCACACAACCATCTGAAATCAAAAGTACAGAACGAGAGAAAGCCCATCATTACTTGAAAATACCCTGAAATGCGTATACATACTACTAATTCTGATGTCAGTAACATGACTAATATTTTTATATTTAATGGACAAAAATTAATGTTGAGAAGCTATGCAACATCCAGTTATAAGAGGATATATATATAATATATATATATATAATATATATATGGAAAACCAAACCAACCCAGAAATTTTCATTCTGTAAGGCCCTCAACAAACATGTCTTACACTTCCTTCTTTTAACATCCCTACCCTACTCTCAATAACATTCTCCCCACCATCCTCTCAAAGAAAAAGAATTAAAGAGAAAAATATACCTGGTCAGCTTACTTCTCCTGCACACAGAGACAGAACTGAATAGTACATTTTTATTGTTTTGAATTGGAAAATAATACCCAAAGCTAAGCATTGCTTACATTTATTGTGGTTATTTAGGAAAAATATTTCTAATAAACACTACTTGATTTACTTTTACTTCCCTTTATTTATAATGATAAGTAACAAATTGTTTGCGTTTTTTAAATGAGAAAGAGAAAGCGAGTCCCAGAAGAGAGACAAGTATATTCATAAAATTATAATACAGGCCCTGGCCATTTGGCTCAGTGGTAGAGCATCGGCCTGGCGTGCGGGAGTCCCGGGTTCGATTCCCAGCCAGGGCACACAGGAGAGGTGCCCATCTGCTTCTCCACCCCTCCCCTCTCCTTCCTCTCTGTCTCTCTCTTCCCCTCCCGCAGCCAAGGCTCCATTGGAGCAAAGTTAGCCCCGGCACTGAGGATGGCTCTGTGGCCTCTGCCTCAGGTGCTAGAATGGCTCTGGTTGCAACAGAGTGACACCCCAGAGGGGCAGAGCATCGCCCCCTGGTGGGAGTGCCGGGTGGATCCCGGTGGGGCACATGCGGGAGTCTGTCTGACTGCCTCCCTGTTTCCAACTTCAGAAAATAAAAGAAAAAAATTATAATACAAATAGTCCTCAACTTGAACCTGAACTTTCTTAATATTATACACTTACATCCTGATAATGCCTTATCCTACATCAGATCTGGACTTTCAAATGTCAACTGCAGCCTGACCAGGTGGTGGCGCAGCGGACAGAGCATCAGACTGGGATGTGGAGGACCCAGGTTCGAGACCTCGAGGTCACCAGCTTGAGTGCGGGCTCGTCTGGTTTGAGCAAGGCTCACCAGCTTGAGCCCAAGGTCGCTGGCTTGAACAGGGGGTTACTCTGTCTGCTGTAGAGCCCCAGTCAGGCACATATGAGAAAGCAATCAATGAACAACTAAGGAACCACAACAAAGAATTGATGTTTCTCATCTCTCTCTCTTCCTGCCTGTCTGTCCTTATCTATCCCTCTCTCTGACTCTCTGTCTCTGCCACAAATAAATAAATAAATAATGTCAACTGCAAAACAGAGAAACAGCAAAGAGAGTTAGTTTTCGGTAGTGTCACCAACTTTACCTCAAAAGCCATTTGTTATAAAATGAATCAAAAAATGAAGATTAAACACCTGATGTTAATACATTTAAGATGGAAATCTCAGAAGTGTTCAGAGTGACAAATGTTTAGCCTCAACACCAACATGTTAAAACACATAGAAAATGAGACTGACTGGTGGTGGCAAAGTGGATAGAGCATCAACCTGGATGCTGAGGTCCCAGGTTCAAAACCCTGAAATCACCAGCTTGCGCGTGGGGTCACCATCTTGAGCCTGGGATCACTGACGTGATCCTATGGTTGCTGGCTTGAAGCCCAACATCACTGGCTTGACCATAAGGTTTCTGGCTTGAGCAATGGGGTCACTGGCTTGGCTGGAGCTCCCTAGTCAAGGCACATATGAGAAGCAATTAATGAACAACTAAAGTGCCACAACTATGAGTTGATACTTCTCATCTCTCTCTCTTCCTCTCTCTATCTCTCTCTCTAAAATATATATATGAAATGAAATAAAATATACCATAGCTATATTTCCCTGAAGCTAGTGAAAGGAATACAGTTTAGTTCTAGAGTTTCCCTAATCAAGGAAGAAACAGCTGAAAATCAAACTTCCTTTTCACAAAATTGTCAAAAGAGTAGATAAGCATCATAACGTTCTGTTCAGCCCCCTGCAAATCATTATAAATCCATACTGCCACATCCATCGGGCTCTCAATAGGCTCTCCGCTATCCAATCACTCACTGAATCAATTCACTCATGATCCATATTCTATTTCCAACATTTTCTACTTCCCTCAAACCTGTGCTCAAGGCTTCCCCGGTTTTAACAAACCTCCCACCACCTCTCTCTCTGTCCTGAACTCACCCTCACACTAACCGAGTGCCCACTCTCATTACTTCACTCAGGCACCCTTGATAAGGTCACTAATGACTGGGTAGACCACTCAACCAAGCTCGTCCCGGACAGTCCAGTGCATTTCCGTTGTCCTCAAACAATTAGTAATAGTGGCCTCTTTCCCTACCAGCATGTTGTCAAAGCTTTTTGGTTTTCTGAAGCATGCTGTCTTGGCCGTCCTCTTCTACTGGTCACCCTCCTCTCCTCCGATTAGCCACCCTTCAACCACTGTCCTTAGCCTCTTCAGACTCATCAATCACTGCAAGCCATCAATTTCCAAGTTCCTCAAGGCCTTCTCATGTTCTCACTCTATAATTTCCCCATGAGAAATCTCACCACTCCTGTACTTCAGTTCACATCTCTGTGGTGTGACTCCCAAATTTATATTCCAGGTTAGTGTCCTCTCTGAACTCTATCTAATTCAACAGACTCTGCACTGAGTCCATTTGTCATCATCCCGTCTCAAACCTGGGCCCCACCCTGCCTGGCCCACGTCTGCCGCTAGAGGTGCTCTTGCAGCCTTACTACAGCCTCCTCACATCAGAGCTCTGCTCCAATACCACTTCTGAAGGAGAACCTTCCCTAAAGCATCACCTGTCCCCATCTGCCAGGTGTTAATCACGTTCCTCTGCTACACACTTTTAGAAATCTGTTCCCTGCATTCAGAGCACATATCTCAATTTGTGAAACAAGTTTATATAATTACTGTTAATCTCCCCCACTGAGAGAGTATGTGAGTTTATTTTTGGTAATCATTAAGTCTCCAGTGTCTGGCACAATTCTTAAACCACAGTAGATACCCAATAAAAAAATGTGATGAGAAAATAAACACGTTAAATAAATGAAGTCTCTGGCAATAAATCTGAGTATACTATTTACCTTTGTGAATTAAAATTCTATACATGTTTTCTGAGTTCACAATTAGGTTCAAAAGTAGGGTATTGGCAATAAAATGAATTAAAGCTCCATTACACAGAACAAAAACTTAACTATACCCAGTGTGAATACTGTCATATAACACATATTGAGATATAACTGACATACAATAAAGTGCTCGTATTTAAAGCATACAATCTGATAAGTTCTGACATTCCACTTTTGAAACCATCAAACACACTCATTACCCCCAAGTCCCTAAGCAAGCACTCATCTACTTGATGTCACTGTATTTTCTAAAATTTTATATAACTGGAATCATACAATACATACTTTTTTGTCTAGCTTCTTTTACTCTGCATAATTTCCCTCTATTCCCTTTCATTGCTGAGTAGTCCACAGATATATCATAATTCATTTATCCATTTACCAGCTGAAAAACATCTGAGTTTTGTCTAGTTTGTGGTTATTAAAAACAAAGTTGCTATAAACATTTGTGCACAAGACAATGTGCACATTTTCCATTTTCTTGGGTAAATACATGAAAATAGAAGGGCTAAGTCCTTTGGTAGATATATGTTCAATATTTAAGAAACTGAAAAACTGGTTTCAAAAGCCTTTGTTTAATGTTACATTCCCATCGGCGGTTCCTCCACATCCTTGGCAACACTTGGTACGATCAGTCTTTTACATTCAGTCTTCTAACCGGTGTGTCGTGGCATCTCATTGTGGTTTTAACTTATATTTCCATAATGACCAATGATGTGGAACATCCTTTCATGTGAGTGTGTATCTTCTTAGGTGAAGTGTCTGCTCAAACCATTTGTCCATTTTTTAAATTGGTTTGTTTCCTTATTATTGAGTCTTAAGAGAGTTCCTTATATATTCCTTAATTGTTTGGTAGAATTCACTACTGAAGCTACCTGACCTGAAATTTTATGTATGAAAAGAAAAGCTTCTTTTTTTTTTTTTTTTTTTTTTACAGAGACAGAGAGAGTCAGAGAGAGGGATAGACAGATTGGAACGGAGAGAGATGAGAAGCATCAATCATCAGTTTTTCATTGCGACACCTTCGTTGTTCATTGATTGCTTTCTCATATGTACCTTGACCGTGGGGCTATAGCAGACCAAGTAACCCCTTGCTCGACCCAGCGACCTTGAATCCAAGCTGGTGAGCTTTGCTCAAACCAGATGAGCCCGCGCTCAAGCTGGCGACCTCAGGGTCTCAAACCTGGGTCCTCCGCATCCCAGCCCGACGCTCTATCCACTGTGCCACCGCTTGGTCAGGCTGAAAAGCTTTTTAAATGCAACTTTAAATTCTGTAATAGATATAGGGCTATTCAGGTTATCCATTTCTTCTTGAATGAGCTTTGGTAGTCTGTCTTCCATGGTCATTGTAAATTTCACTTAAATTGTAGAATTTATTGGCATAAAAATATTGATGATATCCAATTACTATACTTTTAATATGTGTATTGTATCGTCTCTCCTTTTTTCCTAATCAGACTGAGAAGTTTGTCTATTTTACTGATTTTCTTGAGGAACGGCTTTTGGTTTTGTTGAATTTTTCTAATAGTGTTGTTTTCTATTTCACTGATTCCTATTCTGTTATTTATTATTCTCTTTTGTCTAGTAGTTACTTTGGGTTCAATTTGCCCTTATTTATCTCGCTTCTTAAAATGGGAGTTCCATTATAGATAACAAAAGAATTATGTGCAAGGTGAGTAGTCTCACACCCAGAATATTATTTTAACAATTCATAAACAGTATGCTTAAGACTCACACTAAAGAAAATATGATTACTATTACTTATTTGAAGAGTCGATCTTGGATTGCTGACAAGGCAGTTACTCAGATTCAATGTATATAAATATGCTTTCCTGGAGGTACAAGAAATGAACTCTTGGCCTAGTCTCCCTCCCGGATGCACGCCCACGCCTTTCTTCCCCACAGGCGTGCATCTCTTAAACTTTTTTTTTTTTTTTTTTTTTTTTACAGAGACAGAGAGTGAGTCAGAGAGAGGGACAGACAGGAACAGACAGACAGGAACGGAGGGAGATGAGAAGCATCAATCATTAGTTTTTCATTGTGCGTTGCAACACCTTAGTTGTTCATTGATTGCTTTCTCATATGTGCCTTGACCGCGGGCCTTCAGCAGACCGAGTAGCCCCTTGCTGGAGCCAGCGACCTTGGGTTCAAGCTGGTGGGCTTTTCCTCAAACCAGATGAGCCCGCGCTCAAGCTGGCGACCTCGGGGTCTCGAACCTGGGTCCTCTGCATCCCAGTCCGACACTCTATCCACTGCGCCACCGCCTGGTCAGGCACATCTCTTAAACTTTAAGGGTCGCCAAAAGGAGAGCAGTGGGCAGCAGCAGCTCATCCCAGGTTAATTCCCTGAACCTGCCTCCACGGCCCCCTTTTCCTGACTTTTCAGTGAGCCAACAGTCTGGTTTTTGCTCACGTCTTCCCCATTACGTTTTTAGAGAGCCTAGGCTCCCTCCTGTTGCCTCTTCTGTCCTGCGCCCTTTCTTGTTTCACTGTCCCCAGCTTTAATAAATGCACTCTCAAAATAAAAAAATAAACGAACCCTTATTTTCCACTTGTCATCAGTTGATAAAGTCTGCAAAATACTCAAATATAGTCTCTTGCCACATAAAAGTATGGCTTCTCTGGTACATTCTAGAAGTTTAACCTCTGCCATAAATCTGTTAAGAATTTGACCACATTCTATTTATAGAGCTTGTTTTCAAAAGAAACAAAAATACACTAACAAACAGAACTATGACCAGAAAACATCATGTTTCCATGAGAAGAAATGCTACCAGCACCAATGTTTTATGAGATTTGTTGTACAAAGGTCTTGAACAAGGCAATTCCTTCAGCACCATAGAAAGATCATAATGAGGTTACTCAGAAATAAAGACCTAGAAATAAGATCCCGTGTGTCCTGGTGGTCTCTGCTTCCCACTGGAGAGCCAGCAGCAGAGGTGAGCAGCACCAGGATGATTCCTCTGAAACTCCTAATTTTCCGTCAAAAGCACTGTAACATTCTTCCTCAAAATGAATGACAACATCATAATCTTTTGGCATGTGTTCAGAAAGCAACAGGTTTTTTCAGAAAATCTGCATTCCTGACAAAAGACGTCTGAATAAATTCACCAACTGTGGGTGGATACTTAAAAGTCTCTTAAGTACACAAACAACTTTAAGGACAGGAAATAGGTGAAAAGGTGTCTTTTTGATATAGGATCTTAGTAGTGAGACACTCAGAACTGAGAGAGAAGAGGCCATCCTAGGCCAGGGTATTTATAAATAATACCAAACTTGATAATTTTAAAGGCCTTACTAACAAAAATCATACTGCTAGAACAAGACTTCCCTGCAAGAAACTGCGCAAATTCAAAGCAAACTTGATGCTGTGGATTCCTGTTCTAGACTAAAGCAATTTAATATAAACTGGAAGAGGCTTAAATCGCTTTCACATACCCTTTTGGGGTTCTGAATTACATACAGCTTCTTTGGATAAAAGATAAAAATATTATAAGCCCATTTTTAAAAAGCTGCTCCAACTGTAATAATAACAAAGTTACGCACAAAATTCCACTTCCACTCTCCATCCTTGTACCCATTACCTGTTGCCACAGTAAGGCTGAGTAACAAAGAGCCACAAAATGTCAGCGGCAGGCTGAAATTAGCATCTGTTTTTGTTCGTGAGGCTACAGGTCATCTGGGCAGTCCTTCTAGTTCCTATGGAGCTTCCTCATGCAGCAGTGGTCAACTCCGGTTCAGGTGGCAGCTCCGCTGATCTTGGCTGGACTCTCTCCAGTGTTTAGGGCTGGTAGGCTCTGGGTGGGTACAAGAGGTCTCGGCAAGGATAACTGAGCTCTCTGCCCTGTGGTCTTGCATCCCTCAATGTCAGGGGTCTCAAACTCGCAGCCCTCGGGCCGCGGATTAGTCTGCGGGCAGCACAAAATTGGTGGGTGGGCCGCATGCGGCCCGCGGGCCGCGAGTTTGAGACCCCTGCGACCCTGGGCTTGTCCTCTGGGTAAAGGCAACATCTGAGAGAGCTGGAAAAGATGCAAGGCCTCCTAGGCCCTGAGCTGAGCTAGGAACAAGCACCTGTCACTTTTGCCACATTCCACTGTCCAGCTCAGATTCAAGAAGTGAGAAAACAGGCGCCACCTCTGGATGAGAGGAGCTGCAATGTCGCTCTCCAAGGGGCATGGCTGGCGGGAGGGATTGCCAATTAGGGCCACTTCTGTAACCAACCAGGACCCTCCTCTAATTTGCTCTGTGCCCTAGGAGGCTTACCTTTATGGAGGCTCACCTCTCTGCACCACTGCCCCAGGGCCCTCCCTAGCGTCCTGGAGACACCATTCATTTAGCCTGCAGTGTGAAGGACTCTCCCTAGACTGCGTAACTTACGCAGCCAATATGCAACTGCCCTTAGTGAACCCATCTAAAATTATGAGGTTGGACTACGTGACCTCTTGAGAATTCCTTCACATTGAGAATTCACAAAAGCTTTACACATAAGACCCTTTGGTTTCTCTTATGACCTGCCTGAAAAGGTGGTACAGAAAACATTCATGTGTGTGCATGTGTATCTGTGTGCATGATGTAATAATACACTAGCAGCATGAACATAATATGAACACAATAAATACATGTGTGTTTCTGTGCACATGATGTGTATACTAGCACACACATAGTAGGAACCCAATAAATACATCAATTACATTTAAATAATTTAAACAAATGTGTTAGAAATGTATCTACACACACCCCATGTAAACATTCTTACCCTTTCTCCCTGGCCTTTAGACTACAGCAGACACAACACTGTGCTATAAAAACTGGCTGGGCTGAGAACGACCAGCCTCGTTCATAAAACTAAAAGTTCAGGGCTAAAGTTAGAAATACAAAAACATCAGAAAATAAATTCTCCTAACCTAACTTAGTAGAACCGATGGAAGGGAAAGTCAGAAGTCGTACACAGGATACAGGACTCAGGGCAGCCCAACGCCCTCCCTCTGCAGACACAGGGCGGGCTGTCCAGGTCCTCACTGCCCATCTGTGACTCCTGGCCCTTCTCAAGCGTGAAACTCTATATACATGAAACCTGAGCCCCCCAGCCGGGCTCTCTGGCCCCTCTGAGCTAGCAGCTGTGTGTACTCAGCAGCTGCGCAGGGACCTGGTGCTCACCAGAGGGCCCTGGAAGCCAAATTCACTGGTCCCACCAACCCCGACAACGGTGGTCTGTCAGGGTGGGGAGGGAGAGATCGGCAGCCCCCTAAAGTTGTAAGAATCTGCCCTGCTGTTAGAATAAAGACGTATTCCTGGGGTTTGGTGGCCCTAAGGTTCAAATCCTGGCATAGCATGTTTCTGGACATGGCAGGGAAAGTTTTCAGTGTCAATCCATAACACAGTAACTGCCGTGTCCTGGGGACCCACTTCACCCAGCACTGCACAAAACTCCTTACAGCTACTCATTTACCATTCCCTCCAGGCATAATCGTTAATTCCGTTTTTAGGAGGAAGAAATAGAGACTCAGGGAAGTTAGGCAGGTTGCCCCAGTCACACAGCAAATGAGTAACTACATAGCACATATTGGGACCACCTCATATTACAGTGACTGCAAGAAGAACCAGTAGGTCTTGGAGACCACTGAACCTCCCAGCCCCAGACATTGCCCATGGCAGAGTTGAGTCCCAGAGGAATGGTGTGCCTTTGCTGCCATTTGCCAACAATGACAGAAGTCCAATCCAAAAGGCTAGAGATGCCCCCATCAAACGAACTAAAAGCTTTTCCAACCACCCTGCTTGTGGTCCCTGATCCCCTCCAATTATTTTTTATAGTGAGCAGTTGCCTCTGAAGAAAGAACTCACTGAATATATACACATACAGGACTTTCATTTAAAAAGTTTATTATCTACATATACATATATATGTGTGTGAATTCACATTATATTGTAGTATATCATATTATATTGTTTTAAATCTTAATACAGATCAGGGGTAGTCAACCTTTTTATACCTACCGCCCACTTTTGTATCTCTGTTAGTAGCAAAATTTTCTTTTTTTTTTTTTGTCTTCTTCTGAAGCTGGAAACGGGGAGGCAGTCAGACAGACTCCCGCATGCGCCCGACTGGGATCCACCCAGCACGCCCACCAGGGGGCGATGCTCTGCCCATCCGGGCGTCGCTCTGCCACGACCAGAGCCACTCCAGTGCCTGGAGCAGAGGCCAAGGAGCCATCCCCAGCGCCCGGGCCATCTTTGCTCCAATGGAGCTTCGGCTGCGGGAGGGGAAGAGAGAGACAGAGAGGGAGGAGAGGGGGGAGGGGTGGAGAAGCAGATGGGTGCCTCGCCTGTGTGCCCTGGCCGGGAATCAAACCCGGGACTTCCGCATGCCAGGCCGACGCTCTACCACTGAGCCAACCGGCCAGGGCCAGGAACCGCTCACCGGTTCCACAGTAATGGTGATTTATAAAGTAGGGAAGTAACTTTACTTTATAAAATTTATAAAGCAGAGTTACAGCAAGTTAAAGCATATAATAATAATTACTTACCAAGTACTTTGTTGGATTTTCGCTAAGTTTGGCAGAATAAATTTTTATAAAACAACTTACTACAGTTAAATCTTATCTTTTTATTTATACTCTGGTTGCTCCACTACTGCCTACCATGAAAGCTGGAACACCCACTAGTGGGCGGTAGGGACCAGGTTGACTACCACTGCTCTAGATGGTCTTCCAGTAAACTCAAAGTCAAACAGCCCAGGAGCCACAGTGAGTTTTATGAAGCCAGAGCTAGAGTTTAACTGAAGTCTCTGGGGGTGTCCTGCCATGGAATCAATGGGAAGGCTCAAAGTGAGCTTTCCCGAGTCCATGCCCCAAAGACAGCGCTCCCCAGAGCTGTGTGTCCTCTTTCCAATGTCTCTGACTTCCAGTCCAGCCAGGAAGGAACGCTGCTCTTACTGACAGCTGTCCACCCAAACCTCCTGCGAGTCCCCACTGTGTCCCCTTTTTCCTTTCCCCTCACCAGCAGTCTATGGACTCCGTTCTGGCCGCTGTGGTCCTTCTCTGTCTGTCTGGCTTGCTGACCTGCCCTGTAATTCCTGAAGGCCTAACTACCTACCTTCCCCTGATGTAGCAGAGGTGAGGCAGCCAGCAGGTGTTCAAAGAGCAACCGAAATGTCATCGCCTGAAAGATACTGAGCTCTGGCAGCAGGCCGACCTGGGTTGGAATGTTCTGCTTCCATGTGCCAGCTAAGTGACCTAGGCACAGCAAACTGCTGGGCCTCAGTGTTCTCATCTGTGAAATGGGTACACCATGAGATGACACTGGATCAGCATTTTAGCATGGTGCCTGCTACTCAGGGAGCACATTTTTTCTTTAAAAGAGATCTATATAAAGGCAGGCTGGGCTGTGCTTAAAGAAATGAGAAGAGAAGGACATTACAGGTCTTATTTCTATTAGTAGAAAGAGGTGCTGGGATAGCACAAATGCTGAATTCCTGCCGAGTTCACTGAGGCAGCTGCCCCTAATAAAAAGCCATTTTGTAATCCTTTCCCTTGGTGTCCCCAAACCCAAGCCAGATGTGCATGTATGAGTATGCAGACGTATGTGAGTGCACAGGTGTGATGTCAACAGAAACACTACAGCATGTCTAGTGTGGCTCTCAGGAAATCACTTTATGCGTTCCCAATTTAAATTGAATTTAGGTTTGTTTACTTTAGGTTGCAGGAGCCACCAGATGCAGTTACAACTGCCCTTTCTCTGGGCCTAAAACTCAAAAGTGGAATCACTCTGGCGGAGGGTTGAGATGGTACTTTAGTCACATGCTTCAAAAGCAGTTGTTTATTATTGCCAAGTTAACTATTCTGAAACCTTAAGTAGTTTCATTAGAAACAACTTTATACAACCAATAATTCAGTTTGCAAGGTCTAATGAAGTCTCCGTAAAAACACAGGAGATAATGTTTTATAACTAGAATAGTCAGTCTCTCCAGGAGCTTTACCAGCCAATCAACAAGTTATTTATGAATAGCTACAGGCCACAAGCATTCCAAATCAAAGCGAGACTTACCACTACACCACACTGCCATCACTGACTACATCCTTAGGGGCCTAGGAAAAGGTAAATTTCTCACAGTAGGCAGCTATGGACACTTCATTTCTCTTCCCACCCCCATCCTCAACCAACCCTAGGACAGATCAGAAAGCGAGCTGCGTATCAATTAGGAAATAGCATTGTCTTTTGCCTGTGCTATATCGGAATTCACTGGTTTTCTGTGCTATGGAAGATCATCCAGGGCTGCCAGATTAGTTCGGGGAAACACAAACCACATTCTAATCTATGTGTCAAAAAAATCATCAGAGACTGGACAGCTCAGATGCAGTCTCCTTGGACTTCTTCATTCTTCTCTTCTTATCAACACCTGACTTCACGGCTTTTGATTCCCTTCTGCCTCACATGGTTCTTATGCTTATTAATTATGTTTTCGCCTGTAACAAACCCCCCAAGAACACATTGTTTAGTCTCTTTATCTTCCATAGCACCTGGCACCCGCATGTAGGCAAGTGCTTAACAAATGGACTTGGTTCAAATTTATTATATAACCTGTTATAGGATGAATTGTGTCCCCCCAAGAGATATGTTGAAGTCCTAACCCACAATAATTCAGAACAAGATCTTACTTGGAAACCAAGTTCACTTGCAGATATAATTAGTTAAGATGAAGTCACACTGGGGTAGGGTGCTGCTGTTCCAGTGACTGGTGTTCTGATGGAAAGGGAAGGTGTGGACACAGAGAAGAGACTCCTGCAGGAACACCGTGGGAAAAGACCGGAGTTATGCTGACACAGAAGCCTTGGCCAGGTCTGAACGGGTCCTCCCCTAGCGTCTGCAGCCTGCAGAGGGAACGTGGCTCTGCCCACACCTTGATCTGGGGCATCTGCCTCCAGAATGTGAGAGAGTAAGGTCTGTCATGTAAGCTGCCCATCTGTGGCACTTCATTACAACAGCTATCATACACTAATACATAGCCCAACAGTTTAAACCAGTTTAAACGCATGCACAGCTGCACACCCAGGACATCCAGCAATACCAGAAAGGTAGCATCTGACTTTCAGTTATATTCTAGAAATATTAATTGATAGTCTCCTGTGCTGCACTTTACAGATTACTGTGTGTTATGAGCATAGGAAGAAAGAACCAGGTTTCTTGAGCTTTTCATGGTGAACCAAGCAACTTGATGTACAGGTATAATTATAGCAGCATTTCATGATTTTCACTATTTTAGAGTGTTTTATTCATCTTATAGTCATGTTCCATCCTCTAAAACTTCTGAATCTTGATTTCACCCCCTGTGACTACCTAGTCTGGAGATGTTTCAAGTCACAACTCATGAGCTCACTGCTAATAGGTCCCACTGGATTCTGTGACCTTTGTGTGTTTCCCATCACAGGAGGAATGAGGGAAGCAAATAGTGTAAGACAGCAAGGCATTCTGGCTATTGCTGGAGAAAATCACAGTGTAAGACCCACATACACAAAGATTGAGGAAACCTTGTAATCCCCACTATTCACTTCCCTACAGCAGAAAACATATCGTCAGCAATCATGAAACATGTCTCTTTTCTGAACCGCTCTTGTGAAGTGTATAATCCACCTATTTTCCTTGTCTAAACTTCCACCTTAAAGTAGAACTGCATAACAAAAAAACTTTTCTGAAGTGAGAACCATCTGAACCAAATAAATGTCCTCTCAGTTCTCCACCCTTTTTACTGGCTCTAAAATAGAACAAATGAACGAATGCAAGAAAACATTTTAGGGCATGTCTTCTTAATAAAAGGCACATGGCATATCTGAGCCACCCCAAAACTTCTCCTAATTATGCACTATTCCCAGTCCAATGGTTCAATTTTAAATGATGAATTTGCAAATATATATTAAGTTGCAGGCTGTTTAGACACCATTAACCAGTTGACAGTATGTCCGTGTGGCAAACAGGCATAAAGTTAAGATCTTTCCAATTCCATATGAATATTCAGTTCAGTTTCCAAATGTTCCCTTTCAAGCAAAAAAAAGTCCTCATACTAACATTCCCACATTCCACTGAAAGCTGTTCAGCATGTGTGCTCTGTGGCACATCCTATTTGGTGTGCATGCAAACATCAGAAATCTCATATAAATAACTTCTCAAAAAACAGAAAAGGCCCCTGGAACTTCTGAAACCCAGTTTCCAGGAGCAGAGAATAGCTAATATTTTACTCCAAAAAAGCTACCTTTGAACCACAGAAATTCAGAAGCTCTGTCTATTATTGGCTACTTTGATGTTAAACTTCCATTGTGATAGTGTCAGTCTAAAACCAGCTGGGGCCTAGGGGGAATAAAAAGGATAGCTTCAATATAAGAAACTCCCCAATGACCATAGTTTTAGAATATGTTGGGTTGTTTCAATTTGGCTTCAGCAAGCTAAACATTTTATTCATTCCTCTCTTTGTTGTGTTAGAGATGAAAGGCACAGTACAGTGTTCTAAGCAAATTTTTCTAGAACTTAAAAGAAAATGATTATTGAAGTCTGCCAAGTGATATTAACATAGTTAATATGCCAAGTAATATGCATTGACAGTGGTATGTTTTTATCTATAAAATATATGAAGTTTCTTAATGCTTTTCACTCTTAGAAATGGAACAGCATTTCATATAAATGGTAAACTTAGCATGCATGGATTTCCAATTCTTTTCAACATCTGTCTTTTATTACCAGAGATTCTGATATCCAGATGACAACGAAGTATTTTGAGTGCCTTGAAAGTTAGATCCTGCTCCTTATTCCTGTCTTAAGTCATAATTTTATTGTGACATCAGGTTCATTTACCAGGAACATTTTTATTTGCTGGACAGGCAGGCAGAAATTCCCTCTAAAATGAAGATTCTGTCTTGATAAATATGTTCCAATTAAGAAAAACACCTAAAATGAGTATGCATGCAAAACTAAAATTAAATAAAATCTTTTCTGACCTTGAAAATATAGCTCCAGGGCATGCACAAACTTAAAAGATTAAACATTTTACTTTTTAGAGTCACCAAGTATTATTATTAGCAAACTCTTTGTTTTTTGGGGGGGGGGGCAATACACCCATTTTAAAAATTAAATCGTTTTCCCTAATCATGGTGTGCTTCAATTTCTACATTTAACATCTTTTAAGTAATTGCTGCTCTTAAGATTATGTATTGGCCAAAATAATTGGGGTAAGACTGTAGCGTTTTTGAAATATAGCAAACGCATCGGTTTTAAAAGTGCTTCTCTCCCCTCACCCCTGCTTTGTCAGCTGTGGGAGAGGAAAGCAAACTTTAATCACTCACAGAGATGCGGGTCAAGGTTCACACTCCAGCCCCGGGGAAACCACCAGTCACGAAGAAGAGAAGCAGGGTCTGGAGGGCTAGGGATTCTGTTCAAAATCAGGTAGGAACTGGAAAAGGAAATCTAGAATTTTAAGACAGCCCTAAAGAATGCCAAGGCTTTTCCCAACCCCGTGTTTGCCATCCTCTGGGCTTGGAGACAGGAGGAATACTTTCGTGGGGAGGGCAGTAAGTCATTTCACAACCCAGCCCTCAGCTATTGATGAATGCATCTTTTAAAAAAAGCATAGCAATTGGTCACTTAAATGGGGGAGCGAAACTCTCACAATACCATCAACAAAAGCTGTTCAAACAAAGCCTCGGAGGAAGCAGTGCGCGTTAGATGGAGTACGGTTTTTCGGTGGGGTCACGGAGACAGGCGACTCTACCTTAGGGCGGAGCAGAGCGCTCTCATTTCCTCCGGCCACCCCCACCCCCCCGCCGGGGTCGTTCCTCTAGAACGCGGCCCCGAACCCCTCCCCAGCCCACACCGCATACAATGGCGCCCCGAGCTCCCGCCACTGGGTCCTCGCGCCGCCAGCGCGCCCCCCGCGCGGGCCGCGTTCCCGGGTCCGCGCACAAAGGAGACGCGTGGGCTCCTCCGCGCTCCGCGCTCTCTCCGCCCCGCGCGGCCACCAGGTGCGGACACGAGCGACCCCGCGCCCGCGCGTCTCCGCGCATCCCGGGCCGCCGCACGGGCAAGGCGGGGTGCGGGGCCTCCCACCGCCCCGGGCTCCCACCGCCGGGGCCTGTCCTCCGTGAGGGAGCGCGCCGGGGGACACTCACTTTCTCAATGGTCCCGGGCAGCAGGCGCTCCAACAGCCTGCAGAGGACCACTCCATCCTTCAGAGACGCCTGCAGGAAGCCCTCTGGGTCCGAGATGGTTTTCTTGGGCGACTCTAGCACCCCCAAGGTAATAAGCCACGTAACGGTCTGCTCAGCGGAATTCATAGCGGCGGCGCGCCTGGCCTCCCCGCGCCGCGAGCCAGTCTCCGCGCCGTTCACCTCGGAGCGGCCGCGGCCCGGCCGGTTGCGCTCACCGCCCCCTCCTCCTGCTCGCCCATGGAGAGACCGACGACGGCGATTGGCTCGGGAGGCGCCGCGGTCCGGCCGGCTTGCGCTCCCTCGCGTGCGTCCTGGCCGACTGTCAAGTGCCTTTTCATTACATGCACATGAACCTGCGGCGGCCGCCCGGCGCCGCCCCCGCCGCCGCCTCCCGGCTCCCAGCCGCTGCTGTCGATGACATCACTGTGAAGAGAAGAAAAGACGCCGCGCCGGAGCGGCCCCGTGCTCGGCCCCGGGCCGCACACGCACCCCGCGCTCTGGCCCCGCTGCCGTGCTTCCTCCACCCCCCAGCCGGCCGTGCGCGCGCGTCCGCACCTGCGCCCCGGGCAGTGGGCCCCCGCCCCAAGGGCCCGTTGACCTCCAGGAGGCCACAGCCTACCAGCTAGAAAGGGCTAACCGAGCCTCCCGATCCACGGACAGTGCGCGCCCTTAACTATGCGCCTCGCGGGGCCATGCACACCCGCTCCGGACCTGAGAGCCCAGCCAGGCTCCTCTCACGGCCCCGTCCCTTCCGCTGTCCTCTCCTCTCCTTGAAGGACTGGGAATCCTTTATTTATATATTCGTAATTTATGAATGTTTAAATTATTAAATCTTCCCAGAATGCTCTTTTTATTTCTTCCAGTTTTATTTCAAGAGGTTGGGGGCTGGAGTGCTGACAACGAGACGAGACGTTTGCTACTTTGCGAGCCAATAATTACAGAACACAAATGATAATTGTTAACCAGATAGGTCTAATTGGGGGAGGAATTGATTTTCGGGATGCTACTGTGATCCTTGGGGAGAGGAGGGCCATGGACACCACATGCGCGTGCACGCGTGTACACACACACACACACACACACACACACACACAAGCTGTCACGCATGCCCCCTGCTGGGGGGTCCACTCCTGCGCTCTTATGACTTCACAGGCCGGGATGCCCCTGGCTGTCTCTCTAATACCAGAAAGAAACCTTGGAGGCGACTCCACTTTAAATTAATGGCAATGTTTCAAACACTGGGAGGAAGGTCAGGAAAACAGCAGAGCCTAAACTGTGTCTGTGCAGATGATCTGGAAGGAAGCACTGTAGCAAACGGCTAAGTCCAAACAGGCCACTTGGCTATACGCTCTTGGAAGAGATGCTGTGAACCAGCAGCGGCAGGACCTAAAGAATTCAGACAACCAAATGACACGCAATTTAACAACTTTCTTCAAATAACCAGCGACATTGACACATGTAAATGCTAACCAAGGAAGAGAGCCTCTTCCTAAAAGAAGCACAGTATGAAGGTGTACAACATCTACATCTTTCCTCCACCCAGCCCCAGAGCTTTGCTTGTTTGCTTGCTGTGACTGCACATGGCAATTTAAAACAGCATTAGCACTCACCTACAGAGAGCTTGCCAAGTGCCAGGCACATATATTGATAGAGTTAATGACAAAACCTTAGAAACCATATAAAAATTAAAAAACAGACTTAACTCTTTCTCTTCCTCTGCCTTCTTTCAAAGTATTTCTATTATAATCATGAGTTGCATTTATTTCCAGCTTCCAGTTAAGCGATTATGTTTTCTTTCCAAATGCAAAGTAATTAAAAGAGCAGTATGAATTCTGTAGTATGAGGGCTGAATATCCAGTGGTAACAGCTACCACTGCCTGAGACCCTGTGTCTCTGCCCAGTACTCTCTCCCTGTATTATGTCACCATCATTACTACAGCCTAATGAAGTTTCTCTCCTATACCCCATTTTACTAGTCACACATCCAACAAGTGGTGGAGATGAACTCAAACCTGGGCTCTGACTCCAGGACTGACACATCTCTCCCATTTTCTAAACCACTTCCCTAGGAAGCAAAGCAGTTAACAGCTCCATCAAGTATTGTGGCCAAGCTCTGTCCTGTCAGGTCAGTAGTAGAACATTGGCCAGGTGTGTTGATGTTCTGGGTTTGATTCCTGATCAGGACACACAGAAAAAGCGCCCATCTGCTTCTCCACCCCTTCCCCCTCTTCTCCCTCTCTCACTCTGTCTCTGTCTCTCTCTCTCTCTCTCTCTCTCTCTCTCTCTCTCTTCCCCTCCAGCAGTCATGGATCGATCAGAGAGAGATGGCCCCCTGGGTGCTAAGGATGGCTCCATGGCCTCAGCTTCAGGCACTAAGAAGTGTTTGGTTGCTGAGCAACAGAGCAATTCCCCAGATGCACAGAACTTCACCCCCTAGTGGGCTTGCCAGGTGGATCCCAGTCCGGGCGCATGCGGAAGTCTATCTCTGCCTCCCATTCTCTCAATTAAAAAAAAAAAAGTTTTGAGGCCAAATCTTTATCAACAGAAGGGTGTTAACCCAAGAATAATTGTCCACTGAAGTTCCTGTTCACTCTCATTACTGCTGAGTTGGAGAAAAAAAAATTAGAATACAGTCAGTCATTACAATTTTAGATGTCATTAAATTAGGTCAGGTGCTTATACGCTTGTAAACAAGAGTAAGATTCAACTTGACTCAATCAAATGGTCCTACAGAGAGACAGCTCTAGGCAGTAGTCTTCGGTGGCCAGTAACCTGGCAGCCGATTATTGTCAGAAGGGAGACCCATGGGCCACTTCTTAGAAGTCCCTGGGCGTTTAAATTCTTTATAGCTGCTAGTGGCACTCTTTTACCTTGATGTACATTAATTTCAAAGAAGCTTATTTGGAAAGGTTTCTAGGAAGTAACATTTTTCAAAGCTAGGTATTTTTAGGTGTTTAGTCAAGCTGTTTTAGTATCTAAAGTGGGAATTTGGTTAAACTTAACATTTTTCCAAGTTTCTATTACAGAGGACATGCGCTCTGAAGAACTCATTGTTATGTTGGGTTGGAGCCAATTAAGATTATTGTCAATGTCAGGGCAAGCATGTGTTCTTCAGTTCCCTCATGTCTCAAGAGAGGATTTCAGCCTCCCCAGCTTGGTGCCCATTGATACCTGATCCTAGGCATTGTTAAGGGTGTACCCGCAGACAACAGCAAACCAATAGCCACCCAAAGTTCAGTTGAACTGTGCTAAATAAATTGGTTAGCTTGTCGGTGTTTGGATGATGGGGGTCACAAAAGTGTTAAAATCTATCCTGAACTGAAGCCAGACAGGCAGATGGCTATTCACCTAGCACTGTGTTGCAATCACTCCCTGTGAAATTGATTTTATTGATTTGGACCATTATCTAGATTGGAAAATGCAGTAAGAAGAGGTTATATGCAGCTCATTGTATCCATTGTTAAGTATATTATCAAAGGCACTCATTTTATCAAAGTGTCCTATTTATTTAGCATAAATATGATCAAATGCTAAAATTAAAGATGGAAGGCAGGAAAAATAGCTTATACGCATATAGGGCTGAAAAATTATTCAGGATCATAAGACATTTTACATATATCAATAGTATAGTATGAAGCACAGTGTCATTAAGGCACTTATCCTAGTTTGGGTTCCCCCAAAAGCAGATCCTAGTCAACAACTTGGGTGCAAGTAATTTATTTGGGAAGCGACCCCAGGAAAAACAAATGAAGAAAGGAAGAAAGTGAAACAGGAGAGGGAGAAAAGTGAATCAAAGTTGTGTAAATAGGCAGCTGGGACTCAGTTCCTCTGGGAAGCCTTGAGAAGCAGTGGAACAGGTCTCAGGATTTTCTGAGCAGAGAACAGGCAGACTTTTATCCCTCAGCTCCCATCTGCTATGATTGAGGGTCTCCCCTCGGGTCAATGACCTCTAATTCAGCAGAACCAAAGGTGCAGCAGGAAGCACAAATCCCCTAAGTGGACAACTGGGAGTGATGGTAAGAGGAGCCAATGCTATTGCTACTTATTGGTGCCTGGGTGCTGCTTTTTAGCTACTGGGGCACAATGCCATATAAAAGCCATTGATTTTGGGTGATGGGTACACAACACAATCAACAGTTCAAATGCTATAGAGATGTTTACCTGAAACCTATGTGCTCTTATTGACTAATGTCACCCCATTAAATTTAATGTCTAAAATAAAATTAAAAAGCCATTGGTTCAATATATATGCCACATCTTAAAGGATAGGTCCCTAAACCCACAGGAGGTCATCTTTAACCAAGCTGGCTCCCTGATGGTATACACACGGTGAGACACATCGCTTCTCCCTCCAGGACTACAGGGCTCTGATGTAACCACCTTGCCACCAGGGGGCCGGTGTTGCCATACTAGGGGGTTAGAATCAGCCTCTGCTATGGATAGCTAGGTTGGTCTTGGTGAGAGGGAACTCAAAGCATGGGTCCATCCGTGCCACCATGACTGGGCCATCATGGCCTGTTGTGCAGGGCATTGGGCTGGTACACAAAGCCTGGACTGGCTGCAGCACTTGGCCATAAACATCATTATGTGCCTGCTTGCTGGGTGCACCTTCTGCAGTGATGCTCTCTGGAGATTAAAGTGGGACTCAAGACCCACAGGCGTACGTCTGTATCCACGGGTCCCTCCACAGCGCCCCCCCCCCCCCACACACACACACCTCCCTGCTGCCACTCATCCCATTTTGCCCCTTCCAGACAAGGAGCCTAGCACAGATGCTGCCATCTGTGCACAGAGGAAATGACCAGCAAACTGCTCAAAGCTTTGGCAGTGAGAGTGCTCCTCCTCACAATGTCCTTCAGCACCACCCTGGAGTTGGGCTGTAGCATGGCAGCCATCGATATTTGGTTCACACCAAATGATCAACCAAAGCTATTCCTAAACCAGGCTGGTTCTCTATCAGCTGGTCATAGTAAACATTCCATGATGTCACACACGTGAGCTGAGGAGTTCTGGGAGTCCAACCAGTGGAGGTGGGTGACTTGGAGGGCTGGGCCATTTATGCCAAGAGCTTACCGTACACGGTCTCCAATAGTATAAATGGCTGCTGTGCCAACTCCACCTGCTCACCTGGTGCTCCTCCCTGGCTGCTGACGTCCAACTTTTCTTCACCGCTTCATTTTAAGTTGGATTGTGCAAAGCGGATAATCTGTGCTTTATTTGTTATGCCATTTGAGAGTATTTTTTTAATAGGAAAGTAAGTCCATTCAGATTTTGTATATTGCCTGATACATTTTATTTTTTCCCATTTAAATAAATGATTATGTATTTTACATTTTTGTAAATCTACTTTTAAAAAATCAACGGGCATTTGGAGATTAAACTATCCCAATAATTTTGGGGTGTATAAATCCTAATGATGCTATGACAGACAAGGCTTGTTGGAAAATAAAATGTTTTACAAGTCTGTTTTCTCTTCCATGTGAGTTTACCTCAGGGATACCAGTGAGCATCATTCTCAGTGCCCTTGACTGGATACTATTAAAGTCTACCAACCGGGAAGTTCTGTCCATTTTTGGAATAATACAAAATACAAATTTTTCTTACCATCAATAAACTTTATTAAATAATATAATTGCCATTATTATTAATGATTTCTTGCCAGCATAAGGGCAATTTGTATATCCCATTTTTTGAAAAATGTTTTATCTTTTGATGCGAAAAATTGAACCAGTGCTTGTTTGATATCTTCTTCATTTTTGAATTTTTTGCCCTTCAAAAAATTTTGTAAGGACAAAAACAAGTGATAGTCGGAGGGTGCTAAGTCCGGGGAATATGGTGGATACGACAGATATGCTTCTGTAGCATTTCTTCCTTGTTGAAATTTGTAAAAATTACACTGGCATAAATGAACTTTATCAGTAGCCTTGGGTACACTATCGCTTCACACATAAGACTCACATGAATCAACTTTGTTTTAGTTAATTTGCTACGTCAGTATAGAGAGGCACACATGCGCCAAATAAACGTGCTTACGTGTCGAAACTTGTTGTGATAGAAACGGACAGAACTTTCCGGTAGACCTTTATATGTAAAATAATGGAGACAGGAATAGACAACTGGGCAAGAGGACTCTGTTGATCTCTTACAAAGCTTAAAATAAACATTGGCCTTGGCCCTGGCCAGTTGGCTCAGTGGTAGAGCATCGGCCTGGTGTGCAGGAGTCCCGTGTTCGATTCCCGGCCAGGGCACACAGGAGAAGCGCCCATCTGCTTCTCCACCCCTCCCCCTCTTTTCCTCTCTGTCTCTCTCTTCCCCTCCCGCAGCCAAGGCTCCATTGGAACAAAGATGGCCCGGGTGCTGAGGATGGCTCCATGGCCTCTGCCTCAGGTGCTAGAGTGGCTCTGGTCACAGCAGAGTGACGCCCCAGATGGGCAGAGCATCGCCCCCTGGTGGATGTGCCGGGTGGATCCCGGTCAGGCGCATGCGGGAGTCTGTCTGACTGCCTCCTTGTTTACAGCTACAGAAAAAAATAAAAAATAAAAAATAAATAAATAGAATAAATAAATAAACATTGGCCTTAAAAATGGGTGATGCTTTGATTTTTCATTTAAAATACCCACTGATATTTTCATATATATATTCATGTATATCCCATACAAAACTTAAGAAAAAAATTTTCTGCCTAACCAGGCAGTGGCACAGTGGATAGAGCATCGGACTGGGACACAGAGGACCCAGGTTCAAAACCCCAAGGTCACCGACTTGAGCGTGGGCTCACTAGCTTCAGTACAGGGTCACTGGGTTGAACATGGGATCATAGACATGACTCCATGGTCACTGGTTTGAAGCCCAAGGTCACTGGTTTGAAGCCTAAGGTCACTGGCTTGAGCAAGGGGTTACTCAGTCTGCTGTAGCCCCCCCTTCAAGGCACATACGAGAAAGCAATCAATGAACAACTAACACACTGCAACTATGAGTTGATGCTTCTCATCTCTCTCCATTCCTGTCTGTTCCTATCTGTCCCTTTCTCTGTCTCTGTTACAAAAAAAAATAATAATAATTTCTAGTGGAGAGATACTTTTTGAAAAAGAAAGCAGATACCAACAAATAAATATTTGGTGACATAATTAGTTGCCTGCCGTACTTTATCCTGGGGCAGCAAAATCAATCTTAATTTTTTGCTTGCTAAATGGCCTCAACTAGTATTTGACTGTAAGGTCAGTTTCCAAAGGGAAACATTTTAATTACCCCATTTTTGGTTCTTTTGACTTAGTCCAGATACATCAAACAAATTATGGGTTAGATTAATTAAATACAAATTTTAGAGGCCACTAATTATTCAAAAGAGAGAGGTCCTTTATGAAAGAGGGCAGATTAGCCTGAGGTGAAGAAGCCTCACTCGCCACAGACCAATTTCTGATGGAGGTGGTGCTCTTAGCGCAAGTAAACTGAGTAGAGAGGAAGGTGACAAAGTGAAATAAGAATTTTTCATAAGTTAAGAAAACAAAGCCTGCAATGACAGGCCCAGAAGAAAAGTAATCAAGTAAAAGGATTAAGAAAAAGGGTGGAGAGAATGGAAAGATAGAGATAGTCTGAGCAGAGATGGTTTCAATAAAACATGGATGTAGCATCTCAAATAATTTCAATGTAAGGTAGAATGATAGAGTAAGAAAGTATGAGGATAAAGAAATATATGCAATGAAGAAAAAACAATATACACAAATGTTTTCACAGCAGTACTATTTATTAATGTGGGAAATGGCAAAATAGCCATACCATTGGGAAAGAGCTTGGAAAATTAGAGTAGTAACTTTATGGATCATCTTGAAATCAGTGAGATAGTAAATATGATGAGTATGAAATAAGAATACATAAAATAAGCCAGAATTATTTATGTGATGACTATCACTAAATACCAGCAAAAGGGCAGAGGGACCATGACTAAGGTGTTGAGAATAGTGAGGAATTTCTATTCTTAACACTGTGCAGGTGCATTCTTAATTATTTCTAAGGTTGGAAGACGATGCAGTGTTTTCTGCAACGTGGTGGTGAGGATCTGGAACATGTGGATACAGAGCTGAATTGCATCATTTCCTAAAAAGAAACCCTACCTGTCATGGAGCTAGTGCCCACTCTCTACACCCCACTCTGTCATGTCGGGGCCGGGACGTTGTGTGTCTCAGGGGTCCCTCATTGGCTGCTCTTGGGTAAGTCTCCCAGAGGTGGGCACACTCAGAGGGGCTGGAAGGCAGCAGGCGTGAAGGCAAGTTTTCTTGTTCTTCCTGCCCCACTTCCACCTGGAACAGGCTGTTAGAGGTGGTCTCCAGTCTGTCTCCACACTCCTAGAAGCAAGCCCTCTGCAGCCATCCGGAGGCTCCAGCACCATGGGACAGACCCCTCCCCAGCCTTTTGGCAGCGTCGTCCAAACCCCTGTGTTACCAGCAGCTTGGTGTGCCCTCTCCGCACAGGTCTTCCAGCTCTGCCAGGCCTGTTCTCAGTTTTCAATCCTGGCGGCCCAAACACCCCCTTACATTTCCCAGCCCCAGCGGCCCGTGCAACCTCCGTGCTTTTTCCTTTGGGCATCCTCCGATACCCCATATTCAACAATACCTCTATCCATTCGGATGACCAGTGTGTCTTCTGTTCTCCTGGTGGGGACCTAGCTGACACAGGCATCTGAAGAGTGGAACATGCAGTTTAGATGCAAAAAGCTCAGGAAACATTTCCTTTTTTTTGGGGGGGGGGTTATTTTTCTGAAGCTCGAAACGGGGAGGCAGTCAGACAGACTCCTGCATGCACCCGACCGGGATCCACCCGGCATGCTCACCAGGGGGTGATGCTCTGCCCCTCTGGGGCGTAGCTCTGCCACAATCAGAGCCATTCTAGCGCCTAAGGCAGAGGCCACAGAGCCATCCTCAGCACCCAGGCAAACTTGCTCCAATGGAGCCTTGGCTGCAGGAGAGGAAGAGAGAGAGAGAGAGGAAGGAGAGGGGGAGGGTGGAGAAGCAGATGGGCGCTTCTCCTGTGTGCCCTGACCGGGAAACGAACCCAGGGCTTCTGCACGCCAGGCCGCGACGCTCTATCACTGAGCCAACTGGCCAGGGCCCTCAGGAAACTTTTAAGTGAAATTATGAGTCAAGAGTATGTGAAATGGGATAATCAGCCCACTAGAAAAATCATTAAGCAAAAGGGAAAAACAAAAGATCAACTGTATTGATAAAGAGAAATGCTTAGGGACTCCACGTTCTAAAATAAGGTATCAGGGGTGCCCTGAAGCAAAGATTTTGCCAGCCCCCCACCCCATCATTCACCTTCAGGCTAAACAAGAGAAGGCTGAGAATTCGGCTGAGGACTGCTGAAGAGAGAGGGAGCCCCCGTCTGGAAGGGGTGCTGAGGCTCTGTCTCTTCCCACCTTAGAGGGGAAGGTATGTGCCTCACCAAACAAGAGAGGGAAGCTGGGAGACTCACTCAGAGCTTCACTCACTCTCTGGGTTGGTAGGGTGTATGACAGGTTCCTGGTGTCCTGAATGTGGTGGGTCAGGGAGCATTTGTGTTTCCCTGGGGCTGGCAAGACCCTCTATCCAGACTTGGGTACTCCTGACAGGTCATCTCTGTAGTGGACCTGTGGAAAGATGAGGTGACACCAAAAGCAGGGTCTCTGTGTTGGGGAGGGAACCCCTAATGCTCAAGGGTCAGTTGTCGGAGGTGTCAAGAACCCATAAGTGGAGGGTCCCTGCAGGGCCATCTCGTAAGGACCCATACAAGCATTCCCACAGATCAGAAAATGCCAATTCTACTCGCCAGTAGGACCCTTCCTGTCCTCACGGCTCTCCCATCCTCTCCCTTAGTGCCCAAAGAATCCCGGGGTAGCATGGTGATTGCGGCAGGGAGGAGATCCAGGTGGGAAATAGCAAGAAGCCAAACAGCCCCGATCCCTGACTCCAAGTCCCGGGTTGAGGTTGGGATTGGGCTGGGGGAGGAAAGAAGGTTAAAACTGAATGAGAAATGGAAGTCTTAATATTAGAATAGACTCAAATTTTTTTATACCGAAAAAATGTGATTCTTTGTTAATACCTCACAGCCCCAGAAAAGCTGTGGCTTCTGCCCTAGATCTCTGGGATGCCCACAAAGAAAGGAGGGACAGAGCTGTTTAAAGGAGCTGTGGAGAAAAAGAAGAAAGCGTATGTATTAATAAACTGGAGGCAATGTAGGGAAGTCAGCATGAAGCTAGAATATGGAGCCCAAGGAACAAGAAGCCATCCTGGGCTCCGGGACTGATTAGGGAGCACATGGCCAGGCGAACAGACCTCAGCTTTCCTGGCAACACACGGGACAGTGATGGACACTGGGCTGCAGAGCTCGCTGGCGCTGGCTGTGAGGGTGGATTCACTGAAAGCTGCTTGCACTGGGCAATGATGTCTGGGCTTCCCTAAAGTACCTCCCAAGAGCAGGACATGTATTAAGCTGGCACGAAGACTTGAATGGTTAGTCCCCACGACTGTTACATTTTTCTAAGTTAATAAGTTGGCATTCTGAGTCCACCCATTCGTACACATGGCCAAATCCTAGTTTCTGATCTTACAGAGTTTGAGTCCAGCCTTCAAGAATGTTGCTACAAATGTTATCACCTCTGGCAAGACTCTATCGCACCTTGTTCTGAGAATGCCCCACCTTTTCTGCCTCCCCTCTGAACTAGTTCAACACTGACATGTGCTCCTGGGTTAACCAGGAGCCAAATCATGTGCTCGTGTACTGGGACAGTGGTGAGGAACACAGTCCCTTCCTGTCTGAGTTGGCCTCTCCTGGCTGTTTGCCAATTACCCAGGGCCTGAACCGCAGACTCTGTCACGTAAACACTGAAGGCCAGCCTCTCTCCACTTTCTACCTCTAGGTTGGTGATTTTGGGGGGACAGGGTGGCTCGTGGCACAAGGGCCACAGGAGAAGAGGAAGGGGACACATGTTTCAACACAGACCCAGGCACAAGAGAATCCTTTTTCAGTCCTATCAACTTATTTTATTCCATATGTCACAATCACCATTAGCTTCTGAATAAGCTAATAGGATGAATAAAAGTGACTTTTCTGTTATGGACAAAAAGAACCCAAGCTATATGGACAGTTTTCATAACAAGGATATATCAAAGTTGAGATGTATGCGCCCATTTTTACATAAGGAATTCATTAGTAACCCAGGTGTCCAAAAGCCAGACTTACAGAGTGTGACTATTCATTTTCATTGGCACATTACAATTATTCTCCCTGTGCCTGAATATCTTCCACCCTAATAATTTTTAATGGTCTCGCCTCAGGCTTATTTTTACTATTACAAAACAATAGAAGTCTTCAACACAGGTACATTTACAGCCACTTTGAGACTGAACCACCCAGGTCAGATATTTGAGAATACAATGGAACACTTATACCCCAGACAATGGGCCGTGTGACTAAAGTATTTGATACCTGCCCTTTTACACCTCAAAAATACAACCACCAAACCAGTTATAAACTGGGGATGAGAGCAATGGTTTTTATATCTTTTTACTCATGAAAAACTATTATAGCTTTGCATATTTTTAATTTGACATATAAAAGTTTTTATTGCAAGTTAAAATGGTTGCAAAAGATGTAATTTCAGTGTATTATAAACACTGACTTAAAAATAAACTCACATCATTTCTTTAACAGTATCCAATAGAATCAATATACCATAAAATTTCATACCCATCATTATCCATTAAAAAATGTGCTGACAAGTGTTTTAAAAGTTTCTAGTTTTATATTTTACTTTTTTCTTAAAATTATATTTTAATATACTTTCTCCACAGACTTTATCTTAATGTAATATACTTTTATATTTAAATAATTTTTATTAATCATTCTAACATACTTCTCTGAAAACAAAATATGTATATATAAATAGTTATATATTTTTAAACCTGATCATAAAGCCCTAGGTGTCAAAAATATTTCATCTATATTGTGTTATTATAACTTTTAACAGTTCACACTTGATCAAAAACAATGCAGCATACCAATTTGCATAATGGAGTATACATAAATTTTTTATGTTTACATAAAAAAATAATGCTAGAAGTGACTGTTTTAATGAGCTGAATGGGGCTATTTTCCTTTTTTAATTAGTTTACATTTGTGAGTAAATGTTTCTTAGTGCTAGCCTCGGACAAAGTTCAGCATTTGTGTTAAAGATTTCTCCTTTGCTGTGGAAGTTTGACTTGGGGTTAACTTTCTAGATCTGCTCCCCTGTAAAGTGTTACCCTATGTCAACAATTAACATTGCTTATGATGAAAATTACTACTGATTAGTGCCCTGTATCTAGACTGGGAGGACTGTGAGAGGACTGTGAATGATGGGAGTCCACAGTGTAGTGACAATTATAATTAGGCATGTCCTTACTTTCTATATTTTAAGACCTAAAATGCCATGTGCTTCCTTGATGCCTTTGAGCTTCATTGGGCTCCAAAAGCCCAAATATGAGTTCCCAGCTCTCACCAGATATGCCGCCCACCCAGCAGGAAAGCCTCCCTACTTGCCTAGTTCTCGATCGTGTGGATCTGCTGCACCCTACTTGATCTTTGACTTCATTGGTTTCACCATCCTACCAGCTCATGGAATTATTCAACATGGCAATCACCTCCTGTGGGAACCACGGGGTGCCCTTCCTCTTCTTACTACAAAAGCTGCCACTTTCTTAATAGATTGAATCTCTGTGGGATCAAGAATTCTGTTTCATGTCCATAGACCACCTCCCAACATTGGAGCTGGGAATTCTGCAAACAAAATGGATGGTGATGAACCACTGAGGAGTATGACTTATTGTGGGAAAATAGCCTAAAGCCCCTATGAGTCATCGGTGTTGTTGGACTTACTTATCATGTTTCACGTTTCTGAGCCAGGAGAGTAGGGCAGAGGTAAATGAGAGGACAGGAGAGGCCATGACTAAGAGGTGGTGGGCCTGCTTGTTCAGAAGTCTGGGCAGACATATTTGCCTCTGTTCAGAGAACATCTGTAATTCTCAAAGATGATATACATAAGAAACTTTTGTCTCTCAAAATCCAGAAAAAGCATTGTTCTTTTGTGTTCAAGAAGAATGAATTTAATAATTCAGATCACTTTGAGACTATCTTTAATTTGTCAACACTCATGCAGTGTGCTTGAGTAGAACATGCAGCCTCCTCTCTGTTTTCCCCCATGTTCACCATGTTCAAGGTAAGATCTGGGGGGGGGGGGGCAAACCAGTCCTACTCAAATGCTGTTACCCTTGGCACTCTCTTCTTCCCACATCTTCATTACTTTCTGATTTCATTTTCAAACAGCATTGAAAAGATGTTCCCATTGGTAACACACAGGTCACCTCTGGACAGGTGAGATGTGACGGGAACACTGCTGAGCTTTAAGGCACCTCCTCGGTTCGAGGAAGAGCTGAGTCTCCTGAGGGAAGTTGGACTCCCTCTGTCTGTCCTGACAATGATGCTCAGTTACAGTTGGGGGTAATCACTTCAGCAGCTAAAATGTAATATGGGCTGATAAGTGTAAGAATAAAGAATTTTACCCACATTACCTTTCTCTGATCAATAAGAGGGCCTCTTAACTTGAGAAACGCCTTAAGATTTCCATTAGAACACTCCATGGGCCAAATACATATTCTGAGTGCTTGATATCTACATAGTTCTTGCATTTTCATTACTCTTTTCCTAATAGCTAGCTAAAGTTATACTGCTTGGGAAATCCTTGAAAAGCTATATAGCAAGTACCATAATAATTTCACACAACAAAAAAAATAGGTTTGCAATAACAAACATTAGTAAGGATGTGGAGCAACTAAAACTCTCATATGTGGACAGTGGGAGTGCAAATTGGTACAACCTCTCCAGGAACCTGTTTGGCAGTATCTTCTAAAGCTTACGTATGGATACCCTATGACTCAGCAAGTTTAGTCCGAAATATATATCTATCTATACATATGTGCACCAAATGACGTGTACAAGAATGTGTCTAACAGCATCACCCATAATAGCCCTGAACTGAGAGCGGCCCAAATGCCTGCTAGCATGGATAGAAATGTGGTATATTCAAACAGTGATGTATACTATACCATGTAATACTGCTTCGTGAACATAATATTGGGCAAAAGAACCCAGAAACATTATATAATTCAATAATATAAAGTTTCAAAACAGCAAAACTAACCCATGATAAACAATTCAGAAGAGTTCCTACTCTGAGTAGGGATAATAATGGAAGGAATTTGAGGGAACTTTCTGGTAATATTCTATATCATTCCCCAAGAGAGTGGTCCCCACATATGTGTTGCCTTTGTAAAAAAATTTCCAGCTGCACATTTGTGATTTGTAAACTTTTCCTTACATATGCTACCTTTCCGTTTAAATGTTGACTTAAAAATATATCTATATCCGCCTGACCTGTGGTGGCGCAGTGGATAAAGCGTCGACCTGGAACACTGAGGTCGCCGGTTCGAAACCCTGCACTTGTCTGGTCAAGGCACATATGGGAGTTGATGCTTCCTGCTCCTCCCCCCTTCTCTCTCTCTGTCTCTCTCTCTCTTACTCTCTCTCCTATCTAAAATGAATAAATTTTAAAAAAATTTTAAAAATATCTATATCCTTTAAAGTTTATTTGTAGACATTTAGAAACATTAGTGTTGATACTAAAGAATACATAAGTGAAATCAGCGAGTGATAAAAAAAATCCTATAAGAATCAAGAAGTTAAATATTTATTTTTAATACATGAACTGAATTTTGCAATCTTATGATTTTTAAGATGTAAGCAGAACAGTAATAAAGCCATTGATCACCGCCCCCTATTGGCCATCAACAGTAGGTGCAGGGTAGAACCAATAAATGAAATTAGATCAATGATTGCTAGCGCTAACACACATCTTTGCTCAGAGGAGTTACAAACCGGCATTAAAGTTTAGTAGAAAAGGTGAATAAAAGGTTGGGCTTGTAAAAAATGTGTTTTGTAAGAGGACAGAGCTGTAACAATTGCAGCTTTATTTCCAGAATACCTATGTACCTCATTAGTCATTTAGCCATCTGGGTGCTCACAGGACAAAACTCCCCTGTCCCCCATGCTGGAGCACAATGCAGAGACATCTGAGAGACAAGCGACATGAACAAGAACCCGCAGCTGCACTCCACTTGATTCTGCAATCTGCTTCTGCAGTAGTGCTCATTGCAATGCAATGTTCAATGAAAAACAGATGCTCCTGAGAAACTACAGCTATCTGATTACAATGAATTCTCAGAGAGAATTAAGGGTGTCTCTAGAATAAATATGGGTTCTCCCATATCACATCTTATTAAAAGGTCCAGATGTGGAACTCTTTCAACACGGCGACAGTGAGACAGCAGAAGTAAGAAGAGGGTTTCTGTGAAATGGCTTGTGTGCCACAAGAGCTTGGGAAAGAAAAGTGGAAGGATTGTGGTGGTAAATTCCGACCTGAGATTCCAAGACTGGGAAGTGACTGAAACTCAACCAGGCCTTAGCTGCCACCGCTGCCTCCTTCTCATCTCCATTCTCCTCCTTATTTGTCAAGCTCAGAGGAGAGTTCTGTGCCACCCTCGTCACAGGTGACTCTCCAGCAAAGGCCATCAAGAAACTCTCCATATAATCCTGTTACTCGAGTGATGCAACGACTGTCACTACAGGAAGCTAGACAACCTCCCTATCGTGGTCAATGTCTGGCTCACTCTACTCGAACCATCACCCCACCAACTTGGAGCCAGTTGAAGGCACTATCTGAGAGGGCTGGTTTAATTTGTAATCAACAAAATATACATCATAACCCTACTACTATGTTTGTTGCTATGCTAGTTGCAATTTCAATTTAAATACTGATTGTTGGGGCTATTGAACAAAACAGATCTTATTGGGCTTATATTCCAAATCCACCATTTTTAAGCCTGTTATTTGAGGAGGAGATGATATATCTGTATTTATTAACTGTACTAAATTCTTGAATCATCTAGTTTTTTTATTATACATAAAACTAATTCAAATTTCTCATTCCATGAAAACACAAATAATATACCTATATGTCTTATGCATAATAATACTCTTAAGATTTCTGGATGTTTTTCTACTACACTTAAGACTATTTTGACTGACTCCCCTAAAAGTAATAAAACTGGACACATTACAAGAGAGCTATGGTCTCTCACAATTTTAATGAATGGAGGCCTTGACCCCCATGAGTATAATCCAATTGATTTGCCCCCAAAAGATTCCACCCATGTAAATTTTATTTTCCAAAAAAGGCAGCTTAAGAGCCTTACTGGTGGTCTGTGAAAAATAGACTTCGGGCCCTGGCCAGTTGGCTCAGTGGTAGAGCGTCAGCCTGGCATGCAGGAGTTCCGGGTTTGATTCCCGGGCAAGGCACACAGGAGAAGCACCCATCTGCTTTTCCACCCCTCCCCCTCTCCTTCCTTTCTGTCTCTCTCTTCCCCTCCCACAGCCAAGGCTTCGTTGGAGCAAAGTTGGCCCGGGCGCTGAGGATGGCTCTATGACCTCTGCCTCAGGTGCTGGGATGGCTCTGGTTGCAATAGAGCGACGCCCCAGATGGGCAGAATATGGCACCCTGGTGGACGTGCCGAGTGGATCCCATTCGGGCGCATGTGGAAGACAGTCTGACTGCCTCCCCATTTCCAGTCAGAAAAATGCAAAAAAAAAAAATAGACTTAGTTTCCCCCATGACAAGATGTGCATATTCCAGTTATATGAGTTATAAAGCATGTGCTGTTAATTAAAAAAAAAAAAAAAAGTCCAGATGCAAGTTTAATGTTTTTCCAAGATCTGAATTCTGGCTTTTCTTTCACTAGTAAACATCCAGCAGTTCATAGGGGTTGGTAATGATATCCAGTACCTCCAAACCATCAGGGCATACTGTAGATCTTTAACTCACAGCTCCACATAGGGGCTTAATCATCGTGGTAGCTTTCACTGGACGAAATGAATGGTTGAGTTGGCATTCTGGCTTAAAGCAGCTATTGCTTTTTTCCTCTGTGGTCCTCACTGCCCAATGCCCAGGAAGGAGTGTGGAGGTGCCATCCCAGAGGCCCTTCCTGGAGCTTCTAGAGGAATCTGCCTGTCCTGGTGTACACTCTGCTCCTCACTCGTGGTCCCCTTTCTTCCTAACTGGCTGCCAAGTGCTCTCCGTCAAGACCGGCCTTTGGATTCCCTCGACATTTCTCCCCATCCCTTTTGAAATCTCTTGTTGATGCGGAAATGAGATTCCTCTCTCACTCCCCAGGATAATTTCTAATATGTAGCACAGAAAATAAAACATCGAATGACTACTAGAAAGATAAACAGAGAGGTAAAAGGCAAATGGTTTACATGTTAAACCACAGAACATGGCATACGTTTATTTTTTAATTTTTACAAGGGTCGTAAAATACACAGAATATTAAATTGGCTATCTTAACCATTTGAAGTGTATAGTTTTAGAGTGTTAAATGTAATTCACATTGTTGTGTAACCAAAAGAACTTCTTCATCTTGCAAAACTGAAACTTTGTCCCATCAAACAACTGCCCATTCCCCTCACCCGCCCCACACTGCCGCACCCGCATTTGAGAACAGATGTGTGTGGCTAACTTCTGACTCTGAAGCTGACAGAACCTTATATAAGTGGGTCATACAAGCTTTGTTTTTTGTTGTTGTTGTTTTTTTGACTGGCTTATTGCTATATGTTTATTTTTTTTAATTTATTTATTCATTTTAGAGAGTAGAGAGAGTGAGAGGGGAGAGGGAAGGGGAGAGGAGCAGGAAGCATCAACTCCCATATGTGCCTTGACCAGGTAAGCCCAGGGTTTCTAACCAGCAACCTCAGCGTTCCAGGTCGATGCTTTATCCACTGCGCCACCAGAGGCCAGGCTATATGTTTCTTTTAAACAAGAAAGACTTATAGAATGTTTAATAAACTCTGGCTGTTCCTATATAACTTGTTTCATAAATCCCTCTTAGTCTCTTCCCTTGTGATGTGTTTTCTCTTCCTCTCTGTTTAAATGCTTTATTGTACTGTTTCTTCCTACCTCTTGATTGCAGTGCATTTTATTCTCCCTTTCCTGTTTTTTCCTTCTTTCTTCCCCTGTTTTTCATAACTTAGCTGGCAGGAAACTTTAAAGAATTAATGTTCAGCAGAGTAAGCTGTTGAGGATTGGCGAGGTCGGGTGCCACTTAGCCACTCACCTGGAGTCACTCAGAAGTGCTTCTCTTACCCCAAGGGGGCAGTCATCTCTCGCGTTTTGACGGAAAAGGGCTGCAAGCTGAGCTGCAAGCTGAAGAAAACGACAGAGGTTCACCGAGGCCACTACATATTTTATTTTCAGAGAAGGCAAGACACATGTAACTAGGTTTCAGGGGCCCTAAGGGACCGAGAAGGAAGAACAGGTCCTGGACCAACAGTTGGCCAAGTGGGAAAGAGAAAGCTTCCGGGAGGGGGGGGGTGGCAAGTGGGCACTGAGTGGGGCCAGGGGCCAGCTTGGTCCTGAGGGGAAACAGGGGCTGCCCTGAGAGGAGGCCCCTACTGGGGAGGCCAGCAACCAGGGGCGCCTGGGACTGTGCCACGTGACGGGGCGGGGCCGCAGAGCAGAGAGCCAGAGGCTGCTGCAGTCGGGGTCGAGAGAGACTGTGAGCCTCCAGAGTCCTTACACAACCCAAGGAAGGGTAAGGAGCCTCCTATGGAAAACGTTATGGGCTGAATTGTGCCCCCAAAAGGATAGTTGATGTTCTAACCCTCAAATAGCTGTGAATGTGACCTTATTTGAAAAGAAGGTCTTTGCAGGTGTAATTAGCGAAGATGAGGTCGTATTGGAGTAGAGTGACCCTTCAATCCATATGACTGGTATAGAAAAAGAGTTCAGTTCCCCCTCTCCCCACCCCATCCTGCATGTATTTTGCAGTTTAAATTCTATTCCCAACAAAGAGATAAAGCTAAATACTTCTTAGAAATGTATTTTAAATAGCAAAGAAGACAGGCTATATCCCTAGATCTTCAGGCTTGTCTTGCCATACTTTGCATTTTCTTACCTCATAATTCAATTTTCTATAACAGAGTTATGGCAATGAATTGGCATTTTCTTGTGGACGACAGGTATGATTTTCTATTTTATAGAGTCAGCTCTTACATGAGCAAAAGCAGCTGACATGGTGCCTGAGCTATTTCTCCTGTCTATTATTGAGTAACAATTTGACAAATCTTTCTTGAGCACCTACTATTTGTCAGGCACGGTGCCTGGAGCTGAGAACCTAATGATCAATGAGACAGATGATCTACGCCTTCACAGAGCTCGGGTTTCACTCACATCTATTCTACACTTCCCCTTCTAAGTGTTCATTTGTCTTTTCTTTTTTCCTATGTAAGCTGAGGGCTTTAAAAATTAATGATATTATATCATATTCTTTGTGATCACGGGAAAGTTACTACTTCTCTGGTTTTCAATTTTATTGCAGTATAATTAGCCACATGCTTTCTGATTTGGACTGCAGAATTGAGAACCTCTTGGAGATTTCTTTTCCCCTAAGCATTGGTTACATATTTATTTATAGGTGATTAGAAAAGTTTGTCTATAATACATAAAGAGATAAAATGTGATGGTTTTCATTTTATGGAACAAGATACATTAAATAAACTATTAAACTGCCATCTTTCAGTTTAAAATTTCTGTTTCTTCTTTGCAAGACAATAAGATGAAATGAGAGGCCCTGACCAGTTGACTCAGCAGTAGAGTGTCGGCCCAGCGTGTAGAAGTCCCAGGTTCAATTCCCGGTCAGGGCACACAGGAGAAGCATCCATCTGCTTCTCCGCCCTTCCCCCTTTCCTTCCTCTCTATCTCTCTCTTCCCCTCCTGCAGCCAAGGCTCCACTGGAGCAAAGTTGGCCTGGGTGCTGAGGACAGCTCCACGGCCTCCACCTCAGGCCCTAGAATGGCTCCAGCCACAATGGAGCAATGCCCCAGATGGGCAGAGCATCGCCCCCTGGTGGGCATGCTGGGCAGATCCCAGTCGGGTGCATGTGGGAGTCTGTCTGACTGCCGCCCCACTTCTAACTTCAGAAAAATACAAAAAAGAAAAAAAAAGAAACGAGAGAACATGAACTGGTCTAGCCCTACATCTCAAGAGGAGTTAACATGGGATGAGTCATTGTCACGTAGACTATGTCCTAAAATTATGGTGTGACAACCCACATCAAGATAAGGCGAGCCAGGAAATAAGGAAAATGGAATCCCAAGTGAAGTCATAGCTTCAGAATCTTTTCTCAACAGATAGTTGAGATGTCCTAAAATGACCTAATTTAACCAAGGGTGATTTGGGGACTTGATGAAGAATCCTAAAATATAAATGAGAGGGTAGTGAGCCAGAGGCGTGGGAGTAAGGGTAGCAGCTGTGACAACTGCAGCTTATGAAAAGAAAGTTTGTCTCACCACGGACCTGGGCCCCAGAGGCCCCTGTAGGTGCTTTTATTGCATGTGGCCTCGTTGAGCACTGACAACAAGATTAGACAAGATGAGGCAGAACCAATGCTGGGACAAGTGGTCAGAACCAAACTACCAGCCACAAGTAAAGCAGCCACTGCAGATCCTGTACTCTCAACATCTTCAAAAATATCATAGCTCTTTCGATTATGTTCTGTTTTACAACATGTGCCTGGTGTTGTGCTGGGGACCCCCAGCTGGGCACCCTGTCAGTTGCTGAGTATGTCTATTCCCGGTGACGCACTGCAGAACTAGAGAGATAACTAGGGTGGGTTTGAGAACCCGTCCTCATGACTCCTCCCTAACAATTTTCTAAAGTCCAGGATTCAGAGAGTTTCCCAGTGAAGGGGCTGGAAGGGTGTTGCTCCCAGAAAGGGCACATAGGTCTGTGCCCACTCCCTCATAACTGTACATCTCTAACTTCAGCCTCCAAAACTGTGAGGAATTAAATTCTGTTGTTTTAAGCCACCCAGTGTGTGGCACTTTGCTAGTGCACCTCAGAAAACTAATACCCTATTTATTATGGCCATTGTTTATTGAGTACTTCTTTCTGTGTTAACCACTGAGCTGAGCTTTTACACAGGTTATTACATGTGCAATAACATTTAATCCTCTGAAAGCCCCGTGGGGAGATCCTACATAAGAGATGAGAAATAAGAGGGTCTCAGAAGGATTAAGTGACTTGCCCAAAGTCACAAGCTATCGAGTTGTAAACCGAGTTGCGAGTCCTGGGGTGTGCCAGGCTAATGTTCAGCCATTTCTCCTGCAAGACAGCGCCACAGGCCAAATCATTGTTGCTTTTGCTCCAAAACTATTGTAAATTTTATTATGAAGCAATTTCAAGCTTATAGAAAGGTTGTAGGAATAGTACAATCAGCTCCTGATGACCCTTTACCCAAGACCCCTGTCCAGATTTCTTCCATCAGTTGCCCCATCATTGTTTATAATAAAAAACCCAATCTAGGATCAGTTATTGTGCCTCTATAACCTCTTCAACCTAGAACATCCTTCATCGTCTTTGATTCTCACGACCTTGACATTTTGGAAGATTGTAGGCAGGTCATTTTGTAGAACGACCCAAAATATGGGCTATCTTACATTTCCTCATGATCAGACTGCAAGTTTGCCTTTTCACCATTTTTAATTAATGATTATTTTGTGGCGAGATCCTTTGAGACTGGGTAAATATCTCATAACTTATCACACTGACTTATACTGGCTTGATATATAAATGATGATTTCTTCATTCCGTTATTCCTGCTACTTGAAGAGTTTCCTCTTTCTCCATTAATATATTTACTTGTTTGTTCATATTATCAAACCAAATTTTTAAAAGACTAAAACATATTGAACAACAAATTTAAAAATAAAATGAATTGATTGGTTATTTAAATTTTTCTAGTTGTTTGAGTAGAATTGATTAGTTTCCCTACAAAATTTCATCTGGGAAAGCCTGACCTAAATGTTGTTAATTTCATGCATTTCTGTTCCCCTCATTATCTTCACTGTCATCCTATCCATTATTGGTAATATAACTCAAGTAATCGGTAATGTAGAAATAGATTATGTCACACAAACAGTCACTCATGTGTGTTTCAGATCAGTCTTACCTGAGTCACTAGAGAAATAGGCTACTTAAAACTTTAGGATTGGCCCTGGCCGGTTGGCTCAGCGGTAGAGCGTTGGCCTGGCGTGCGGGGGACCCGGGTTCGATTCCCGGCCAGGGCACATAGGAGAAGCGCCCATTTGCTTCTCCACTCCCCCCCTTCCTCTCTGTCTCTCTCTTCCCCTCCCGCAGCCAAGGCTCCATTGGAGCAAGGATAGCCCGGGCGCTGGGGATGGATCCTTGGCCTCTGCCCCAGGCGCTAGAGTGGCTCTGGTCTCGGCAGAGCGACGCCCCGGAGGGGCAGAGCATCGCCCCCTGGTGGGCAGAGTGTCGCCCCTGGTGGGCGTGCCGGGTGGATCCCGGTCGGCGCATGCGGGAGTCTGTCTGACTGTCTCTCCCCGTTTCCAGCTTCAGAAAAATACAAAAAAAAAAAAAATACTTTAGGATTTACTGACTATAGTTTTACTTTTAACTGAATCACAAAGTTAATATCTATAAATAGAAAAACCCATTAGACTGGCATCTAACAAAGAGCCAGAGGCTACATCTTTCTTTGAGATAGTATATTACTTGTATATTGTCATGAAAGCATTAACTAAGAATCTAGAAAACTTGATTTTTGGTTCAGTACCATTACTCCTGTTTGGTTTAGAGTTAATGAGATCTTACAAACGTTCCCTATAACATGCCACTTTTGACCAGAAGTCTAGCAGCTTGTATAAATTCAATTTTCTTTGGAAGCTTTTCTACCACTATTCGTAGACAGGCATAAGATGCATAAAACTGGATAGAATTGATTCAGACTACTTATTTCAGTCATAAAGAATGAAGCAGATTTTTGCCAGAAGTTGGAGGCACTTCAACGAATGTGATCTAAACACACAAAAAAAATTCTGGCCCAGGTCATGCATCTCAACTTCAAGCTGCTGATTGTTTTACATACTCATTTTCTTCTCCGAAGACCTCAAGGTTTGAATGTGAATGTTGATCATCACTTCATAGGGATGTCAATGCTAGCTAAGCAGTTGTAGTTCTCCTTACAATGTGTCTCCAAGGAATTCTGGGAGCAAACAGGCATGAAGATGAGCCAGGCCTGTGGAAATTTTACCTGGGCAGCAGCCTTTCTTGAGCTTCACGCCTCTTATCAGGGTTGCCCTACATTTCTTCTTCCATTTCCTACCACACCAAGATAAAGAAACACTCATAGGTGTGGGCAGAAAGTGCACCCTGCCATGGCCTGGTCAGAGAGAGCCCTGGAAACTCACTATGCAGTAGAGCAGGGGTCCCCAAACTTTTTACACAGGGGACTGTCCCTCAGACCGTTGGAGGGCCGGACTATAAAAAATACTATAAACAAATCCCTATGCACACTGCACATATCTTATTTTAAAGTAAAAAAATAAAACGGGAACAAATACAATATTTAAAATAAAGAACAAGTAAATTTAAATCAACAAACTGACCAGTATTTCAATGGGAACTATGGGCCTGCTTTTGGCTAATGAGATGGTCAATGTCCGGTTCCATATTTGTCACTGCTAGCGGTAACAAGTGATATGACCCTCTTCCAGGGCCGTGACGTGTGCATCCTGCATCACCGGAAGTAGTACTGTACGTGAGCGATGACACAATTTGCGATATCTCACTGACAACCAATGAAAGAGGTGCCCCTTCCGGAAGTGTGGCGGGGGCCGGATAAATGGCTTCAGAGGGCCACATGCGGCCCGTGAACCGTAGTTTGGGGACCCCTGCAGTAGAGCCTAGCGGACTGTGTTGAACTTCCTCAAGCTTGCCCGCCTTTCTGGGAGCTCCGCCCCTTAGGCCGGTCAGAAAGGAGCCCTGCCGACACCACGGGTGTGCTGTCCAGGTGACTGGCATTGTCCTTTCAGCCTGTGGTTTGTTTTTGAATATAATTTATGCGATGTATTTTTTCTTAAATCTGGACTCTCGTCCCCGGGCACCTCTCTTGTGGCAGCGCGTCCACAGGGCTGTCTGCGCTAGCACCTCTGCCGAGGCTGGCTTCCCACCGCCCGGGGTAAGGGAAAGATTTCATAGGAACCGCTTTCTCAGAAATGTTGTTCTGCCTGAGTATTTCCTTTCTTCTTTTCCCTACCAAAATAAATCACCTTCAGGATATCAATAACATAGTATTGGAGCTAGATCCTTACAGTGTACAGAACCCTAACTCAATTCTAAGAGTGGATTTATAAACAAAATAAACAAATATTTTGGAGTCAGATATCATAACTTTATTAAAAATTGTGACTCAATATAATGACTCACTATTCACAGGGAAACGGTTGCAGGGAACAGATTGTTGGAAGTGATTCTGAGACCACAACACCCCTGCTCATCGGTTAATGAGGGGCCCTGACACGGGGCTGCCAAGGGGGGTGTGCCTTCCCTCTTCCCTGCCCACTGAGGAGGTGGCTGCAGGCTGAGCGGTGACCAGCCTGGGGCCCCTGCAAGGCCAGGCTTCAAAGAGGGCCAGTGTGGGCGCTAGACCCAACTCCCATTGAGGATCGTAGGTTTGTGAGGTTTCACAGGGAGAACAATTTCCCTCTCTCTCTCTCTCTCTCTCTCTCTCTCTCTCTCTCTCTCTCTCCCTCCCTCCTCATGTCTCCTTATAGCTGCCTTAGCTTGTGTATTAGTTTCCCAAGGTTGCCATAACAAAGTACCACCAACTGGATGAAATCGGCAGGGCCACACCTTGATTTAGGGAAGGCTCTGGGAAGAATCTTTCCTTGCTTCTTCCTGCTCCTCGTGACCCCAGATATTACTTGATTTGTGGAAGCATCACTCCAGCCTCTGCCTTCACCTTCACAGAGTCTGCTTTTCTCTGTGTCTCTCTGTGTCCTCTCCATTTCTTATAAGGATACCAGCCATTAGATTTTGAGCCCACCCCTGAATCCAAATGATTTCATCTCAAGATCCGTTTGCAAAGACTCAATTTCCAAATAAGAATAACTCAATTTCTCTGAGGTTCTGGGTGGATGTGAATTGGAGGAGCACTATGCAACCCACTATAACTTATAAAGTAGAAGCTATTGCCTTCATAGGACATTCGGAAAAAGCTCTGCTTTCTCTCTCCTCTTCCCAGCCCTTTCGTTCCTTCCTTCCTGTAAGAGAAGAAGTAAGGTAGAAAAATTTCCAGATCATGGATATTCCAGACTCTCTTGGTCTGAGAAATCCGCCTTTCTTCAGACACATGCACTCATATCGCCCTCCCCAGGAAACCTATTAGGCTGACTCTGTGGTGGTCCGGCCTGTGACTCAACAGGCAATTTTAATTTTGGGCAGGGGGATATTATAGAAAGCCTAGATCAAGGCTCAGGTGCAAGCCCTGGTCTCAAGTCCAACTTGTAACACAATTGTCATCTCTCAGATTTCTGAACACACCCCTCAAGTAGTTTGGAACCCAGAGGGGGGAAGGATGTGACTAAAAAGCACCGGGGCCCCCTTCAGCAGCCTCCTGTATAGTAACTACTGTCCCAGCAGACAGGAGGCTGTGGCACCAAAGAGAGAATTCCTGAAGCCCAGCAGGCCTCCCTCGCACATCCAGTGACCTTCCTTGGGAGCAAGGCCCTAAGCATTGGACTAGGCTCCAGGTTAAAATGTTGGTGTGCAGGCTTGGGGACCGCCCTCTTCATAGGAGAACTGGAGGGCAGGTGCAGCCAGATTACGGAGAGGAGAGCTTGGGAGGGAACCAAGACAGAAGCCCACTATTACCGTCTTCCTGACGGTTCCCAGGCTGTTCTTCCCCGAGTCCCATTGAGGGAGTGTGGGTGGGGCAAGGTTGAGCAGGGATCAGTCAGGCCCAGCTGGGAACAGCTCGGGGGTGAAGGGTGGGGGCAAAGGGCAGCTACCGGTTGTTCCTTCACTCTCTCTAACCCTCCCCTCCTCTGCTCCTCAGGCCAAGGCCTGCGATGTGGAACCAGCCCCTAGTTAGGCCTATTGGGGGCTAATCCTCCTGGGTGAAACAGTTACTCCTCTGCTGGTTTTAATAAAAAGCAAAAGTTGCAGGAAAGTCTAGGTCCTCAGGCATCGGCACTCTTCCAGCCACCTGACCAGGCATGGCTGGCTGAGCTCACAGGGCTCTGCAGGCTGAGCCAGAGTTTTAAATAAGAATAACATGTGACAGGACATTTCAGCTGGTTGGGAAGAAAACTCCGGTTTCAAAGTCACTAGGTCAGATCAGGACCGGGGACAGCTGGGCCTGCGATGCACGGCCATCTGAGCCCATCAGAGGCTCCGAGTTCATACATCAATGAGCTGCGATTTCTGTCTGTTTCCTGTTGGACAGGTGTCTCCTTCACAACTCACTGGTCACAACAGAAAGACCCAAACTGGAATGGGCCTTGAGAAAGAGCCATCTCATCCTCGCAAACACTGCCAGTGCCTGGCATTATCCAGCATGAAGTGGCATTACTATGGGATTAATCATTCAGCAAACAGTCTCATCAGAGAAACAACTATTAAGAGTGAACGAATCTATTTAAAAGAGTGCAAGAATGAATGGGGGATGGCAACATCATTTATAGTAAAAGTTGTGATCATTTTCTTAATGTAAGCAGTGTTTGAGAAGTGTAACTTCATCACAAAACAGTTACAACTTAGTCATGATATAGCCAGTTCTGAGAAAGCCAGGCGAGGTGTAGCGATCTGGCAAGTACACGTTAACTCTGATAAATGTTATCCTTGACATCGGTGAAGGGTGCGCACTGACCCAGGAAGCAAAACAGCGGCTGGTGGGGTGACCGTGGGGAGCCTCTGATGACTTCACAGCATAAGTTCACCTGCATCCCAGAAGCACCACTGATCACGGGGGAAGGTAGCTCAGCGCATGTTGTGTTGATTCTAGATGAAAACTTTGATGCACAGAATTTAAAGACTAAACAATCAGAAGATGACTAGAGATATAAAATTAAACCCTCTTTAAAAATTAAGAAAGTTGACTGATTTAGATTCATTCTGGAGTTCTAATTTCCGTTTATTTTCAAATGCCCAAATCATCTGCTTTACTAATGAGCAGGACTTCGGCTTAGGCCACAGTTGTCATTTGTGTACAGGGAAAGAGAGGCGAGGTGCAAGGGAGTTAGGAGCGATGTCTGCAAAAAGTCTTGATTTTACAAGTCACAATTAGAGTTCACTTTAGAAATCCTTTCGAGGCTAGGGTTGAGGTCGAAAAGTAGTTGAGAAGGGTGTTGGCTCAGTTCATTTCTCTACCCCGAGACAAGCAGTAAAAGGGAGAGGTTAGGGATCTCCTTAACAACCATGTCTAGCAGTACTGTCTGACCCAAATGCCACTGGCCTTAAATGTCCTCCTGGCTGCGAGAGCTCTGGGGATGTGTCAAGAGGGCACAGCGCCCACAGAAATCTTGACCAACCCTGTGGTCTGCGAGCCAAGAGAGAAAGAAGGCCTCCGCGGGCAACTGAGAAACCTTTCAGTGGCACCTGTTCAGCTGGACGTGTCTTCTGTGACACAAGGCCAGTGGACCGCCATTCATTCCCAATTGTACCTTTTGTGATTTGATTTCATAAAGTGGGCAAGTCCAAACAGACCCTTGACCAAGGACACATGGAGGTTTCTCCTGGAAAATGTGGTGGGCGACGTGGGGGCAGCATGGAATGACCGTCTGAACAGCTGAACACAGCTGACCCTCCAGCAGCAGCTGCACTGGACTTATATTACACTCCGAGAGGACAGCTCTGAGAAGCCGGCAGCAGGACTCAGCAGCTCCCGGCATGGAAACACGAGCCAAAGGCACAGAGACTGAATATAGATGTGCAGCCTCCAAACCTCAGAGCACAAGAGCACTTGGAAACACCATTAGGCTTGGCCAGAATCTCACATAGAAAAACTCATGCTAAGCTAGTGTAATGGACATGAACTGGAAAGCAATTATTTTCTAGGCCAGTGCAAGGTAGAAGCCAGCAGAGTGAGGTAAAAAGCATTTTGTCAAAGAAAACGAAGAGCCATGAGGAGAAGCATGGGAGGGAGGGAGACCAAAGACCCACAAGCGGAGGTTGTGGGTGTTTAACATAATACAAGTTTGAAAATGAGCCTGCCCAAGCTGGGACCTCCGGACGCACAAAACATACTCCTTTTGTGCATCATTACACAATGTATAATTTAGGAATAGACTTAATATGTTTCCAAATGTGGTATCTTCAAGCCACCAAAATCCAAAAAGTATGGGATAGTATATTGAAATGTCCACTGTTTATTAAACTCACTTCACAAAGGATAATATAGTGTTTCCCTTTCCCTGTGAAGCACAGGTGTCTGGAAGTTTTTAAATTTTTTTTTTTTTTTAAGAGAATGAGAAAAATAAAAGAGAAAGATGAGAAGCATCAAGTTGTTGTTGTGTCACTTCAATTGTTCCTTGATTGCTTCTCATATGTGCCTTGACTGGAGGGCTCAGGCCAAGCCAGTGACCCCTTGCTCAAGCCAGCAGCCAAGCCTGCTACCTAGGGGTTTCGAACCTGGGACCTCAGTGTCCCAGGTCAATGCTCTATCCACTGGGCAACACTGTTCAGGCTTTTTCAAATGTTCTTTTGTATATGGTCCAGTTGCAGGTTGTGATTTCCAAAAATGACTGAACAATGTCTTTCATTTCACAGGGTTTTTTTTTAGAGGATAGTTTTAAGAGTCTATTTGAGCTAAACTGACATGTTGGGAAACAAGATATTGAATGCTCCCCCTTTATAAAGTTTTTTTAATTTTTTTATTCTCATTCTTCTTCTTCTTTTTTTTTTTTTTTTTTTTTTTTTTTTGTATTTTTCTGAAGCTGGAAACGGGGAGAGACAGTCAGACAGACTCCCGCATGCGCCCGGCCGGGATCCACCCGGCACACCCACCAGGGGCGAAGCTCTGCCCACCAGGGGGCGATGCTCTGCCCCTCCGGGGCGTCGCTCTGCCGTGACCAGAGCCACTCCAGCGCCTGGGGCAGAGGCCAAGGAGCCATCCCCAGCGCCCGGGCCATCTTTGCTCCAATGGAGCCTTGGCTGTGGGAGGGGAAGAGAGAGACAGAGAGGAAGGAGAGGGGAAGGGGTGGAGAAGCAGATGGGCACTTCTCCTATGTGCCCTGGCCGGGAATCGAACCCAGGTCCCCCACACGCCAGGCCGCTGAGCCAACCGGCCAGGGCCTTCTTTTTTTTTTTTTTTTTTTTTTTTTTTAGCAATGTAATTCTGATGAGATATGCTCTGGGAACCCAGCAGCCACGTTGTGAGGAAGCCCAAACTATCCTACATTAAGCTTTAAACTTTTATCCAAGTTTCTTTGCATCTAGCCTGTGTCTCACATTTACCTGAGCCACAAATTTTTTGTAATGATGTGGATATAGTAACTACGGAGGTGGACTTAATGGTGGGCGCACTGGGCACGCGCCCTGGGCCCCAACTTCTGAATGGCCTTGCAAAACCCCAACTTTACATTTCTTTCTAATGTAAGGGGCCCAATATTTTCTTCTGCACCCAGGGCCTCAACCGACCTTCTTACAGCTCTGAGTAACTATTTTGCCAATTATTTTCTATTTTGCCCAGAGTTATTTAAAACTTTCAGACCATCTTCAGCTACATTTCTGCAAGTTAAAGAAAGTCGGAGACATATGAAACGGAAAGAATTTGGCCTGATCTGATCTCTATTGCTTGACAGTAGGAGAAAGAAACAGTAATTTTTAAAGTTAGCTCCTTTAAGCAAATTTTAATTATATAAGCAATACAAGTACATTTTAAAGCAATTCCAGGAAAACTAATGCACAAGAGATAAAGCCAACACATGTTCCACCTGGCCCTGTGCCTGCTTCCTCATAGCTCACTCTCTTATCAGTTTTATATGTTCTTTTCAGACCTTTTATGCTTTTGTAAAAGCATAAAACACAAGCATGTGTTCTCCTAGAAAATACATAGTGTGATTAAACTACATGGTGTCGTTTTATGTGGGGCTTTTAACATAACGTGAGACACAGGCTGGATGCATAACATAACCTTCATGGTATTGTAGAAATTGTTCTGCAGTGTCTCTTACTTATTTATTTTAAACTGCCCTCTCTGACTCCCCAAACTCCACGGGACTTTCACTGCTTTCAGAGCACTTCCTCCTACGTAGACGGTTAGGGATTTAAATGTCTCTATATTTTATGTGATAGAATTTGCATTTCTGCCTCTAGTTCTCCTTTCCACTATGAGGCCATTTCTGGGCGGTTAAAAGGTAATACCTAACTTTATGACATTTCCCTAAACTGAACATCTTTTTCTGTTTAGTGTACTAGGGTTATATCTCCCATATAATATAATTTTTGCTATAACGTAAAGAATATTTTTTATCACAACTCATAGCTGGTTATTACTAACACAGAAAAGCTATTTACTTGACTCTATTAATCTTATATTTATCATCTTGCTAACCATGGGTTAAAGGTTAATGCTAAAAGGGGTCTGAGGATTAGATAGTGGTAATCTAATAAAATGTATTATTACATAGTGTATAATATATCACTATTAATTTTTCTAATTTTGAAAGGTATGTTATAATCATGTAGTAGAAAGCTATTGTTTGTAAAAAAAAATACATACTGAAGTATTTGGCTGTGATGGAGTATCATGATCTCAATTTATTCTCAAATGGTTCAGGGAAAAAAGTGTTTCATTGTACTCTTACTTGTGATTTTTATGAAGGTTTGAGGTGGGTTTTTTTTAAGTTTGTTGAAAATATAGCTGGAGATGCCTGCTGCTAAGGAAGTGAAAACTTAAACAAAAGATAGGAATGAAAGTGTTTAGCCAAGAGGGTTTTGAATACATGTAACTATGATGTTGTCCAATTCAGAAAGTGGAAACATCTGGTGAGGAGGCTATTAGCTGGTTCAACTCAGCTGTATAATGCCTGTTGAAGTCAGGTAGTGATGGTGCCAGGAGAGTTGTGAAACAGATGTGTGCTCATCTTCCTGAAACCTCTCAGGTGAAGCTGTCAGTCCCAACACGCACGACTTCTCATCTCACTGGTTTATGACTGCCTCTTCCACTTAACTTTTCTGGAAGTTTTAATCCTATAATCAGCTGCCAGGTAAGATTATCATGTCTTGGTCCCAATTGAACTTTAAAAAAAAATTTATAAATTCTCTTCCAGGGTAGGGGCTGGACAAGTCACATTTTAACTCCTTCCTGTTCTGTGACTCTGGGTATAAAATTAGGCAATGAGCAGAGAGTAGCCTGAGGGTATTAATTCTGTTCAGTTGCTTCCCCTCCCCCCTCCCCCAGCTCTAAGCCAGGATCTGGGAAGAGAACGACACACTTAAACCAACTCAGCTTTCCGGGCAGTAGATTTAAAGGAAATCTTTAAATAGTAGCAGCTGTTGCTTTCTCAAGGAAGTTTCTGGGAATATGTCTACTAAGTTCAAGTAATATTTGGGGATTTAAAAAAAAAGAATACTCTAGTAAGAAATATGGATTATTAGCCTCAAAAATCAGTTTAGTCACATATTCAGAATTTTATGTCATACACATTGAGAAACTGAATATCCCAATGGGCAATTGCCAGAACATATATAAAAATAGAACTTTGACCTACAACCTTCCTCTGCCTGCCTAGGAAACCAACCGTTTATTTACAATAAACACCCAGGAAGCAGCCTGCTATAAGTCAGACTTGAAGGAGCCAGGCAGTTATCTCTAGCAGATGATCCAGGAAGTTAAACCAAAACATCCGGAATAATTAGCCCCCAAGGGCCAGGACTTCTACCCTAACTTTTGTCCCTGCTTACAATTTAGAGGTAGCCAAATGTACTCCCCTAACCAGTCACATGGGTTGTCTGCTTCTGGTTCGTGTCTCCAGCTTCTCCTGCCCGGAAGTGCCCATCAGGGCACACCTGACCAGTCACTTTTGTCCACTATAAGCTTTCCCCTCCTCTGCCTGCTTTGAGTGTCTGTCAAACTCAAGTTATTATTACTCCCTACTGTAGTGAGCTCTGATTAAACAGCCTTTGCCTTTCTAATTTGGGTAGTGTTCATTTATTTCCCAATATTATATAGTATTTTAACACATATGATTCTACTTGACCCTCATATGACGCTGCAAGAAGGGTCGAGCAGACATCCCACTGTCATTAAAGACACAAAACTTCAAAGGACCACTTGAAGTTGCTCAAGAGCCAAGTCAACACCTGAATTAGGTCATCTGATTTTCCATCCTGGTTCTTTCCAAGGCATTCTTGAAGTATGTTATCACTTACTATTGTAATCCTGCATCAGAGGCTACACTGAAAATTAAAGATTCTTAAGATAACACTGGGGAACAAAATTTTTGTTGCATCCACAAAAACACTTGTTCTTTCTAGTGTGCTGATCTCAAATCTGACATTAGTTCTTTTCTGTAAGCTACAGTTTTTTTGCAATTCAAGATTTTAGGTTTTCATCTTATTGTAAAATTTTCAACATTTACTTTAACATAATGTTGGGCAGATAAAATATATTATGCTCACTTTGTTAAAGATGGCACCACCCATGGGGAAGCCCGTCTCCCATGTGATATTTGTTGCCCTTCTTCTTGGGATGGGCGTGATTATATTAATGTGTGTTGGGGGCAGGCTGTGGAGCAGGCAGGATCTTTATAGTCTGGGGCTTGGTTTTAGGACTAAGCCTTTCCCATCCTTTTTGATGTGAGGTGGTGCACTCTCATGAGGAGTCCCATTATGCCTCAGATAAGTGACTGTATTAGAGACTTCCCTATTTTCTATATTGGATTAAAGGTTTTGATTTTTTGCACTATAAAATGGGACAGACTAGGAGCTTGCTCTCTCTCAGTTCTTGAGATTAACATTAGAGAGGAGAGCAGAGAAAGGCCACATGGAGGAGGCCAGGAGAAGCAGCCAAGATGGAGTGTTGAAGGAGAAGCCAGTTTGTGCAGAGCTTATGCAGAGAGGAGATGAGGAACAGAGGTGAATAAGTCTGGTGAGCTAGAAACCTTTGATTCTAGGAACCTAGGATAAGTCAGTGGCTTTGGGAGCACTGAATGAGTGGGTTTTGGAGCCCAGTGTGTGTTTTTACTTGCCTGCCGGGTGCAAGCTAGGATTAAAGATGATGGTCCACCAGTTCTTGGCTCCGTTGTTTCATTACTGTCTGTCCGAATATAATGCGAACCTGCATGGGCCAGGTGGCTGTGATGGTGGCTGTGGATACTGGCTTTACACATAATGAAGTAGAATGTCTTCTTGAGCATTGTAAGGCCAGTATCCACAGCCACCATCACAGCCGCCCAGTCCATGCAGGTTTGCTTTGGATTCAGACAGTCGGTAAAGAAACAACGGAGCCAAAAGCTGATGGACCATCGTCTTTAATCCTAGCTTGCACCCGGCGGGCAAGTAAAAACACACACTGGCTCCAAAACCCACTCATTCAGTGCTCACAAAGCTGCTGACTTATCCTAGGTTCCTAGAATCAAAGGTTTCTAGCTCACCAGACTTATTCACCTCTGTTCCTCATCTCCTCTCTGCACAAACTGGCTTCTCCTTCAACAGTCCGCCATCTTGGCTGCTTCTCCTGGCCTCCTCCACATGGCCTTTCTCTGCTCTCCTTTTCTGCTCTCTCCTCTAATGCTAATCTCAGGAACCAAGAGAACAAGCTCCCAGTCTGCCCCACTTTATAGTGCAGAAATCAAAACTTTTAATGCAATATAGAAAATAGGGAAGTCTCTAATACAAAGTCACTTATCTGAGGCATGATGGGATCACACCACCCCACATCAAAAAGAGTGGGAGGTCCTGGCCGGTTGGCTCAGTGGTAGAGCGTCGGCCTGGCGTGCAGAAGTCCCGGGTTCGATTCCCGGCCAGGGCACACAGGAGAAGCGCCCATCTGCTTCTCCACCCATCCCCCTCTCCTTCCTCTCTGTCTCTCTTCCCCTCCCGCAGCGAGGCTCCATTTGAGCAAAGATGGCCCGGGGCGCTGGGGATGGCCCCAGGTGCTAGAGTGGCTCTGGTCGCAACAGAGTGATGCCCTGGAGGGGCAGAGCATCGCCCCCTGGTGGGCAGAGCATTGCCCCTGGTGGGCGTGCTGGGTGGATCCCGGTCGGGCACATGCGGGAGTCTGTCTGACTGTCTCTTCCCGTTTCCAGCTTCAGAAAAAATACAAAAAAAAAATAAATAAATAAATAAAATAAAGAGTGGGAAAGGCTTAGTCCTAAAACCAAGCCCCAGGCTACAAGGATTCTGCCTGCCCACAGCCCGCCCCCAACACACATTAATATCACATGGACAATGGACTTCAACATGGACAATGCCATCTTTAACAAAGTGAGCATAATATATTTTTTCTGCCCAACACCCTTAACTCTAATTTATAAACCAATACATGCTATTAACTGTAACAAAAAGAAATTAAAATTGCATAAAAACTAGAGCATGCACCAAAAAAAAGATTTCATATTTGGAATCAGCAATGCATACATATATAGAAACAGTTCTAAAACCTCATGCAACAGAAAATGAAAAAAAATTTGTTCCCCAGTGTAATTTAACAAGTTTTTTGTTTATTTTCTTTATTTTTTTTTGGTAGTTCTCATTAAATTTTGTCCAGGGTCTCTGTAGAGGCCCTGCATAAGAACATAAAATAGGGACAGAGCTCAGTGCCCTGAGGCAAAGGCCACAATGCTTTACTGACAAAAGTACTGAACGCAGCACAGTAGGTATAGAATTAGAAATTCTGATTAATCAATAGGTGGAGGCATTTGAGCTACTTCACTTGCCCTTTAATCTGCTCTAAAGATCCCCTTCCTGACTTCCTCAGTCTTATTCCTGCTTCTATTTGTGTGTATCAATAAATACCCGTAAGGACTGGGGGTGAGGGCCGTCTCATGAAACCTGTATAGGGGATTGTGAGACCAAGTCTCCCCTAGGTCCCTCAGTGCACACCATGTCTCAGGGTCTCTGAGTAGTCATTGTCTCCACAACAAGTGCTGCCCCATGTGAGGAACAGGAACCAAACAATGAAACAACCTCCCAAAGCCTAGCAAAGAAAAAGACGTCTGACACATCCCGGTAAGTGGGACATAGATGATGGAGGAGTACCATCTGAACATCTGTGGAGAGGTGTTGGGCAGATAAAATATATATATTATGCTCACTTTGTTAAAGATGGTGCTTGTCACCCAGGTGATGGTATTGGTTGCCCTTCTTGCTTGGGATTGGCATGATTATATTAATGTGTATTGGGGGTGGGTTGTGGGCAGGTAGGATTCTTGTAGCCTGGGGCTTGGTTTCGGGACTAAGCCTTTCCCACCCTTTTTGATGTAGGGTGGTGCACTCTCATGAAGAATCTCATTATGCCTCAGATAAGTGACTTTGTATCAGAGACTTCCTTGTTTGTATATTGGATTAAAGGTTTTGGTTTCTACACTATAAAGTGGGGCAGACCAGGAGCTTGCTCTCTCTCTCGGTTCCTGAGATGAGCATTAGAGAGGAGAGCAGAGAGAGAGCAGAGAAAGGCCACATGGAGGAGGCCAGGAGAAGCAGCCAAGATGGTGGAATGCTGAAGGAAAAGCCAGTTTGTATAGAGTTTGTGCAGAGAGAAGGAGATGGGGAACAGAGGTGAGTAAGGCTGGTGAGCTAGAAGCCTTTGATTCTAGGAAAACTCAGATAAGTCAGTAGCTTTGTGAGCACTGAATGAGTGGGTTTTGGAGCCCAATGTGTTTTTACTTGCCCGCCGGGTGCAAGCTAGGATTCAAGATGATGGTCCACCAGTTCTTGGCTCCGTTGTTTCATTACCATCTGTCCGAATCCAAAGCAAACCTGCATGGGCTGGGCACCTGTGATAGTGGCCGCAGATACTGGCCATACAAGAAGTAAAATACAGATAAGACCAGGGTACTCCATCCCTTTCCCTCCATTCTCCTTCATTTGCCTTTGTGGTAAGATACCAAAGAATAATATTAATTTTTGGAGGAAAAGTCAGGCTTCTTGCCCCGTCCTTTCTTTAGAGAATGGAGAGAGAAGAATGCAGAAGCTTTCTGGCTTGCAAGGATGACTAGGTCATTTAGTTTAACTATAGAATAAAGATTATCTGAAGAACTTCCTTTCCCTTTCAATAAGAGACAATATTTATATACCCTACACTGATTTTAACTCTTCCTCCCTTCCTGGAATCCTGAGAGTAACATATACCTCTAGGCAAAGGGAGGGCAGATCAACACAAAGATTTGTGAATGTCTTTGATATGTAAAACAGCATCACTATTATGTTACCTTGAAAGTTTCAATGTTTTTTATAGATCCTCTAGACCAGTGGTAGTCAACCTGGTCCCTACCACCCACTAGTGGGCATTCCAGCTTTCATAGTGGGCGGTAGCAGAGCAACCAAAGTATAAATAAAAAGATAGTTTTAACTATACTAAGTTGTTTTATAAAGATTTATTCTGCCAAAATTAGCAAAAATCCAACATAAAGTACTTGGTAAGTAATTATTATTATATGCTTTTACTTGCTGTAACTCTGCTTTATAAATTTTATAAAGTAAAGTTACTTCCCTATTTTATAAATCACCATTACTGTGGAACTGGTGGGAGGTTAGAAAATCTTACTACTAACAGAAATACAAAAGTGGGTGGTAGGTATAAAAAGGTTTGACTACCCCTGCTCTAGACAAATGTTATAAGCTTGTTAATGGTTGTGTCATGCTCCCCCTCCTTTTCCCCCAACCTGTATGTGGTCAAGGGTATGTAACCAGCCTCAGAGTTATATTCAAGACTGCACAATTTGGGTCAGCTATACCCCATGTACATCATATGCAGCTGGCTTAATCAATAAATCTCCTCTTAAAAAGTCTTCTGTATTCTGTCTTGGTGTCTCTACATAAACCCATAGGACACTATGTAAGGTCGGTGGATAATGGGGGATGGTCACGTGGGGAACTCAGACCCGCGAACTTTGGCTAGGACCGCCCACAACCAAATGCGCCAAAAGGAGGCTTCACAGGAACCGTTTGGAAAAAAGCCATCATCTGCCAGCCAGTGGGATTTCACCACGTCATGTTAGCTCCACTTCCCTAGAAGGACCCTTTAAATATCTCCCACATGGTTTAATCTTTGCAACTTCTCTGGCTTCCATCTTTCTTCGGGGCCAGGGAACCTTGCCAGGCGGGATGCGCGCTCTGTACTCAATAAAGCCTTTTGTTATTCCACACTTTGTGGCTCTGGCCCCTTCCTACCTTCTCAGCGGGGAAAAATACCTTACACACTACTTTACAACACCCTCTACCACAGGGGTTGGGAAACTTTTTGGCTGAGAGAGCCATGAACACCACATATTTTAAAATGTAATTCCGTGAGAGCCATACAACGACCCATGTATGTTACGCATTATCCAATAAAAATTTGGTGCTGTCCTGGAGGACAGCTGTGATTGGCTCCAGCCACCTGTAACCATGAACATGAGCAGTAGGAAATGAATGGATTGTAATACATGAAAATGTTTTATATTTTTAACGTTATTTTTTTTTTATTAAAGATTTGTCTGTGAGCCTGACCAGGTGGTGGCGCAGTGGATAGAGCATTGGAATGAGATGTGGAAGACCCAGGTTCGAGAACCTGAGGTCAACAGCTTGAGCGAGGGCTCATCTGGTTTGAGCAAAAGCTCACCAGCTTGAGCCCAAGGTCACTGGCTGGAGCAAGGGGTTACTCAGTCTGCTGAAGGCCCGCGGTCAAGGCACATATGAGAAAGCAATCAATGAACAATTAAGGTGTTGCAACGCACAATGAAAAACTAATGATTGATGCTTCTCATCTTCCCGTTCCTGTCTGTCTGTCCCTGTCTATCCTTCTCTCTGTCTCTGTAAAAAATAAATAAATAAATAAATAAATAAATAAATAAATAAATAAAGATTTGTCTGCGAGCCAGATGCAGCCATCAAATGAGCCACACTTGGCTTGTGAGCCATAGGTTCCCGACCCCTACTCTATCATGTGGAATTCCCTAATCCTAGAGCAGCGCAACCATAAGCTCCAACTTCATGGTCTTCTCTGTAGTGCAGGGTGTAAGGTCATACTAATGGGCAATTCACAAGCCTACTTATTATAGTGTATTAACAGTGTCCATGGAATCTGAAAGAAAGGCCTAGACATTGAAGACTGGGAGTGAATGGGACACTGGCTCCACAGCTTATTATGACCAGTGACTGCATAATATCTAACAACATGGAATCATCCTTGATTGGCATTATGCCCAATTCAGTGCAGAAATCATCAGATTTTTCCTCCTGATGAGCCCCAACCTCACTAGCCACCTCCATATGAAAGTAAGGTTGAAGAGACCTGAAGATGGCAGTGGAATAAGCAGATGCAGACTCCCAGCTCACACCACCAATCTGGATTACAAACTAATTTATGAACAATCAGCGTGAAAAACCAACTCTGGACTACAAAATCAGTTCTCAAAAACCAAGGAGCAAAGAAGAAGCCACAACAAACCTGGTAGGGAGTGCCTGAATCTCCCCTGCTTGCAGGAATGGGGGGGGGTGAGGCTGAGAGTCCAGAAGGGCTCTCACTCCAAGGAAAAGAGCAGAAAATACTGCTCACAGCCACTTGCCTGGTGACCAGGGAATGAGGTGTGTTGAAAGGGCCGGCTTGTCTTCCAAAAAGAAAGGGGAGAGAGAGAGACAGATGGTGAGGGGCAGAGGAATGCAGGAGATGACCTGAGAAGCTGACTCATCCAGTGCTGGAGGTGGCCATAGCTGGGGGAGGGGCTTATCCTTCCACAAAACAAAACACTGAATTGCTTCTGGGTCACAGATCTCCAGACATCTCTCCAGCTCCAATCAGTGCAACAAGACACAGCTGAAAACAAAAAGTGGGGAGGTGGGGTAGTAACTCAGGTCTTTATGGACACTTGAGATGCACCTCACCCTACTGAAGCTGAGAAAACACCCTGTCCCCAGAGAGAGTAACCATCAGAAGAGGCCTTCAGAGTCTCAGGTTACAGTCACCACATTCCTGGATACAGTTTCAAATAAGCCCCCTGCTGAGATTAGTAAACAAGACTTTCACCTGTTAAGAAAACAAACAAATCAAGACTTCAAAGCGGCCCAAATCCAAAAGTGGATTACAAATAATAGCTGATGCCCACCCAAGAAGACCTAGAAATAACACAATTGAAAATTGGAGGCAGAAAACACCAAGCCTAGACCCAATCAGTTCTACAAAGAAAACACCCAAACACACAGAAATAATGAGAAGACAGAGAAGTGCAATCCAAATGAAACCACAAGAAAATCATCTAGGAAATGAACTGAGTGATATGGAAATAACCAAACATCCGGATGCGGAGTTCAAAATAACAATTGTAAGGATGCTTAGGGATCTTAGAACAACAATGGATGATCATTATGAACACCTAAATAAAGAAATAGCAAGTATAAAAAAGGATATTGAAATATTAAAAAAGAATCAGTCAAAGATGACAAATACAATATCAGAAATGAAGACCAAAATGGAAGGAATTAAAAACAGGATGGATGGAGCTGAAGATCGAATCAGTGAGTTGGAGGACAACTGGAATGAAGGCATGAAAGCAGAGAAGAAAAAAGAAGAGACTCAAAAAGTCTGAGGAAACACTTAGAGAGCTCTGTGACAACATGAAGAGAAATAACATCCACATCATAGAGGTTCCTAAAGAAGAAGAGAAAATACAAGGGATAGAGACTTTGTTCAATCATATCATAGCTAAAAACTTCCCTCAATTAATGCAGGAGAAACTCTCACAAGTTCAAGAAGCACAGAGAACTCTATTAAAGAGAAACCCCAAAAACCTACACCAAGACACAACATAATTAAAATACCACAGCTAAATGATAAAGAGAAAATATTACAAGCTGCTAGACAGGCCCTGGCTGGTTGGCTCAGTAGTAGAGCATCGGCCTAGCATACAGAAGTCCCGGGTTTGATTCCCGGCCAGGGCACACAGGAGAAGCACCCATCTGCTTCTCCACCCCTTCCCCTCTCCTTCCTCTCTGTCTCTCTCTTCCCCTCCCACAGTGAGGTTCCATCGGAGCAAAGATGGCCCAGGCACTGGGGATGGCTCCTTGGCCTCTGCCCCAGGTGCTAGAGTGGCTCTGGTCACAACAGAGCAACGCCCCAGAGGGGCAGAGCATCGCCCCCTGGTGGGCAAAGTGTCGCCCCCTGGTGGGCGTGCTGGGTGGATCCCAGTTGGGTGCATGCGGGAGTCTGTCTGACTGTCTCTCCCCATTTCCAGCTTCAGAAAAAAAAAAAAAACTTGTTAGACAAAAAAAGGCTATCACCTACAAAGGAGCCCCCATAAGGATGACATCAGACTTCTCAACAGAAACACTTGAGGCCAGAAGGGAATGGCAAGAAATATTCAAAGTCATGCAAAACAAGAACCTACAACCAAGATTACTTTATCCAGCAAGGCTATCATTTAAAATTGAAGGAGAAATAAAAAGCTTCCCAGAAAAAAAAAAACCTCAAGGAATTCATTACAACCAAACCAATGCTGCAGGAAATGTTAAGGAGCCTGTTGTAAACAGATCAAAGAGGGAAAAGAATATAGTAAAAGAGGAATACAGCTTTAAAGAATAAAATGGCAATAAACAACTACATATCAATAATAACCTTAAATGTAAATGGCTTAAATAATCCAATCAAAAGACATAGGGTAGCTGCATGCATAAGAAAACAGGACCCGTACATATGCTGTCTACAAGAGACACTTTAAAACAAAAGATGCACATAGACTGAAGGTTAAAGGATGGAAGAAAACATTTCATGCAAATGGAAATGAAAGAAAAGCTGAGGTAGCAATACTTATATCAGACACAATGGACTTTAAAACAAAGGCTATAGTAAGAGATAAAGAAGGCCACTACATAATGATAAAGGGAGCAATCTAACAGGAAGATATAACTATTATAAATATCTACGCACCTAATATAGGAGCACCTAAATATATAAAGCAGACTTTGATAGATATAAAGGGCGAGATCAAGAGCAATACTATAATAGTAGGGTATTTCAATACCTCACTAACATTACTAGATAGATCCTCAAGATAGAAAATTAATAAAGAAACAGCAGACTAAAAGGACATACTAGATCAACTCCATTTAATAGATATCTTCAGAACCTTTCACCCTAAAGCAGCAGAATATACATTCTTTTTTTTTTTTTTTTTTTTTTTTTTTTTTTTTTTTTTTTGTATTTTCCTGAAGTTGGAAACGGGGAGGCTGTCAGACAGACTCCCACATGCACCTGACCAGGATCCACCCGGCATGCCCACCAGGGGGCAATGCTCTGCCCATCTGGGGTATTGCTCTGTCACAACCCGAGCCATTCTAGCGCTTGAGGCAGAGGCCATGGAGCCATCTTCAGCGCCCAGGCCATCTTTGCTCCAATGGAGCCTTGGCTGCAGGAGGGGAAGAGAGAGACAGAGAAGAAGGAGAGGGGGAGGGGTGGAGAAGCAGATGGGTGCTTCTCCTGTGTGCCCTGGCTGGGAATCAAACCCGGGACTCCTGCATGCCAGTCCGATGCTCAACCACTGAGCCAACTGGCCAGGTGTACATTCCTTTCAAGTGCTCATGGTAAATTCTCTAGGATAGACCAATGTTGGGGCACAAAAGTGGTCTCAACAAATTTAAGAAGATTGAAATCATATCAAGCACTTTCTCTGATCACAATGGCATGAAAGTAGAAATCAACCACAACAGAAAACCTCAAAAATTCTCAAACACATGGAAACTAAATAGCAGGCTGTTAAATAATGAATGGATTAAGAATGAGATCAAAGAAGAAATTTAAAAATTCCTAGAAATGAATTATAATGAGCATATAACAACTCAAAATCTATGAGACACAGCAAAAGCAATACTGAGAGGGAAGTTCATAGCGCTACAGGCACACTTTAAGAAGCTAGAAAAAGCTCAAATAAATAACTTAACTCTGCATCTAAAAGAACTAAAAAAAGAACAGCAAGTAAATCCCAGAAGTAGTAGAAGGAAGGAAATAATAAAGATCAGAGCAGAAATAAATGATGTAGAGGCTAAAGAAACAATATAGAGGATCAATGAAACTAGGAGCTGGTTCTTTGAAAAAGTAAATAAGATCGATGAACCTTTAATGAGACTCACCAAGAAAAAAAGAGAGAGGACTCAAATAAATAAAATTAGAAATGAGAGTGGAGAAATAACAACTGACACAACAGAAATACAAAAGATTGTAAGAAAATACTATGAAGAACTGTATGCCAAAAAATTAGACAACCTAGATGAAATGGACAAATTTCTTGAAACATACAACCTCCAAAAATTAATCTGGAAGAATCAGAAAACCTAAACAGACCGATTACAACAAATGAGTTCAAAACAATTATCAAAAAACTCCCAAGAAAGAAAAGTCCTGGGCCTGATGGCTTCACAAGTGAATTCTACCAAATATTTAAAGAAGAACTAACTCCTATTCTTCTCAAGCTATTTCAAAAAATTCAAGAGGAAGGAAGACTTCCAAGCTCCTTCTATGAGGCGAGCATAATTCTGATTCCAAAACCAGGCAAAGACAACAGAAAGAAAATAAATTATAGGCCAATATCCCTGATGAATATAGATGCTAAAATCCTCAACAAAATATTAGCAAACTGGATCCAACAATATATGGAAAAAATCATACACCATGATCAAGTGGGATTTATTCTTGGGAGGCAAGGTTGGTACAATATTCGCAAATCAATCAATGTGATTCATCACATAAACAAAAGGAAGATGAAAAACCACATGATAATTTCAATAGATGCAGAAAAAGCATTTGATAAAATCCAGCACCCATTCATGATCAAAACTCAACAAAGTGGGAATACAGGGAACATGCCTCAACATGATAAAAGCTGTCTATGAAAAACCCACAGCCAACATTATACTTAATGGGCAAAAATTAAAAGCAATCCCCTTAAGATCAGGAACAAGGCATGGGTGCCCCCTTTCACCACTCTTATTCAACATAGTCCTGGAAGTCCTAGCCACAGCAATCAGACAAGAAGAAGTAAAATTATCATTATTTGCAGGTGATATGATATTATATATAGAAAACCCTAAAGTCTCAGTCAAAAAACTGCTGGACCTGATAAATGAATTCAGCAAAGTGGCAGGATATAAAATTAATACTCAGAAATCAGAGGCATTTTTAAACACTAACAATGAACAGTCAGAAAGAGATATTAAGGAAACAATCCCCTTCACTATTACAACCAAAAAAATAAAGTACCTAGGAGTAAATTTAACCAAGGAGACTAAAGACTTGTACTCGGAAAATTATAAAACATTGATAAAAGAAATCAAGGAAGATACAAACAAGTGGAAGCATATACCGTGCTCATGGTTAGGAAGAATAAACAAATAAACATCATTAAAATGTCTATATTACCCAAAGCAATTTAAAATTCAATGCAATACCAATTAAAATACCAATGTCATACTTTAAAGATATAGATCACATATTCCAAAAATTTATATGGAACCAGAAAAGAATACAAATAGCCTCAGCAATCTTAAAAAATAAGAATAAAGTAGGAGGTATCACACTTCCTGATATCAAGTTTTACTATAAGGCCATTGTACTCAGAACAGCCTGGTACTGGCATAAGAACAGGCATATAGATCAATGGAACAGAACAGAGAACCCAGAAATAAACCCACAGCTCTATGGACAACTGATATTTGATGAAGGAGGTAAGAGCATACAATGGAGTAAAGACAGTCTCTTTAATAAATGGTGTTGGGAAAATTGGACATCTACCTGCAAAAAAATGAAACTAGACCACCAATTTACACCATTCACAAAAATAAACTCAAAATGGATAAAAGACTTAAATGTAAGCCATGAAACCATAAGCATCTCAGAAGAAAACATGGGCAGTAAGCTCTCCAACATCTCTCGCAGTGATATATTTACTGATTTATCTCCACGGGCAAGTGAAATAAAAGACAGGATAAACAAATGGGACTATATCAAACTAAAAAGCTTTTGCACAGCCAAAGACAACAAGAACAGAATAAAAAGACAAACTACACAATGGGAGAACATATTTGACAATACGTCGGATAAGGGGTTAATAACCAAAATTTATAAAGAACTTGTAAATCTCAACACCAGGAAGACAAACAATCCAATCAAAAAATGGGCGAAAGAAATGAATAGACACTTCTCCAAAGAGGACATACCGATGGCCAATAGACATATGAAAAAATGCTCAACATCACTAATCATTAGAGAAATGCAAATTAAAACCACAATGAGATGTTACCTCACACCAGTCAGAAGGGCGCTCATCAATAAAACAACACAGAATAAGTGCTGGCAAGGATGTGGAGAAAAGGGAACCATCCTGCACTGCTGGTAAGAAGTCAGACTGGTGCAGCCACTGTGGAAAACAGTATGGAGATTCCTCAAAAAATTAAAAATTGAATTGCCTTTTGACCCAGCTATCCCACTTTTAGGAATATACCCTAAGAACACCATAGAACTGTTCCAAAAGAAGAAATGCATCCCCATGTTTATGGCAGCAGTGTTCACAATAGCGAAGATCTGGAAACAGCCCAAGTGTTCGTCAGTGGACGAGTGGAGTAAAAAGCAGTGGTACTTATACTATGGAATACTACTCAGCCATAAGAAATGATGACATGGGATCATTACAATAACATGGATGGACCTTGATAACATTATACGGAGTGAAATAAGTAAATCAGTAAAAACTAAGAACTATATGAATCCATACATAGATGGGACATAAAAATGAGACTCAGAGCCTGACCAGGCAGTGGCGCAGTGGATAGAGCATCGGACTGGGATGCTGAGGACCCAGGTTCGAGACTCTGAGGTCGCCAGCTTGAGTGCAGGCTCATCTGGTTTGAGCAAAAGCTCACCAGCTTGGACTCAAGGTCACTGGCTCGAGCAAGGGGTTACTCAGTCTGCTGAAGGCCTGTGGTCAAGGCACATATGAGAAAGCAATCAATGAACAACTAAGGTGTCACAATGCACAATGAAAAACTAATGATTGATGCTTCTCATCTCTCTGTTCCTGTCTGTCTGTCCCTGTCTATCCCTCTCTCTGACTCTCTCTCTCTCTCTGTCTCTGTAAAAAAAAAAAAAAAAAAAATGAGACTCAGAGACATGGACAAGAATGTGATAGTAACAGGGTGTGGGGAGGGGTGGGGTGGGGGTGTGGGGAGGGGGCGAGGAAGGAGATGGGGGGAGGGGAGGGGCACAAAGAAAACCAGATAGAAGGTGACAGAAGACAATTTGACTTTAGGTGAGGGATATGCAACATAATCAAATGTCAAAATAATCTGGAGATGTTTTCTCTGAACATATGTACCCTGATTTATCAATGTCACTGCATTAAAATTAATAAAAATAAGATAAAATAAATAAAATAAAAAGAGCCTGACCAGGTGGTGGCACAGTGAATAGAGCGTCAGACTGGGATGTGGAAGGACCCAGGTTCGAGACCCCGAGGTTGCCAGCTTGAGCGCAGGCTCATCTGGCTTGAGCCAAAAAAAGCTCACCAGCTTGGACCCAAGGTCACTGGCTCAAGCAAGGGGTTACTTGGTCTGCTGAAGGCCCACAGTCAAGGCACATATGAGAAAACAATCAATGAACAACTAAGGAGTCCCAATGAAAAACTGATGATTGATGCTTCTCATCTCTCTCCATTCCTGTCTGTCTGTCCCTATCTATCCCTCTCTCTGACTCTCTCTCTGTCCCTATAAAAATAAATAAATAAATAAAAATTAAAAATTAAAAAAATAAAATAAAATAAAATAAAAAGAAAGTAAGGTTGAAAAGTGTCTAATGGAAGGCTTAGAAAAAAGATGGAGGATTTGTTCAGGCTTTCCTCATATTAAGAATGCCAGGGCAGCCTGTCCAGGCGGTGGCGCAGTGAATAGAGCGTCGGACTGGGATGCGAAAGGACCCAGGTTCGAGACCCCGAGGTTGCCAGCTTGAGTGCGGGCTCATCTGGCTTGAGCAAAAAGCTCACTAGCATGGACCCAAGGTCACTGGCTTAAGCCAGGGGGGTTACTCAGTCTGCTGAAGGCCCACAGTCATGGCACATATGAGAAAGCAATCAATGAACAACTACGGTGTCGCAACAAAAAACTGATGATTGATGCTTCTCATCCCTCTCCGATCCTGTCTGTCTGTCCCTATATATCCCTCTATCTGACTCTCTCCCTGTCCCTGTAAAAAAATAAAAAAATAAAAAAAGAATGCCAGGGCACCTGACCTGGTGGTGGCGCAGTGGATATTGCGTTGGACTGGGATGAGGAGGACCCAGGTTCAAGACCCTGAGGTTGCCAGCATGAACGCGGGCTCATCTGGTTTGAGCAAAGCTCACCAGCTTGGACCCAAGGTCGCTGGCTCAAGCAAGGGGTTACTCAGTCTGCTGAAGGCCCGTGGTTAAGGCACATATGAGAAAGCAATCAATGAACAACTAAGGTGTTGCAACCCAAAACTGATGATTGATTGATACTTCTCATCTCTCTTTGTTCCTGTCTGTCTGTCCCTATCTATTCCTCTCTCTCTGACTCTCTATCTGTCCCTGTAAAAAAAAAAAATTGCCAGGGCAGCCTGCACAACATGAGAGTCTTCCTTTCCTGGTCTTTAAGGAATTCAGGAAAAGTATTACTGAAAATGAGGTATAAAGTACATTTACCAAGGGTATGATTTAGGCAATTGGCACAAAATATGAAATGACCTCATGGGACTGGAAGGGGTTAGTGAAAGTAGTAACCACCTGTGGGTCAAATAAATTTTCAAATATGATGTATATGTTTACTTTCTTATAGTTTGCATTGGGTGTGGGGCACAGGCAGGATCCTTATAGCCTGAGGCTTAGTTTTAAGACTAAAGCTTAGTTTTAAGACTAACCCTTTCCCACCCTTTTAATACTAAGATCTTCTCAACACTAAGCTTTTCCCCACACCCTTGACTGTTGCATGATATGGGATGGTGCACTCTTATAAGGAATCCCATTTATGCCTCAGATAGTGGCTTTGTGTCAAAGACTTCTTTATTTGTATACTGGCTTAAAGGCTTTAATTTCTAAACTATAAAGTAAGGGAGACCAGGGGCTCTCTCTCTCGGTTCCTGAAATTAGCATTGCAGAGAAGAGGCAGCCAAGATGGTGGAGTGCTGAAGGAGAAGCCAGTTTGTGCAGTATGTGTGGAGAGGAGATGGGAACACAGGTGAATAAGGCTGGTGAAGAAACCTTTGATTCTAGGAATACTTGGATGAGTCAGTGGCTTTGGGAGCCCTGAATGAAAAGGGAAGTGTTTTCCCACTGTGTGTATTTCTTACCCGCCGAGTGCAAGCTAGGATTAAAAGGTAATGGCCCACCAGCTCTTGGCTCCATTGTTTTGTTACCATCTGTCCGGATGAAATGTGAATGTGCATGGGCCAGGCAGCTGTGATGGTGGCTGTGGCTACTGGCTTTACAGCAGCTCAGACACAAGCTGTAGAGAATCTGAATATGGGAGTTCCAACTGGTATTGATATGCTCACAGGAGCTGGGGTTTATGACACTCTCCAGACTCAGGACCACATGAACTATTTCGCCTTTTCTCAGGTTTTTTTGGCGGCTTTTAAAGCAGGGTTTCGGATTCCAGATACCAAGGCTCCTGTTGGGCAAATAAGTTTGTAAAATGTCTCTTAGGTTTGCTCGCTTATATTTTGCATTGGCCTGGGCAGCACCACATGTATGTAGTCTGTGAAAGGCTGCGGTGCTTGCCCTCAGGTGGCAGATTACAAATTGCAGATTACCTTCCTGTTTGGGAGGGCCCACTGTATTGCTAATGTTTGCTGGAGAAGGGTTTTATTCCCTAGCCTGGGTTTTGCAGGGAGAGAAGAAGTAGTTTGGAGGTGGAATCGGAGCTGAGGGGCTTTGGGAGCTCCACTGATGCTGGTGGGGGCCTTTGATTCCAGAAGGAACTGGAGAAGATTTTCCAAGTTGTGGAACCAGAGAATACATCAAGGCTTTGGGAGCTCTGAATGAGAGAGAAACGGTCTTCCCTGCCTGTTTGCTTGTCCGCCAATATAAGACTTTAATAAACAGAAAAGCCCACCATTTTTTGGCTCCACTGTTTCTTTACCATATGCCCAAACCCAATGAGAATCTGCATGGCCATGACGACGGTGGCTACTGGCCATACAGCCCCTGTGGGCTCTTTTGCAAGTGTCCATCAGAGACCTAATGAACCCTATACTGATTTCATTAATCAACTTCAAACTGCCATCTCCCAACAGATAGAACAAGCAGCAAAGGTGCTGACCTTAAAATTGGCTTATGAAACCTCAAATGCTGGTTTCCAAAAGGTATTGGTCCCTCTTAAGGGGCAGCACCCTAATATAGCATAAATAATTAGAGCTTGTCAAAATGTAGGTACTGAATTACCTACATTTGAGTGTAAGTAATTACCTACATCGAGCCCAGGTACTTGCTGCCACATTGAGGCCACAAACTTATAACTGTGACAAAGAAGGACATTTGCAGAAAGATTACAGGCAGAGCCTAATGGCAACTGTGTAACTTGGCTTTTGTGTGTGCCCTGAGAGGCTAATTAAAGTTCAATCTGAAAATTCCTTATAAAGTTCTAGCAAAGCAGATTGTAAAAAGACAATATGATCAATTGGTGTTTATGCAAATTACCAGGCCAACTTAAAACTGGGCTTAATACTGTAACTAGGTTATCGGTTTAGGATAGCCAAGATGTGGCTCTTTTGAGGCTTAAATTAAGTGCTTGCATGCAAAAATTGGAAATACCGCTCTAATGTTGAACTAAAAATAGTTTCATTCCTGTGCTTAAATGCTCTGGGCATTGATGTTTAAAATTAAAATATGTGTGGGGTGCTCATTTAAACTTAAATAGAATGGAATTTTGGATCTTAAATTTGTTTCTTTGTTTTGTACTGAAATATAGAAAAGAAAGTTTCTTTTAGCAAATAGGTAATTTAAGGGCTCTTAGCAAAAGTAATTTCACTTAGCTTCTCTCCTTATCTTAAACATTTCTCACCATTGTAGTGTCAGGGATAGGTTCTAAATCCTAGGATGTTTAGGAATAGATATGCAAAATCTTTCTCACTATTGTAGTATCAGGGATAGGTCATAAATCCTAGAATGTTTAGGAATGTTTTTGTTAGTGAAACATTTATCACTACTGTGTTATCATCTTCAAAAGCTTATAGACTTAGTATGTAGAAATATATTTTCTTTTATAATGAATCCTATAGATAAATGTTGTAACAAGACAGTTGTTGGGCAAATAAGTTTGTAAAATGTGATTTTTATGTTTGCTCACTTTTATTGTTAAAAATAACAATTTTTAACTGCCCAGCTGAATGGCACTGCCAGGTGAAACTGCTAATTACCTTCCAGCTTGAGAAGATCCATTGTTATGCTTATGTTGCTGGAGGAGGAGGTTTTGTGCCAAAAGGATTTAGGAGAGAGAAGGAGAAGAAGGAAGAAGTCAAGATGGAAGGGAAGGAGAGAGAAGCCAATTTTGCAGAGTAAGAAGCCATGTTGGCAGATGGGGAACCAGAGGTGACTGAGACTGGTGGGGGGACCTTTGATTCTAGGAAAATGCAGATGTGTCAGTAGTTTTGTGAGCTCTGAATGAGTGGGTTTTGGAGCCCTGTGTGTTTTTACTCTTCTGCCGGGTGTGAGGCTAGAATAAAGGAATGGCCTACCAGTTTTTGGCTCCACAGTTTCTTTACCATCTGTCTGAATCTAATGGGAACCTGCACCCGCCTGGCACTGACGATGGCCATGACTTACTGGCACTAAACAGTGTAATTCAATGAGCTTATTAGTGAGATTAATGACTTTTGTACTAGGCTCCCCCTCCTTTCCACCCCAACCAGTATATAATTTTTGTCTTTAAAAGCTGGCCCCAAACTGTGTTCGGGGCCACATGATTTGAATGATTTAGGTCTCCATGCGGTCGCTGGCTTTAAAATAAAGACTCCTTAATTAGGCTACTTAATTGGTGTAGCAAAACATCTGTTTCTTGCTTTCCAATACAACAGTACTCTATAACAGTGGTCCCCAACCCCCGGGCCGTGGACTGGTACCAGTCCGTGGGCCACTTTGTACTGGTCCCCAGAGAAAGAATAAATAACTTACATTATTTCTGTTTTATTTATATTTAAGTCTGAACAATGTTTTATTTTTTAAAAATGACCAGATTCCCTCTGTTACATCTGTCTAAGACTCACTCCTGACACTTGTCTCGGTCACGTGATACGTTGTTCCTAAAATTAAACCCAGAAACTAGCAAAATTAGTGAAAAACAAAATTTCATCGAAAGTTTTTTTGTGAACTGGAAAAAGGCCAGTGAGGAGACAGAAAAACTTACGACCTCAAAGAAAAAGAAAGCTTCATTTAACAGACAATACCAGGAGTCTTACTTGAAGTATGAATTTATCGCAACTGGTGATTCTCGCACACCAAGGCCGCTCTGCATAATATGTGGCGACTGGCTAAGTAATGAGGCAATGAAACCTTCAAAACTGCTTCGCCACTTGGAGACCAAGCACCCTACTTTAAAAGACAAGCCTTCTGAGTATTTCGAAAGTAAAAGGCACGAACAAGAAGGACAGAAACAATTACTGGTGGCCACTACATCAATAAATGCGAGTGCACTGAGAGCATCATACTTGGTGGCTAATTGTATTGCTAAGGCTAAGAAGCCATTCACCATTGGTGAAGAATTGATCCTTCTAGCCACTAAAGACATTTGTCGTGAACTTCTAGGAGAGGCTGCGGTTAAAAAGATAGCACAGATGCCTCTTTCAGCTACCACCGTCACACAGCACATTGAGGATATAGCAGAGGACATTGAATCACAATTGTTGGAAAGGATTAATAAATCACCGTGGTACGCTCTCCAGGTTGACAAATCTACAGATATTGACAACAAGGCAATGCTACTTGTTTACATGCATTATCTTTATCAGGAGGATGTGCATGAGGATATGTTATGTGCACTATCATTGCCAACCAAACCACAGCCGCAGAAATATTTAAATCGCTGGATGACTATATATCAGGAAAACTGAAATGGTCTTTTTGTGTTGGCATATGCACAGATGGAGCTGGTGCGATGACCGGAAGGATGTCTGGTTTAAGTACTCGGATTAAGGAGGTTGCACCTGAATGCGAGTACGCATTGTGTCATTCACAGGAAAATGCTGGCTAGCCAAAATATACCACTGGAACTTAACAGCATATTGAATGATGTCATTAAAGTTATTAACCACATCAAAGTATATGACCTTCACTTGCGCCTGTTCGAGCAGCTTTGTGAGGAAATGAATGCAGAGCACAGACACCTTCTCTTATACACAGAAATAAGATGGTTATCCCGAGGGAGGTCCTCGACCAAAGTGTTTGAATTACAAGAGCCGCTGCAGAGATTTCTCTCAGAAAAAAAGGTCACCTCTAGCAGCACATTTCAGTGACAAGGAATGAGTCGCAAAACTCGCTTACTTGTGCGACATATTTAACCTCCTCAATGAACTCAATCAGTCACTTCAGGGGAAAATGACAACTGTCTTCAAGTTGGCAGATAAAGTAGCTTTATTTAAAGCCAAACTGGATTTATGGGGACGATGCATGAACAGGGGTATTTTTGACATGTTTCAAACACTCGTGGGAATTTTGGAAGAGACTGAGCCCAAGCCTTCATTGTCCCAGCTGGTACATGATCACCTGTATTTGCTTTTAAAAGAGTTTGAACGCTACTTCCCAACCACAAAAGATCCACGAATTGCCAAGGAATGGATCCGCGATCCATTTGTCAACAAACCAGGTGAATCCAGCGTGTCTATGCAAGAAGAGGATCAACTACTAGAGATTGCAAATGACAGCGGCCTTAAAAATATGTTTGCGACTACAACTCTGCCGGTGTTCTGGATTAAAGTCATGGCAGAATACCCTGAGATAGCCACAAAAGCACTAAAAACCCTGTTGCCATTTCCGACATCCTATTTGTGTGAAGCGGGATTTTTCTGCAGTGACAGTAACCAAAACGAAATTACGGAATAGACTGGACATAAGCTACACATTTTGGGTGTCATTGTCTTCCATTACCCCTAGATGGGACCATCTTGTTGCAGAGAAACAAGCTCAGGGCTCCCACTGATTTAGCGTTATGGTTATTGAGAGATAGTAGCCTATCTCTCATTCTATATAAACATTATAATAAATAACTCTTAACTTACAATATTCATAACAATAGTGAGTTGTATTTTTCATGCACTTTATATTTGTTTTTGTGTTGTATCTTATTTTTAAGGCATGTTTAAACATTACCATAGCGACTGGAAAGTGTTTGGAGGCAGAAAGGATGTTACTCATGTTATGTTGTTGGTGCGATGTTAAGAGGACGCTTCTAATAAAGTTGCATACGAGTACACAGTGGATTCATGTTTATTTTTATTGTTGTAGGTTCATGATTGGTAGCAAGCCTGAACCTATCATATTACATGTTGATGTCAGACATGAAATGTTGTCAGAATAACAAATTTAAATACAGCCTGAATAATGAGGACATGCTCGTTCCTCCTTTAACTTAGCCCAATAAATATTGTAAGTTCGACAATTATATTTAAAAATACCACAGTTTTTATGTTGGTCGCATAATTTTATTTTGTGCATTTATCTGTCCCACCCTAAGGTGTTGCTCTATAAGGTGTTGCCATACTAATTGCTGTGCTCTGTGTTCATTGTCTTCAGAGCTAAGGGCTAAGTAGCAACTCTGTTATTAGGTTTAGTCAGGTTTTATTTATGTGTCTCTGTTGTATAACTGTCTTGTTTATGTCAAATTATACTCAGGTCTGTGAAATAGGAGTCAATTTCAGTTTGAAAGCTCTTGTCTTTCTCACCTATCTGTCTATCTGTCTGAAATTTTTACTATTCTATGTGTACTAGAAATCCTCTACCTCCACCATTTGGGTTTTGTCCCGCCTAGACCTTGTAAAGGTCATTTATAGTACTGGTTAACGTAAAATAAGGTTTAAAGACTAGCATCGCAGTTCCTCCTTCTAGAGGATTTGGTTTATAAATACCTTTTGTTTGAATTTTGTCTTTTATGTGTGTGTGACAGAGGCAGAGAGAGAGAGACAGAGAGAGGGACAGATAGGGACAGACAGAAAGGGAGAGAGATGAGAAGCATCAATTTCTCATTGCAGCATCTTAGTTGTTCATTTATAGCTTTCTCATATGTGCCTTGACAGGGGTCCAGGGGGCTACAGAACAAGTGACCCCTTACTCAAGCCAGCAACCTTGGGCTTCATACCAGTGACCATGGGGTCATGTCTATGATCCCACGCTCAAGCCAGCGACCCGCAATCAAGCTGGATGAGACTGTGTTCAAGCTGGTGATCGCAGGGTTTCGAACCTGGATCCTCTGCGTCCCATTCTGACATTCTATCCACTGCGCCACCACCTGGTCAAGCTGAACTTGGTCTTTATTTAGAATTTGGTTCTTATGTTATGTACCAACTTTCATGTTGTTCATATTAAAGATTCTACAGGAAAAAATTTAATAATTCAAAGTGGGGAAAAGATCTCATTCCCCTTTCCAGACAGTCAAACTCAGAAAAAAGGAAGAAAAAAGAGAAACCAGGTCATTTAAATATCTTAAAGCCTTCTGAAAACCTAGGAACTATAGGAAAATACTGAGAACAACAGGAGAATTAACAACTCTCCAGACCCTGTGCAGGCTGTAAAAATGGAAAGGGTAATACCGCGACCTCACTGTAAGAGGGAAAAAAGGGACACTTTTAAAATCCAAGTGGCTCAGTAGCCCATCCTCTCCCTTCTCTTCAGTCAACCTGGAAGGCTGCTAAGGACAAATAAAGAGTCTTGTCTTCTCTGCAGTTATTAATAATACTGTAAAATATAAAACTATTCCCATTTTTTTTTACCAGGTTGTCAACAAAAGGATTTGATATTACTATTAGATTAATTTAATTACTGTGTTTTAAATTTCTTAACAGAAAATGTTTGTTTTGCCTGGGTTTACATAAGGTTCCTGTTATCACTGTTATATCTTTTGATAATATGTTTGTTTGCCAATGAAAGAACCTGTTTCTAAAGGTCATGAAATAGGGCCTGACCTGTGGTGGCGCAGTGGATAAAGCATCGACCTGGAAATGCTGAGGTTGCTGGTTCGAAATCCTGGGCTTGCCTGGTCAAGGCACATATGGGAGTTGATGCTTCCAGCTCTTCCCCCCTTCTCTCTCTCTGTCTCTTCTTTCTCTCTCTCTCTCTCTTTCTCTCTCTGTCTCTCCCTCTCCTCTCTAAAATGAATAAATAAAAAATAATAAAAATTTATAAAGGTCATGAAATATCTTCATAAAAGTATCACTCTAATATTGCTAACTACTAACTTAGTCCTCCCCTAAAGTTAAGGTTTCTGGAAATTGAGAATTCTGATTAATTGGAAAGAAAATGTATGGTTTTAATTATATAGGGTATAAGGTATGGAGGTCCTTTTGAAAGGAAAAGTGTTGGGCAAATAAGTTTGTAAAATCTGTATTTTCTGGTTTTGCTCACTTTTATTGTTAAAAATGGTGCTGCCCACATGGGGCGGCTGATTACCTTTCTGCTTGGGAAGGGGCTTGGTTATGCTCATGTGTGCTGGAGCAGGTACTTTCGCGTGGAAAAGTTTTAAAAGGAGGAGCTAGGAGGCCATTTTGACAGAGAGAAGAAGACCACGTTGTTGCAGGGAGAGAGGCCATGTGGTGGCAGAGAGGAAGCAAGCTAGATGGCGGGGAGCTGAAGGGGAACAGAGCTGAGGGGCTTTGTAAGCTCCGTTGAACTGGTGAGGTGGGAGCCTTTGATTCTAGGAAAACTCAATGTGTCAGCTTTGTGAGCGCTGAGTGAGTGGGTTTTGGAGCCCTGTGTGTTTGTTTTCACGCACTTGCCGGGTGCGAGCTAAGATTAAAGGTAATGGCCCACCAGTTCTTGGCTCTGTTGTTTCATTACCATTTGTCCAAATTAAATGGGAACCTGCACAGGCCAGGCAGCTGTGGTGGTGGCCGCAGCTACTAGCCTTACAAAAAGGAAAGTAAGTTGTTCTGAAAGCTAGTTATTTCTGAATAGAGAAGAAGGTTTGTGTAAGTTGCGTAAGGTTTGTGCAGGTTATAGAAGGTTTGTGCAGATTTCAGAAGGTTTTTGCAGAGGGAAAAAAAAACAAAAAGAACTAAGATAGTGAACAATGGTGAGAAAAGGAGAGGAAGGACTTTAGAAGATGGATTTTCCTGAAAGGGAAGCAAAAAGAAATCTTGAGACATTCTTGGGGACCTCAGGAACTTGAGGAATTCACCCAAACTTACAAGTATTGCAGAAAAAGCCAATGGCCTTCTTAAGTACCAATTGAACTAACACAAAAAAAGGGGGAGCAGCAGAAGAGACTCACCTCACAAGTAAAAGGCTCTTTTTGCTCTTAATTTTTTTTTGAACATTTCCTCATCTAGACTTACTGCAGCCGAGAGGCATTTTATACCAGCCATGCAACAGCCTAAGCCTCTCATGTAGTACTGGGGAGTATTAGCTGGCCCTGAGTGGCAGAGTGTGATTGAATTGCTAACCTGGGGGCGAGAGTATGTTGCAATGTAGTTATCAACAGGTCCTCTTTGGATACCAGCGAGGAATGTGAAGCCTTAACATGAATTGGTATAAGGCCAGGAGTCGCCATTGTGGCCATTCACATGCAGGTTCCCATTGGATTCGGGCAGAAATAGAAAAGAAATGGCGGAGTCGGAGGATGGTGGGCCATTCGGTTTATTGGTGTCCCATGAAGGGTAAGGGATCAGGGAGGCCCCTGCAATGGTGATAGCAGGAACCGAGAGAGGGCAAGCTCCCGGTCTGCCCCACTTTATAGTATAGAAATCAAAACCTTTAATCCAGTATACAAACAAGGAAGTCTCTGATACAAAGTCATTAATCTGAGGCATAATGGGATTCCTCATGAGAGTGCACCACCCTACATCATGCGATCAGTCAAGGGTGTGGGGAAAAGTTTAGTCTTAAAACTAAGCCTTAGGCTATAATGACTTTGCCTGCTTACAGCCTGTCTCCCACACCCAATGCAAACTATAAGTGAACAAACATATATATTATATTTACAAACTTATTTGACCAATAGTTGGCATCTGCCTCTCGGAAGCAACCCAGTTCCAGAGATCCAGAAGCTGATAGTGAATGAACCTGAAAAAGAGAAAGAGACCTAACTTGCTCCCAAGCACTCAGGAAGCACCTGGCATCACCTGAGGTGCTTTAAAGCAGTGGTCCCCAACCTTTTTTGGGCCACAGACCAGTTTAATGTCAGAAAATATTTTCATGGACCGGCCTTTAGGGTGGGATGGATAAATGTATCACATGACTGAGACAAGCGTCAAGAGTGAGTCTTAGAAGGAAACAGAGGAAATCTGGTCATTTTAAAAAAATAAAACACCATTCAGACTTAACTATAAATAAAACGGAAATAATGTAAGTTATTTACTCTTTCTCTGCAGACTGGTACCAAATGGCCCACGGACCAGTACTGGTCCACAGCCTGGGGGTTGGGGAACCACTGCTTTAAAGCATCTAACTGGGCATGCTGAAGAAGTTTTGCAAAATACAGGCACACCTGTGACCCCTGAAAACCTGTTTCTCTCCATGCCCATCGTTCACCTTCCACTGCAACTACTGCCACCTGTAGAAAAATGTCCTCCTGAACCTATTGAAAATTGTACTGTAATTAGACAGCTCAAACAAAAAAGGAGGAGGTGTAGAGGCCCTGAGTGGGAACTTAGAACTGCGATAGAGTTCAGTGCCCTGAGGTAAAGGCCACAGTAGCTTTACTGACAAAAGTACTGAATTCAGTACAGTGCTGAACGTAGCGCAGTAGGGATAGAATTCTAACTAATCAATAAGTGGGGACATTTGAGCTACTTCACTTGCCCTTTAATCTGCTCTAAAGATTCTGTTCCCTTTCCTGACTTCCTCATTCTCTTCTCTGCTTCCCGACTTCCTCATTCTTGTCCCTTCTTCTATTTGTATGTATCAATAAATGCCTGTAAGGACTTGGGGTCAGAGCCATCTCATGAAACCTGTGTTCGGGATGATGAGGCGGTCTTCCCAAGGTCCCTCGGTGCACGCCATGTGGTCTCTGAGTAGTCATTGTCTCCGTGACAGGTCTCCAACTCCAAAATTCATTCCAACTAAAAGCATGGTTTGATCTCCAACCAAAAATTCCATCCTGACACTGTGCCAGTACAATAACCCAGTTTCCTCTACCTCTCTGAGTAAATGGAAACATGAGTTAAGACTACCCAGAAATGTAGAGAAGGGCGTTCCTATAGGACTCCCTTTAGTGAGTATTGCCCCACTGTGGTCTCACCTTTCACTGAATTCTAAGGGAACCACTTTCACAGTGCAACCTGCTCTGGTCTCCAGCCTAGCTACGGATCTCCATCATGCAGCCATGAGCCAAAGGCCTTCCTCTCTCCAAAGAAAGCTCGCCTGTGGACTCAGCAGTGAAAACCGGCTGATGAATACTCTGTGTTAGCCAAATGCATAAACTGTCCTTCCTGCCATTAAACTCGGTCTCATGAGTGAAAAAATCTAAGTAATAATGAGATCAAGGCATGTTGGCCAGCTTTTGAAGAAGACCGGATAATGAAACAGCCAATTTTATTTAAATTCGCCAAAATTTATACTCAATATATTGTTTTGAAAATGTATGTCACCCTTTATATAATGGTTTTTATTTCACCTTTCCTTTATAGTTTTTTTGTTTGGTTGGGGGTTTTTTTGTTTGTTTTTTTGGTCTCTTTTTTGCAGTTCTTCAGTAGAAGCCAGTCTTGAGTTGCCCAGTTAGGAGCCTCTGACCTACTGTTCTGATTAAGTTTCTTCTCAATATTCATTGCCAACATCTGGCTTTTAAAAGAAAGGCTTTTGGTCTTTTCAATCACTTGTTGATAGGGTGATACTGCATTGTTACCCATAACCATATGACCTAATTTATAATCAATCTTGGCATCCAGTCTTGCATTTCTAATCAAATTCATAATCCACCTTTCAGTTTCTTCTGGAGTCATGTTCAGTTTATCTGCCATCATATTAATGCTGATACACTGGTGAATGCAACAAAAAGTCTCAAATATAAAGAGACGAGCATTTTCAATAAAATCTTCAAGACAAGCCACCAAGAAGAAGTCATTCACAAGCACAGATTCACATACCCTCAGCTTTTTCTGAGCCCCATCAAAGTCAAAGTTAACATATAAACATTCAACAAACTCTATATTTGGGTTTGTTATACGTGTAAGACTCCTGTTGAATAACTTTGACTAGAACTAGATCTTTTAGCACCTGCCGGTGTTTTCGAACACCTTTGTTATGACCGCTATAGTCAAATAGCGAAGAATATGTGGACACATTGTCTGAATTGCATTAAGATACTGTGGCTGGTAAAGAAAGAGATCAATTATATTATCACGCTGTCAAGCCAGTATCCATAGCTACTATCACAGCCGCCTGGCCCATGCAGACTCGCATTAGATTCGGACAGACAGTAATGAAACAACAGAGCCACGAACTGGTGGGCCATTAACTTTAATCCCAGCTTGCACCTGGTGGGCAAGTAAAAACACACACTGGGCTCCAAAACCCACTCATTCAGTGCTCACAAAGCTACTGACTTATCCGAGTTTCCTAGAATCAAAGGTTTCTAGCTCACCAGATTTATTCACCTCTGTTCTCCATCTCCTTCCTTCTCCCTGCACAAACTCTGCACAAACTGGCTTCTCACTCAGCACTCCACCATCTTGGTTGCTTCTCCTGGCCTCCTCCACATGGCTTTTCTCTGCTCTGCTCTCTAATGCTAATCTCAGGAACCGAGAGCAAGCTCTCAGTCTGCCCCACTTTATAGTGCAGAAATCAAAACCTTTAATCCAATATACAAAATAGGGAAATCTCTAATACAAAGTCACTTATCTGAGGCATGATGGGATTGCACCACCCCACATCAAAAAGGGTAGGAAAGGCTTAGTCCTAAAACCAAGTCCCAGGCTACAAGGATCCTGCCTGCCCACAGCCTGCCCCCAATACACATTAATATCACCTGGGCAGCAGGCTTCCATGTGGGCAGCACCATCTTTAACAAAGTGAGCATAATATATTTTATCTGCCCAACACACGCCCTTTGGGGTGGTTGAAGAAAACAAACAGGGACCGGTGAATAAGCCATGTTCACTGCTGAAGACTGGAGGGGAGAACCTGATGGACTTACAGGGCTGTAGATGCCTAAAAAATAGGTTATATTTGATGTAAATATACATTTTATGGGATGAGGTTCCATTATTTTTGCTAAAGGCAATTTTTTATAAAAGCAAAATTATAACTCTCATAAAATGTAAAATGAACATGTCTAAGATTCTAGCCAGTAGAATGTTGAATAAAACTTTAAAGAAGAATTTTAAAAATTCAAAATTCAACACATTTATAATAATAAAGGAATACTAAAAAGTGTTTACTAACAGATGTAAAACCAGCAAATTTGGCCAATATCTATAGAGCAATAATAATTGCATCCCATCTAACACAATTTGCATTTCTGTGGATAAGAATTATCTGCTATCAGTTTTTTCTTTTCATAAGTTTTTGGTTTTCTACAAATTTTGGAGTTGTGAAATAGCTCAAAGCCAGCAAAAGATAGAAATAGCCTGGATGGGTGAGCTAGATAGACCCCACACAAGTCCTGTTTTAATTTTTTCTCTATTTCAGAGTCTTCCCAACTCTTTTCCCTTGTGACCATAATAATTTCAGAGATTAGATTTATCACAGTATAAGGCTGGTCTCTGGTTTGGCCTGATTATTTATTTGGTGCAGCAACAGTGTTATTTGACCTTGTCAATAGGCGTTGGTAAGATTAAATCTGAAATTAATAACCTTCCACAAACGAAAGCACCAGACCCAAATGGTTTCACTGGTGAAGTCTATCAGACTCTTAAGGAGGAAATAATGTCATTTCCTCACAATGTCTTCCAGAAAATAGAAGAAGAGGGAATACTTCCTATCCTATTTTATGAAGCCAGCATCACCCTAATACTAAATCCCGGTAAAGACATTACAAAAAATGAAAAACATAGTCCCATGTTTTTCATGAACATAGGTACAAAAATCCCCAACAAAATACAGGGGTGGGCAAAGGGAGGTTTATAGTTATAAGTTAATGAAACACAGAGTTAATTGTTATATTATTATTTATGCATTAATTATTCTTTTATGTTATTATTATTATTATTATTTTGTATTCTTACCTATAATTTATCTTTTAGGCAATGATGGCTAGTAATTTTTTTTTTTTTTACAGGAACAGAGAGAGAGCCAGATAGAGGGATAGATAGGGACAGATAGACAGGAATGGAGAGAGATGCGAAGCATCAATCATCAGTTTTTTGTGCGACACCATAGTTGTTCACTGATTGCCCTCTCATATGTGCCATGACCGCGGGCCTTCAGCAGACTGAGTAACCCCCTGCTCAAGCCGGTGACCTTGGGTCCATGCCAGTGAGCTTTTTTTTTTTGCTCAAGCCAGATGAGCCTGCGCTCAAGCCGGCAACCCCGGGGTCTTGAACCTGGGTCCTTCCTCATCCCAGTCCAACGCTCTATCCACTGCGCCACCACCTGGTCAGGCTGATGGCTAGTAATTTAACCAATGACCAACCTGCATGTCTTTTTCCATACAAACAACTATAAACCTACTTTTGTCCATCATTGTATTAGCAAATTGAATCCAACAATACATAAAAAGAATTACATATCCATGGTCAAGTAGGTTTTTTCCAGGTATGAAAAGCTAGATTAATATTTTTAAAATCAATTAATATAGTGTCACATCAACAGGCTAAAAAAGAATAATCATATAATCATATTAATGCAGGAAAAACTCTGTTTGTAAGTCTGATTTGCAACCCCCATTGAAAGCTAATGACTCAGAAGATGCTAGATTCAAATTAAAGACTGTGGCCAATCAACATTTTAAGTAATGACTGAAATTTGACTAGACTATTGTTGCCTGATATCCCCAAACTCTAGCAAAGGTGGGCAGCACTGGTTCGTAAGAGTTTTGATCAGTGTCCCCTGAGATTCAACTGACCGTGGGCAGCAAGGGCATTGGCAAATTTTCAGGAACTTCCCATGAAGCCTACAATTTCTGAACATCTCTTCAGATTTGACATTTTTTTCTATGAAACTTAACCATGCAACATGTCAAACTGACATTACTTTGAGCCGTCTCTGAAGACTCAGAGAATTGTTTTTCCACTTACCATTCTCTGTGTTGTTTTAGGGACCCTATGTTTTTGAAATATAAATACCTTATATTCCAAAATTTTATCTTATTTTTCCATATTTATGATATGATTTGGGGAAGGCAAATATCAAAGTTGTCAGACTAGCCTGACCAGGCGGTGGTACAGTGGATAGAGCGTCGGACTAGGATGCGGAAGGACCCAGGTTCGAGACCCCAAGGTCTCCAGCTTGAGTGCGGGCTCACCTGGTTTGAACAAAAGCTCACCAGCTTGGACCCAAGGTCACTGGCTCAAGCAAGGGGTTACTCAGTCTGCTGAAGGCCCCCGGTCAAGGCACATATGAGAAAGCAATCAATGAACAACTAAGGTGTCGCAAAGAAAAACTGATGATTGATGCTTCTCATCTCTCTCCATTCCTGTCTGTCTGTCCCTATCTATCCCTCTCTCTGACTCTATAAAAAAAAAAAGAACCAAAAAAATGTTTTCTGACTTGCATACTTGGTTAAGATAGGATCATGGGTGCCTGTGATAACTTGGTTACCTATTTGATAAAAGTGACAATGAAACATTTTAAATAAACATAGAATATAATATTACTGTTTTAAAGCTTCAGTTTCTTATTAGGTAAGTAAAATCCTTTTATTTCCCCTTAAATAATTAAGAACATGAAGTCAACACATAATACTGAAAATGATTTCAGTAAGACACAGACTCTCTGCTATGTAAGGATATTATACGTGAAAGTGAAGAATGATCCTTTGTATTGTAGGCAAAGTCATTATACAGTAAACCAAGGAGACATCCAACAAAATTTTGTAAACCCTACCAAAATTTTACACATTTCATAATTTTTTAAGATTCAGGTATTCTAAACTCAGGTGAATAGTTTGCTTTCCAGTTTTTTGTTTGTTTGTTTGTTATTTTTCTCCGTTATGCTCCTCCTAATATTCTGAAACATATCTCAGTGCCCTAGGAGATCAAAGTTGATTTTATAACAATTCTAAAATTTTATTTACATTATGAGAAGGAAAATAAAACTCTCTTTTTTTCTTTAGTGAGAGACACAGTAAGGGAGAGAGATAAGCATCAACTTGTAGTTGCGGCACTTAAGTTTTCATTGATTATTTTCTCATATGTGCCTTAACCAGGGGCAGCTGAGCCAGCGACCTCTTGCTCAAGCCAGTGACCTTGGGCTTCAAACCAGTGACCTTTGGGCTCAAGCCAGTGACCATGAGATCGTGTCTATTATCCCACACTTGAGATGGCAACCCCACCAGCACTCAAGCTGGTAAGCCCGCACTCAAGATAGGGACCTCGGGGGTTTGGAACCTGGGTTCTCAGTGTCCCAGGTCAACACTCTATCCACTGTGCCACCACCTCGTCAGGCATAAAATGCTTTTTCTTCTTTCTACTTTAAGTTTTCCAGCTGGGGTCCTGTAAATTTGACTGACAAAAGGCAGGTTCCAAAATAAAAACAAACAGAAGTTTATTAACATGTGCATCCTGCATACACATGGCAGTACGCAGCAGTCAGTAGCTCAGCAGGGTGGTTAGAACAGGGGTTGATATAGCATCTTAATTAACAAATATAACACATGTGTAGAGACAGTGAGCTTCTAAGGATGACAAACTGTGATGAGGCAGGTATATGGGAAAATGCAGATTATGGCTATTATTATTATTATAATATATTAGCAAGGTTTCTTATGCAGATGCCTCTGGTGCTGATAAGGATCAAGAATTATCTTTGTCCTTCCTGGTAGAGAGAGAAAAGGGGACACATTTAGAAAGATATGGCCTGTTTTTAGACAAATGGAAGAAAGCAGAGCTTTTCCTTTAACTGATTCTCCATTGCTTTCAGTGCAAAATAATCCTTACGCCAAACTGGCATGTTTGGGGATGCACGTTCTGCTGCTGCTCAGTGTGCAATGAGGTCATCATTGCTATCTTCAACTGAAACGATATCAGAGTTTTTTAAACATTTCCCAGTTTCCATTTTTAACGTGGTAAATGTGAATACTTATAACCTGCATGAATAAAAGCTGAGGTCCTTACCAAGTGCCAAAGGTGTTAAAGGGTTCTGTTACCAAAAAAAAGTCTGAAACCACTTCTGGAGGGCAAAACTAACTTTTTTCTTGAAAAAAAAAAAAGGAACACACTGATGCACTTCTCTGTTACCATTGCTGCAAGTGTGGCTTAACCACTCATATTTTGTAAAGGAAACTGAGGGGTGAGATTGACCAGCAAAGTTTACTATACAAGTTCCTACAAGCCACACACATCCCTTTTAATGTGGTAAAATAGAACACATTCATTAACCTGAACCAAAGATAAAGTCTACTTAGCACATAAAATAAAACAAAGTATGTAAAATTATGCTTAATGATTGAAGAATAGAGAAGAAAAACAAAATGGAATCACTATAGTCAAGCTGCTAAATTACTAAAATCATGTAGGGTGAGGCATTAGGAAACAATTCTATTTTTGTTTTAAGTAGCCTGGGAACTTAAACTTTATAACTTTCCAATCTATGTCAGTGCCTGGATATACATCAAACCTCCAGATAAACCTCTGGTTACCTATTGAAAGACTAAGGAAAGAATGTTCACATATCCAAACCACTTGACATTAATTATCTAGACTACCAGTCATCCAGCAGATGTCTTGAATCAATTCATGGGCTAATAATACAGGACTGATTCTTCTCAAGAATGTACTTTTTACTATAAGAACTATTAACTTTTCTTTCTTTTTAGAATACTTATGGGGTTTTGCCTATCTGTGTTTCCAGTT